>NC_140194.1:11067490-11667490 GCF_965226575.1 Pagrus pagrus | reverse complement strand
ATTTTGGTAGTAACCCCATTTTATACCTGGCTTTTTTTTCTTTTCTTTTTTTTTGACCTCTCAATTCCTGTATTCCCTGTGTTGCAGGATTAGGTATGGATGATCCTGCCACAAGAGAAAAAGATGAAGGCTGTGAGGACACCATCAGCTGCACGACTCCTACATTCAATGACATCACTGCCTCCCCAGCATCACCCACAGAGTCGCATCTGCAGAGACATCTGACAGACAGGGACACAAAATCTAATATGACCAGGCACAGAATAAAGAGTAGGGTAAAGCGCAGTTCTAGGCGCATGTTTCTAGACAATAGTTTGTCAGAAGAGGAAGAGGCAGATGACACGGACAAGACCGGAAGTGGAGGTGTGCTGAATGCATTTAGCAATGAAAACTGGAGTGGCCATCAGTCTGACGGGACTGACAATGGAGGAAATGACCAAAAGGATGCAGAGGAGGATTCTTCACTCATTCCACCAAGCACAACTTCTGAGAATTCATGGACGTGCCCTTTAACCTTGGACGAGCTTTCTCCATCTCCCAGTGACTCGGAAACTGAGGTATCCTCCAGTCTGCAGCCTCTTAGTCAGTCCTCAGCAGCAGCCAAGTCTCCAGTTGGATCAAACAACTGTTCAGGCGTGATTCTGAAACTGAGGAGGATGTTCAGTGAAGGTGTACACCGAAAAAAGGCCAGCTACCAAGCAATCTCAGACTCAGGGACATTTGCTGATCCTTCCCTCTCACAGACTGATGACAGGGAGGGAGAAGTGAGCAGCGAGATGGACCTTCACAGGAGGACGCCCAAAGTAACCCACAGGTGGCAGAGAACTGGAGGGTTCTCTCCCGCCTTGAGACCCCTTAGCAGCTCTTCTAAAAGAAAACACAGATCGCTCTTAAAGATTAAATACTGTCCCTACTTGTCCACCTGCCACAGTGCTGAGCACAGGAGGCGCTGGGTCCTGCGTTCGGCTGTGCAGAGGGCTCAGACGGCCATGAGGTTCTACTACCCAGACCTGGTGGGGAAGAGGATTCGCCATCTGTATGAAGAAGATGACAAATCAGAGGTGTGGTACCGAGGAGAAGTGCTGCGTATCCACGAGGCCAACACCAACCCTCTAAAGACTATATTTGAAGTCAGGTATGACAGCGAGCCAGAGTGGAAGTACTACCTGGAGCTGCTGATAGACTATAAAAAAGGCTGGCTCAAGATTGAAGACTAGTGTCCCCACACAATTGTCAGTTTTGTTTTTGGTCATTTCACTGAGTGCAATGACAATGATGATGAATCTGTTCCTTTTGTACATGCAAACGACACACTGATGACCCCTTTATATCTCTCTGGCCTCCTCAGGTATGAAGTCAGACAGGATATTTTTTGTAATGAAGTCAGGTAACCATTTTTGTAATTTGAGAGCTACAGGTTGCATTCTTTAGAAACTGACTATAGCCGATGTGCAGCATCCTGTAGTACGATTTAGCTCTTTTCTGTCACATCTTTTAACATTTTGACTGGTTTTACTCACAAATTAGACTGTGGTCATGTGAAAGTAATGCCATGTTGTTGCCTGATTTAAAAAAAAAAATGTTTTAAAGTTATCCTCAGGTTGTTGTTTTTTTTTAACTGTAATTGCAACTCTGAAGTTAGGTCAGTAATTTTCATGATAATTGTAATACAAAATGTCATTGAGTGAAATTTGTGACTGGTAAATCGTGACGCAAGTAAGCATTAGGAAACCAGCAAATGACATAAAACATTGTTTAAAGGGTTTTACTGTCGAACAGTCCAAGCCATATGTGTAAATAAGTTTACAGTAACACAGTGCCAGTTGTGCATGCCATTTATAGAGTGATTTTTACCGTGATGATTGTGGTTGGTGTTTTTATTGTGTGCAAGTGAAGCTGGACAGGCATCAATATAGTTCTGTACTAAGCTGCTCAAGAGGTCTTTTAAAAAGACACAGTCTGAGATGTTCCCATGTGACTGGTAACTAAGACTTTCACCTCATGTTGTATTTTGTACGAATTTTGAATAATTTCCTTATAACGATTCAATCTGCAGAGGTCTAACATTATTCTCAGTTGTCTTAAATGTTTGTAATGATTTCATGTTTTTTTTCCCTCTTGAAAATACATGATTTTTGACTGACATTTTATAGGTTTTTTTCTTCGTTTTAATCATATACTGGAGTTTCATGGGATTTTTTTTTAAGTCACAGCTTTCACATATTGCTAGTTTTTTAACAGCTACACCGTTTCGATGTAGATGACAATCAATTTTAAAAAGGTGAACCGTGCAGTCTCTTAAAAATGAACTGGTAAACATTGACTTTGGAAGATAACAGCACCTGGAATATTAAACTTCAAATTCAAATTGGTGTCTTTGTCCCCATCCTGTGGCAGACTCTTTAGTTGCAGGCTCCCTTAGACTGCCTGAAAGTTTGAGCATCGAGTCGGAAACTGCTTCCAGTGATGGGTTTCTCTTGTACAGCTATGCGAGTACACTGGTAGTCTTCTTAAGGACAGTTCAAAAAACACATCATCAGAAGGTTTGGTTTTTAAAAAAATAAAAATGGCTTCTGCCACAGCAAAAACATCGTGTCCATTATTAAACAACCACCCATGCCAGAACAATGTTTGCAACATTTTGCACTTTAATATTTTCTCCAAAACAGACAACTAATTTTTCCCACATTTTTACACTAATAGGAAATAAAACACCTTTGATAGCATAAAGAAAAGATATGTAGAAAAGTATTAAAAGTTTTTTGGATGTCTCAATTTAATGTAAGTAGCTGCTTCTGTTACTTCAAACGTTAACTTGAAATGTTCATGAACTACTAGCAGACACAATGAAAACAGAGTGAGCCCTGGAGAGCATATTAGCCTAATGATCACAGCAATAGCTGGTGTTACCTGCAAGACAACTGAGAAAGTAGCCCATCTTTTGTTACTATCCATTCAACTTGTGTCATCATTGGTTTGTGACTCGAAAGACAAAATGAATTCAAAAGTGACATACAAACAACCACCTGATCTTCTCATACAATCTGCAAGTAAAAGTGGTAAATAAAAGCTAACATTTTGCCTAAAATCAAAAATATTCAATGAAAGTTACCAAATTAACTCCAAGCAATTCTGGAAGACACAGCTCTGCAAAGGTCTGTAGTACACTACATTGCAAAATACACAGCGCAAATGCATCATGGATGTTTGGGTAATTAATATGATTGAGACCAAACCTACTCTAATGACTCACACAGTACTCCCAAAAATGAGATTTCTCATGACATTTATTCAAATAAACAATACAGTTTATAATTTGCTAGGATAAAATAATAAGTTTGAACACATAAGAAGCATGTGGGAGAGAATTCCCCAAAGATCTGGAACTGGATTAAAGGATGTGTTTTAATGAAAGCTGACACTTTGGTGTCATCTTCTGACTTGCATCAGTGCCTGTTTTATGTCCCCTCCAGTCAATCTTCTGAAGACTGCCATATTGCAGAGACATTAACGAGCATTTACAAGCAGAAAGCTTGACAACCAGAGCAACCACCACATTGAACAATGCAAAACCTGGAGGGGCGCTGACATTTCCTCCTCAACCCATGTGCGAAAAATACAGTCTTTAATGCAAAAGCATAACAGCGTTATAAAACAGTCCTACAACCTTTAGAGGTTTGCCCTATATTCATCATCTGCCTAAGGATCACGCAAGTCCATCTGTGTAGCTTGGTTCAAAGCAATGTTCAGTCTCACTGCAAGGTAAGAGATCTCTTCAAAGAGGCACGGCCACTATCAGCCCCATGCCATCCAAGTATTCCCTGCAAGAGTGATGCAAATGCCTGACGCTGTTTGACAGTGATCCAGCCCAATTAGCAGCAACAAAGCTGTGCTGTCAGTACATTCTCTTACCCTCATTCAATCCCCAAGGTGCAAGATGAGCCTTAAGAGGGCTACCTCAAGCCACGTTGGGAAAGAGAAAAAAAAAAAGAAAAAAGAGTGAATGTCACTCAGTTTGGCTCTTGCAAATTATTAGTAATGTTCTTAAATGTTAAACACCTCTAAAAACAACTAAGAGGGTACGGCAAAAGGTTAGAATAGGAGGACACAGGGCCGGAGCATTCTACCTTACCTTTTAACTGTAAATCTTCTGCTCTTGGTTTTCTAACTTGGCTGTGAACTTTCACTGAGTCCTTTATCTGATCGCTTGGCAACTACGAGAAATTCTTTCTATCAGTCCCCATTTAGAGTTACTGATAAGGCGTAACTTGTGCACTGCTCTGAAGAGACTGGGGATGATAGGGCGAATGCCTTATTGCCAAAGACCTCTGAGCTCCCACACACTATGGAAGGGGAGAAAAGACTCAACCTAGATGGCAAAAGTACAACCTTCTTCAATATTGGTAAAGAATAAATATTTCAAAATTTCAAAATTATGCAAACACGTGCCACTCTTGCTCTTTAACTTCCATGCATATGGACTATTTACAAATTGAAAAATACAGACTCGCTATTTTGTTCTTTTGATGTTTTTTTTCTTCTTCCCCCCTGAAATGTCTTTGCCCCTTTTCAATCGGCCTATCAACATTCAGGCACCCAGACAAGGATCTCACCACATATTGCAGACATGGCCAGGACAATTAAAGCTGTGTTGAAAACATTTTCACACTAATGGGAAAACAAAAGTCAAAATCAAAACAGAAAAGATTCACAAGCAAAAAACATAGGAAAATAAGATAGTTCAGGGGAGGTGTTACAATACGAGCCAAAAGGATGTATTTGTTTAAGATGGATTTTCTGCTTTCTCAAGACTCCACTCTGTTGCTAACAATACTGTAGTACACTTTCTTTTATTACTCTACCTTTTATTTAAATATAATTTACTTTGAAGATTTTGTTAAACAAATCCAGGAAAAATGATGCAAAAGTGGTTGGTTTGCCAAAGGAGAGGCGGCAGAAGGCCCGTGCTGCCCTGTTAAATTGCATCAGCGCTCTAGTTTGTCAAGATACTCAAGAGTCTGTTGCATTGGGACGTGTCCTCAATCCTCAATATACTCCCACAGGTCCTTCTCATAGCCTTCATGCACGTGCTGTAGCAGCACTCTTCGCCTGCTCTCACAGTATCTGTAAAGACACAAATATTTTTTAGAGTCCAAGAACACAAATAGTGGCAGCCAGTGATAATTATTCTTCCTTCACTGACCTGTACTTATCTTGTACTTTCTGCTTGATGTCCTGCAAGGAATCCTGGGAGATATCCCGCTCTAGGTAGCCAGAGAGCACCTCAGTGGCATTTTCCAGGTCTGCCTGGTTGTTCTGATAATCCCAAAAAAAATAGCGATATTATTATATGCCACAGCTGCAACAGATTAAAAGACAGAAATGTAGCCTAAACTTTGGAGCGTCCCAGGCCAAGGCCCAGCTCCGGCTACAGGAAGTCTGATTTCCTCCCATTCGCCCCTCCCAACAATTAGGTGCCTAATCTGGTCTTGAGCCTTTGTCAGTGAACTACTTCTGCTGCCAGCGAGAGGAATGATGAATGGAAATGTGGCCAGAAATTCATGGTATAATCCGTTTTCCATGGATAGCCCTAACTGTACAGACAAAAAGAAGAGTTGGGAGTAAGTCATTCCAGTCAAGAGAGAGAAGTGGGTGAATGAGAGAAAACGTGTCAAAAAAGAGACAGCTAAAGGTGTTATAAAGCTCCCACTGGCCAGATAATCTAACATTATGTACAAAGACACTTCCATTTCCAATTTCTTGTTTGGCAAATTTGTCTGTGTGATGGGATCTGTTTCTGTATTTGTTAAACATCTTAAAAGCTCTAATCTCAAGCTGACCTAAAGTTTTATGGTTGGAAAGTTTTTTTGACAAAACTTTAAATACTCCAAGATCAAAAAAGATATTGTTATATACCATGTCCATGATTATATTATGAAAATTAAACACAAAAAATAAAAAATATTGAATATTTTACTCCCAGCTAATAATAATAAATCTGTACGTCTTTAAAAATGTGCCATTTTTGTGTATGAAACTTTTTCGCACACCTTTAAAAACAGAGTTTACAAAGTGCTTTGACAATCAAGCAAAAGCAGGAACCTCAGGAAAACAATATTACAGAATAAATACTCAACAGTCAAGCCAAACACAAGGAAGCTTTGCCTAAGGTGAGTTAAATGCCCCAATATACTACCGATTAATTGAGTATTTTGTGCCACGATAACCAAATGGTGAAAGTCTGATATGATAACCCTAGTTGAAAGTCATTTGGAAAAGGTATGACAGGAAGGCTGAAGTTTCTTACAATTAGTTTTAGCCCAATGATCAACCCACACGATCTTTTTCACTGTCATCATTCATTTAGAAATTTAGTTCAGGGGATTTTCCAACTATATTTTTATTACTGCAGTGGTACCTTCATGTGGTCTACTGTTAAGATCAACACTTAAAAACACTGTTTTGCAAATTTATAAATATAATACAAATATGAAAATAGCTCTGGTTATTTATGTCATTCACCATCTGTTCACATTTATGATATTTGCGCCAACACATTCCCTTTTATCATACCTCAAAAATAATGGACTGGTTGTTCTTCTTGAGGTAGAAGGCAAAGACGTAAGTGAACATGAGTGTGGAGCGGCACTGGCACAGCACATCCACGGCCTTCTTCAGAAACTGCACCTCGATCCATGACATGTTGTGCTGCTGCATCTCCTCCATCTTCTGCTTGACCTGAGCATAGAGCTTGTGCTCAAAGCGCAGACTCTGCATGTGGTTCATGTAGCGGTTGCAGTAGAACAGGTACCTCTGCAAGGCGGCCCTGGAGCGCTGCACACACAGAATGGCACTGGATTTATCTCACTAACCTTGACTTGTACAAACCTATAAAACTTCCAATGCACTGGGTATTGAATCTTCTGCAACATATGTTGGGATGTCTAAATTATATTCTGCAGGCGTTTCAGAAAAAGATGCCATTCTTCAGTATACGACAATCAACCCCGTTTGTCAGGCTGACATTGCAGCCCTCAATGTAGTACTTCAAACTCACTAACTCCGGTTGTTGGATAAACTTCTTAAAGTGTACAGCAGGGTTACATGTGGAACTGTAAATGTTTTGATCAGTTGGGGTGGATTACATTCTAATGAAATTGTTCTGGCATCCATCAAATTATCTTTTTCAGAATTTCTTGTCTGAATGTTGTGTGTCACCTAGTGCAAAAATAGAGAAAAATACTTGTCATGCAAAGGCTTTAAAATGTATCAATACGACTATAATTTATTACCTCCTGAGCATCTCTGGCTGCCTTGGCATCATCTTCATTGTAGCGATTGCAGTTGTACCTGAAAAGTCACAGTCGAAAAGAAAAATAAGAACAAAAAGATGCAGATGTTGGCAATGTATTTTTTGCAACCGATAGATCAAATAAAATCTATACAGCCCAAAATCACGTTGCCTTCATGGGCTTTACAATCTGTACAGTGAATGACATCCTATGTCCTTAGATCCTTGATTCTAACATTCCTGAAAAGAAAAACCTCAGCAAGATAGATAATCGAATGCATTAACTAGTGGTTTGAGATATAGTCAAACATGCCAGTAGAAGTGACACAATAAACATAAGCCATTAGTTCTTACCAGGCTGAGCCATGGGGTTCCCATGGACCCAGGCAGACCCAGCAGAACTCAGCTTTGCAGTTTTGGTTCCGACAAACCATGTGGTTGCAGCCACCATCTTTTTCAATGGTGACATGGCATTTTGGACACTCCTGTCCAAAGAAGAGAGCAATGACTTTTCTAAGTTTCCGTAAAACATTCTTAATAGTCTGTAAATGTATGGACTGAAGATGCCATTTAAAAAAAAACATATATGTTTTGGGGAGGCTTTTTACAAGTCTAAGCCTGGGTTTAAAACAGTAACGATGGACAGACGACTTGGCTTAGCCGGCAAACAAATGAGCCGTTTCAATTGGGCCAACCCTGGTCACACCTGAAATGGGTGCGCACTTCTCACTACTTTCCAGCAAACAAATGTGTTCAGAAAAATAGGTACATCATTTGTTTTAAACAATCTTACTGTGCAATATTTCCACTACTACATTTTTAAATTGTGGTATCCACATTAATTCCTCCCAACATGAACCAGGCAAAAAAGGGCAAAACGAAGACCATCTGGTTCCATACCTTCGTATTTGCTGCAATCCAGTTAGAGGTTTCGCTGTCATCATCACATTTCTTAATCCATTTTCTCAGCCACTACAAACACATTTAAATAAGAGCAATACATAATTAAGTTGACAATTAATGGTATTCAGAATCAGAATTGTTCTAATAATAATTAGATATTTCTGTATTTCCCGACTGGCTTACCTTACACTTGACAGGATCATGCCAGTTCTCTCCACAGTTGAAGCTGCACCAACAGGGGGCATCATAAGTTAAATTTACGTAATAATTACTATTTTACTTAAAGAGTAAACTTTTCAGTACTGTCACTGTTAGTTCACAAGTCTATTAAACTGTTTTCAAATATGCTCTCTTACCAGAACTGACGGCCACACTTGCACCTCACTGGCTTGGCATCTGGATATTGGACCTTGACAACATGATGGCAGTCTGGTGCAGGGCACCACTTTAACAGTCGATTGCACTTGAAGGAGTAATGAGAGATAGAATATCAGCTCATTGTTTCATAGAAACTTTTCCGAGACAGCTCAACATCATAAATCAACACACTGTTAAGGAGAAAAAAAATTCAAAGCTTACCTCTACAAAACTATTCGTAATTAAATGCTGGTACTTCAACTTCACTTTTGAATCTGTTATGAGGCGCCTATAAGAGAAGTCAAATAATTTATTAGCCTTCATTACATAAGATCAGTGACTTGCGTAAAAACCTGATCCTTAATATTCAGTGCATACCTTCCAGGCAACAATGCAGGGAACAGAACATGTCCACACAATTACACATGTTCCTGAGTAGCTCAGTGAAATAAAATAAGTTGACATTACAAGGACAATCATAATTTGTCTGCTGACATCAACTTTTTTTTACCAACAACACATTTCATAATGACAAAACTAAGAGTTTTAATCCAGGCTTCAAACTAACCCACTATCTGGTACAAAAGAACATCATAAAATTAAATATGGACATGGGGAGCATGTTTCTGCATGTGTTACACCCTAAAGTGATCAGGGTTAGGTTCCTTGCTCGCTGGTCAGATCAGAATGTAGGTTAAGACAATTACTGTCAGCTTAACAGCTGGTGCGAGAGATTAGTTTCCATGCTTTCAGTATGGAGGTATATTTCATTGCACAACAGGCTGGACGTTAACATTGTAAAGTAGAAAAGTAGTGGTGTAATTAGATAGCCCTGCACTAGGAATGTTCCTTTAGAGGACAAAATGTTCTTCCCATTTATAGTTTTTTATTCCTGTTAAATGCACTTAAAAGCTATGGTATTAAAAAGAAAGCATGTCTGATTTTAGTGGAATGATATCCATTTCATTTGATTTATTTGGGTTTAATAATTAGATTAGATGAACTTTGGTAAGTATGTTTTTTTTTTACATTTTAGCAACAACTGCAAAGTTTAAAAGATTTTTTTGCAGATCTAACAATACTGTGAGAAAAATATCTTTCTCAAGTAGTTTGTTAGTGAACTGCGCCCATCTCTGTATGCTTTACAAGCCACAAAAAATCAAGAAATCATTTTTGTTTTCTACGCGTTTCATTACTAAAATCTCTGTATTGTGATCACTGCTGGTCAACGACAAACCAAAACAAATCAGATACTCACATGACTGTGTTGTCATCAACCAGAATGTCACAACTATGAGCAGGACAAGAAATTGTCTGAGAAGAGGAACACAGAAGGCAAATCATTAGTTAGACAGCTATATAGAGGCTAACAGTGAACAATGACTTGTTCCCTGAATCAAATATTATTGGGTACCTGTCCCATTCCTTCCTCTATGATTTTGGTGGTCAGGTAATCTCCCCAGCATTGCATGCAGAACTTGTGTCCACACTCCAGGCCAGTAAAATACTGAAAGAGAGAAGCATTGAGTAAATAAGACAAACAAGACATCATATGACTGTGAGCCATGTGTGCTTCTAGTAACCAGGCAAATCAAAGTCTTCACAGTGAAGAACTGAAAAAATAATCCAGATTTGCCGAAAACAATTTTGTTTCAGCAAACTGATGAAAATAATAGATGGATAATTGTGTGTGCTGTAACCCCCACACAGAAATATCAAGCAAAAACAATAAAACATAAACTTAAGTGGTGTAAACAACTATCTTATCTACGACCTGCTCCATAATGTCATTGTGCGGTGTATTGGAAATACTGTTGAATATAATGAATATAAATAAATCTTTAACCCAATCACTTGCCTTTCCATAGTACATCAATATCATGTAATTGGTTTGTCATGAAGAAAGACAGTGTTTTTGGTGTGTTAAAGAAAGAATAAGTGACCTAAGACAGCTTTTCCCCTTGGTTCTTTGTACTAAAAATCTTGACTTAAAATTGGAACAATTTACTGTTTTAAACATTTTATACCTATTATGCCCTCATATTCTCTTATCCTAACCCCAACTGGCAATGCCAAAAGCTGATAGAAAATGTCTGATAACATGGCACAAAGTTTCATCTGTTCTCCCAACATTAATATCATGGCAGGTGGGTAACTCATACAACCTTCAAATCACTTTTAGCCTGCTAAGTAAAACTGTCTAGAAGTCTTACAGTTACATTCACAGAATTATTTCTACAATTATAGAAGGTTAATATGATCACATTTCGTGATGTAAAGTCTGTCCTCTTCTCCCACTATTGTGTTAGCCAAGGCAGTAAACTGGGTCTGAAAAAAGAATTTGGAAAAGCATAAAAATGTCACGTCTGTAGGTTGGTAGGTAGTTAGGGGTCGCCGTATGCAAGTTAAATGTGTCTTATTTCTCCATTGCGGTGTTAAGCCAAGACAAAGCGTTGGCGTCTAACAATTTTCAACAAAATCCCTGTTCGAACACCACACCTAAGACCTGAACACACATTCTGCAAGTTCAACACAATGCCAGTGTCCGTATGTGACTCACAGAGTTGGGGAAGTTCAGATAGCAGATCTGACAAGGCATGTCCTGTGCCGATGATCTAGTGTTGATTGGAGGACGGATCCGAGGCTTCTTACTGGGGTTAATGACATGACACTCAGAGAAAAGCTTGTCAAGGTTTCCATCAAAATACCTGCATTGATTTATACAAAAAAGGAGAAAAAAAATCAGTGTTAAAATGCAGGATAGTAAAGCCTCAGCAGACATTCTTGTTAGCAGCCCAATAAAGAATGTACTTGATTCTTACCTTTCCATAAGCTTTTCTTTATCCCAGTTGAAGTGACTGAGAAGGATGCGTGTTATTGTAGCAGGGTTCTAGAGGAACAAGAAATGCTTGGTCAGAAATAAGCCTGAATCTTACAATTAAGTAATGTAAGAATTACATTTAACTACTGGCAACATATAACAACCTATAATTAGAGGAAATTTGACATAAAAGGCCCATTTATTTGCATTTCCACAGTTCTACCCATATATTTTCTATCCCAATAAAATACCACCACAAACTGCAGCCATAGTAATCAACTCATCTCCTGCACTGTCTGAAAAATCTGTTGAAAAATGATTCACACTGTAGTTACTGCAGACCTCCTCTACTGAGTTGCATTACATAGAGGGGGAGTTTCAACGTTTCTGTTCACATTGGTTGCTTAAGAGTAGGTCACTAGGGCCGATGGTACATTCAAAATGAAATATTTTTATTTTTGCTGTGTATGTAGACATAGCAAGCAAATGGCTGCCGTTTATGACACTATAAACAACAACACTAGAGATTTGGTTTGAAGGAAGAAAAACCGCCCCCCAAAAAACCACATACACATCCCAGTGCATTATTGCCAGTGACCGAAACCAAACGCAGTGCTTAACTTTTATTCACTTTACTGGTACAAACATCAAACTCAGTGTTTAAATCAATAAGGCCGATGTTACACTTGAATGTAGTCTGCCAAACCTGAATTTTGATTGAGAGGGCAACAAAATCAAAGCCCATCAAAACCTATCCCCAACATGGATCTAGTGTTTATATAATAAGACAGCTCTATGCACTAGCATTGCGCTAGATATGGTGAATGCAGATATGCGACAGTCATTGCACTGTATGAAGGTTTTCTCAGCACAAGTCATTTTCCACATTACTAATGCATACTTGTTTTGATATCCTTCCCAACTACCCTAAACAGAAACAACCAAATATCATGATGTAAAATATATCATTTGCATGCTGCTCCAACCTAGTAGTATTTCTTATTGCCGAGTCACCACTGGGTACATTCACAGTCAGCTTAGATCAAGATGAGAGTAAAGTCACTAATGAAGATAGTATATATCTATAGCTGGAGTTAGCTTATGTCACCAACTAATTTTAGCTAGCCATTGCCACATTTGAAAGTAAACTTGGTTGATTAGCAAGGTGCTGGACCACCAAAGGCCACCTGAATAGCTTCACCTTGACCAGTCCACACAGTAACACACAGAGATATCTGTCATATATTGCTCTACCCGTTTTGTGCTCTAGGAGCAACACATAAGTACTGCATTACTTAAACGTGTGTAGCTGCTGCTTTCAATAAGGATTGTTGAGCAACTCCAGGTATTCCTTTTGCTGCCTCTCATTTGTTCTCTGCTCATGCTGACAGAAAACCAGCTCCAGTCCACATTTTGCTATCTTTGATGCTGCCATGCAGTTATCTTATACAATGTGCAGCAGACTATAAAGGTAACATAAAAAGTCAATGGAGAGATGCAAACAATGCAGATTAGTTGAAAATGTTTTCTCACAAGGAACATTTGTGTTCAACCTGAACTGAACTATATCATTCAATTTCTTAATGTACAGAGATTAAGAAGGAACAGGTCTGGAGAGGAAAAAACATCAGTCTGCGTCTGCACCCCTTAAGACACCTATTCATGTACAACCCTCTAATATGTCTGTGTCTGTTGCAGTGTTACAGAAACACTCCAACACACCATATTAGCAAAGGATAACATCCTTTTGTCAGTTTGTAGCCCACAGACTCAAAACCACATTTCAGCAGTCAAAATCCCTTGTAAACCATAGCACCAAAAAATGGTTTGCATTGTGTTTGAACCCAGCTTGCTAGTGGGACCAGTACAGTAGACTACAAAAGAACAATGATGCCCCCAACTTAAAAAAAAAAAGAAAAGTTCACACCACAAGCAGGAATAACAAATCTACTCCCCTTCTGACTCCGCAACAGCTTACAAACTAACCCTAAATTACTGCTAGTAATGGCTTATCAAATGTCTACACATTTTACTGTTAACAGTAAATTATCATAAGAAACACTTATGAACACACTGAAGTCAACACAGTGATGTCACCCGGGATGCCCCTGCAATGGGTAAATGATGATGACACTGTTTCCATTACTTAGAATTTGCTGATTTTGTTAATAACCAGGAAAATCTGTTGAAGTCCAAACTGTTTAAATCTGTCCTGCCATGTCTGGGGGAAAAAAATCATTCCACGTAAGCACAATTTGAATGTATTAAAAATAGATTCAAGTTCAATTCCAAAATATCCTTCTCTCTAAAAAAAATACATTTCCTTTAGTTTTATGAATGTGTTGGCTAAAATTTAGACTATGTGTTGAATGAAACAACCATTACATGTGTTTAATTGTTGCTTCTGTTAAAGCCAACGTTAAACCTGAATGCTGTATAAAGTGCATGCTTGGATTGATAGCCATGGCCAACCTAAACACCATAATGGTAAACTGCGACGAGCGAGAGAGATCAGACATGGCCAAATAATCCAACTTTATTTGTATTTTCTGAAGCCAGGACACGTCGACTGGCACAAATGTTATCGGTACAGACACTAAAGAGAAATAGTAAAAACATATTTTATTGCATGCTGAAATTACATGTGAACTGGGGATTACTCTCAGAAATTACAAGATCAGATAAGTGAACTGTCTGGATGTACATCTTCATATACACAATGTTTATTTGATTCCTTCCTGCTATAATTCACAGGGAGTGTATCACAATACAAGAGAATCTGTAATGTGAAGAGATCATATTGTTTGGGTGATTGAAGGGGAAAACAGTTCTCTAAGAACGATCATTTCTTGTAATAGCAGTTATCAATTAAATACTACTTATTCAAAGCATTACGTGTGACTTTTAGTTTTGCCGATATTTGTGAGAGATAGCTACAGCCACATGTACACTCGTGCTATCACCCAACAGGCACAAGGGATAGACTGATACAAAGCATAATAGTTCCTGGATAAAAACATCTGCAATTAAAGTTTGATACACCCAGAGAGAACACAGTGATACC
Source organism: Pagrus pagrus (assembly GCF_965226575.1). Taxonomy (NCBI): domain Eukaryota; kingdom Metazoa; phylum Chordata; class Actinopteri; order Spariformes; family Sparidae; genus Pagrus; species Pagrus pagrus. The sequence goes on along the minus strand of NC_140194.1, from coordinate 11,653,054 downwards.
AATGTATCCATAACGCATCACAAGACAAAGTCTGACAATATAGTCTGTTGCCTGTTTATTAGGTCCACCTTGCTGAAGCTAAGGCAATTTAATACAACAGCAGAGCAATAAATTCTACCTTCATGAAGGTTAAAAATGGTATAGTTTTGCTGATAACGTTTAAGAGAAGTGTTGATTCAATTTCATACTCGTTTAAGAGGCAGCAGTTTGTGATTATGTTGAACTGTGTTGATTTATTAAGGGGTTTTTCTGGGGAGGGGGCGGCATCTGGGAAAGGGCAAAATATTAGAAATACCTATCTGTATATTCCTAGACCAGGTTTTGCCTGTTGCAGTATGTCTTTCTGAAGTTTGCAGTGCAATCTTTGGACGTGTTAGTCTTTACAGATGACAAAAAGCACTGGTATTATACCCCTAGAGCGTGTTCAGAGGCCAGACAAAACTGGTTAATCTTGACAAATGAAGGCACAGTCTCTAGAGACATTTACAAGAAGGGTTGCATATTACCTATCAACTGTCACATTCTCCACATTGAAAAGTTAAAGCCAGATACCTAATGCAACTATTTACTTTGGAAAAATAATTGTTGGTATTGCAAAAATCTGAAAATTGAGTATAGTTAGACAGACCTACATACTATTTTTAGAAAAATCACCATGTCAGTTGTCTCTTCTGTGGAAAAAACTGCCATGTGGCTTTCTGTATCCACAGTTGTGATATTTTACCCATGTTTGCTTTAAGGGTCGTTTATAGTAAAATCATGACACTAAAAACCACTTCCTTGCATAAAATGCATCGCTATTTCATAAAGACGTAAAGGGTGACAGGTCTATGAAGACCACTATCCATTTTATTCTGTACCCAACTGTAACGTTAGTCAAGTGAAAGGAAATGGAGGCCCAAGTTGACGATAAGCCGAAGGGCTCGTCTGAGTTTCCCCTGATATTTAATTTAAACTACAGCTCTTTCGTTTTTAAGATTCGTTCGTGTGATCCATCCGAACGGTTTTGGGAGTCATGATGAGATGGCTTGTTAACGTTAACGTAAATTGCCTAGCATGTAACTTGCTAACCAACTCGATGACCAAGCCTTTCGTCCAACATTAAAATAACGTCAACGCTAATGCTATTTTTATGCATTTTGTAACGTTATGATTTAAATGTTTAGTTAACGCACTCCGGTTGTCGTCTAGTAGAAGTTGGCAGTTATCTATTTCTATGAATGCAGACGTTATGGTTATGCTATTTCCCGGTAAAGTCCTGGGTTAACAGTTACAGTTGGCTAGTTAGCAAGCTAGCTATCTTGCAAGCTAACATTAGCTTAGCAACGTTGCTGCCAACTTCTCAATAGGGATTAGACTACTTCCTGGGATAAAATTCGTACGAAAATTGTTACTTTAATTCATACATTTAACGTTGTCTACATCTTCATTTTAAAAACTACGCAAAGTTAAGAAAGCTTAAATGACAGAATTATTGGTAAATCTAAGCACTGTTGTGAAACTGCCAACTTCCAGCAAGTAAACTACTCCTACAAGGCTAACGGCTAAGCTAACGTCCAAGGCCTGTTTACGCTTCCCCCTAGCCTGGACCCCGGTCTTTCCTGACGCTGACATACCAAAATACCTACCTGGATGACCTCGTTGACCTCCCTGATACACTCCACCATATGCTGGAGGATCTGCTCGGCAGTCAAAACCTCGAAGCGGTAGTCCTCCTCCTCTTCCTCGCCGGGCCCGTGGCCACCTCCACCAGTATCGCCGCACTCATCTCGCTCTCCACCGGCCACCACGGGATCGACCAACTCCACCTCTCCGAGCTCCAGGGTGTCGTCCTCGGGCTCCTCTTCGGCGCTGTCCTCGCTACATTCCTCCTCTTCGTCGTCGTATTCATAGTTATAACCCTCGTCTGAGTCCATTCCTAGGGTGGTTATCAACTTGTGACAAGCACACCTAAAGGTCTACAGTGTGTGAAATGTTGGTTGCGGAACAATACGTTAAGCAAAATTATCCGAGCCTGTTTTTCAGCTGCAGCGAAAATAACAACAAAACGTCGCCGCTGCTAAGCCAACAAAGAGACACAGCGTCACCAACTGACGACGTCCTTACGTCAGATGGGCTGTCCAAAAAAATATCAAAAAATAATTTTATTTATATGACACACTTTTGTTTTCGCGTTAATATCTTTACGAAACGACTTTAGCAATGCACAAAATAATTATCACGTGTCAGATTTAAACACTTGCAGCTTAAGTTACCAGGCAGTTCTCAAAAAACACCGCCCTCCTACAATGTAGGCATGGCTAACAGTTTTTTTCCCCCCCCTTTTTTTCTTTTTTCTTTTTAAGATAACAGTTTTTATAAGACTCGTTTCATTTCAGGCCATATCCGGATCCAAGCAATTCTTACTTTTCCAGCCCTTTTTTTTTTTTAGTCTTACACAGTTTTCACATAATTATGTAACTGCAAAACTATGAATAATACAAAAAAGTATATAACCCCCCAGAATATGTCTCTTAAATATGTATATATAAAACGTAATAACTGTATAGACTGCTACACAAAATAGGAAGAAAAAAAAAACACACCCACACCTTGTGGCCTCAGTCACATGACTGCATGCCCAGAGGCACCTGACTGGTACGGTCTGACAGTGCTGTGCCATCGGATCCAGTGTTATGGACGTCATGTTTATGGTTACTCCTGGACGACACACTCGTTCAAATCTGTATTTGCTATTACTAATTATCGCCCAGTGTGGCCGACACGCAGTGGAGGGAGTATGGCCATTACCACAGGCTTTCATCTCCTCACCGGAGCGATACCCAGTGAACTCAAAGGATTTCTACTTTGTTTACGGAAGACAATCAGCTGCACAGCAGGGCTGCTCTGTTCTGGATACTGCTTTTAAGAGATACTTTTCTCTTATCTTTCCAGATTACCATTCTGGTAGGTGATAAAGTAAAGTGGAATTAAAAGTGTGGAGAACTATGGTAATATGAAAGTAAGATTTTAAACCTTGCTGGAGATACAAGGTCCAGTCATACCAAGAAATAATGTTAGTAGGCTTCTCACAAAGGTACTGAGAGTTAAACTTCTTGTTGTTGTAGTTTGTAACAGAACTATAGGACTGTGTCATAATTTATATGGGATCAGAATTTGCTATGCTACCATTATAAAATGTAAAACCTGGCTATATGTATAGGCCTAACAAATATGTAAAAAGTGGCTTATGGCTGGTGATTCACACATGTAAGACTGCTTTATGAATGGATACAAATATAGAGCAAAGGGCTCACTGTTTTGTTGTGAATGTTCTGTCAGTCACGTTGGCTTTCAAAGTAGATCAATGGGCTTTGTAAAGACAGCAATTCATCACCCAGGTAGTGTAGGCCTATCTACTCTAAAACCCCACAATAACAGTAGACCAGAGAGTAGCACAGCATCATGTCTGTGTTTTTAAAAAAATACCATAGGTTAGAGAATTAAGGCAGTCAGGCTGTAAGATGGTCAATATAGAAGTGCAACACAGCAACTAGTGAGTGTAATAATTTCACTTGTTTGACCTACAGCAGATGGTGTTCTGGGATTCAGGAAGCATAAACCGTTCATTGTGGAGATCAGCGTTGACCATGGTGATTGTGAGAGTTACCCGAATGAGGACTCTTCTGAGAGATGTAAGTATTAATCAGCACATGTATCTGAGCCACAGCACCACACATAATGGTCGCAATGGCAGCACAGCAGATAGCTGGATTATCTAACTGGTTCCTATTTGTGTTCCAGACAATCTGAGTGTCTCTGCAGGAAAAGCATCTCTTAATGCGGAAACCGTTTGGGGAGCTGTAAGAGGTGATTACAGCTGATATACTTTTGAAGAATATGCATAAATAAAATAGAACCTGTGTACAATGAGCACCAAGAAAAGGGTTAGTTTTCTTATATTGTACTCTGAATATTGTTGCAATCTTGGGATTAATAAAGGTCTATCTTGTCTTATCTTCTGATTAAGCACAGGTCTGGAAACTTTCAGTCAGCTGGTGTATCAAGATGATTTTGGCTCAGTAAGTCAGATTTTTCTAAAACTCAAAAGGCCATTACTTCTTGAATACACAATCTCATCATGTTGCTTGATTGGTCAGTTAAATCGAACAATTTTTTTCTTGTTGTTTCTCCTTTTAGTATTTTGTGAACAAGACAGAAATTCAGGACTTCCCCAGGTTTCAATTCAGGGGGATATTGTTGGACACCTCACGCCACTTCTTACCTGTGCAGGCCATTTTAAAAACTCTGGTAATGATCTGCTAACATAACATGAACATCAGCCTTCTGCTCACACACGTCATCAGTGGAATTAACCTATATCTTTCTTGTTAGGATGCAATGGCCTACAATAAGTTCAATGTGTTTCATTGGCACATTGTTGATGACCCCTCCTTCCCTTACCAGAGCAGCACATTCCCAGACCTTTCCAGTAAGGTATGTGTGGAGAATAAAGAGGGCTGTTATGTCATGCCTCAAGTCATGAGCATCGTGACCCTTCAAATTCACTGTAATTTGTCATGTGAACATTTCGGGAAAGGATATTTTATTTTATCTTAGATTTTTAACTAGGCAAACTACATGCAAGAGGTAGGAAAATGCTGAAAAGTTGCATCCACCCTGAACAAAGGATTCTGGCTCTGATTCAGGGGGCTTTCCACCCGATGACTCACATCTACACACAGTCAGATGTGAGAAGGGTGATCTCATATGCCAGGCTGTGGGGAATAAGGGTCCTGCCTGAGTTTGATTCACCCGGCCACACCAAATCTTGGGGAAAAGGTAAAATTAAATCACCAAATGAGACACATTTCATCAAAAACAACTGTTTTATCCAAATCATGTCAGCTCCTTGATCTTCAACATATGAAGTATTTGGCATTCTGCCCGATTTGGTTCGACAGGAATTCTGTCCGCTAAACCTGCAAGCCAGACCTATAAATGGAAATGTACTGAATCTCGAGTTTGACTCACTTCTTATCTGGAGGACTCTTTGCTACATCAGTTGCAGTAACACACAAGACAATTCAAGAAATATATTTAAATACAATGCTGAAATACAATGAACTAAATCTGACTGACTACCATTTAACCCTAGGGCAGCCTGACCTGTTAACTCCCTGCTACAGAGGGGGCACCCCTTCAGGTACGTTTGGTCCTGTTAATCCAGCGTTACCCTCCACGTACCGGTTCATGGCGAGACTATTTAAAGAAGTGTCTTCAGTGTTTCCTGATTCCTATATCCACTTAGGAGGGGATGAGGTTGACTTTTACTGCTGGTAAGCTGAAATGTGACTGATCATTTAAATGCCTGCTGACTGTTAATGATTTCATCCTGGGCACTGTTCTTTGTACGCGGATAACTTAATTATCAAGATTACATTTTAGACAATTTGACATCAGTCTGGTTTTTTTTGGCTCTTCAAAGCTGGCTTAAAATTAATCTGGACTAATCTGTTGTCATAGCAGAAAGTGGTCCCTAAAAGTAGAAGCTTATAGTCAGTTAGCTAGATCATCACCGATATGTTTGAGAGTGAATTCCATACCTGAATTAATTTTAAGATACCATTTTTTAATGAATGAGTGTTGATATAAGTATGATTTTAGACAAAAACATACAGGTTATTAAAAAATCATTATGATCTCCTCATAATGAGGAGTCACCTTTAACCATGTGTGATAAAATACACAACAAAATTAAAGTTTGTCCACATAAAAAGAACCAAACCAATTGTAGTTTAAGAAACAGTGTGCTTAAAGACATACACTCAATGTAAAGTAATTGATAAAAGACTAATAGTTTCAGAAAATATGGCACTTAATTTGATGTTAAAATGGGAATCTGTCATTTGAGCACTAACACTTATGAAAGATATAATATGTAACAATTCTGCATTTAAATGTCGAAAAGCAACCAGACTTTTGTTCTGAATTTTCTATATTTCTTTTATTTTATATTATCCCAGAAGTTAAAATTCAATGAAATCCATTATTTTACTCAAGGTGATGGTGCATTATATTTGGTCGCCTGTCGCTATAACCTGAGTTAGGAAAAAGTCAGCGAATGTGATGAACCATGACGTCAATAAAACTTTATAACGACTCTTTTCAAGAACATTTTTGCCTGAGACATGTAGATAGAATTTCATTAGCAATTGAGTTTGTTTAACAATGAAGACTGCAACTCCCATGATCCCCGCCACTTATTTAATCTATCTATCTATCTATCTATCTATATATATATATATATATATATATATATATATATATATGTATATACATATAAAATTAAGAAAACAAACAAATGTATATCTTGTCTCAGGTAGTGCATTTAGGTACATGTACTTAAAATTATGAAAAAGAAAAAAAACCTAAAATGTGCTTTAAAATCAGCAATGGACAGTGGGACTCATTTATGTACATGCAATTATACATAAATGAGTCCCACTGTCCATTTCCTTAGGCGATCCAACCCTGATGTCCGAGTGTTCATGCAGAAGATGGGATTTGGAGAAGACTTCACCAAACTGGAGGCATTCTACATAGAGAGGTAGGTTGTAAAGGGGAAAATGCAATGTAGAAAACTCGGGGAAACACACCAACCAACACATTAATGTCACGTCATGTTTGTCTCTATGTCCACCAGCATTGTGAATATCACTTCAGCTCTCAACAAAACCTCTGTCGTGTGGCAGGATGTGTTTGACTACCATGAACGAGTAAGTACACCCCAACAAATCACACCGTGCGAACATATTATACTACCAGTTCATCTAAGTCTGATAGTCTAAAGCATTTGTGTTGCAGCGTACCTCTCTGTCAGTGGTGCAGGTATGGAGAGACGGCTGTTACCTGTGCGAAGTGCGCAGGGTGGTCAAAGCAGGGCTCAGGGTGATTTTGGCCTCTCCATGGTATCTGGACCAGCCAGGACCCACACACAACTGGGCACGCTACTACACTGTGTGGCCCCTTGCATTCAAGGGTCAGAAACCTGTGTGCTGCGAGTGGTTGAGATGGTGCTGTCTGCTGTGGTTTTTGTCTCTTATAAGTTTTAGAGGTAAAACTGGACTTCCTGTAAAATATAGGATTTATGTGGCCAATGCTTTTTACTTTTAGAGCAACAGTATGTTTTACTTGTAGCCATACTACTAGGTCGTGATGAGGTGGTCCATGCATCAATTTTGCAGATATACTCTGTGTACCGAATCCCTATTGTATATTGATTGTATACAAAATGTACTGTATACAAATGTATATATATATATATATTGTATATTCGTACATATTTTTTAAATCACTTTTATAGGTGTGAATACTCAAATCAACTTAGAATTATTATGCAGTATGGAATTGGGACACAGCTACAGAGAGGTGTGTTTGCTGTGCTATAAGCTCACAATGCTGTTTGATGTCCAGCCCCATGGCTAAATGCTCACTTGTCTCCTAAACACTGACTTTGATGATTTCAGTGAGGATAAAATTGTGCCGTACAAACGTAAAATCACAGATCACAGACAGATATGAAAAATGTACTGCATGGAAATGAATAGGTTTTAAAAGCATTTTTTTCTGTAGAAAATATAGATTTATACAATTCAGTTTGCCTTGTACTCTCCTTGGTTAGTTCCAAGATGATGACATTTTTGAGAAAGGATATTCAGACAAGGCCTTTAGTTTATTAACAGCCTACTTTTAAGGAAGATTATGCTTTTGCTGAATAAGAACCAATTTCAGTTCAGATACTTTGCCTCAGAAGACAGGTACAAATTCTATAAACTGTCTCTAGGTAAGAGCTTGCCGTTGCTATGAGAGCTCATTAAGGATTTTTTAAATAGGTCTATTCTCAGATATAAAACACAGAATGTAAACAGATTAATCAGTTTTAAAATACTGGGTCAGCAGCAATATAGCACAGAGGAACGAGACAGTATGTCATTTGTCACCCTGCTCAGATTCCTAAGGACACAATGCTGCACATCTGGAAGGGCGTCCCAGTTGAATATAAGGCAGAGCTCAGCAGGATTACAAAAGCTGGCATGAGGGTCCTGCTGGCTGCTCCATGGTACATCAACCACATTTCATATGGCCAGGACTGGCGCAACTTCTACACCGTGCAGCCACAGAACTTTTCTGGTGTGTGCATGACCAAGTTAAATCACATACAATTATAAACTGGTTCAGGGTTGTACTGGTGATGATACTTGTCTTGTGATGGGAGCTGCCAATGGGAATTGTCCATTATAGAGTGTAATTTTAACATTGACGTGCTGAGTTTTGACTTGAAGTGGTGTGAAAAAATTTGAGGTCAGTACTTGTGTTTGGTAATAAACTCATTAACAGCCTAATAGCCATTAATTAAAACCCATCATGTGATTAAACCATTTTTTTTAACTGTCCCTTTACAGGTAGTGAGGAGCAGAAAAAGCTGGTGATAGGGGGTGAGGTCTGTGTGTGGGGAGAATATGTTGATGCCACCAATCTCACTCCACACCTTTGGTATGAGTCTAAAATCACCAAACTACACAACCTAGTATAGTAAGTGCAGCAACAGTTGCATGAAATCATTTAAAATAACAACTGGTTGCACCCAAAATCACAGGCCAAGGGCGAGTGCTGTAGCAGAGAGACTGTGGAGTGATGAGACGCAGACCTCCAGTGTGGACAAAGCATTTCCTCGTTTGCAAGACTTTCGCTGCCAGCTCCTGAGGTACTTTAACCTTTTCTATCCAAGCCCTTTAAAGAACTTAGGTTGATGGTATAAGCAAAGAGACAAGATACTCAGTGCTTTCTCATAACGTCTGCTTTATTACATTCTGATGTTTCTGCTTCCATATCTCTTCAAGACGTGGCATCCAAGCAGAGCCTCTGTATGTTGGATACTGCAAACACGAGTACCAAGGTACTTGAAGGTGCTGGATGGATTCATATTGCAAGATTTTTCAGGAGGATGTTTGAACTAAAAAAAGTTCCTACAGTATTTGGTTTCTTAGCTGACTCTGGAAATAAATCTTGTGTGGGACCTTTAAATTTGTGTGAAATCTTTAATAAAGATTTTGTTTTTTCAGTCTTAATTAATGAATTGGAGGTTTTAGGTCAGTTGCTATACGTACACACTGAAAGGTTTCTCAGGGAGTTATCTCATTACCAATGTTTTACCCAGGTACTTCAGTAAACATGTTTTTATTTTAGACTTTATATATTGAGCAGTTACAGTAACGTTAACAAAGACCTTCCTTGAAAACCAAAGTGCGGCACTGTAATGCCTTAGTTTGTAGTCTTGCATTGAAATGTAATAAAATAATGTTGGTGTGCAGACATTGTTTCTGTTTTTTCCTTCTTAACAGCTGTTACTGTAACACTTGGAAATGTGGGAATTTCTTACATAAAAGAAATTACCTTTACATGTTGTCCCAACACATACTTTGACTGGAAAGGCTGGATTAACAATGGATTACAAACACATTGATCCTTTTTCAAACATATTGGCATTTTAACTTTTCCAGGTTGTTTATTTCTTTATGGAGGTACCCAAGCATTTCAAGTCAAGTTAATTTTATTCAAATGTGTACAAAATACAAGTTTGTTTTCAGAGAACTCTTAGTTTATTATCATGTGCCAAAAATTTGGTCCAAATGAGGAAGTCCACATAAAAACCCTTTAACGGGAAAAAAAATTGTGAAACCTCAGGGATTAGCTCTCCATATGTGCCATGCTGTATGTTCAAACTTCAATTGCAGCGGTCGAATTGCAATGGAGAACTAATAATAGAAACAATAAATGCACTGTTCTGAGTAAATGTAAAAAGTTATATTTTAACGAAAATAAAATAAGTGGAAGACGCAGAGCAACTTCCAGTTTCCACAAGAGCTGATAGGACCTCAACCACCAAACTTCCTTTGTAGACCTGGAAAGAAGATAGACAACACAGTCACACTCGAGGCAAAACTCAGACACCATTCATACAAAGATAATATGAATCAAAGATAACATAATGCAAGAAAAAACTCTAAGATTGGACATAACATATACCCAGAACATTTACACTTTACATAGAAAAGCAAGTTGAGAACTTACAAAATATCAGCAAGTGGAAGACAGAGAGAACTCTCTAGATGCCACTGGAGCTCACAGGACCTCGGCCATAAAACCTCCCTGGTAGACCTGGAAAGGAGACAGACTACACCTTCATACTACAAGTATGAAGGTGTAGTCTGTCAGATGGTATCTCCGTGTCCAAATACCATTCACACAAAAGCACATAACAGAAGAGGTGTTAGGATTTTGCAATCAATTACAGAAAACAATGCAAAAAAACTATGGGGGCAGAAGACCTGGAAAAGAGATTTTTGGATGGGGCATTAAAGACTTGCAGACATTGTGACATTACAACAGCAGAACAGAGAAAAAAATAGACAGATTGGGACACCAGTCTCCCGTGAGCAAAGATCAGCTTCCAACACCTGCATTGATGAGGAAAAGGTTGTGCAGACCTGTTAAAGAATTGCGCTGTAAAATTAGAGTGCCGAACTAATTAAAAACATATCGAGAACGGTGCGGTGGTGTCTTGACAGTCACAAACGTATAAAGTATGACAATAAAAAAACGGAAACTATGTATCACGACACCGCCCTCGAGTGGGCAAGGCTAAACCTCTGGAAAAACCATTTGTGTGGTAAAATTGGAGGGATGCTTGGGAAGAAACACACAAGAGGGACCCTCTTCCAAGGCGTGCAGACATCGTGATATCAAAAATAAAAGAAATTACAACAGCAGAACAGGAAAACAATTGGGAAACTGCGACACCACTCTCCAGTGAGCAAAGACCAGCTTCCAAATTTAAGACGTATCGCAAACAGCGACCCGAGATGGACGATAAATACACGTGGCAGTGGTCAAATTTATACACAGAGGAGTCACAAACGAGACATTCACAAGAAGCCAAAAGGCGGAAGAAACCAGTGAACCGAGACGGACGTTCAAAGAAAGATGATCGATGTGGCATGCAGTAAAGTTGGAGCCGACCTGTTAAAGAATTGCACTGTAAAATTAGAGTGCCGAGCAAATTAAAAACATATCGAAAACGGTGCGGTGGTGTTTTGACAGTCACAAACGCAGAAAGTATGACACAAAAAAAATGGAAACTATGTATCACGACACCCCCCTCGAGTAGGCAAGGCTAAACCTCCGGAAAAACCATTCGTGTGGTAAAATTGGAGGGATGCTTGGGAAGAAACACACAAGAGGGACCCTCTTCCAAGGCCTGCAGACATCGTGATATCAAAAATGAAAGAAATTACAACAGCAGAAAAGTAAAAAAAAATAGGCAGACTGTGACACCACTCTCCAGTGAGCAAAGACCAGCTTCCAAATATCGCAAACAGCGACCCGAGATGGACGATAAATACACGTGGCAGTGGTCAAATTTATACACAGAGGAGTCACAAACAAGACATTCACAAGAAGTCAAAAGGCGGAAGAAACCAGTGAACCGAGACGGACGTTCAAAGAAAGATGATCGATGTGGCATGCAGTAAAGTTGGAGCAGACCTGTTAAAGAATTGCACTGTAAAATTAGAGTGCCGAGCAAATTAAAAACATATCGAAAACAGTGCGGTGGTGTTTTGACAATCACAAACGCAGAAAGTATGACAATAAAAAAACTACACAAAAACTTAGTAATATTCCTTCATACTGCTCGTGTCAATTGGGAGACTGTGACACCACTCTCCAGTGAGCAAAGACCAGCTTCCAAATTTAAGACGTATCGCAAACAGCGACCCCAAATGGATGATAAACACACGTGGCAGTGGTCAAATTTATACACAGAGGAGTCACAAACGAGACATTCACAAGAAGTCAAAAGGCGGAAGAAACCAGTGAACCGAGACGGACATTAAATGAAATACGATCGATGTGGCATGCAGTAAAGTTGGAGCCGACCTGTAAAAGAATTGCACTGTAAAATTAGAGTGCCGAGCAAATAAAAAACATATCGAAAATGGTGCGGTGGTGTTTTGACAGTCACAAACGTATAAAGTATGACAATAAAAAAACGGAAACTATGTATCACGACACCCCCCTCGAGTAGGCAAGGCTAAACCTCCGGAAAAACCATTTGTGTGGTAAAATTGGAGGGATGCTTGGGAAGAAACACACAAGAGGGACCCTCTTCCAAGGCGTGCAGACATCGTGATATCAAAAATGAAAGAAATTACAACAGCAGAAAAGTAAAAAAAATAGGCAGACTGTGACAGCACTCGCCAGTGAGCAAAGATCATCTTCCAACTGCATCAGTCAGGCAAAGCTTGAAAGCTGCTTTGGGCTGCCAGTTCATCACAGGGCTGACATATAGGGACAAACAACCGTTAACGCTTACAATAACACCTACGGGCAAGTTAGTGCGACCGAATAACCTAACTTGCATGTCTTTGGATTGTGGGAGGAAGCTGGAGTACCCGGGGAGAACCCACGCAGACACAGGGAGAACATGCAAAGTCCACACAGAGAGGCCAGGCCGAGTCTCGACCCAGGACCTCCTTGCTGTGAGGCAACAGTGCTAACCACTGCGCCACCGTGCTGCCCCCTTTGAAAGAATTCTGCATCAAAATAAGAGTGCCGAAAAAGTTTAAGACTTATGGACACCAGCGAAGCGAATTGGACATTATATACATGTGGCGGTGGGAAAGCTCACACACAGGGCAGTCAAATATGGGACCATCACAAAAAATCCAAAGGCGAATGAAACCAGTGAACCGAGACGGACATTAAATGAAATACGATCGATGTGGCATGCCGTAAAGTTGGATCAGACCTGTAAAAGAATTGCACTGTAAAATTAGAGTGCCGAGCGAATTAAAAACATATTGAAAACAGTGCGGTGGTGTTTTGACAGTCACAAACGCATAAAGTATGACAATACAAAAACGGAAACTATGTATCACGACACCCCCCTCAAGTAGGCAAGGCTAAACCTCCTGAAAAACCATTCGTGTGGTAAAATTGGAGGGATGCTTGGGAAGAAACACACAAGAGGGACCCTCTTCCAAGGCGTGCAGACATCGCGATATCAAAAATAAAAGAAATTACAACAGCAGAACAGGAAAACAATTGGGAGACTGTGACACCACTCTCCAGTGAGCAAAGACCAGCTTCCAAATTTAAGACGTATCGCAAACAGCGACCCGAGATGGACGATAGATACACGTGGCAGTGGTCAAATTTATACACAGAGGAGTCACAAACGAGACATTCACAAGAAGTCAAAAGGCGGAAGAAACCAGTGAACCGAAACGGACATTAAATGAAATACGATCGATGTGGCATGCAGTAAAGTTGGAGCCGACCTGTAAAAGAATTGCACTGTAAAATTAGAGTGCCGAGCAAATAAAAAACATATCGAAACCGGTGTAGTGGTGTCCTGGCAGTCACAAACGTATAAACGATGACAATACAAAAACGGAAACTATGTATCACGACACCGCCCTCGAGTAGGCAAGGCTAAACCTCCGGAAAAACCATTTGTGTGGTAAAATTGGAGGGATGCTTGGGAAGAAACACACAAGAGGGACCCTCTTCCAAGGCGTGCAGACATCGTGATATCAAAAATGAAAGAAATTACAACAGCAGAAAAGTAAAAAAAAATAGGCAGACTGTGACAGCACTCGCCAGTGAGCAAAGATCATCTTCCAACTGCATCAGTCAGGCAAAGCTTGAAAGCTGCTTTGGGCTGCCAGCTCATCACAGGGCTGACATATAGGGACAAACAACCGTTAACGCTTACCATAACACCTACGGGCAAGTTAGTGCGACCGAATAACCTAACTTGCATGTCTTTGGATTGTGGGAGGAAGCTGGAGTACCCGGGGAGAACCCACGCAGACACAGGGAAACATGCAAACTCCACACAGAGAGGCCAGGCCGAGTCTCGACCCGGGACCTCCTTGCTGTGAGGCAACAGTGCTAACCACTGCGCCACCGTGCTGCCCCCTTTGAAAGAATTCTGCATCAAAATAAGAGTGCCGAAAAAGTTTAAGACTTATGGACACCAGCGAAGCGAATTGGACATTATATACATGTGGCGGTGGGAAAGCTCACACACAGGGCAGTCAAATATGGGACCATCACAAAAAATCCAAAGGCGAATGAAACCAATGAACCGAGACGGACATTAAATGAAATACGATCGATGTGGCATGCATTAAAGTTGGAGCCGACCTGTTAAAAAATTGCACTGTAAAATTAGTTTGCAGAGCAACTTAAAAACATATCGAAAACAGTGCGGTGGTGTCTTGACAGTCACAAACGCAGAAAGTATGACAATAAAAAAACGGAAACTATGTATCACGACACCGCCCTCGAGTAGGCAAGGCTAAACCTCCGGAAAAACCATCTGGTGGTAAAATTGGAGGGATGCTTGGGAAGAAACACACAAGAGGGACCCTCTTCCAAGGCCTGCAGACATCGTGATATCAAAAATAAAAGAAATTACAACAGCAGAACAGGAAAACAATTGGGAGACTGTGACACCACTCTCCAGTGAGCAAAGACCAGCTTCCAAATTTAAGACGTATCGCAAACAGCGACCCGAGATGGACGATAAATACACGTGGCAGTGGTCAAATTTATAAACAGAGGAGTCACAAACGAGACATTCACAAGAAGTCAAAAGGCGGAAGAAACCAGTGAACCGAGACGGACATTAAATGAAATACGATCGATGTGGCATGCAGTAAAGTTGGAGCCGACCTGTAAAAGAATTGCACTGTAAAATTAGAGTGCCGAGCAAATAAAAAACATATCGAAACCGGTGCAGTGGTGTCTTGACAGTCACAAACGTATAAACGATGACAATACAAAAACGGAAACTATGTATCACGACACCGCCCTCGAGTAGGCAAGGCTAAACCTCCGGAAAAACCATTTGTGTGGTAAAATTGGAGGGATGCTTGGGAAGAAACACACAAGAGGGACCCTCTTCCAAGGCGTGCAGACATCGTGATATCAAAAATGAAAGAAATTACAACAGCAGAAAAGTAAAAAAAAATAGGCAGACTGTGACAGCACTCGCCAGTGAGCAAAGATCATCTTCCAACTGCATCAGTCAGGCAAAGCTTGAAAGCTGCTTTGGGCTGCCAGCTCATCACAGGGCTGACATATAGGGACAAACAACCGTTAACGCTTACCATAACACCTACGGGCAAGTTAGTGCGACCGAATAACCTAACTTGCATGTCTTTGGATTGTGGGAGGAAGCCGGAGTACCCGGAGAGAACCCACGCAGACACAGGGAGAACATGCAAACTCCACACAGAGAGGCCAGGCCGAGTCTCGGCCCAGGACCTCCTTGCTGTGAGGCAACAGTGCTAACCACTGCGCCACCGTGCTGCCCCCTTTGAAAGAATTCTGCATCAAAATTATGGTGCCTTCATGTGCTATGGTATTTATGGTAAATACCAAAAGACGACATGAAAAGTGCACATGAACACCCTCTCATGTGGTATTTTCCACTGGGCAACTCGTAGAATTTTTTGATGCCCGAGTTGCCGAGATGAGATAACCTTTCACCTTTTCAACATGGCGGCGAGCAACGGAAGATTCGTGAATGGTAAGCAATGTACACTACTAAACGTGTTTTGCTGCTGTTAGTGGATAGTTTTTGTAGCCTATAAAGTGTTGCTCCATTGACAATTGTAATATGATGCGTTAACACTCGGTGTCAGTTTTTAAAATACCATTATGGTTTGGTTTTACCTCCCCAGAGCAGATGCTAACAAGCCTGAATCTGTGTGTCCACCATCTTTATTTTCTCTGTACAACAACAAAAACACATGAACACAACGCACTGGTAAATACCAGATCACAAGTGGAAAATACCATCTGTACCATAGCACATGAAGGCAGCATTAGAGTGCCGAAAAAGTTTAAGACTTATGGACACCAGCGAAGCGAATTGGACATTATATACATGTGGCGGTGGGAAAGCTCACACACAGAGCAGTCAAATATGAGACCATCACAAAAAATCCAAAGGCGAATGAAACCAGTGAACCGAGACGGACATTAAATGAATTGTTCACTCTAGAACGAAATTCACTCATTATCGACTAACCCTCATGCTGGTGAGAAGTCCGGTGTTGTTTCTTATTCCTCAAAGTGCAGCTGGAGACCTGCCGGGGTACCCTCCGGCAGGAACAATCCATATAACAAGCGTCAATTGTGCCCGAGAGGAAAAGGTCCATAAAACTACACAAAAACTTAGTAATATTCCTTCATGCTGCTCGTCCGCTGCAATCCAAGTGTCCTGAAGTGGCGACATCCAGAGTTTACTCGAAACAACGTCATTTAGTACATTTTTATAGCCTAAACAGTCACTATGCTATATCTGCCTGGAGGCACGCTCCGCATTCACGGGAGTCTCCCCTCACCGCCGATTGCACTACGGAAGCCGAGCCAGACAAGATGAAGGAGACTCGCGATAGATACCCGCCGGTATTTACATCCTGCTGTGAGTGTCAAAGTTTCAAATCACTAGTGCAAGCAGATCCCTCTTGTGTTTGTGTGTCGCTCGGTCGCTCACAGCTGGATGTAAATACCGGAGTGTATCTATTGCGAGTCTCGTTCATCTTGTTCGGCGCAGCTTCCCTAGTGCAAACGCTGTGAGGGAGACTCGCGTGAACGCGGAGCGGGCCTCCAGGCAGCTATAGTATAGTGACTGTTTAGGCTAAAAAATTTTACTAAATGACGACGTTTCGAGTAAACTCTGGATGTCGCCACTTCAGGACACTTTGATTACAGCGGACGAGCAGTTTGGAGGAATATTACAAAGTTTTTGTGTAGTTTTATGGACCTTTTCGTCTCGGTCACCACTTATGCTCGTTATATGAACTATTGTTGCCGGAGGGAAGCCCTGCGGGTCTCCAGCTGCACTTTGAGGAATAAGAAACTACACCGGACTTCTCACCAGCATGAGGGTGAGTCGATAATGACTGAATTTTGTTTTGGAGTGAACTATTCCTTTAAATGAAATACGATCGATGTGGCATGCAGTAAAGTTGGAGCCGACCTGTTAAAGAATTGCACTGTAAAATTAGTTTGCCGAGCAAATTAAAAACATATCGAGAACAGTGCGGTGGTGTTTTGACAGTCACAAACGCAGAAAGTATGACAATAAAAAAACGGAAACTATGTATCACGACACCCCCCTTGAGTAGGCAAGGCTAAACCTCCGGAAAAACCATTCGTGTGGTAAAATTGGAGGGATGCTTGGGAAGAAACACACAAGAGGGACCCTCTTCCAAGGCCTGCAGACATCGTGATATCAAAAATGAAAGAAATTACAACAGCAGAAAAGTAAAAAAAAAAATAGGCAGACTGTGACAGCACTCGCCAGTGAGCAAAGATCATCTTCCAACTGCATCAGTCAGGCAAAGCTTGAAAGCTGCTTTGGGCTGCCAGTTCATCACAGGGCTGACATATAGGGACAAACAACCGTTAACGCTTACAATAACACCTACGGGCAAGTTAGTGCGACCGAATAACCTAACTTGCATGTCTTTGGATTGTGGGAGGAAGCCGGAGTACCCGGGGAGAACCCACGCAGACACAGGGAGAACATGCAAACTCCACACAGAGAGGCCAGGCCGAGTCTCGACCCAGGACCTCCTTGCTGTGAGGCAACAGTGCTAACCACTGCGCCACCGTGCTGCCCCCTTTGAAAGAATTCTGCATCAAAATTAGAGTGCCGAAAAAGTTTAAGACTTATGGACACCAGCGAAGCGAATTGGACATTATATACATGTGGTGGTGGGAAAGCTCACACACAGGGCAGTCAAATATGGGACCATCACAAAAAATCCAAAGGCGAATGAAACCAGTGAACTGAGATGGACATTAAATGAAATACGATCGATGTGGCATGCAGTAAAGTTGGAGCAGACCTGTAAAAGAATTGCACTGTAAAATTAGAGTGCCGAGCGAATTAAAAACAAATTGAAAACAGTGCGGTGGTGTTTTGACAGTCACAAACGCATAAAGTATGACAATGCAAAAACGGAAACGATGTATCACGACACCCCCCTCGAGTAGGCAAGGCTAAACCTCCGGAAAAACCATTCGTGTGGTAAAATTGGAGGGATGCTTGGGAAGAAACACACAAGAGGGACCCTCTTCCAAGGCCTGCAGACATCGCGATCTCAAAAATAAAAGAAATTACAACAGCAGAACAGGAAAACAATTGGGAGACTGTGACACAACTCTCCAGTGAGCAAAGACCAGCTTCCAAATTTAAGACGTATCGCAAACAGCGACCCGAGATGGACGATAAATACACGTGGCAGTGGTCAAATTTATACACAGAGGAGTCACAAACGAGACATTCACAAGAAGTCAAAAGGCGGAAGAAACCAGTGAACCGAGACGGACATTAAATGAAATACGATCGATGTGGCATGCAGTAAAGTTGGAGCCGACCTGTAAAAGAATTGCACTGTAAAATTAGAGTGCCGAACTAATTAAAAACATATCGAAAACGGTGCGGTGGTGTCTTGACAGTCACAAACTTATAAACTATGACAATACAAAAACGGAAACTATGTATCACGACACCCCTCTCGAGTAGGCAAGGCTAAACCTCCGGAAAAACCATTTGTGTGGTAAAATTGGAGGGATGCTTGGGAAGAAACACACAAGAGGGACCCTCTTCCAAGGCCTGCAGACATCGTGATATCAAAAATGAAAGAAATTACAACAGCAGAAAAGTAAAAAAAAAATAGGCAGACTGTGACAGCACTCGCCAGTGAGCAAAGATCATCTTCCAACTGCATCAGTCAGGCAAAGCTTGAAAGCTGCTTTGGGCTGCCAGTTCATCACAGGGCTGACATATAGGGACAAACAACCGTTAACGCTTACAATAACACCTACGGGCAAGTTAGTGCGACCGAATAACCTAACTTGCATGTCTTTGGATTGTGGGAGGAAGCCGGAGTACCCGGAGAGAACCCACGCAGACACAGGGAGAACATGCAAACTCCACACAGAGAGGCCAGGCCGAGTCTCGACCCAGGACCTCCTTGCTGTGAGGCAACAGTGCTAACCACTGCGCCACTGTGCTGCCGCCTTTGAAAGAATTCTGCATCAAAATTAGAGTGCCGAAAAAGTTTAAGACTTATGGACACCAGCGAAGCGAATTGGACATTATATACATGTGGAGGTGGGAAAGCTCACACACAGAGCAGTCAAATATGAGACCATCACAAAAAATCCAAAGGCAAATGAAACCAGTGAACCGAGACGGACATTAAATGAAATACGATCGATGTGGCATGCATTAAAGTTGGAGCCGACCTGTTAAAAAATTGCACTGTAAAATTAGTTTGCCGAGCAACTTAAAAACATATCGAAAACAGTGCGGTGGTGTCTTGACAGTCACAAACGCAGAAAGTATGACAATAAAAGAACGGAAACTATGTATCACGACACCGCCCTCGAGTAGGCAAGGCTAAACCTCCGGAAAAACCATTCGTGTGGTAAAATTGGAGGGATGCTTGGGAAGAAACACACAAGAGGGACCCTCTTCCAAGGCCTGCAGACATCGTGATATCAAAAATGAAAGAAATTACAACAGCAGAAAAGTAAAAAAAATAGGCAGACTGTGACACCACTCGCCAGTGAGCAAAGACCAGCTTCCAAATTGAAGACATATCGCAAACAGCGACCCGAGATGGACGATAAATACATGTGGCAGTGGTCAAATTTATACACAGACGAGTCACAAACGAGACATTCACAAGAAGTCAAAAGGCGGAAGAAACCAGTGAACCGAGACGGACGAAGATGATCGATGTGGCATGCAGTAAAGTTGGAGCCGACCTGTAAAAGAATCGGTAGGACACTCACACAGCCCTCTTCCACGGCACTACGGTGCCATCCATTAAAAAGGACAACGAGGAAGTGTCAAGTTAGCAGAAAATGGAAATACTTAAGTAAAGCACAAGACCTCAAAGTTGTTCTTGGGTGCAGTACTTGAGCAAAAGTACAACATTTAGAGTTAAAGTGTGAGAGAGACGAGTGTACAGACAGAAAAAGAGGAAAATCAGGAGAAATGTACTGTGTGTATGTGTGTTGGATTTGAGAGAGAGTAAAGAGGAAAGCAGAGAAAGCAGCAATTTTTGAAAAACATACACTACTCAAAATGAGTCAGGGATAGTGGGATATTTTAGTGTTTCACACACTGAATTTTTGTTTGTTTTGTGAATATTAATCCCCAAAATTAAAGCCACACATTAAATTTGACAAAGAACATGCATATATGAACCCATATCCCTGATTTTGAGTAGTGTAGTTTATATTCAGCACGTAGATCCCTACTTTTAAGACGTCTTGTTCCGGATTTCACAGCAAACAGGTGTTTCCTCCTGCTTCCACTCCTTCCCGTCCACTCGGCGATCACATTTTGTATAGCCTAATCAAGACAAGACAAGACAAGACAAGATGATGAGAAGTCAAACACTGTTTGCTTGACGCAAGATCTGAACATTTCCTAGATTGAAACCACAAGAATCTTACCGCGAAACATGTGTCTGCGTCCCTTTCCACAAGCGATGGACGTTTCCCCGCGTGTCTCTGAAGAGATGAAGTTGAGAAAACTCTTCAGCGACGAGCAGAAAACTGATAAACTTGTTTTCCAATCCGGACTGATCCAGTAGTGTGACTGCTCAGCTGTGTTTCCAGGGTATCTATGGTTCCGATCAGAGATCAAAGCAGCAGAGTGTCACGAGCGGATTCGAACAGAAACAAAGCAACACACGACCCCCCCCCCAGCAACCGAACACACACACACGCACGCACTATACACATACGTATAATGTAATATCATTACCAAGGCCCAAATATCCCCCCAAAAATTGATTTCGTGTGTCGCATTAATATCTGCGGATTTATAATAAACAGTGTTGTCCATCCACTCAAACATTCAGCAGCTACAATATCGTTGGACTAAATATTCATGTGAAATATGTAAATCAAACTTATTGTTGCTAAATGCAGTGAAATACACGTCATTTAGAGAAACTCCTCATACTCAGAAGAGATCTTCAGTGACTGAAAATGGAAATACTCAAGTAAAGCACAACAACTACCTCAAAGTTGTTCTTAAATGCAGTACTTGAGCTGAATTTTTAGTTTGTTTTGTGAATATTAATCCCCAAAATGAAAGCCACACATTAAAAAGTCTTACCGCGAAACATCTGCGTCCCTTTCCCCAAGCGATGGACGTTTCCCCGCGTGACTCTGAAGAGATGAAGTTGAGAAAACTCTTCAGCGACGAGCAGAAAACTGATAAACTTGCTTTCCAATCCAGACAGATCCAGTAGTGTGACTGCTCAGCTGTGTTTCCAGGGTATCTATGGTTCCGATCAGAGATCAAAGCAGCAGAGTGTCACGAGCGGATTCGAACAGAAACAAAACAACACACGAACCCCCCCCAGCAACCGAACACGCACGCACGCACGCATGCACTCGCGCGCATACACATACCTATAATGTAATATTAGTACAAAGGCCCGAATATTTAGTAGTTTTGGAGAAAAAATTCAAACTCAGAATTTTAATATTTACAATATTATAGAGCCAACAATACAAACTCTGAAATGTTTATTTTTTTCATAACTGAATAAACAGGCTGTTCTCAGAGGAAAATAATGTCCCCAGACCACTGTTTGAAGCTAGAAAGGTGGCCGGGTCCGCCACATATAAACAAAGTAAAGCAGTGTGAAATTGTGTTGCAGTCCCAAAACTGCATAATACACCTTTCATTTTCAGGATATATCTTATCAATAATTAAAATTGTAATTAACACATTTGTAAATGGCCTCCATCTACTGCACCTCTATTATTTAGTGCCCTCTTGTTGTCTGATGTCTAGTTCACCCCAAAATGAAAATTCAGTCATTATCTACTCGCCCTGATGTCGATTAAAAGTCAAGTGAAGTTTGGTAGTCCACAAAGTATTTCTGGAGCTTAATAGCAAAACAGTGTTGCACATTGAATTGTTTTAAACTTAAAAAAAAAAAAAAAAAATGAAAAACCCCCCACAAAATAGCTCCATAAGCTCTCCCTGCGAAGCCCCAAGATCCCACATTGATTTAAAAACAATTACTACAAACAACAGCGACAAAATTAATTTAATTAATTACTATGTTAATACATCTACTGCACCTCTAAAATTTGGTTTCCCCTTGTCGTATTTCTATGGCACGGAGTTTAAAGTTTCTACTCACGTTACTTCAGATGTTGCCATACCTGTTTTCACCCCTTATCAAGTAAAAGTACAACTACAAATATTGAACAGATGTCCCTCTGGTATCTCACTGTATTGCACTTTCCACTTCACCTCATGCCATGGTTAAACTTTTCCATCCTGATTGACTTTCAGTTTGATTTTATCAGTGTAAATGAGAAATAAAAAACAAAATTAGTGAAAAGTAACAATGCGGTGTTCACTCGTTGCAATAAAGGAGGCACAGGCCTCAGACACTGGTTTTCATGATGGAGAGCAAATCCTACATCATTTTCAGGACACGTTTGAGTTTTTGGATTGCTCAAAACAGTGTGCAATCTTAAATATTCTGTCTGAGTCTGACAGCTTTTCTTGGATACATAAAGCGAAATATTAAACCATGTTTATTTTTTAACAAATACTAGACTTGCTGCTACTATCACGTTGCACGTACTGTCACTTTTGACTTTTTAATCTGGCTTTTAATTGCTAATGTTTATTTTTTACTTATTTTATTATCCTTATTTTATTATTTTCTCTTTTTATCTGTAATTTTTTTTCTGTCCTACAACCAAACTTCCCATCAGGGCCTCAATAAGGGCTTATCACATCATATATCATATCATATCTCATCTTATTTTTTCTCAGACGCTGATTTGAGCAGAAGAAAAAAACAAACTGGGTCAAATTTAATGATGGATGTGACCCAGACAATCTTATTACTGTAACTGTACTGTAATATGTAAGCCTATAAATGTTCCAGTCTCACACACATCATCTCTGACTCATCAGCTGTAGGTTTGCTCAGCTCTGATCAGCTACATCCCTGTGACCACACGTTTATACACAGTCAAATGGCTTCTGTCTCCCTCTAGAGGCCAACCTTTGATCTACAATGTTGATCGGGCTGTAATGCTGAAAAAGTGACTGAAGATTTCAGCATGACCTGTGCAATTACAGGTGAGACAAGACTCACTATCCAGGGGCTCCTGACAAATACAGAAAAAAACATTGTCAAACCTGAAGCTGAAGTTCAAGGTGATTTATTTATTATTTTAACACAGGGTTGCACAATGAAAACAAAGTTTGTAACAAAGAACATACTGTATATACAGTTACTTAGGCTATAAACATGATATATAAACAGGCATACACTCAGGAAATAGTTCTGTGCATTTTAAATTTGCATCAAGGTGAATGTTAAATAGCAGTAACAAGATGGTGATGATCATGTGTTCAGCAGCTCCTCATTTAAAGTTTGACATCAGGTAAACAATGTCACTGTCCATCAACTTTGAGTACGTGTGAGCAACAAGCATCAAAAACTGCTAACTTTAAAAAAAAAAAAAATTCAAATTTCAATAGATATTGATAGAATAATGTGAATTTGTCCATCCATGATAATCTTGTAGTGAAAATCTGGTATGGTGACAACCCTAACAGAGAGTACACCCTTGAATATGATACATTATCTTTAAATTTAAATTCTGCTGCACAAGATATTTAGATCATGCTTAGCTCTCATTTTGATATTCAGAATATCATAAGACAACACAAAATAACAAGGCGGGTGGATAAATGTCTGACAAAATGTACATTTGGCTGTCAGAAAAGTAAATGATTTGAGTCTGAAACAATGCACTGACGTCACTGTCCATTTAAAATGAAGTTTCTGGCAATTTATTTGTAATCTTATCCAGCCAAAGAATCTGAGCTTTTATTCACAGGACATAACCAAATGAGCTTCCCTGTTCCCTTGTCAGCGATTACATGGATTTTACAGTCTCACTGACTGGTTAATGTACCTGTTGAATTGAGTGGAGATGACTCTGATATGGACTGAGACAACTGATTTTCTCATTGTGTGGATTACAGCAGTGGCAACAGATGGCAAGGCGGGGCAATCCCCGGAGCCATAGTGCTGACACCTCAATCCTTCTACTTCATCTGACTAGGGGGGAACCCTGAACCGGGCCTAATGATGCAGGCTTGGTTAACTATTCCCTGCAGACACTTGGAGCCAGGTAGACATGCTGAGTGCAGTGCAACAGAAGATTATGATGTTATAACAGGGCACACATAAGATTATCTTACTTGGACATTTTAATGTTCAAGTAAGTGGACGTCTTTATTCATTTGAAATCGTAAACTTTACATTTAAGGTCTTTACAGTTTTGTACAGTTTTGTACAGGCTTGTACAGTTTTTGTTTTCAGAGTTTGTTTTATGAGAGTTGCTTTGTTATTTCTTTTTTTTAATGCCAGTTGCAAGTTGTCTAACCAATACATCGTTTTGTTATATAACTAGAACATTGCATAAGGTTTATGATTTAAAAGCTTACAATAAAAAATACAAATACATTATGACACACTTTACATCTTATACATTTGAGGCAGCTGCCCCCTATGCATAAAGAGGACAGCAACAACTTTAAAAGTTAATCTCACTCTTTGACAATAGCTGACATTCAAGGAGATTATATCAAAAAGCTGCTTAAACCCATACAAAGATTTGTGAACTAGCATTCAAGGGCATCCTCTGAAGGACAATAAAATAATACCTTGCACATTTGTGTCTGCTGCAGTTCATGTGCCTCAAGTCAGTGTGTTTGAAAATATGCAGAAAGGTAACAACACTTTTAAACTAATGAACAGCTGATCTGTCTGATCTGCCGAGCGACTGATCCAGGGGTTTTACTAGTGACGTGTGTCCAATCACCTGCAGGGCCCTGTCATCATAAATGTTTCCACTAATTACATAATCATCCAGCTGGCTCATGGCGGCGAGCTGCTAAAGATTAGCTGTGCATCTGCACAACAATCACAGGGCTGAAGGGTGAAGAAACGTGACAGTTATCCCCGACAGGCAAGACCTCAAAGCAGCACTTTGCTGATGGCAGCAGCATCTTACCCGTGCTGACAACTGGACAGTCAGGCACCCAAAAAACAAAAACAAAAAGGACTATATCATGTTTCACTGCGATGTAAATCTTTAAAGTTAGGCTTTGCTTATATTCGTAACTCATTTAGACAATACATAATATCAGTGTAAAGGTATTACCATCGATCACAAACATTAAAATTTTAAATGATCTGAAACTTCCAACTAATTATTTTCCTCCAAGATGACCTTTTAAAATTCACCATACATGTAAATTTCCTGCCAAATAATGTGAAGAACAAGATAAGCAGCTCACCCCTGACATGTGAGTAACACCTGTGTTATGTAATCTGATATGAGACTCCAGATTACCATACTCAGTACTGCTTAGGTCAGTAGAAATGTGTATTTTAGGCTTATCCACGGAGTAGATTTAGGTAGGTGTAGGTGTTTTCAGTGCAAATTTATACCGCAGCCGAACATGTGGTGTAGTGCGAATGCAAATGGCCACCAATTTTTTTGATTGTTGACAAAATTAGTTGGGAAGTGGATTGTGATCTCAAGTAGTTATTGAAGGTTCATTTAAGATATTCTGATGCCAGGTTTGAACTATTTTAACTAATTTTGACTGATATAATGGTTTTGAATCCAGTCTGGATACAAAGTATTGAAGGTCCGTTGGCCTCGGAGGGTTTATAATGAACATATTCGTATAAATTCAGTTTCATTTGCTTTGGGCATGTGTGATAGTCAAATTGTTGTCTGTTGTACACAAGGCAAAGCTGGACAAGTTTCTATAGCACCTTCAAAACACGGTGATTTACATACTGTACATTTTATGTAAAGCGAAGTGCAAAGTGCTTTACATAAACAACAACAGCTTTAGACAGAATGTACAAACTCAATGAGGAGATAAAAATTAATTATAGTTGAACAAATTGAAATTAAATAATTTATTAAAGCAAATAAAAGTGCAGTGCAGGCATTTAATCAATCAAAGGCACAGGAAAACAGGAAAATAAAATGATGTAAGATCATCAGGAGGTTGGAAATGCAGCTTCACTGAGTTCTGACTTGAGGTAATATTAACAAAACTCAAACAAATCAGAAACATACTTTTTTCTTCTTTTTTTTTAGATCCAATTTCTGAATTACGTTGTCCCGTTTCAGGATTATAAAACTGATTCGGACAACAGGTCTCTGTGTGTGTGTCTGCCCGCATGCGTGTAGACAATGCTCGTAGACAGGACCTAATTTGTAATCCTTTTATACACCAGTTTAGGCAAACAGAAAGAGCTCTGTTTTCAGTACTTTGTTGTTTTCCTAAAATCAAGAGTGACTTAATAAGGATTACAGACAGAAAGCATTCTGTGGACACGAGACATCACTATCTTTAGTGTCTTTGCTACTTTTGATCTGATTAAAGAGCTGAACTGGATTTTATTAACCATATGGAATAATGACTGCGGCTCCCAATCTAGTGTGTTTAGTGGGGTTGTGCACTTCGGGTCGCTAATTAGGTGGACAGAGCAGTCACCATATGGCAGAAGAATGGAATTAAGGGTCAACTTGTGTCTGCTCTTTCAATCTCTGCACTAATTGTTTTTCTTCTCATCACCCCCTTTCGTGAGGAGGGCACATTTCATGGAAGGTTAAGCCACTTTGTTGATTTGGGGTGGCTGTATTCATCCTGAGGCCATTAGTGTCAGTGACAGGACCAATATGGCACAGAGGGAACGTCTTAACTACCCCGTTAACCCCACAACCCTGTTGACAGGAGAGCGAGGAACATATGTTTACTCGGAGTCGGACAAATAATCCATACTGCAATGTTCTGTGATTGACATTCTTGTTGATTTATTTTCGTCTTGAATTTGACTGCTACTCAAAGTTCACTACTAGCCAACAAGCGAACTCACTCGTGAGTGAACTTCTAAAATGTGGACAGTAGTTGACGACTCATGGATGATTTGAGCCAGCATCAACCAGATTTAAAACAAGGTCGATAACATGAAGCATTTTGCTTGTACATGTCTGTCTGTAGCTTTTCCTGTAACATCTAGTAAAAACAAGATATATATTTTACGCACCTAAAGAGACATCTACACAATGATACACAACACTACAAACTACCACTTAAACACTTTATTGGTAACAACAAGTCAGTCAGCCAGTGACAACACATTAACTAGTCAATGACCATCAAGCAGAATTTTGTGACTAGTTTAAAGTAGTTATAATAATAATTTGCTGTAAGTCATGATTATAAATACAGTAAAAAAATGTTGCATTTATGCTACATATAGCACAACAAGTATTTATTTTTTGATTATTTTTTTATTTTTTTATCTGTGATGACATTAGATTAGAGTTTGGATGGGACATCTCTGGATGTGCCTGTGAAAACAAATCTTCCTCTGGGATGACAAAATCTAAATCTAAATTACTGCATTAGGCAGATCTACTAAAACGGGTACAAAATATCTTAAAGCAATAATAAAATGGTAAATGAGAGATGATTAAACACTGGCCTTTTGACTGGCATAAGTGAGGACACGCTACATAAAACACAATTATTCATCTGATCTTGGAAAGGCATGATGAGAAATGACTGAACAGGGAACAATCTAAACAGTGACAATTACAGTAACAATCCAGAGACACTTGTGCAGCTGTGGAAGTCATCCAAGAGCGGAGTGGGTTTCCTTTTTTCAGTGTTCACCGTTGTTTGAGACAGTCCTCCCTGTAAGTGGTGTGACTGATTGATTTACCCTTATAGACAGTAAAGATTAAGAGGATGACAAATCAGCATTTGCTTACACAGCGCCTGGCGCTAATCTCCTTGTCTTCCTCCAGAAAGCCCCCAGACGACTCAGGCTCGCGCACTCATTCTGGCAGAGAGAAGGAAAGAAGAAGACAAGAACTCTATTGACCCCTCCATTACATCGGAAACGGTCAGAGAAAGGACAACAGCGCTGGATCAATATCATTGAGCACACCTGGAGTAATTCACTTCAACTCTAGTTCAGTGGAAAGAGAACTACAAATTCTACATCTTTTGAGTTTTGGGAGCGTTGCCATGTGTCAGCACTTCACATGAAAAATGCTTTGATCCAGCAGGAGACAGAAGAGGAGATACTTCTGGAAGTAATCTTATATTTGTTTAAAACCTGTTCATTAAGTGAAGCTCACTCATTAGAACACCTGTCAAAATGGAGGACCACATGACCAATATGAGCACATTTTCTTCTGAAAACTCCAACGACTTCACAAATGGAACAGAAGCAGGTGAGCCATTAATCGTTGTAATATGAAACACCTACAGAAATGTGCCAACCAATGACAAGATCATTAAAAAAACACAGCATATGTTTTCTGTATAACACATTATATTGTCAGAGTATAGAAACAAAGAAAATAGAAGAAATTATTAAATGTATTCATAAAATTAAAAAAACATCAGTACAATTAAGTCTTCTGTTGATCCTTAAAGGAGTGTGAAATCATTTTAAGTATTTTTCTGTCCCTACAGATAACAGTTCAGTCCCTGGTAAAGCGCTTGGCCACGGGCTGCTTTGTAAAGTGTGTTCTGATTCAAGCAGCGGTAAACACTACGGCATCTACGCCTGCAACGGCTGCAGTGGCTTCTTCAAGCGCAGTGTCAGACGAAGGCTTATCTACAGGTGAGCAAAATTGGATTTTATAGAGGAATCAGAATTAGCATGTAGATAATGGAGAAATACGACGAGTGTAACAAGTAATTCTTTGTATTTTAACATAGTACTTCCTGCTGATTTTTTTTTTGTCGTTGTAATATTCAGGTGTCAGGCTGGAACAGGCAGGTGCCCTGTTGACAAGGCTCATCGGAACCAGTGTCAAGCTTGTCGACTAAAGAAGTGTCTCCAGGCTGGCATGAACAAAGATGGTGAGAAAGCACTAAATGAACTGATTGTGTAGAGTGTCTGTGCATATATACTTTCTGTCAAAATGGTCTAAACCCTTTTCTTTACTGTTTCCTTTGGCAGCTGTGCAGAATGAGCGACAGCCTCGAAGCACAGCGCATGTCAGTCTCGACTCTATCTGTGTGGATACTAAGAAGGAGCACCTTGCCACTACACGGGACCTCACCTCCTCTGCCCCCTACTCATCGGTCATCTGCAGACCTCTGGTCACCTCCTCTGTCACCACCTCGGCCGCCACCCAGCCCTGCAGCAACCCCAGTAACAACCACCGCTTTATGGTCAGCCTGCTGACTGCAGAGACCTGTGCAAAACTGGAGCCTGAGGATGGTGAGATCATGTTACAGAAGTTAAATTAAGGTGGACATTAAGGTGGGGTTTGGCTTTAAGGATGATGTAAATTTCAACATAAATTTAGAGTGGTCATGTCTGAATTGAAAAAATATTGTACTGCCAGTAGCTTACACATCTGAATAACTTTTTTTTCTGTTGCACAGTGGAGGAGAATATTGATGTGACAACCAATGATTCAGATAGAGACCGGACTCCCTCCGACTGTCGTATGTCCCCATACACCTCCAGCTGTTCAGAGAGTATATATGAGACATCGGCACGGCTCCTCTTCATGTCTGTCAAGTGGGCAAAGAATTTGCCTGTTTTCGCTCACTTGCCATTCCGAGACCAGGTGAGGCCGACTTGTATATCGACCTAATCCGTTTTATCATACATGAAATCGTGTGTGAGACTGATGACATGTATTTTTTTGTGACGTCCTCAGGTGATTCTCCTTGAAGAAGCTTGGAGCGAGATGTTCCTCTTGTGTGCCATCCAGTGGTCCCTGCCCATGGACAGCTGTCCTCTTCTGACTCTGCCAGATCTTTCTCCCACACAGCAGGCCAAGATCTGCCTCCCCACAGCCGACCTGCGCATCCTGGAGGAGGTTTTCCATCGCTTCAAGGCCCTGGCTGTTGATCCTACTGAGTTTGCCTGCCTGAAAGCCATTGTACTGTTCAAGCCAGGTGAGTAGTTATTCCTTCAGTAATATGTATATGTTATTAAATAGACAATGTAACTAATGTCTGCTGTTTGACTTGCAGAGACACGCAGCCTCAAAGACCCAGAGCAGGTGGAGAATCTTCAGGACCAGTCACAGGTGTTGCTTGGTCAGCACATCCATTCAGTTTATCCCAGCCAAAGTGCCAGGTAAGCCTGCTGCAACTCTCTGACACACAGCAAAGATCTTCAAACATAAAAACATCTGGAGCATTTGAAATTAATCAAATAAAAGCCTGAACATAAACATGAACTTCTTCTTCTCTTTGTTGTTGTTCATAAAGGTTTGGGAGACTTCTACTTCTGCTGCCGTCCCTCCACTTTGTGAGCTCTGAGAAAATAGAGCAGCTGTTCTTTCACAGGACCATCGGCAGCACACCCATGGAGAAGCTGCTGTGTGACATGTTCAAAAACTAACCAAGCATCGAGGGAAGCCGAGGGACACCCGCTAAGAAAACACATTAAACCAGCTCTAAAGCAACATGATATGTGGTTGTATATTTCACAATTATGGCATGATAATTAATTAAGCGCACAGTGATTCAGTGATTTTTGGACCATGTCTTTGTAAATATTACGATTTTGTTATTAAGAACCAGACATACCGAATTTGTTTGTGTTGATACTTAGTTGCAGGGAAAAGTGTTTTTTATTACAGTATATGAAAATGAGGATGTGTTTTAAATGTCAGTATTTATCTTCAATAAATATGGAAATTTTGCATTTAATGTTCATCTCCAGTCATTTTATACATTCTTTATTTGGTTTTACAGAAACACAAGAGAGCATGACATATAAAATGCTCCAAAGAGAAGACAATATTCATATATATTATATATATATATATATATGTATATATATATATATATAAGACATTGCATTAGGCCTACAGATATGAGAAAATATGCTGAGGTTATTTAAAAACCATGCACCTCTGGCACGTTTATTTTTCAATCTTAACTGTCGCACTCTGTACATATCTTGGTCACACATCTTTAATAGACACATTTTGTTGTAATTCTCACCAAAAACCTACTTGCTATGTGGAGTAGTAACAGGTCATAATTAGGGTTAGACCAAGTATGGACCCTGGCTGATTATCGGGACCAATATTCAGCATTTTCCAATCATTGGTATCCTTGATTTTTCTGTCAGATTGTCGATAAAATAAAATTTTAAAATGTGCTATTTCGGCTCTGATGCAACATCCTCTCACACAATGTCCCACCTCCTACAAAATGAATACAACAATCAAATAAATGTAGTGGAGAGGAAGTGTAAAGTGGCAGAAAATGGAAATGCTCGAATGAGTACCTCAAAATTGTACTTAAGAACAGTACTTGAGTAAATTGTACTTACATTTTCCATCAGTGGTTGTTTGAAATTTTGACACAAAAAGATTAATTTTTTTACTGCAAATTAATATTGGTCCATAAATATCAGTTTTCAGTCTCCTTGATTTCTTATAACTGGTATCAGCCATGAAAAAGCCGTATCGGTCGAGCCCTATTTATCATTTTTTAAAACTCTTGCCTTCAAAAATCCAACATTGGTCTGGATCTAATATGACCTGTGTAAGCTACAGGACAGTAGGATTCATCATGGATAAAGAGCTTACGGAAAGACAAGATCAGCAGTTTTCTTTCCAAACACAGTTCCTGGATACTGTCGGGCATCCTTTGGGGAAAAAGTGCTTGATATTCTTGACAAAAGAAATAAAGTTATTTGACTGTGGCAGCCAGCTCAGTCAGTTTTGATTACATCTGACCACAAAAATACCTGAAAAAGGAGACCATAAAAAGATAAAGGCTTATCAACTCGGGGCTTTGTCCTGGAATTAAAACTCCTGTTTTCACCACAGTAACACTAGGGGGCGGTAACGAGCACATTATGAGCACGAGCTGTTAGTAAACACCGAGAAGAAGAAGAAGAAGAAGAAGAAGAGCCGGAGCAAAACACGGAAGAGCCTCATGCTAGCTTGTTAGCATACATAGCTAAAGCGTCCGGTATTGTAGCAGTGAGCATAACTGTAAATATACTGTGCGTACATCGACCAGGCGAGGTTGGTTGACATCTACAGCGGATACTGACAGCTGACATGAACTTGCTTTAGATAAGAAAGTAGGAAATAACAGTTTCCTTACGATGTTTAGCAAGTCGTATCAGCTGCTCCCCCAGAGGGACTCCTCGGGTCTGCCGAGGACTCCTGGCTTGTTTGTGGACACAGATGGCTTCACACAGTCCAGCTACCATAAAGGACTTTCCTTTGACAACATGCCTAATGTTTCTAATAACGACTTCACTGGTAGGTAGCTAATGCAACTACGCCAACATAAGCTATGGTAGCTAAGTTTTTTGGACGCGGTTTAAGAGTGCTATTATAATAGTGAACAAACAAACCTCTAATAAACAAATAAAATAAAAATAATATTTCCCTTTGACTATGACCCTCTGACTATTGTCCAAATATGAGTGGTTTACATTTTTTATTAAGCACTAAATGTTGTCAAAGTGTTGCTGCCTTGGCCATCATGTTAAACTCCATTGCTTCCTAGGGAAATGTATCTTGCAGCCAAATAAAATAAATAAAACATGCAAGAAAAATATATACAGCAAATGCCAAAACTCACCACACTGTATATTATTGCACATAATAAAAAAGCTAGAGGACTTGCATGAGGCAGATTTAAACAAAACAAAACACAAGGGTCAAAATTGCTGAGGAGATTCCTGAATTTTCAAACCTTGAATAGGTCAAGCTCCAGAAACACTGGATCCTACACTTCCCATAATGCATTCAGTTTTATGTTCCTGAGGTCCTTTCTGCCTCGCAAAACCATATTTCAAGGCAAGCTTATTTGTATAGCACAATTCAGACACAAGGCAACTCAAAGTGCTTTACTGGGCCATAAGATTACATTAAAAGACATTAAAAATTGCATTTAAAATACATTAAAAACAAGTAGGAAGACATCAAGAAACAAAACATTAAAACAAGTTAAATACGAAAATAAGATAAAATATAATAGGTTTAAAAGAGACATGGGTGAATAAAAGACGAGACAAGATGTCCACTACCAAATCAAGATCTCTCAAGTAATGTCACTTAGAAAGCTCCTCTTAAAGCCACACACGTCATCATACAACTGTTTTTACAGGCTGAGCTGATCTCCTCATATCTGGTTTCAGAGACTGAGGCATTTTGTTTGTTTCTTCGCTTTAAGATACCTCTCAAGGGTGGCTGTCCTGGATCTGCCACCTGATCGTCATCTTCCTTGTCTACATCTGCACCTTTCTAACATTTCCTATATCAGGATGGTTCGTGCTGAAGGTTAGCTAAAATGATCTCTCATCATTTACTCCCACAGCATGTCAACTCATTTGCTGAGAATTCAAACAACCAACTGTGACTCATTTTGTCCCTAGACCGTGCCTAACTACCAGAGGATAGTAGTGTTTCGTCTGGGTCGAGTGTGTCCTCCAAAGGGCCCTGGAATTGTCCTTGTGCTGCCCCTCATTGACCAGTGGCAGAGAGTAGACCTGCGCACCCGTGCTTTTAACATCCCTCCTTGCCAGGTAAACCACTATACTCTGTTAGCTATTGTGATGGACAACTTGTTCAAGTCCTGAAACACTGAAAATTTCATAGAAAAACAGAGGCTGAACATGGTTTCCCTAAAATTCTCCTACAGTTTCAACATTGCCTTTGTCCAGCAGGTGGCACTCTCTTCACTCTGTGAAACCAGAGAAAGTAAACTGACACTGGGGGAACACTGTGTGCTGAATGTTTTGTCTTTTGTCTTCTCTGTCATCTCATGCTAAAATTAAACAAATAAATTATAAATCTATACTAGGTGGTCAGCATTTGCCAACTGTATATTCAGCCATACACAATTAATATTTCTTGTTCAGTACCAGTTTTAAGAATGAAGAAGAGATCTCTAAATGTGCTCTATATTGTGATAATGTTGACCAGTGTGAGGCCAGTGAAATATAATTCTGTCTCTGTAGGTGTCTACTCAGGATGGTGGTGTGTTAGCAGTGGGAGCAGACATCCAGTTCAGGATCTGGAACCCCGTCAAGTCAGTAATATCAGTCCAGGACCTGAACGCCTCGACCAGGATGACGGCACAGAATGCTCTGACCCACAGCCTGGCCAAGAAGACTGTCAGGGAGATCCAAACAGAGAGAGTTAAACTGGGAGAATATCTAGGGGTGAGACCACACTGGAGCTAGTCCCTGCTGGCATTTCACTGTATCATAACGTCAGACTTACATCGTCTCTTGCTCTGTACAGATGGACATAAATGAGTTGACGCGTCACTGGGGGCTGGAGGTGGACAGGGTAGAGCTGACCCTGGGGTCTCTTGTAAAAGCCCCAGATGATGGCCCCTCTGGACCCCTTATCATGCCTCCTTCTGTGCCTGGACTGGAAGGCCTCACTGGCCCCATTCAGCAGTTGGCCATGCACTTTCTGGGCAACAGTGGCAGTTTACAGCATAAACAGGGTACACACACACACACACAACTGTTTTTGTTCAAGATGTGCCATTTATGATAATGTTTTGTAATACATCTGTGGCTTTTACTCCTCAGAGGACTGCTTAACCTTTACGGATGAGCTCAGCAGCGCCCCTCAGACAGTTGTGGCCACACCAGCGTCTGTTGAAGAGCTGCTCGACGCGGTCAAGCTCCTGCTCTCTGAAACTTTGGTCCGCCAGGTTGGGGCCTGCTTCCAGTTCAACATAAGCTCCGAGGATGGGCAGCGTCACAGTTACTATGTGGATTTGAGCCAAGGTTCATATATTATTCTGAATATGCCACAATAAAAATAACATCTTCATTCAGATAAAGTCAGCAACTGAATACAAGTTGTGCTAAATCTGACTAATGAAGCTCAAATGTTTGTGAAAACAAAAGTATAGTCTGGATATATATCCAATATCTCCATTGCTCTGTGTGTGTGTTCTGCAGGTAGCGGTGCAGCTGGAGCAGGGTCCTTGCTCACAGAGCCAGATGTGACACTGAGTATGAGTGACAGCGACCTTCTGGCCATGTTCTGTGGCGAGCTAGGACCATTTGCTGCTTACACCAGTAGCAGACTCCAAATCCAGGGAGACATTAAGACTGCCATGAAGCTGGAGGAGCTCATAAAACTACTCAAGAAGTAGCAATCACAGTAACATTTGTAAAGTAATTTATTGAACGCTTAATTTTAAATGTAAAGTAAAAGTTTTTAATGTATGCACTGATAATATTTGTTATAAACTACATTTCTCTCATGGCCTTGTGTTTCTTCACAAATCAAAGCAAATGCTTGTTTACAAAGACAACAAACCTTCTAATGGTCTTAAGGTCTAATTTTAGTTGACAGTTTTAATAGTTTTAGGCACATTTTTTGCAGGTAGATTATGACAGGATGCTTGGATACAAGCTAAAATATTCAGTAAGTAACGAAGCCCAACATACACAGCCAAACTTTGCTGTGGTGCATCATTTGAAGTTCAACTGGAGAGCCTTGATCAGCACAGCAAGGGGGGGTGACTATTTAGTCCAGCCTCCTTGTTTTGCACCAGATGTCCCTGGGTGAGCCAGAGTGGCTGCTGAAGGTAGAGCAGAGTGAGCATTTTTGTTGTCGGGATGGCCAGGTGGAGTGCGTGGCGCAGCCCTGTGACACTTCCCTTGTCCTGGGTAGAAGCGCTGACAACTACAGGTGTGCGCTTCAGCAGCAGTATGCCGGTGGTCAGACAGGCGTATGCAGAGAGCGGCAGCATCGTCAGGCCTTTCAGTGAGATTCCTGGACTGTGGAAGAATGGGGTTGCCAACTTGTACAATTTTTGGAAACTGGACGGCTTCAGGAACCTTCACCGCATCATGGTGCAGAACTTCAACACGTTTGGACCAATTTACAGGTACAGGCAAGGCTGCATATATCTTGAGGAAAACCATTAAACAACTGCTTGACACTAGTCTACTGCCTATCTTAAATAGACTAAATAACGCAAGTAGACAAAACAGATCACTTGAATTATGTAACTGGTTTGAAACTTGTCCAGTCCAAGCATTAACTCATTTGTTGATGAAATACATCTGTGACGTACAATCCACAAGGACATGTTTTTTAAAAATAAGAGGCTTACATGTTTTTCTCGCCCCTTTTCCCTCTGACTCCATGTCAGGGAAAAAATAGGCTATTATGAAAGTGTAAATATCATCAATCCTGAGGATGCAGCTATCCTCTTCAAAGCAGAGGGCCATCATCCGAAAAGGCTGAAAGTCGAAGCCTGGACATCATACAGAGACTACAGGAACCGCAAATATGGAGTTTTACTGAAGTATGTGCTATTATCATCCCCTTGTAACTATACATTCTGTTGTGACACTTTTGTGCCTACAAGTTGCTTTGCTTTGTTAACATCTGTAAAGGATAATGTAATACCTAATAGATGTGTTGTTATTTTATCTTGATATTGTCTTTGTGTACCTTGATTTAGTGCCTGCCTTTCTGTATAGGCTCTCTGTTGAGACAGACATCCATTTTTCCACAGGAATGGAGAAGACTGGAGATCAAACCGTGTGATCCTCAACAAGGAGGTGATTTCCCCGAAGGTGCTGGAAAACTTCGTACCTTTGCTGGATGAAGTGGGCGAGGATTTTGTGGCCAGAGTTCACAAAAAGATACAACGAAGCGGCCAGAACAAATGGACCACTGATCTCTCTCAAGAACTCTTTAAATATGCACTAGAGTGTAAGACTTACATTTGTATTATTTATTTAACTCACCGTGTCGGCCGGTGCCCTTTTACTTTCTCACATATTGCTTGTCTTTGTCTCATGTTTACTCTGTCTTACACAGCGGTGAGCTCAGTGCTGTATGGGGAGCGTTTGGGTTTGATGCTGGACTACATCGACCCCGAAGCTCAACATTTCATTGACTGCATCACCCGCATGTTCAAGACTACCTCACCCATGCTGTACATACCTCCCAGGCTGTTGAGGCACATTGGAGCAAAGGTTTGGCGGGACCATGTGGAGGCTTGGGATGGGATCTTCAATCAAGGTCAGCCTTAGAGGACCAGAATGAGCATTTATATATTGTTTTGATTGTCCTCAATGTACTGTGTTTGGTGCAGTTTCTAATTCTTTTATATTCTTTTGGTGCCTCAGCCGACCGCTGCATCCAAAACATCTACAGGAAGTTGCGTCAGGACACTGACTCTCCAAAGAAGTACCCAGGAGTCTTGGCTAGCCTGCTCATGCTGGACAAGCTGTCCATTGAAGATATCAAGGCCAGCGTGACTGAGCTAATGGCTGGAGGAGTAGATACAGTGAGAAAAACATTACAAAATTATTTATTTCCAGAAAGTGATTAATTTTTTCAGCTTTCTTAGACTGCTGAAGGGAATACACTAGAGGTAAATAGAGTTAATAGTTCCCAAGTTAATTACTTTTTCAATAATGTTTTCTGAAATTTTATGGATACAAACATTCTGTTATCTTATTTGTTGTCATATAAGAATAGGAGGTGTTTACTTAAAAAAAATAAAAATAAAAAAATCTCTTTTTATCACACCGTAAGACAGGAAATACTGTCAAGAATAGTATATGAAAAAAATATGTTTTCAATCTGTAAAGTCTTCTTTTAATTCTGTTTGTGTTTTTCAGACGTCTATAACGCTGCTGTGGACATTGTATGAACTAGCTCGGCACCCCAACCTCCAGGAGGAGCTGAGGGCGGAGGTGGCTGCAGCTCGGGCTGAGAGTCAGGGAGACATGATGGAGATGTTGAAGCGGATTCCGTTGGTCAAAGGAGCTTTGAAGGAAACGCTGAGGTGAAAAAATGGCTATACCAGATATTAATGCTATTAATGATACAGTAGAGATGCCAGACGGTAACTTATTATAGATTGTTTTTTATTTTCTTCCCACACATTCTATAGTAGAAAATTGTGTTGTGTGAAATATGCTATAATTGTTTAGTAAATAGCATCTTTCAGATTTGTAGTAATGCTTTTTCCACTTACATATACTGTAGTTGTTCTAAAAATGTTTTCTTTTCTTTTCTTTCTTAAAGCTATGGTCTACGATTTGAAAGATTTGTTGTTATTATTAACATCATTTATATGGTGGTTATGACCCAGTAGTACCACCCACACAATGTGGAGAGTAAAAGGAACCAAAAAAATCCATTCTCTCTAGTGTCTGTAAAACTGAAAAGAAATGGACCAATAGGAACCATCCGGCCCGGATGGCTCCTATTGGATCAATTTTCCGATCCAATCCTCGCTCACTCTCCTGCTCACGTCTGGTCCCGACCCACTTCCGCATTTGAAACTACAAGCGGACGAGAGGTTTGTTTTGCTCTGAGCAGTTCAGCTGCCTCTGCTTGCTCCACTGACAAAGAGTCAAAGAAAGAAAGTCTGTCACTGAAAAGACACAAAGCGAGATGTGAAACAAAGAGGGCTCAAACCGAATAAACATCGGGTCATCGTTTGAACGGTGGCGAAAGGTCCGTGAAGATATGGACCCGGTGCTGATACAGCGGCGTTTCTGTTGAGCAGGTAACCTTCGTCTTTATTGTGGATGTTGTGACACAGATAACTTTCATGCTGATGCTGCTGATGACTGTGAGAGCTGCCCTTAGTTTGTTTCTGTTATTAGACGGTGTCTGTCGCTGCAGTATTGTCAACAATTGTTTACTTGTTCGACGGAGATGTTAGCCTCTATGCTAGCATTGTAAGCTAACAACAAGTCTGAGTAGCACCGAACAGCAGCTGGGACACACACAGGTTTGTTTTTCAGCCACAATGTGGAAGCGATCGTTGTGATGAAAGCTGACGGCAGCATCTGTTAGTCTCTTGGCCCTCAGTAACTTTTAGAAGTGGCTAACTTAGCTGTTGTAACTTATTACGTAGCTGTAAGGTAACGTAGCTGTAGCATGCTAATGACATTACGCTAGCTTGGCTGTGGAGCTTAGCTGTGGACATTGTAATGACTTACAAGATTTACGTTAGTTTCAACGTGCATTGTAATAACTTTATCTGTGAATCCGACATCGTTACTCCGCATTCAAAGCTGGGCTGTATTTGGTTTCTGCCGGCTCGTTGCTCTTGGTGCTTGTTGCGGGACGTATAAAGTTCGTTGTTGGGAAAAAAAAAAAAGCTTGTAGCCGGAGGAGGTGTGTCGCGGGACTCCGAGGGGAGAGCGATACAAGCTCGGAGGGGAGGGGTTAAGGAGCACAGAGGGGAGGGGGGTGTGTGTGGGGGGGATGCTTTTTTCAAACCTTTCTCAGATCGTAGACCAGAGCTTTAATTTTCCTAATTCTGCCATCTACCACAACTAACTTAATTTTTAATGAAGACTTTTCACTTTGGTCCCTCAGGTTACACCCGGTTGCAGTCAGCTTGCAAAGATACATAGCAGAAGATATCATCATTCAAAACTACCACATCCCAGCTGGGGTACGCCAAAACTATAAATACGTTTCTGTATTTGAGCACTGATGTAGAAAGTGAGCAGTCAGTTTAGCACAGTGTTGGGGCACTGCTCACCTTTTCTGTGTTTGTGTTTAGACTCTGGTCCAGTTAGGCCTGTATGCGATGGGCAGAGACCCCAAAGTGTTTTTTCGTCCGGAGCAGTACCAGCCCTCCCGCTGGCTGAGGACAGAGACGCACTACTTCAGGAGCCTGAGCTTCGGCTTCGGCCCCCGTCAGTGTCTAGGACGCAGGATAGCTGAGGCAGAGATGCAAATCTTCCTTATCCATGTGAGACATACAGAGAATAAAGAGTACTTCCACAATACTCTGTCTCATTTGCACAGTATATTAACTGTGTGCATTATCTTCTGTGTTTGCAGATGCTTGAGAACTTCAGAGTGGAGAAACAACGCCATGTGGAGGCGCAGAGTACCTTTGAGCTCATTCTCCTACCAGACAAGCCTATACTATTGACTCTGAAGCCTCTGGATACTGGTCGGTAACACCAAGTTTGAGAGAGAATTGTGGTGCATGATAATGTGATTGCAGAGCACCACTAAATAAAATCTGATCAGATGTTGATGTAGAGCAAAATAAACACGAGGAAAGAAATGGCTAAAAATGTGCATGAAGAAATTACCTCAGTCTTTCCAGAACTAGTAAATAAAGTAATTATTTGTACTGTTCATTACTTAGTGAGTTATAATAGAGATGTTTAGCCTGTGTGTGTTCAATATGTTGGAAAAAACTGGAATGTAAAATACCTATCTGTATAAACCAGTGATAAATAAAACAATACAACTGGTTTGAAATATCAAATCAAATCAACTTTATTTATATGGCACTTTTCATACTGTACTGTAACACAAAGTGCCTCACAGAGGTTAAAAACAAAGCAGAACAAAACAATACAAAACACAGTGAAGACCACAAACCTCCCACCCCCACAAACATACACACAGATACACATTTACATACACACTCACACACATACACAGACATACGGACAGACATACACACCCACACACAAACATACACACACCCACACACATACACTAGCTGTTGCTAAGGAGACATGGCTGGGCACCGAAATCACATGTCTTGCAATGTTTAATTGTATTACATATTTTAACATCTGAATATTTTTAATAGATGGAAACATCTTATTTTGAACATTAAAGGGGTTCTATGTAGTGATTTGTAGCATCTTACATGTATGACTCACTTTTTTATTGGCCACATGTGAGCTGATTGTAAAGTGACGTGAAAAATTAGACCTTCACCGTCTTTAAGCTCTTTAATTCTGCTGGACTGTGGGTTTCTTTTTGAAGGACTTGATTTGACTTGAAGGATTTTCCACGAAAGTCCAAAAGATGTGACTTTATGCACCTTCGAGTGCCTCGTCTCATTGCCTCTCTTCTCTCCACTAGAAATCAGAGAAAACGACGTTCTTTTTTTGGGTCAACAGTTCAGCAGTTCATTTGCAGATCATTTTGTGGCCTTCTGCTTCCTCTGTCTGCTTTTCTGATACAATGATTCTGGTACAGACCTCTGTTAGAAGCAGAAATCACGCCATGTCAAATACTTCATAACAGCATTACACATAGCAGTTTGTGTCATGTAAAACAAAAGCTAACTGCACTCAACTGACCGAAGGAACATTATGAAGGATTGCGGTGGAGGTCCGGACAAAGCCATGCCTGTGCTCACTCAGTTTTGTCAGCATTTCCTGCTTCTGTCTCCCCCATAATTTTGAGTTCTCCTCCAGCTGCAATACATGCAAACAAAGCATCCACTTAAGTAAAGTAAAACTGATCACTGAACACATACAGTACAAGAGTTTTTCATTTTCATTTTTTTGTATTTTCACTTGAGCCTCCAGAGTTTGGACTTTTGCCTCAGCATTCTCCTGTTTGTTCAGTAAACTCAGCCTCTGCTTGAACAGCAGTGCGTCTTTTGTCTGAGGGGGACATAATACACAACCATTTGAGATTTTAACCTGCTAGACAATGATACAATAAATCAGCTTTTTCCTCTGAGTTCTTGTCGGTACCTGTGCTGACTGCTGTATAATGACGGGGGCCGGCTGCTGTCGAATCCTGTCCAGCTCTGCTCTGAGACGAGCGTTTTCTGCTGCCAGGGCCGACTCGACCTCCTCCTTCCTGTGGTCAGTCTCACCTACGCAGCATGAAGAGATGTTCTGGCTTCTGTGAATATTATTATATTATTCGCTCAATCACTGATTCCACCTACCTCTTTGCTTTTTCACCGCCAGCCTTTTGTCATCACTCCGTTTATTATTTTCTCTGAGTTTGTCGTCTAATGCTCTCTCCATCTTCTCAATCACCTGAAAAATTAGAA
Organism: Pagrus pagrus; assembly: GCF_965226575.1. Classification (NCBI taxonomy): domain Eukaryota; kingdom Metazoa; phylum Chordata; class Actinopteri; order Spariformes; family Sparidae; genus Pagrus; species Pagrus pagrus. The sequence goes on along the minus strand of NC_140194.1, from coordinate 11,611,014 downwards.
TGGAAGTGTAAGGATATCATCCTAACACACGTTTCAGTACAGTCAGTAGGTGATTTGTTAACTTTAAAACACAGGGGTGGCCCTAACCCTATAGTAAAAACTATATTTGTAGTCATGGCTCCCCAAAAACATGAAGGGGTGGCTTGGACTGGGGTTTTTTCTTTGGCAGCAAAGATGCAACTGAGTGATCATAGGATTATTAAAGGAATACTACGGGCAGCAGTGTGTCTCTATGGTCATCTCTATGATGTTGCCACTTGTCACTTTGATCGTGAAGCAAAGTTAGGCTTGTGATATTTCAGAGCCATGGTCGGGGCCTTAGATTCTGTCTTGCACAAACATCAGTCAGATGAAGGATCAATGATTCATGCAGATGTACTATGCTACGAGGTAGGGAGAGGAGGGATGACAGGTTAACAAGGGGGATGGCATCACTCCTCACAGAATCAGTAAGTGCAGAGGGACCTTAAAGCTAATTGCTCACCTTTTCCTGCTGTTTCACTGTGGCCTCCAAAGTTGCCATCTTTGCCAAGCGACTCTGGTGTTGCTGCCGATCCTTCTGCTGCTGCTGATGAACTCTCTGGAGTTTTAGGAGCTCCTTCTCACTGTCATTCTTCTGCACAACATAGGAGTGAACACTGCATATACACTTGTGAGTTTTATTGGTAACACTAATACTGATGAATTGTGATTTGAGTTGCTAGAGAACAGACTGGAAGATAGTGATTTAATACACTTATAGGTGAGAGTTAGTTAGAAAATATCTATGAATTGACCACTTTGACCACAACTCATTAATCACTAATTACTTAATCATTAGTTCCTCTTTTTGTGCCCCCCTCAGGTAAAGTGATCATATCGAGTTCACAGCTCCTTGTCATAATCATGACGTTTTGCTGTTTTGTTTGTGTAACGTGTATTTTCTAACCTTAATCAGGTCATTTTGCAGCTGCTGGATTCTTTCCCTTTGAGACACAGCCTTACTGGTTTCACTGGCAAGCTTGAATTTCAGCGAGGCTTCAAAAAAACAAAAACAAATCATACACAGCAGGATAAATCTGGGTCATACACATGTGTCTGTTGTCTTTGCATTTCTGCAGAGGGACTGTGCTGTTTTCTGGCTACATTCATATGTTAAATCAGAAAATGACAGCTAAGTTTAACTAAGATGAGAGTTAGAATTTGATCTGTAATTTATGAAACTTCATGGTGATGTCAGTTTTAGGGCTGGGACATTTGAACAAAAATGATCTTAACACCCGTCAATAAAGCTTTTGAAATCGAATGGATGGGAAATAAATCTAGTCCCTTTACTTTGATGCCAGCAGAGAGACCTTCAGGAACATCCCTTCACTGAGGGTCGCAAACTGTCCTTCAGGAGATAAGGGATGCACTACCCACAGAGCTTATCAGGGTCTGTGGCCTAAATGAGCTGCCTTATCATAGAATGGCACAGTCTGCTTGGGAGTAGACACTCGCAAGGCTTAGCAAGCACAAAGTGAGCCACCTTCTACATCCCCGCTTCATCTGCAAATGAAATGCCCCGTAAAACCATAACAACATGGACTGAAGGTTCAGCAGCTGCTGGCTGGAGAGTAAACTTTCTGACATTTTTCTACATTTGATCTAAACTTTTGGTGAGCGTAAAGAATATCACTTATTGCTTTTGCATGGTGTTTGTTCAGACTCAATTTCAGACAGGCCACTAATGAATATGTAATGAGTAACTGACCACAGAGCTCTGTTGTGGCTTACCTATACGGTCGGCAATCTCAGCCTTGGTCATGACGTCGATGTCTGTGTCATCCAGCAGGTCTCGGCCAAGGTCCTGGTGCAGAGACAGATTGATGCGGAGCTGGCTGTTTTCTGCCTCCAACGTCACCACCTGCGTCCTCAGTGCTATGATGTCCTCTGCCATCTTACTCATTGCTGAACGATAGTTTTCCACCTCCTGATGGAGAGATGTGGATGGTCAGTTTCTTACGGGAGCCCTAAAGGGCCATGCGTTCCTACATTTTATTCCCTCCGTTTTCCCGTGATAATGAGTTAATTTCATTTGTTTTCTCGCGATCTCGAGTTATTATCTCGAAATTGCTACACTGAATGATGTTTCCTGCAATGATTTAATAGACTACACTATCGATTTGTTTTCTGTGTTTTTTTTGTTGTTTTTTTTGAGTCTTTGTCTCATTTACATCTTTTCCCAGCTCCCTTCACATCTTTTCCCAGCTCCCTTCACATTTCAAGAGCAAACATGCCACATAATATTCCCAGAATCCTGTTCTTTGAGTTGTTCTGTGTGATCACCACCACTAGATGTCTCTTCAACTCCATCTGGAGGAGTTGTTGACCCCAGTGATGTAGTCAGCAAGACATGTCTGTATACCAGGAGAATTAAAAAACATCCCAACAGCAAATACATATTGCATGTACAGTAAGCCATTAGTTTCAATGAATAATTGATTTCTCTTGGTTTTGGGTAAGAGCATAACATGAGAAACGGGACATAACTGGCAGAGAGAGACAATATTACGCCCTAAAGTGTGATGTTTCTGTAATCAATTGTCTAAGGTTTGGGTACGATGAATTCATGACTCCGGCTCCTCAAATCCAAAGGGACAGTAACACCCTATCCTGTTTGTCATGGGAGCTTTGACCAGGGATTTTGGATAAATCTTAGTCATGCATTCACAAAATCTCCCTCTTGTGAAAGCACGTTTGCTGAACTGTGGAGTCAAAACTCATGCCAAATTCATGAGAGTGTCTCAGAAAGACGGACTAAAAAACAACCCTGGCTTTCACAAAAATCTTGCACATTTTCTCCTTTATTTTCACATTCTTGTTGACCCTTTTCCCTTTTGAAAAGATGCAGAATTCCTCACCGACTTCCAGGAATCATCCTCTTATCAAGACATTTCTCTGTGCAGGGCATGTGTGCGTTGTCTAGCAGCTTGTACGCGCTCATTGTTCCCTGCTCTGTCACATTCAATAGTCAGAGCTGAATGGAGACCGTGAGCAGGGTCCAGCTGCATGTACGAGGAGGGGGCGACGATTAGGGGATTCCAATCTCCGATGGTGTGGTTGTGACTCCCGTGGGATGCGAGGGTGAAATTGAGCATCTAATTGAAAGGGCAGGGACAAGGTGACAATCATGACTGTAGATGAGATGGTGTCTCTGCTGGGGGGCCCACTGGCATGATGGGGAAGACGGCTCCCCATGATGAGTCTGGAGAGTCCCATCATGTGTCAGAAATAAAAGGGGAGTCTCTGTCTCGGCCTGTGAATACTGAGGGCTCCCTCCCCTCTCGATGATTTGAAGACATTAAAGTGGCCATGCTGTCATGGATGCTGTCACTTTGGGACAATTGTATCACGGACAGAAGGCAGCTGGATTGGAGTGCGAGGATGTGATATTTAATTAGGCTTTTACAAACCATTATCATTATGATTATGTATACAGAAGTATTATGTGTCCAATTATTATCCAGATCCGTCTCTCAAAATCAACACAAATCAACATGGATGTAATTTCCGTCAATCTAGTTCGTCCAGTTCCAGTTCTTAGCAATGAATTTTAATAAGATTGAATTATGAAGAAAAATCTCTGAGCAACAAAGGAAAAATGTCAAGATATGCATAAATAACACCCAGGGACCTTTGCACAAGTTTCAACCTAATCAGCTAGATCCTGCTCGAGCGCAATCAGTCTAATAAAATGTTAATCTATTCTACTATCTGCTGTCTCTCAACTGTGTGTGTGACTGCGTCTGCACACGATACTGTCCTGTCTCACTAGCCCTGCCCATGTCACTGTTCACTAACCAAACGTCACAGTGGAGACCACTTCACTGATTGATTCAAGAGTTCAGGTATCGATTGTATGTAATCACCTTATTTTGGAGGTGGGTGATCTCTGCCATGTTGGGATCATCCTCAAAGTCATGCAGAGGGGGTCTAAGGCAGGAACACATTTAATAATAATGAACTCATCAGTCAAATGAATCCAAAAAATGTTGTATGTAGTAAAGTGGCGTGGCTCACCGTTTATGTGGATGATGCACTTGATATGTGTGATTTATGTCGGGTTTGTTGGCCTGTGTGGCCTCCGGCCTCTCAGCTGGTCTCTCCTGTTCTTGTCGGGCTGCCCTGTGGAGCTCAGGCTTTGCTGCCTTGGAAAGCTGGTGGTCATTTGGGAGGATCTGTGCCAGGGCATCATGGGATGGGAGGTCGTATCCATTCTTCTGAAGCTGCAGAGGAAATATTGTTTTCCCATTTAACATTGACAATCAGCCAAAATGAGTTGTATAAGAAAATATCTGCACATCAGATATCAGAAAAAAACCACACAGAGCAGTGGGATGTGTCGGACCTCAAACTACAAGGAGGAAAAACCAATTTCAACAACACACAAAGGTTGAATACACAACAGAAACAACACACAAGGAGCATTCATTATGGAAATTGTTTGCTGTTAGTTCTACAAGCAATTGCTTGACAGTCTCCTATAGCAACAGTGTGGGAGGACAACAAAATGGTAAATGATATCAGCAGCAGGGACCTTCAATCTACTGTGTTGTTACAGAAAATGAAAGCTTTTATCCAAAAAACTTTGTAGCTGTGACCTCTCAGTACTCACCCTGCTTGTGTGTGGCCTGTTCTGCCTCTTCATCTCCTGAATATAAAGGCTGTTACATCACTATGCATACAGTACCCACTTTATAACAAGAGAGCTCTTAGTCAACAGCCCTAAAGTCCTTCAAGTACAAGCGCTGCATATATAATGTACACCGTCAATGATCGCAGTTGCCAGGTAGCACACATTCAAAGAAACGACATGAAGTCATTATCTATTATCTTCCTACAGACTCTCCCTCCGACACAAATGCCTCCACACTGTCAGAGCCTACCTTTGTAGCTGCAGGGTTGCTGAGTGATTTTGTCTTTTTCGAGGCCTTCATCCAACAGAAAATGTCAGAGTACTTTTCAGAAGAGTGAACGCGTAACTGATGGTGGATGTGGAAGTTGAAGCTGTCATCAAGAACAATCAACCTGTAACCACAACACAAACCTTAGCAACTTTCAGGGCCAGTGAGAGGGACTCCTGCAACTAGTGTCACTAGGTACTGTACATTGCAGATTCAGATAGACATAATATATGAATGTATAGTTATTGTCTTTTACTTTAACAATATAAGTCACTCTTCAAAACAGACTGCAAAAAAAACATATATCCAAATTTGTATAAAAAGTATGAGTATTTTTACCCAAGAGTAAAATAAGTACTGATTGCTGCAAAGTAACAGCTAATAGTAACAATACAAATAGTCTTCTGCTATTAAGCTACCAAGCAATATTTGAAGATGTTGTTCAAAGCATCAAAGTGATGCTTACACATTAATGCTTAAGGAGTTGTAGTCCAATAATTTATGCAGATTCGAAAAATGAAATGGATCCTTTGAGATTATTTTCACGCTAAAACGTGTGTACTTGAGTACTTGTGCCATCATTGTGCTATTGTATCTTAGTGTTGTGCAAAACAAATCTTTGCCTGCCAGCAGCGTGTATCAATCAATGGAATCAAAGGGAGGTTCCTGCTCAGTAAATACCAGCCCCCACATGAATTCTGTCTCAGCCTGGATAAGCAGATTGATGGCGACTGACTAATGATTTGTCGGTGACATGCTGCGCTGCACCTGTGGCTCCCCCTGAGCATTTATTCCCTGCTTCACTCATATAATCTGATGTCAAACCACTGACACTGTGCAGAAGAAATATTTCGTTTCAGAAAGTGGGGTTGATTTTAAACGTGAAATGATTGTTTTGGGGTAAACAACAACAAAATATAAACAAATTTCCCCCCAAAATTGGAGCCTTTCAGAAATGTGTGAAAAATTCAGTGCTCATTTATGTTTGAGGGATTTCTCCTACTTAAGCAAAACTATAGTTTTTAGGTAAATCGACTATGAAATGTTCTTCAGTACAGTTATTAAAGTTTAACTTGCCTAAAGGGTGTGTGTTCATTTGCTTGTATGCAAATATATGTGGAACCTTCGATAGCACGGATCAATAACTGTCCGGCTTGGGCAGCTCATTAGCAGTGAAGGCTGGACTGGACGATCATTGATGGCACAAGATCTGATTCAGACTAAATGATAATGTGGGGGCAGGGAGGAAGAGTCATCAATGATCTAGAAGACCGTGCCTGGCACTCACTTCACAACCATGTTCATATTCTGTTGAACACATGTGAGAGGTAAAGAGTGAACTTCTTAAAGTTGACAGTAATGCAGCACTTTATGCAAACTGTCCTGCACTTTGACATGTGTTTTATACAGGCAGTAGATTGTGATGGACACAAATCAATGAAATCAAATGAAATAGAAAAGAAAAGAAAAATGCAGTGCAAATAGCCTCTTAAAATTGGCAGATAATTCAATTCAATTCAATACTAACAACCATGTGCATGAATATCTCAGTTACAGCCTCACATTAAAACCACACTCTGTTCAGTTTTTAGATAAATATTTTCATAACTGGCTGCTTTAATTCATGATAAATAATTCACTGGATGCTTGCAGCTATGTGCTCTGCTAGAAGACATAATCTCTTCTAATCCAACAAGGGAAAACCTGTACAAGTGAAAACACTTCCCGCAGAGTAATATCACATTATCATGCATGAGATTGCCCGACAAATTTACAAAATCCTCCCGACCAAATAATTCATATTCACATGTTGTGCTTTGCAGTCGCTGCTCGTGTTGAGAATGCCTCTGACCCTGTTACATGTAGTCTGTGGAGAGCTGGGGAGGGGAATGGGATGCATGTCCCAATGCTGGAGAGACAGAGGGGGGGGTGTCTCAGTGTCACAGAGTCGATCGGTGGTCTGGGCTTTTTGTAGCATCATCAGGATTCAGCACACAGCCTGCAAACTGCAGCAAAGGGGCTCTTCATTGGAGTGACAGCTCTCGGTCTGCTGCCACACAGAGCTTCAATTAGGCTGCCAGAGTCAGGCGGCTCCCAGGAGCTTTCTCCACATCCACATATTCCACCTTTCCTGTCCACCACCTTTTATTTTTTCCCTTCAATCCTTCACATGACCCACTCTCTTTTTCACTTTTTCCACATCTGACCTCAGCCTGCCCGTCCTTCTTTCCTGTAAAAGCACCATCGTCCTCAACCCTCCCATGTTGCTGTCCACCCGTGATAAGCCAAGCGGAAATACTTGAAACGTGCTAATGGACCCAGAGGTACGAGGGGTGTTGGGAAACTGAAGGCAATCGAAGCAGAAATGAGACCTGAGAAAAGAGGATGTGGTGGTTTACACAGTTGGTATTTCTTCACAACAGGAATTGAGGGCTGTCCGGTTCCTTTTTTATGAATTGTTGTGAAACTGAAAATCATAAAAAAAAGAGCAATCATCAGCGTTACACTAATATGACCCCCTCCTTACCTTCTTACACCATCATTCAGAAGTTTATTACTGCCAGACAAGATAAGGAAAAAACAGATCAGTAACATGTTATAAAGGGAAAAGTTTATTGTTCAATATTCTATTTATTTTGTTGTAACATGAAACATTTCACATTATTACTTGATTACTTGAACTTCATCGTAATGTGAAACACGTGTTTGAATGAGAAAACGGTGTGTTCAGGTGGATCAGTTGAGGAATTTGGCTCATTTAGACACTTTGATTAAGTTGTACTTCATGCTCGAGGTGAGACAAGGAAAATAATGTTTCTTGTTATAGAAATATAATGTTATGCTATAACATGAATCATTTTATGTTTTAATGATAAGTCGCACCACATTATAATGTAAAACCTTTATCTTTAACAAGATAATTAGTATATTGTGTAACTAGAAAAGTTTCTTGTTATAATGTGATAAGTTTGTATGCCATAATAGCCTGAAAAATATCTTGTAATAACAATAAAATGAAATTGAACTGTTAAATTTTTGTCATATAACCTGATCTGCATAATTCTGTTGTACAATTCTCAAACAATAAACACCTTCATTAATTGTAGCACTGTATTAAATCTGGTAATATATAACCCTTTACAATTCTAATTCAGGAAATTGGTAATAATGTATCTGCATTTAGGCTTTACATGCAGTAACACTGAATTATGCAAAATTGGATTTAAACTAATTGTTGTTTCAACCTGCTGTGACTAAAATGTGTTTTGCAGCACAAAAAAAATGTAATTACAGAGCTCCCCTGAGAAAATGACATTTTGCTCCGTATGTAATCATATCTGTGCCCTGTCAGCAAAATAAAATAAAATCTGCAGTGAGCCGTTCTCTGGCTAAAGGTTTTTAAAATAAAGAGAGGAAAGGACACAGAGTGAGAGGACGGATGCAGAGAAAGAGGTGTGAGTCAAGGGCAACATGCAGCTTTGACTCAAGGACGCGTGAGGCTCACAGCCAATGCCGCTCCTCATGAGGTCCAATGTGAAAGCAAAGCCAAGGATTATCAGTAAATCAACGTCTGTCAATTACGGTTATGCTGCCGTGAAACCACATCGCTCCATAAACAAACAGGGCACCCACGTAAAAGCAGGGTTGGCCCTGAGCGTAATGAATAGAGCGGGTGAGTGAGTGCATTCAAACGCAGCTCAGTAACGACAACAAGTGAGGTGGAGGAAAAAAAGCTGAAACATGACCACACATACATTCAATCCTTAATATTGAGTTAATCTGGATTGTTTGATCATATTTCTGATATTCACTCTATTTATACTTCTCAACCACAGCCAAATAGAGCTGAGGTAGCCCCTTATGCAATTGGTGAATTGAACAGACTTTTGCTCCTGGCTGGAAGGATTTCAAGAGACTGAATATGAAGGAAATGAGTAGAGCATGTTCCTCCCTTTGTTTAGCTCCTAATATCTTCAAAAGATTATGTCATTGCTGGCAGGGACGCTGAGTGTATTGCTCGTGCCCAGGACAGAAGGATCTCCAAAGGCCCGTCAGCAGATTATTTTAAGTGTTAGAGGGATGTTTTGAGCCCTCTTCGGCCCCCGTATGACCCAGGGCCCGGGACAACTGACCTGGTGTTCCCCCCCATCGATTACCTTGATTGCTAGAGGTTTCAGTGTGAATTAAAGAGCAGGGGTTCCTCATCTATAACCCTCCAATCAAACCCATGACTCTAGCAAATTATATGGATCCCTTAAAGGACTAAAGTTCTGCAGCGTAAATTTGGATTCATTCATACGTCTAATATTTTCTGTTGGTGAAATGTTGGATCATTTGACCTATTTAGGGCTCATTTGGGGCTCATTTGGATGATTTGTGAGGCATCACAAGTCAAAAAGTTCGGGGTCATCTGCTTTATCTTAATCGGGTTACTGCAGCTGTCAAGTAAAAAGTATAATATTTACCTATGAAATGTAAAAAGTAGAAGTATAATGTAGAATAAAATGGAAATACTCAATGAAGTACAAGTATGTTAAATTTGAAATTAAGTGTAATACTTGAGTAAATGTATTTGAGGTAGTTACACTCCACTGCAAGAAATTAAGATAGAGATCAGAGGAATTTTTTTTGTACTGACAATTAAAACAAGTTTTTATACACATTACAGTTTTTGAGGAAAACTGAACATGCAATCAAAATAGTCTATAACATATGGAGGCCACTGAATTTCTGATGTTGACTGTATTAACTCCTGTGAATCCCCTGATCCCAATCAAACATGTATAGGAAGTATGACTGAGCCTCCGGGGACAGTGAAGCAATCTAAATCAGCCCTAAAGCCCTGCCGACAGCAGGCTGGTATCCATGTCACATTCAGCCACAGCACAGTGAGTATCAGTGACTGCTTTTCCCCGCCGGCTCGACATGACCTTTCCAAAATGCTATACAACTGAAGCTTAATGACTAACACACCAGTTGACATTTACCGAAGCCAGCCTGCTGTTGAATAGTTCAGAGAGACATCAAAACGCTAATGTTGCTTGTACCCAAAAGGGACCCCCAAGAGTGAAAGGTACGGAGACTACAACAGCATCTGAAACAAAACAAACTTTTCAGAAGGTTTTTGCAAAAATGATTCAATGCGAAAATAGCCATAAAGCCATAAAAACAAATGTCTGGTAAAAACAAACAAATCCTAATGAATTAAACATCTTAGATTAAAATTAAAAGCACACCACTTTGTGTCTGAGGCTGTGAAAAGGGCATGAAGATTGATGAGGGAGTGGTAGGCGTGCCTCTTGTGTGATTCATCATCCTGATTTTGGCAGGGCCGTCACTGGGATTGGATTTACATCAGAAGTGATGCAATGATGTCAACACCCAGCCACACACCTCTTCCCGAAAACACGGGTCTGAGGTCAGACAAGATGTGATTACAAAGCTTTGAGAGAAACACCAACTTCCACCCCAGATCCTGTCAGGAGATGGATATCTCAGCAGCACTTTGTGTCTGAAACCCAATGGCCTGCATCTTGATTATTCCAGGATGGGGGAACAGGTCAGTAGAGCAACTGCCATCACAGAAAGGGTCAATGGACCCAAATGATGACCACATAAATTGTCCCCATTCCAGCATGTACATTACTGTGGGGAGGATGGCTATTTAGAGTGCTGTTTGGTGTGTATGCATCAGTCATAGCTTCTATGCAGCCTTGGAAAAGACCATTTGTCATGTGTAGAAAGGAATTAATGGCATTAGGCAGGGGTCCATCAGAGGGTTAAAGACTTACATTAGCTCTATATCGACCGAGGAGAGCAAAGGCACGGGGGGCTGACGGGATATTGTGCATTCGGGGGACATCATTTACATTTCTAAAATCAGATAAGAGCGCAGAATAGAGAAGTTAATCCTTCAACCCTTTTGTGCAGGACAATGCTCTGGTCTTTAATGACTCGCCTGGGCTATTCAGCAGGGTTTCAGGAAGGCAAGATGGACAGATGATGGGCCGAGCCTGATACAAGACAAGCCTGACAATAGCCGACACTGCTGGAACAGCTTCATTGTGAGGCAACGGCAGCAGCAGCACATCTGTATTCAGAGTCGATTGTGAGGTTACACATTTAGCTGAGGTGGGAATAACAGAATAGCGTTCAATCTGTTCTACACGGTCTGCTCCAGCTGCAGTGTATAGATACAGGCTGCTGCACGGCACTTCAAACAGAGCAGCCCCGCACAACCTGCACACCAGACAGGAGCCAAGGAGCTCCCAGCATCCCCACTCCGCCCTTATCAGAGAACAACAGGAGAATGAAGTAAACAACTGAGGAATTAGCAGGAAATAACCCCGGTAAGAGCCGTCTAATCGACTCTAATGTGTAGAATCATGAATGCCTGCGAGGTAAGTCAAACTGGAAATGTAAGTGATGGCTCTTTCTTGTATTTTGGTGCCACAATATACAATAGAAACACTGATTAAAATGTTTCTAGCTCACTTTAAGTGTTAATAATAAACATGTGCTTGGGGCTCTTCCAAACAGTATAACAGCCATCACAACCTTGACTCATGATGACCCTCGGTGTTCAAGGTCTCTAAAGCTCTCAGCTCTTGTGTTTAGACTCAGACTGAACCGCCCACATTCGCGATCCCTCCTCCCACACACGCCTGGTTTGCTACGCAGTCTTTCTTTCTTGCTTTTGTCTGTCAAGGCCAGCCTTTATCACATTGGTTCTGCCTGCATGCCAGTCCAACACTCATGTATACTGGCCAGCACCCAATGCCTGTTGGCCTTGTTGATTTCATTATCCTCAGAATGATTTCACTGTCCGGGACAAATGAACTAATGGGAAAAACGCAGAGATGAGAAACCGTAACAGCGTGGAAGAAAGACATTAATGAGAAAAGAGAGAAGCCAGACATTCAAGGTTATGGAGTCATAATAAGAAAAACCCACATAAGAAAAGCTTTTTGGAAATCTGTTCCTCATCAGACTCTTTTTTTCTTCACTGGAAAACATAATTTCACCCTGAAATGTATTTGTAATCATCAGAGTAGTCAAAACAAAACAAGATAATCGCAATCCAAACCTCACAGTGACAACACAAAGCCACTAGATGTCACTGTGGCCCCATTTCATCCCCCGTCAGCTGATCCACCAACACTAACCTCTGTGTGTAAACTGCCTCCGTAAGGGGATGCATGCTCACTCTGCTGTGCCTAAAACTGCACAGCTGCAATGTGTGGAAAGTGTCTGTACAGCTATTACTATTCAGGACCAGTTCCACACTTCCCGTCCCCTCATGTCTGTCTGCAATACTCGCAAACCACAACAGTGCCCGGCGGCGGGGGGCTCGGAAATGACTGTACTGCTGCAGCTCTGCCTGCATACATTATGCTGCATCTGAACCAGGGGTCCTGCCTGCAGGGAGTAGCACAGCACTGCCAATAAAAAATACATAAGGGATTTTCACATTCTTACTGTTATTGTTGTAACAATTGCAGTGGTGGTGATGCTCAGAAATTAGATTGACAAAACGCATGAAAATGATACAATTCTGACATCATGTAAAAGGTTTTTATTTAATTTTAGCCAGCAACAGATGGAGCAATAGATGATTAAAAGCAGAAAAACAATCCTATTCCTCTTTCCTCTCCTTCTGTTTATTCCTATCTTTCAGTCATACATCACAAAAAGGCAAAGTGGAAGTATTAATGCCCCGGCAGATCTACCTGCTTGCTGCTATCCAGCTTCTGTTTGTTCTGACTGATGGGGGGAAAAAGTAATCAGATTCTTTTCAGGGCAGCCATTGCACAAAATCAATACTATATAAAGAGGCCTGATGAATTTGAAATTTGTACTCCGAGTGGATATTGATCAGCCTCAGTCAAAAGACTTTTGAAAGCCCATGTAGATTTACAGTCGATATGTAGTTTAAAACACATAACTCTGCTAATATAAAAACTAACACGAGCATAGAAAATGCATGCGAGTAACATTAATGTAATTATTTTTAAGATAACTTACATTGATCATAGAGTTATGTTGTATTTAATAAGCAGAGGTGCTGTAACTTTCATGTTCATCAGATGAAATTTAGACAACACATGGGACTGATGCTCCAGCAGCAGGACTTACAGAGAGCCTGGCAGGGCGTGGTGTTCTTGTCTGGGAGGGACCATACGAGTGAAGGACCCCTCCTCCTGGTTTGCCTCAAGCGAGAAAGATGGTCCAGTCACTAGGAGATTGTGTGGAGCAGTAATTACAGTTTCTGTATATTTAATACCAAACTCACAGACGTCAAGAGCTATCAGCAGTTTCAACACTGATGTTATACATATAAACAATTCTAACATGGTTTAAAAGATAATCCTATAATAGCTACCGTGGTTATGTAACCTTGATACGCTTGAAATAAAACCCAATGCCTGACTCAACATGGCGGTCCTGCAGACAGAGCCTGCCTGTATCATCATGTGTGATTGAAACCATCCATGTTCAGTCTTCCTGTGGCTCATCAAAATGAGAGCCGTGTGCTGGAAGGTATTCTCCAGACTCCTATCTAATATCATTAGGAGCGGATATACATCGCCTGGACTAATCCAGCTGTTCCCCACAATTACATTTTAGCCTCTTAGACACATCTGACCCAAGTTCATTGCAGTAGTGCTTTCCGGGCACGATTTAATTATTGAGTTACTGGGTGGAGAGGAAGACTAGTAAAAATGCTTATGAGTCTTTTTCATATGTAATTCAGTTTTACAAATTGTTTAAGTTTAATTAAAGAATTACTTTAATTTTGTTAATGGATGCTACGAATGTATGCTCCAGTCTGTGCCTGCCTGTTTTAATTACCAATCAAGTCATTAAAGTCATATAAGAAACAGCTCATAAAGTGCTTCACATCCTTAGTTGTTCGTAGCTCCATCACACAAGATATAGTGCTGCACAAGAGTTAAGATTTGTGGTGACAAAAATAACATTTATTTTAAAATTCAAACCAAATGTAGAAAATACTATTAGAATGCCCTTTGAAGGTAGTCAGATCAAAGTCTAAAAACTGGAGCACAAGAAACATGTTTATGTAAATAAACATACAATATGACATTTATAGAAATCAGCCCGGCCAGCAGGACGAGGCTGCGTACGTCTCAGTGACAGACTCCAGCCAGACTCTGCTCTGTATCTTTGCAATTTGAATGTTGGCTCACAAATGGATTCATTCATTAACCTGGCATCTGGAGGCCATCTAATAAGCAGACTTTTCCTTGAAGCACAACTCCAATCTGTCTCTCTGAAATGAGGGTGCTGAACTGCGATGAGCACCAAGGACATGCAGTCTGTGTCTGGGCATTTTTGAGGAAGAGGAGAGGGAGTCGCTGAGGAAATACAAGGCACTAAGCTATGCGTAGTCACACAGTCCTATCTCTGTCTTCTTAAGATGTGTTTGTTCGTCTCGTCTGAGCCACCTGCCCACTGACACATGAATTATACTGTGTGGATTTTCCTCTGTGTTCTATCAAACACAGATTAAACGGGCTATTGAACATTTTGATCTTTCTGGTTGGGTCGCGCTCCCTCCATCCAAAGCTGGATAGTTATTTATGGTGTTGAAGAGTCTAACACACCAATCTCCTGCCTCAACACAGGAGTTTAGTGAGACCAGCTGCAGATGGCGACTGTCAGAGTGCTGCAGCGATGATGTGCCTCTCCATCCAGCAGCAGGCAACCAGTTGCAGCAATGGCCCCCCCCTCCAGCGCTGTCCATGGTGCTGAAGAGAACAAAAGCATCAAAGCCAGAGCTCTCCTCCTCGCTCCTCTCGAACGGGGAGGGGCCGAGCTGTGAAGGGGGAGGCACCATGTGTACTTGATTCAATTAGGCAGTCTGTGAGGCCTCCCCTGGGAGCAGGCTGCAAAGAAGGGGGCTGCAGGCCTGTCTAACAAAGACGTTCAACCCAACCCTTTGCCCTTACTGAATCCACCTCATTAGTCAGCCGAGTAAGTGTTGATCATCTAAAACAGTGTCCTCACTGCACAACAGAACGAGGAGGAGCAGATCTTCTTCTGACACTCTGAGAGGGACGAAGAGAGGCAGCATCACAGATAGTATAATGTACCCTTGTTAGGAGCCACTGGTGAGTATTTGCACTGCAGAGAGAATTGAACAGAAGAGGACACAACCCCTATTTTGAGCATTTTGTGTACACCATGGATCCAATGTGTATTCGTTTGCTGTGTGTTCATATGCTACAGCTGGCTAGAATGACTTTTCTGTAGAAGTTATTATATGTTTCTGTCTGTCCATAGTTGAGCCACTGCAGCACAAACAGAAATTGACACAGGGATGAGAAAATAAGCCAGTAGTGGAAATATGTCTGTCAGTCCAAGCTGTGTGTGAGCATCAATCGAAGCCATATCTCTTGGCAAACATCTGTCATATCCACTATCTGACTCACACTGCTGAAAGTCCTGCGTGTTTCAAAGTTTCCTCTGTATCACAGGGAATAAGCAGAGCATTTAGCTCGTTTGAATGTCAGACGGATACATACGACACAGCGACATTAGTATTCATTATCCGTTCTGCCGCTCCTTTGAAACACGGCAGATGTCTGTGTTTCTGCATTTGCACGTTGTCAGAGTTGCTCAGAAGCAACGGTGGAAAAAAAGAGGGAAAAAATGGAAACATCTGCTTGGTTTGCTTTAATCGGTGCCACACCGTATCTGTCAACGCCAATCTGTTCAAAACTATTTTCAGGATCATTATACAGAGCTGAAAAACATGTTAATGCTTTCATTAAAGGTGCAGGAGTGGATTGAGGTTGACAGGACAAGATTGTGATATATGGTGTTTGATCCCTCGGGAGACTTCTGATTTTCATGGCTGTGTTAGCCATCATGCAATAAATCAAACTCAATCTATTTTCTTTTAATCAAATTCTTTTGATTTGCACAAATAATTACCAGTGAGCCATTGTTAAAAAAAAAAAAACACAAAACAAATCCAGGCTCTGGTCTGTTCTGTCATGGCCAGCCCGACTGCTCGTGTGCACTCAGATCCACGTCCAGGCCCACCAACCTGCAGCCTGACAGTCACACCTGCTGTGCTCTGGGACCACTTGGCTGTTTTAGCAGTGATTGCCATCATAGGAACCGAAGATAATTACACAGCTTCCACCCACCAGGCTGGCCTGCTTCGCTAAAACCGTATTGCTCCAGTGCAGCAATAACACTTGTCTAAATGAATGCACGGCACTTTACTGCACGACTGACAGCGCCCATTTATTCACCCGTCCAACTGGAAAGAAAAAACAAATTAATTTGGCACTTAAGGCCCCCACCCCTGTGAATAATGTATCACCGTTCCCTCAAACTCCAACCACCCCCCCACCCCCAAATCACCGCCATTATTCAATCTCTTTTTATGATTCCCAGTTTCAGGTAACACAACTGCTAAAGAGTCTTCCATCAAAGCCTTTTAGATTTTACAGAAAAATGAATCACCTGTAATTGATCACAATCTGTTCTCATAGGCATCACCATTTATCTTGAATAATAATTATTTTTCTCTAGAATAAACCCCATTAAACACAGTGGAAACGTCCATCTGTCAAACTAAAAAAAAAAATGAGCAAATTATCAGAGCACCCTACAGATTTTCTAAGGAGAACTGAGTGCCTCATGTTCCCATTGAGTCAGCATCAAGTTCATGGTGCATTTATATGCTAGCCACCGTCTCTTTGTTCACTTCACACCATCTAGTTTATGGTCTGGGCGTCAGAATAACAGCTCTCGAACAATTATCACTTGTGCACCCAGATCCCAGTAACACCTCTCCTCCTCCCCTAGGGGAGGACAGACGTTGGGCTCTACACTCTCTTGTGCCCCATTATATTTATGCAAATGAGACTAAAATCAGGGGAAATCAGGGGGCATCCTTTCCTGTTAGCGCTAATTAGCAATGAATGCTATATTGTATACATTATGCATGAATTCCTCCTCTGCGCAGCTTTACGTTGTGACCTTGAGCACAAGGCCAAGTTTGATTGTCTTGATTTTCTATCATCTACTCAACCAGATAGTGACAAATTCTGTACAGATCCGCCGTCCTTTACAATATAAAGTTTAAGTGACAGTCAGGGGAACACCTTTTTGAGAATCATTGTCCAGGACCATAATACTTACGATCATAACACACAAGAGAGCAATCCTGGCTACAAAGACATCTATTAATATCATATAGCTTCAGCTTGCCAATGAATCAGGCCCATAAAGGAGCCAAACAGCAGGAGAGAGACAGACCGGGTACAGAGGTGCTGAGACACATCACATTCAAGATTGCCACTCTGCTCCCGAGAGCTAGTAAATGGTATTTTCTCAGATCCCATAAAAGGGGCTGCATTAAGATAAAAATGTTGAGAAGCAATTATTAAAGAGCAATAAAGTATGTTTAGTACCCTCTCCAGGCAAGTGGTGAGCATATTTTTTTAGTAACTGAGCTGAGAAGTGTGGCCTGTGGCCCCGAGCCTATCTTGGGGGCTCCATGTGAGAAGAAATTAAAGGAAAATTGACTTATGATAAAATAGAGATGATTATGTGCTTTGTTATTGTCGAATCTTTGAGAAAACAAATCATGTTTTTTGAAAGGACTCAAGGTTAGGGATGGCGCTTCGAGGCGCTGTTGTTTGTAACATACAAGCTTCTACTGAAAACATATGAGCCCCTATAAGTCGGCCGATATGGAGTGTAAAATTGAATGTATGGAGGGAAATAGGGGGCTTAAACCTAGTGTTAATCAGTGAATGTTTTGATTTAGTAAAAAACAAAGCGATTAGTTCAGGAGTGCAGTGTTTAGTTACACTCAGAGGCCACTTTATTAGATACTCCTGTGCACACTCCAGGCATCATGAAAACAGACATAATGGCAGAACTGTAGGTGTACCTAATGAAGTGCCAGCTGACAGAACAAAATATCATTAACGTGTTTTGATTGGTTGTGACAGCACTCAGCTCCGTCTAAATTAGACACAGTGCCGACAGCTTAGTGCAACAAAAAACACAAAGAATGGCTGTTGTCATGAAGATACATTTCAGCCTTGATTTAACGCTCCTAGGTAATGAAATTAAAACTGGGACAAATAAAGTATTGCATAGTGAAGCATAAGCAATTAACCCCCACTAACCCTGAAGGGGAGCTTCTCAACCTTCATCCCCTTCTGCCCTGTTTTTAACAACAGCTTCCTGTACAGCTCCTGGTGGAGGAGCCTTGTGGATGAATAAGTTATCTGCATACATCACAACACTGTAAAAACACTCGGCCCTGCTGGGAGGATTCAGGGCACATTGAAAACTGTTCTGATTTTGCAACAGTTTAGTTTTTCTCCCTGTACGTGTTTGACTTCAGTCTCCATGTAACGAGTGGTTCTGGAGTTGTACCCATGTAAACATGGTAGCACGGTCTCC
Source organism: Pagrus pagrus (assembly GCF_965226575.1). Classification (NCBI taxonomy): domain Eukaryota; kingdom Metazoa; phylum Chordata; class Actinopteri; order Spariformes; family Sparidae; genus Pagrus; species Pagrus pagrus. The sequence continues at coordinate 11,592,631 of NC_140194.1, read as the reverse complement.
TTCCTGAAAAAGAAAGCTGTGCTTCCACACAGGCTGCGTCTCGAGGGAAACGACCTGGGAGACCTGCAGCAAACACAGAGGAGGATCACAGCAACTCACAACAAAGACTCAAAGTGGCTGCAGGAAATTATCTGCATTCATCAAAAATTCAAAAGATACTCTGCATCCATCTTTAGTCTGCTGTAAATCTATAATAAGCACAGCTTGTCCCTGGGTTAATAATGAGTCTCTGGGCGGGGATGGGAGGACACGATAATCAACAGTTGGCACAGCGAGGCTGATCCCAGCAGGCAGTGCTGTTGTGGCATAGCTGGGGTGAGAACGTGCCCGGCACCTGGCTGGTGGCCTGAGGGGAGCTGGCAGATGGTATTGACGCTAGGGTGTGCATCCTCATATACTGAGTACCACTAAGCCTTACTCCCTGGGAGAGAACGCAAAGAAGGATGGCACCTGCAGGTGTGGAAAATAAGCACTGCCAAAGAGAGGGTGGGTCGGACAGAGAGACGCCAACAGACTGGGCTGGATAGGGGTAAGAAGGGTCACAATATGCCCTGGGCAGACAGATGTTTCAGCTCATTAGGGCTTATGAAGCAGGTCTGCATACTTTGGCCAACAACTTAATTATTAATACCTGCAATGTCTGCATCTTTCCATAACCCGTCTCTCACCTTTTCTTAGTATTTTCTCGCTCCATGCTTCTATCTATAGGTGCAGCTCACGCTGAACTAACACTGCAGGCTGCTTCGGTGCATCTATATGTTCTGCCAGGCTGAGCACTGTTTAGAAACACACAGAGACTGCCAAGAGTGTCATTTACACATTGCCTGATGAGTGCTTATCCATGGGGACCTTTGAGTTTGAAATGTCATTGGCCCAGGCTCCTCTGAGCGCACACAAAGGTCACCAGTGACACCGGCTCCAGAGATCCTTATTGATTCCCAATCTACCATCATTATTCCCGACAATTACAGACGGGACTGAAATCCTAATCATGGAAATGCATTCAGAGTGAGGATGTATCTGGAATCGTAATACAGTGCCAATACATGTATAATTCAATCTAAGGTCAGGAGTTCCTCTTTGTGTTAGTGAACATATGACCTTCTCCACTGGTACATCAACATGTGCCATTTAATTCATTTAAATTTACTGATAATAATAACACATTTAATGTTACTATTACACATTATTGTCACAGTAATTTAAGTTTAATTCAAAATCTTGTAATAGGAGGAATGGTGTCTCTGTCTCAGCCACTCCGACCCCCTATCACTTGTTTCTGCACTGTGTAACACAGTGTTACATACATGTTTACTTCAAGATACAAGTAATAGCAAAGTTTAAAATCAACAACATGTGTAGTATCGGTGCAATATGAGTGTTTTAAATTATGGTGCATATAAAATAAAAACGTTATAGTGTAAGAAGACAGAAGGTAACAGGATGCATGTAGCTAAAATTAGTATGGCTGCAATTCTTTATTGTTTTCTATTCATTGTTTTCCACCCTCTGGAGCACCAGGAAGCACCTTCCTGATGAAAAAAGGCTGAGCACATAGTCGCTCTGACAGCAGACAGAAGCTGAGCACAAGCTTTGATGAAAGCAGAGGTGAACTGCCAACATTAATTGCGGTTCAAATTTTCAAATGCTTTGATACCACAATGTAATTAAACGCATGTCGGCATGAGACGGGCTTTCCCTTCACAATCGTAATTACATACATATTTGTTATCCAGTACTGAAGACATTCTCATATTTTAAAGAAGCAAAAAACAAACAAACAAAAACACACACAGAGACGGAGCTGTGTGGCTGTATGGAGAGGGTAAGTGTGTTTGAAGTGGCCTGTCGCCTGCCTGAGCACAGATGGTGGCAGAGCAGGATGTACCGACCTGTACTTTTGCCCACATGCGCGTGCACACAAACACACATACACACACACACATACATACAGAGTAATCACATATGCATGGATGCATATGTAGATACTGCCCTCATACATACACACCCACACATGGGAGCTGATCAGCCAAGTTAAGAGCTCATTCTATGGCACAGGAAGTGACTGCAGATAGACAGATTGGTCATTTAAGAGGGTGTCGCACTCGTTTTACAAAGATCAGGAGTCAAAAACCCGACATTCTCAAAACAGCTTCTTTGCCTTTTTTTAACGTTAACAACAAGATATCAAGACATGTCGATCAAAGGCTGACTGCGGTTCACAGAGACATCCAAGGCCAAGCAGGATAATTAGTGCACTGGAACGATCAATACTCCTCGCGTGGGGGTTGAATGCAGAGGGGAAAAAAGCAATCTAAGGAAGAGATGGAAGAGAACTGCAAGGGAAAGCAAAATGCAAACATGCAGCGTACATTACAGAGTGAGAGATTTAAACATCAGCAGGAGGGATTCCACTCACTGTATGTAATGAGTACATGCCGAGTGCAGGATGTGCAGCTTTCTGTATCCATCGTAACAACCACTAATATTCATTATTTATACTCTAAACAGAGGAGGTACACAACATATTGATTACAAATAAGAGCTACCGGGTATGTCCTCAATGAGCATACAGACGAGCAGTAAAGACTGGAGACAAATGGCAAGGCGCTAAGACAGGAAGACAGATAGATAGGTAGATGACTGAATGCGAGGGTTCAGCAGATCGATCGGCAGAGGAAGAGTGGAGGTCCCTCGGGTGGAGTGGGGCCTTTTTAGCACCGTGTGAAGAGAGAAGGATGACATGTTTCCCTTTTGAGGTGCTGAGTATGTGAGGGAGGGTTATGCCATCATGGCCAGGATGGAAAGATGCATGAGAGGGAGAGAGTGTGGCCACGGCGCTCTGTGGCGTGACAGACGGTGATAGCGAGTGACAAACAGGGCTCTCTGAGAGAGGAGAGGAAGACATACTGGTTCTCCAGACTCCAGCTCCCCGCCATGACTCTGGGACGGGAGCCATGCACTGCCCATCCTCGCTCAGTTACAGCCATCGCCTTCAAGAGGAACACCGAGCTCTTGATTTGATCTGGAGGCTTTTTGATACATCGTCCCGTCGTCATTCTGGATGAACTTCAGGGGGAAACCCAATTAAAATGGGCCAAAAAGAGCAGGACAAGCATACCTGAAGTCAGCCCTGTGCAGTGAGGTGTGGAGGGGGGAATAAAGAGGGTGGAAATATATTGTGACCACAGCCAGTCCTGCTGCTCGAGGAGTGGAAAGCACCATGACAACCTTTAAAAACAAATGACACATGAAAAAAACACAAAAAACTTTTAACTACAACATCAGTGTTATTTTTTTAATATAATTATACCACCCCAAAAAATACAAATAGAATAAAATATAAAAAAGAAAACATTCAGCTGTCACTATATGTCCAAACAAACATGTCATTTACATTAAATTGAGTGATGGAAACATGGCTTCTGCAGAAATAGAGAATTGCTCCCCGATTTCCGGAATAATACGAATCTGTAATGGCTACCCCCACTCGCAAAAGGCATAAATGAAAACATGATGTGGGTGTCGTCCGCCATCCCTGCTACAGATTAAGGTTCTGACACTCAACTAGGAAATCCATTTGAGCAAACAAAATAAATAAAACATTGAGTTGCACCGTTTGCACCTTGGCAACAGCTTTACTATTATTAGAAGACCGGTAGGTGCAGTAGAGAGACAGAGACGGGAAAGCTCCAACAGTGTGCAGACAGGCCAGACTCGCACACATAACCCAGTCTCAAAATGATATTGTGACGCCAAAGGCACTAGGCAGGACTCCACACTCACACTTCATTCACTGTTATTATCTTACATCAGAAGAGTGATACAAAACCAAGGTGTTCATGTGAAATAATAAGAAAAAGAAATATTATACAGCATTTTATTAAGGTAGTCAATTAAAAAAAATCTGGTTTTGTTCGAGATGACTTTGTGAGATGGACAGTATGACCCTTAAAAAAATAGACATTTAAATGCTTTTCTTTCTTGCTGAGTTAGACAGGAAGATTGATACCTTTATCATATGTGTGCATTTTATGTGAAGCTACAGCTGGCAGTTATTTATCCTTGCCTAGTATAAAGACTATCAAAATATCAAAATCTGCCTATTGAATAATATGTAATATCTTAGTTTTTGTACAGAATAAACAAACAAGTGTATAAATCATAAAAGTAATGGATTACGTGGTGTTACTGGCCAGACTATTTATTAGCCAGGAGCAGTGACTTCCCAGAGTTTTATTGTCATCTTGAGATCGCCAGGAAACAAGCCTCCAGTGAGTCACTGCGCCTGGCCAAGAAAAGGTTTGGCACATGTTTTCTGTTCTGCATGCTAAGCTAAAGGCTGCTCGATGTAGCTTCATATTTAGCATAGACATGTATGCTAAAACATGTAAACTCATATTCAGCTAACAGATATGCTTAATATGAGTCTATCAATCCTAATGTATTGGTTAAAAAAAGTAGTATTTTCCAAAATGTCCAACTATTCCCATGAAAACATGTGACCTTTGTGACTAATCAGTAATGGTGGCCCCCTTTCCCCACATCAACACGCCCACATTTGCTTCACACATTCAGTCTTTTTAGCCTGCAATGCACAGGACAGTTATCCATTGTCTCTCTTAATTGAAGTCAGAGCCCTGAGGTGCATTAGTGCGTTACAGGATGTGCCCATGCTGGTGTGCATTTGCCCTCTCTGTAAGAAGCACCGGGTCTCGCACACCAGCTGCGCAATTCAGGCAGAGCATATTGATTATACTGCTCATGGAGGCAGAATAAAAGCAGGGGGGGAGATTTCTTCTGACTGACCTGCTTACTTGGGGACAATATTGGCCTTGGTGGGCAGAAGACCGACTGTAGCTGGTTCTTCATTTGGCTTTTCCATAGCCTGTAGGAGTGCCTAAAAGCAAGACTGATTTATTGAGCAGGAGAGAAAAGAGGGGGAAATTGAGAGCATGCACACCACAAATCCCTCACACTGTCCAATCTGCAAACATGGCACATCTCAATTGGTCAGTTTAAGTTATGCAGCCTCACATGCAGGCATTTAAAGTCATGCTATTCAATACCACCTGCTGGGCAGAAGATCAATGGACAGATTCAGTTAATATCAAATTCTCACTTTCCTTGATTAAGTTAGCATCTTTTTCATCTCGCTGGCGCGGAGCTGTGAAAATTGAGATTGGGTATCTTATCAGATATTCTAAGATCTAATTACAGCAAAATGATTTGTCGACATTATAATTGCTTGAATCCAAAGCCTGTAAACCATTCCTCACGTCTCACTGGATATCCATCACCTCCAGAGGAATTAATCCATTTATCAGCCAAATGGAGGGTATGTGGGTATGACAATAAATATATAAACTAGCTCATGTTGGTTGGAGAAAAGTGTGCTCACCTCAAACCCAGTGAAGGAAAAGAGAGGCTGCTGAGGAAAGTCTTTCCTGAGACATCAGCTGAAATAGAGTGGAAGGAAACAGGCACAATGTGGCACAGCAAAATTACTGCCACAGTGGGGCAGTAGTCCATTAAGCTATAATCCAATACTGTAGTATGAAATGTCCTCAGCAGCAGCCTTCACTGCATAATTCACCTGGCAAGAAATAGTGTTGATGGTTTGTAAGGCTAGCATCTGTCGTTGGGGAATTACAAAAAATAAAACCAGAACCACATGGACTTCACAAACAGTGATTACGGCTCAGAGCTCTCAAGAGGGTCCTCCATTATCAACGCTGCACAAATCAATGTTTATGACCATCATAAAAAAACTGCAAACTAGAAAGCCCCCAAAGCCCGATTCATCCATAAAGTCTGTTCTTTACACATCGTATTCAGCCGGCTTCAAGCTGATTTAACCTGAAACCAGTCAGCTATAGTCCATCATCTCACTGCTGTAACTGATGCTGCAGTTCAGTCTCAAAAACCATAATGAGGTGTTGATGTTGTTGCCTCAGTGATACTGACATTTATTTAGCAATGTATAATTAGCATCAGTAAGATATTCACACCTACTATTGTTTGGAGCAAGTGCAGAGGAGGCCGAACCTGCGTGTAAAGCTGCATACAGGATGATTTCTGTTGCTTTACTATTTTGATAATCAAATAATCGGTTTGAGCATAAAGTACAAATTCTCTGATTCCAGCTTCTGAAATGTGAATATTTCTTGGTTTCTTTACTCCTCTATGATGATTCAATGAACATCTTTGGTTGGAGGACAAAACAAGACATTTAAATATAAACAAAGTAAAAGAGTATGAAATTGTGTTGTCCTTTAAGGTCAGTTTGTTTATTCAGTTTATTCAGTCATGAACACAAAGAGAGTTTGTTTAATTTGTTTCAGCATTAAAAAAAAAATCAAAGGTCTTTCTCTTCAGATTAAAATTCCTTCCCCAAAACTACATAGGTCACGTTTGACTAACTGAGAAAATAATCAACAGATTAGCTGAAAATGAAAATAATCATTAGTAGCAGCCCGACTGGCGATGAGATGCACTAAAAATAGTATATGGAGTTATTATAGCACAAAGTACAAAAAATCACTAGGGCAGTTTGTGAATCATAATAATAATGTTTTCCAGGAATAAATTATCAAAAGTAGAAAAAAAATAATAAAGACTAACCTCAGGGGCATTAAACTCACAATACATGTGATTGCAGTCCTTTACCCTAGGAGATTGTTCACCTTGACTTACTTTTTCTTTCAGTAGCAGCACAGTGAGAATAATAATTTGATTTAACCTCGTGTAGAACCATATTTGCTATCCTGAGTCAAGTAAATATGGTAAGAAAAAGACATTTGTAAGCAGTTTTAGTTTAAAAATGGGGGGTTTAGTCCTGCTATTTTTGATGGAAATTTCTAGTCTCATTCTGGCAGGTAAGCGCTTTGGTTTTGACATGCTATATATCATAAAATCCTTTAACAGATCTCAGTGACATCTTGATCTCAGTAAGACCATAAATTAAGGATTAACTAATATATCAGACAGTCTATACAACATATCTGCTTTGTTTCTTTCAGTAATATGCTTTTAAGGCCATAATAAGTCCTAGATATCCTTAAATCATTACTGAATCTAAAAAAAATGTTTAATACAAATACAGCAGTCGGATGTTTGAAGAAAAGGCAACGGAGAATGTAATGGGATACGCATAGTAACACAGGAAAGGGTAAAGAAAGCATGGATTATTCATGGCTATTCCCACAGTGCAAACAGCTTCTTTTTGATGGATTGTGCCCGGGGCGCTCCTCCCTGCTCAATACCAACAGTCCCAGGCAGCTCAGCCTCATGCTGCTGCACACAGCTCGGATGATGAGCTCTTCCAGAATCACAGACAGGGCCAGCGGCTCTCATCTCCCCTTTATACGCAGACATAATAATGGTGTGTGGTCTGAGGTGAACCTAAATTTAAACTGGAGTATCAGGAGGAGGGTAGTAGGGCAGAGAGGTAGCAGGAGACAAGTGCTGACAGCGTTTCACTGTGCTTGTTTTAGTTCAACTGATGGAGAGGAAATAACACGCTGTCCTACCAATCAGATGACAGGTGGAGGTGCAGGGAGGTGGTGAAAGGTAGGCAAAAAACAATGTCACCTTCAGTCCAGCGCAGTAACATGAACTTAACATATTTCTCTGCACCAGTTTGTTATCCAGACAGAGACTTTGGAGTGTGTGTCTTTGTTTGGATGTGTGAGCTCACCTGGACGGGCTCCAAGTTGTAACAGAGGAAAGGCTGCAGGGGTGTTAACGCAGGAAGGTGGTGATGCTACAATAAGTACACTTACTGCAGATGAATAGATAGAAACATGTTCATTCTAATTAATGGCATATTCCAGCCTAGTATCACAACAATTTGTGAAATGGTCACAACATTTAACCGATATGATTCATGTACATGTGCACAAATCTTCCTTTTATTTTCATGACCTTCAGCATGACTGTCAAATGGAAAATTTCCATCCATGAACACACATCCTGCTTCTAATGTCACAATCCTGCACTGCGTAGTCCCGTCATCCAACCCAACCACCTTCCTGCGCCTCCAGCGCCGTTCACAAATGCCGTATTTTGTTAACTCAAAGAAATGTGCTGCAGGAATGAATACATTATTCTGAAATGGACAAATTATAAATACTTACGGCCACTTCAGGTGGGAGCATGCAAGCAAGTAGCGAGCTTAGCATAATAACTAACCAAGATAGGCTCACAAAACATCAAAAAATTCTTACACCTATTATCCTCACTAAACTGAAAATACATCCATACGCCATTTGAATTAAAGTTTTTCTCTTTTAAGTAACTAAGACGAGCTTAAATGCCTTGTTAACGCATCATAAAAAATAAAACTTGTTAGACAGGAAAATATTCTGACTCTCCATTCTGTTTTTCACTTGCAGCTGATGTGCGCCCGTCTCTCTCACCTCTCTTGTCCCCACCTGCCGTGTCTTCTGAGTCAGAGTCCTGGTAAAGCCCCTGTAAATCACCTCTGTATCCACATACTGACATCTGACAATCAGTTACTTGAGACCACCTGCAGTCAGCTAATAGGGCCACTTAGCTGCACGGCTGACTGAGCTAACTGGCTAACAGCAGCTAGTAAAGCCAAATATAGCTACAACAAAGGGTGCAGAAAGCAGCAGTCAGCAGTTATGCTGCCCCTTTCTGAAAAGTTACAACGTCAAAGTTTTACTGTCATGAAATGACAATTCATGTCCATGTACACAAAACTGCTGTGAAATTGCATATTTTATATATTTTGTATATTATCTTGTAACTAATTGTTTTTACTGCCTACGTAGACAGAACACTCTCTCCCACTTACATGAAAAAGATTTAAAAGCTAAGTTAGGCTCTCTTGGTGGACTAAAGGTTGATGAACTAAAAATAAAATAGAAAACATGGATACAACACAAACTAATCTGCAGTAAGATGTCCAATACATCAGAGATACTTTATAATGCCATACAAGTAAGGAGATTAAAAAGAGAAACTGAAGAAATTGAGAAAGGTAAAAATAAAAAATCCTTTTAATATCCCAGAATTACAGTAATTAAGACAGAATCAACAGACAGCTCCTCTGACTCCTGCATTCAATGATGTGCTCAGTCTGCAGCACTGAAATAGCTTTCCCTCTACATGAGCTCTGAACTGATGGTGAACCTGAGCTTTTTTTCTTCTTCTATTTAAGAGGCCTATCTGTCGACGGCAGGAGTCCTTGCCAAAGACTCTTGGCAGCGAATTTAAAAAGACGTTCAATATAAGGAAATCCAGCACGATGCAGGTCAAATCTCAACAACAAATGTTGCCTGAAGCCATCAACAACCCCAGACAGCAAGTGATGGTGTAGACTGCCTGGCCAACTGATGAGAAACTGAGTAATCCTGAGATTTCACACTTTCAACACATTCCATGCCATCGCCTAGCATTCGGCAGGTGAAAATGGACAGCAAATGAACCAGTCTAATGGTCAACTAACCATTCAAAATACCTTAGCAACAGTTATAATCCTTCACGCTGCAGACCTGAGCGCCAACCCATGACTTTGCTGTCTTCCAATGAGCTCGCTTCGCCGCAAAGGGGAGGAGGCAGCCTTAGGCAAATAAAGCAGGGACTTGAACAAAGGGAGGAGGCTTCAGAAACACTGGACTGTTGGACGATCAGTATTCCCTCCACATCCACCGCCATCACTCCCCACACTCATTGAGAGCACCATTTAGCGTTGTGTGTAATTATTCTGTCACTTAACAGGCAGACACCATGCTCCACGAATGAGCAGACCCATGCTCCACAATTATCATCAACATTGAAGTCTTTTCCTGGACCGGCGAGCGGATCAGGCGAAAGCTATTTTACACAGATACACATTTTGCTGCCAATATTTCCTATAAACCACAGAGGGAAATATGTTATGTTCACATTCAGAGAGGGGGCAGTCAAGTGCAACACTTTCTCAGAAGCATACAATGTTAAACCTCCAAATTTTCATCCTCCAGCCTTTCCTCAGAGATCTATATTTTTTCCTTCTCTTGATGTTGGAAGTTCAGTCAGCAGTTGAACGGTTAGCTGTATTGATGATTGTACGAAGAAACCCACATAACATGAAAACTGAGAATTATCTGAAGACAAATTTGCATCTTTACAGAGGAACAAAACTCTGTGTTTCTCTTTGAGTCAGATAGTGTGCATGAAAATGAGAAATAACTCATGAGCATGAGCTTGCATAATGTTGGCCAGAGCTCTACAAACATCTTCATAATCTTACAACCGAGTGCCTGCACAGCAGCCAGGATCTCAATCAACAGCGAAAATTAAATATCAGTTATAGTTCTGCTGTATTCTGTGCTGGTAACTCATATTAGAGTACAGCATGAACAACTAACAGCTCCAGAGCTCCAGACTTTAATCAATCTTTTACTATAAATACTAAAAAACTCCTCCTCCCTACCACATTCAGTGAGAGAATTAAAAGATCAATTTATACTAATCTACTACCAATTTATATTCAAAAGGGATTCGTCAAAAAGCAACATAACAAAGTAAACTCCAACAAGTTCGTAAAACTTGACCCAGACAGATCACGTTCTGTGTTCTTAGCTCTTTGTACTCTAATGTACAATCTGAAGCGGAGCCCACACAGCATCACCCAATAACTTCGTCCCATTTGGTGGTGTTGTACTCTTTGGCTGCTCACCCTCCCTGTAGGCCTGCAGCTCCTGGAGCTCAATGGAGAGTCTCTCCTCCTGGTGTGTGGGCTGGTGGGTGCAACAGCTCACCTCCTGACTCCTCCGCCCACAGGACTCATCCACTCCACTCTGCCTGCGAATGCAGAGATGCAAACATATGCAATACGGAGGAGATAACAGTCACACTCACAGGAATTTCTTTGTTTGAACAAAGCCAGTCAGGTTTTTTTCTGAGGAGCGTTTTTTCCAATAAACTGCGTGTTACACAACAGGGATTCATGTCGCCATAGTGCTTTCTAACTGCACAATACGCTATAGGTTAGCACGCATTAACATATCTCATTTAATATGTAACCTGATTGTAATCTGTACAGAAAAATACCTTGGAAAACAGTTGAAGTTAAAATATCACTATAAGTCGATTCCCCGGTTTGTACAAAAAATGACAAAAAACTCGCAAATATACTGTTAAAGGAGCAACATGTAAGATCTTAGTTAGCATGCCAACCAGCTAGCTCCAGCGGTCTGAGGCTCCTGTGCTAGTGGTGTGAGTTGACAGTGCAGGAATATTTGAGTCATCTAATAGGACCCATAGCTACACGGCTCACTGAACTAACTAGGTAATGACAGCTAGAAATAGCAGCAGTTATTATTATTTAGTAAGTTAGTTAGTTAGTATTTGGAGATGCCTTCATATCATGGTCATTTCTTACAAATGACACCTTTAAGCAAATTAAATCAATAACTGACTCTTCAGCATGTTTAATGTCTTTATACCGTGTGCACTCGTGCAGCAGAGTCTGACCAGCTTTCTCACATTCCTGAGGAGGCAGAGAACCATGCAGCCCTTTCCACTAAAATAACACTGTTGTCTTTCACAAGATCTTATAAAACTCACTTCCACAGCTCAAAATGCCTGGCTAATCACATGAACAGCCCTCCATCCTCCAAAACCTTTGAACGGCCTAATCAAATATGCTCCCTCTCCCTTCAGAGGCCTAATCCCTCTTAGCGAGGATGTAAGAAACGTGCCACCTGCTTCCAGTCATACAGCTCGAGGCCTGACTGCCCTTGTGACACCACGCTGCACCTTAATCTCATGAACAAATGCATAGCTTCATCCAGATACCACTGCTGGACTTGGACTCCCCACAGAATACATTCATATTCCTTCCATCGCTCAACAAAATCACAATCTTTTCAAATGGCTGGCAGGCTGGGATTAATGGACTTTGGCCCAGAATTAGAAATTAATAAGCACATGAGCGTTTTTCTTACGCAGGCCAAAGACTTTGAAGGGACGTAACACCTCACATTTATTAGGCAATCTTATCCTGTGAGAGAAGAAAAGGTTCACGATTTTTCAAGTCGAGTCTAATGAAAAAAATAGCCATAGTGGCCTTTAGTAGATCTGTTCCCATTGTGCCTCCATTGTGAAGGGGGACAACACACTTTCAAAATGCGAAGCTATTTTACATATTGAATGAAATCAAACTGCCTTGAGTCATCTGCACCAGTCAGCAGTGAGAAAGCTATAATTAATAAAATGCAATATCTCCAGAGAGATGTGGCAAGACTGACAATTGACTGTCAGTAGAAAGTTTATTCCAGTAGTCAGAAATAACTGTTGGAGTAGAGATGGAAACATTCATCACTGAACTCAGTCTCAGACGACCAAAAGAGGTAAAACTAAAATTAGAGAATCAGAATGCATGAAAAACTGACTAATGTAGTGTAGTGTAGTAAAGATGTGTTTGGAAAGATCAAATAAACCAAAAGTGGTTCAGACCCAGACAGACTTATGGGAGAGCGACTGTTGGCCAACATGACTTGCTACGATGTGGATTTGAAGATAACTCATCTGAGGCTCCTGTTCCTACTCAAGAGGACCGCTGCATTACTGGTAAGTTCAGTCTTTACAGCTAACGTTAACGTCACAACATTAGCTAAAGTTAGCTCAATAGACATGAACGTGAAAAGTGTATTGACAGATGGTGCAAGTGAATGAATAAACTGAATATTCTCAATACAGTTGGGAAAGAAAAACTGCCTCTTCTGTTATTTTTCTGGCAGATCAGATGCTTCACAGCGGGCGAAAACCACTTTGTGCATGTCAAACAGTTATGTTCTGATTAAATGCTTGGAGCGTGTTAAAGCACATTGTTATCGGATCACTTTTTTTAGCGTCCATGTAAACAGTTGGAGTGATTTCAGCCATATTGAAGAAATATTATGTATTATGTAAACGCAGCTAATAAAAGCAAAGTAAGCAAGTAAATAGAAAACAGAATAAATGAATGATGTCATTGTATTAATTGTCATTGGAAATGTGGAAAGTAAGATTATTTTACTTAGGAACAGAGCAAAAAACAGATTTTTTTAATTAATTGTTTATTTCAAGTTCAATATTTATTTACGTTGATCAATAGGCCTATATTATCACGCTTACTTCTGATGTCATTAACCTTTTAGGAGTATGCATGCGATGATGTGTACGTTTCTCAGAAAATCCACGGAGCCCGTGTCACCACTCCCGGCTGAGAGGATGACACAATATATCTGATATGTATGAGAATAAATTTTGCATGAAGCATCAAACTGCACTGAATTGCACTTGACGTGTTAAATTCTCTGCAGTATCAAAACGCTGCATACATGAAAACACAATTTAACGAGTTAAAATCAATCTTGTATGTTGTGTTAAAAGGAGCACAGTGCTGTCATCTTCCAAAAACTGCCTACACAATGTTTTCAGGATCAAGTCCGACCTGGCTGCGATCCGAGTGCACTGAGAAAGTAGAGCAGTAGTGCTCAGATGGATCTTTGTATGAGAGTTGCCTTTAATTTGCTGTTGCAGTAGCCCATTCAAGATAACAGGGGTTGTTTAAACAAGGATGGAGATGTCAGGCTGCATTAGCATCCGGGCAGACTCTGCACCCAGAGGATTCAGCAGTACCGGGAAAATCAGTCATTAAATTTGCAGGCGCTCCGCATAGCTCCGATGTCTGCTTATGGGATGAGGGACGGCGTTTTATGGCCAGGATGCATTTACCACTGCACTGGTTCATATTTCTGATTTCACCTCACAGATAAAGAGTTGCCAGGAACGTATGACACAAAGGCCCAGGATGGTTTTGATGAAGTTAAGTTGTGCAGAGAGGGGTAATATTTTCTTATTTCTGAATTTTGAAAGGGATAGAGTGCCATCTATGAACAGTGGGGTCCTGAAAGTGCCCATTCAATATTTACAGAATACTAATGAGACACCGGCTACCAGGGGCCGTTCTAAAAATACACATCTGGTTGTGGTTCATTCCTAGTTCATCTTTGTATATTTGTTTTATAGCAGTGAATAAGGGTTACGTTGTTCAAATTGTTACGAAAATAATGACAAAATAAAAGTTTTGATGCCACGTCAAAGACGTCTGTGAACTGTGATGCAGAGATGTCTACTGACGTTTGCGTGCTAACCAGCTAGCCCCAGCACATCCTTTCTCATAATACCAGTCCAGATCGCTAGCTGCACAGCTAACAGAGCTAACTAGCTAACTGCAGTGAACAGTAGCAGCAGTTAGCACTTACTCTGGTGATATGCTGCCCCCTATCTGTTTGGAGTATGAATTCGAGAGGCGGCCACTTCTTACATATTGTACAATTAAGAACTCTTCACATGAAGGATGCATTTCAAAATAAAAGCTCAGTGCCATTATAAGGTCATTTTTTACTGACTCAATTAATTTCTGTGTGAAAGTCAGAAGACACTTAGCTGTGCACTCAACAGTAATAGAATACAACTAATTTATGATGCCTCTAATAAGTTTTTCCTATTGTACTGGGCCCCATTATACTGAAAGGTGCTTCTAATACTCTGCCCCATTATATTTCATTAGATTGTACAGGTGTACGTAATAAAGTGTGTATATGATTAACATTATTAATAATAAAAGTGCCTCAGAGCAAAAGCTGCTCATTGTTCTATAAACACAATTGAAAAGAGGACTGCAAAACAAACTGCAACTTGCAATTGATGAATCTATTCATGTTTGTTGTTGTGGCAGCCATTATTACAGTATTCACAGTTGTTGCTCTGCCATTATGTTTTTGATTGCTGCCGTGATATTTGCCACTCTGCCGGCAGTTTTTTCAGCTGCAGGCAGCGAAAGCGTTGACTTTATTTACAGCCTCTTTGTTCATCTATTGTAAACAAAAGATTTTTGTTGTTTCTCATTTTGAGTGCCCTTCCCCCGTCTACCTTTTGTCTCTGAGAGCCCTGGTTTGTTGTTAGAAGCCTTCAATTGGAGCCTGGCTGGCCTGCCCCCTCTCTCTTGCCTCAAAGCCGGCTGCAGATGAAAAATTTATGACTGTATGCCTTGAAAACCTCAGATTCCATTTGAAGTGCTGCTGTTCCTCTGATGCTGCCCCCACTGATGGCGACTGCGTCTGACGCCTTCATTCGACCGGCGCTTTTCCTCACAGTGGGAGTGCAAATCAGGGAGAGAGGGTGGGACGGTGTCCATGGCTTTACACTCCTTCACTGGTATTCACTAATCAAGGGCCGATTTTTCTTGGCTTTGTGCAATGAGGAGACATTGATTAGGTGCTTTTAAAAGCCACTCACTGTAAAAATCGCCCCCACACGGCTCTCTCACAATACAGCAAGGTGTCTGCTTTATTTTCTAGCTTTTTGTCTTATGTTTGGATAAAATCATTTATGCCCAGTTAAATGTGCCAGCATGTTCAAGACCCTCTTTGTAATTCACTGGCATTTTAATAAAATCACATTTTACACTCAGTATACATCATATTAAAAGCCAAACATTACATGAATAAGATATTTTTTCCATATGTGTGACAATTAATAATAGCAGGATTCGTAATACAGATTGCCTCTACTTTTTAAAAGCAACATAAAAAATTTAAAACAGAGATTTTTTTGGTGCAAGTTTTCCTCTCAAAAATGGCCGAGTCGCTTAAGGAAAAAGTAACATTTTAGTGCATTTTCCAAAAGAAATGTCAAAAGGAAAAGGTAAAAAATGGGGTCAACCTAAACATTGCAATACCCATTAATAATTCTGAGAATATTCATACATTTTTAAAATTTCAGACACTCAAGCTAAAGCTTTTAAAAACCTGCTGAGAAACAAATAAAACTCGGTTCACCGGAAGAGGAGCAACATGATGGGACAGATGTTGTGCATTATTTGGATTTTATAATCTTCATTCATGCATTTCGTGTAGCGCTTCAGATATGATAATCACACTATTTCAAATAGCTGTAAACCACATCTCTCATGTGGCAATTTAATCAGCGTAGTGACAATGACAACCCCTGCTCAGGGGCCGAGCACGTGGGCGTTGTTTCCCAACGCCTCTGCATCTGTCAGTAACCTGAAAAAGATGTTTTCACACCTCCTTTTGTGGAAAACGCTTATAGAGGAAACAGTATGCTAAGGAGGGAATGAGTAACACAATATATGTTGATTACGGTATTATCATTCACAACCATGTTCATATTAGCAAAATAAGAGATTTATCGAACTCCTCGGCAGGATGGGAGGAGGACAAAAAAGGTAGTTTGCTTTTAAATTTGAGCCACGTAGTACCATTTACAGTATATAGAAAAATATCAGTCATTTACATTTGACTTAACACTAAAGTATACAAGGATTCTTGTGTTCAAAGACCTTGGCAAGTCCAGCTCTCATGCATCGAGTCACATTGGTTCCTAAGCAACAGGTAATTTCACAACACACAACGCCGTACGTGCAGCAGAA
This sequence comes from Pagrus pagrus, assembly GCF_965226575.1. Taxonomy (NCBI): domain Eukaryota; kingdom Metazoa; phylum Chordata; class Actinopteri; order Spariformes; family Sparidae; genus Pagrus; species Pagrus pagrus. The sequence continues at coordinate 11,576,175 of NC_140194.1, read as the reverse complement.
GCTTTTCATAGCGGGGTTTCAAGCCAATCTAAAGTCACATCAGAAGGCAACCTTGAGCCTCTCAATACTGTTCAAACCTCTGTTCAGAGCCGGGGTGGGGGCTGATGTCACACTTGTCACTGGAATAATTAGTTCAGGACAATGAAGCACAATGAAGCAGCATTCATCTTCAGCAGCGAGGTCTTCTCCAGCGCCACATGAATCGACATTCCCCTGCACAACCTGCGGTCTCCAGGCACGGGCTCAGGTTGCCCAGTTTAAACGGTTATGATGAAAACCGACCTGTCACAGGATCTGCATCAGCTTTTTAAAGTTATCAAAATATCCAGGCAAAACCTCAATGATTCAGCAAGAGTGTGCGGTAACATCATACTGTGAGTGGAGTCTATTCAAAGGTAGCTGGATGTGATAAAATGAAGTTAGTCTGGGTATTACAGTTCGTTGTCCTGCTGAAAATACAAAAAATTGTAGTCACAACAGATAGAAAACTGCAGCGCCCACTTCATTTAAGAAAGGACTGATCTTTTTTAAATAAATCAATATATTCAAGACACATTATGACAAGCTCATTTGTCCTCAGTAGGGACTTTGCTTTGGGGCAATTAATGGGAAGATGTAAACACTGAACACTGAATATCAACAGATTTGTCCCTTATGTGTGTGTTTTTTCATACTAGTATGTGTCATGTTAGGCAGATAGTGTGCTGTAATTCTTAGTATCTTATCAGCTGAACATACTGATAATTTTAAAAATCTGTTTCCTGCGATGGATTGACCTTAGAAGGTGCACATTTTGACACACAAACAAGCCAATCAATAAATTACAAGAATAAGATAAAACAAATGACCTAATTTAGACCTTTTCCAGGTAAGACTGATAGTGTTAATACACATATGATAATGTCCATGTTGTTTATGAGTTCATCTACCTTTTAACTAAGTGAGTAGTTGATATTAATTGTTCTTGTTCTTAATGTTTTTTACAGTATGGTTACTGACTCTCTCGTACTTCAAATGCCCCAAAAAAAGAGACAAAAAACACAGTAATAAAAGTTAAAGAGAGATTTGATAGCAAGCATTTAAAAAAAAAAAAAAAAAAAAAGTCTACAGATAATATCATTATTGTGAATTTGTTTTTGTTTTTGTGAAAATCTGATATCGTGACAGCTCACCAGAGCAGCACTGTAGCGCCTGAGTGGACTGCGGCCATCGTTGATGTTATTAGTTACAGCTTGCACTGCGTCTATTATGATTACAGTTTGAGTTAAAGGTCAAATTTGAGGATAAAGTTACGTGTATATATAAAGTAAAGCATCTAATAACATTTAATGGCACTTTGTATGCAGGAATATAGCAGCCAGCAATCTAAAGCAATTCAATTAATATGGATTTATTCATACACTATATCCTCCTGCCAGTACAGAATGTAGCCGTTATTAGATGGCGGGAAGTGAAATGGTCTCCTTACCCTTACCTGAGACTCTGAACATGATAAATCTGACCATGTCTTCTTTTCAGTTTGGGGATTCAACAAAAAAAGCTCTGTGCTGCTGCTGATGGACAACAACACACCACTAGCTCAGTCTCACGGGACTCAGGACTAGTCAATAATTCAGAGCAGGGCGAGAAATTTTATAAGGAGGCAGAAAGATAGTGGACAGTAAAGCAGGGAGTAGATGTGGGGGAGTATGAAGGCTAACTCCGGGTTGCCTGTTTCTGACCCAGAGCAATAACATGTCAGCAGAGGATTTCAGGGATTCTCGCTGTCAATCAACAAAACACTCAGTGGAGGGTGAGCGGTCAGTATGGAGTGCAGGATAATAACATTTTTTTCTTCCATTTTCTCAGAAAAACACATGTTACATGAGAGAACATGTGAAAGAATCCATTTGCTACAGGAGACAATAGACAGTGGAGCACTGATCTGCGTCAGCAGCGTAAATGCAAATTACTGCAGTGAATATTTGCATGAGTTGCTGTTAGCAGCTTAATAACAGTGTGAGTGATGATCGGAGATATTAAACTGGCCAGCAGCATGTGTACAACTGACAACCAGCCTGACAAATGACAGAGATAATGATCTACAAAAAAATTGATTCAGCACAGCGGAAAAATACAAACGGACAATTAGAAACTTGAAGTGTTGTACAAGAACAAAGTCCTTGCTCTTACTCGGAGAAAAGATACGGATTCTGATAAGTAAAGGATAAAAACATGTTTAATTATAATTACTACAGGCAGTAAAGGAGAGTTTATTGAACCACAGGTGAAAACAAGAAACCTGGTCAATAAATCACTCTACTGTAGCTGCTTTTTCTGTTGGTTTTCAAAAGCTCACATATAATGAGAAATACTCTGCACTATTATGTTTTCAATATCAATGATCCAGCATTCGATGTGCACACATTTCACGACACAGTCCAATAATTTACAAAATCACAGCCTGATACCACAGAATAGATGTTCTGTCAATGTAAGAACAAAGCAAACAGCCACAGGCGTGTAACGTCTTAAAGCTGCTGCCTGCTGAATGAAAGGAGGAGTCTCGCGGTGCCTGCACAGCCCTGCTCTCCAGAGGAACAAATTCCCAGCAGGTATGAGGAGGATCTTTTGTCAGGATCAGGGTACACTTTGAAAAATAATAACGCTTTGTAGAGTTTCCTTATCTGTTGTGCATATCAAACGCCTACAAACAGCAGAGTGATGTTGAAACTCAAAGACTATTTCTCCATCTTCAAAATACACAAAGTATTTGTGATGCTTTGATGATTTTTTTTGTAAATTGCCACACAAATAATCGTTTAACTGCACCTGTGCATCACAAACAAATTTAATTGTAATGGAAATTAGGCACAAGAAATGTATCCGCTCTTATAATCAGCTACAATAACAACACTTCTGAATTGACGGCACCTTTGGGGTCTGTTAAGCAAACTGGCCCTGAAGTGCCACTATCCTTCCCCCATATGCACGCCACCTCCCATCTACTCACCGGGGCACGAACATGCAAATGACAATCTGCTACCGTACTAATTAAGGTCTAGGTCACGTGAAAGAGAGCTGCGTGACTCCTCCAGCTCGAGGAGGCGTTTTTATAATCCAATCACACAGCGAGTAGCCTGTCGAGGAAGGTAAGGACCATGATGATCTGAAAAGTCTTTGAAGCAGCATTCTCGAACCTTGGAATAAAAAAAAACAAGAGGAACATGATACCATATTCTGCCCTGCCCAAACTACGCCCACAGGGGTTTTCTCCCTGGTTTATCATCAAACCTCTCCGGGAAACATGACTCAGTTCTCCATGGACGTCATCTGGGGAATCGATAGCATGATGTCACTGTGACAGCAGGTGGATATCAAAACCAATACTGATAATACATCAGGGAAACTATGACCGCAAACGCTGTAACGTGATACTGGGCGGATATTCCCAAAAAGAGGACAGAAACAATCTCGCTAAATGATTTCAATGTTTCTTTCTCCTATGTGGAGGATTCATTAGCGCGCTCTGCAGAAATAACATCACATATTGTCGACAAATTACAGAGCAGGTTTCCTGAGCAGGAGGTGACACAAATGTTGCTTTGACAATCATCTCCTGTCTTTAGGAATCACCACTCTCTTTTATCATCTGATCCTCACTCTGAAACACATCAGTTCGGATTATCTGAAACTTCCATTTCGTCACCGACCTGTTTCAAGTCGAACACTTAAGTCGAGCACGACAGCAAATACTCGAGTTTAAGCATCACACGACGTTGCTTTTTATAAATTACGCAAGCCTTTTCTTGTGTCAGACAGTGTTTACCAAAACCTTATTTATGGCTGCCAACATTCCTCCTTTAGTGTCGGATGAATACATGCGTCTTTGTTCAGGCGGTGACATGTGGAGAGCAGCCTTTTGCTAATGGAGTCTGGCGTGAGTGATCTTTGCAGGAGACCTGCGTGGTCTGACGGCACTACGGTCTCACTGGGATTTACCGTCAGCTTCAGAGAACATCAGGATTCCCGCGCGTCTGGCCATTTGTGCCAAAGTGACTTTTACAAATCATCACGCTGACCACATCCCTGTGTTCAAAGCAATCACTGCGATCCATTAACAGTGACAGGGGTGATTGGTAACCCCAAACCAAACCAGACTCTGCACTATGCAAATCAATGTATTATCTACACCTTTATGTGTTACATAGCCATCATAGCTATTTACAACTTATGTAAGGTAATAAACATACATGTAAAAATATTACCTGTTGTTATATCAAACTATGATAACACATCAGCCGCGTAACATTTCCTTATCTTTTTTCTGCCATAACTTGTCCGACATGTTCAGAAGTTACTGAGTTTATCTCAGACAACAGCAGCTTCAGTAACACACCTCAAAATAAGAACGTTTTATGACTGCGGGTCAAAATCCTTCTGCTGACAGGAGACCAGGTAGAAACTGATACCTGTGTTGATAAGAGACCATCTTTCCTATGCTGCAATAATTTGCTTTATTAAAGTAAAACAGATCAGATTGCGTTTTATCCCAGTGGAAGCAATGTGATCCTTAATATTGATCCAGTTCAGCAGCTCCCACTCAGTAGTCTCAAACTCTGGGATGATTGCTACCCTTCTCTCTAAAACTGCATCAAAACATACTGGAATCACTTTAACCTTAAATTTTGTTAGGAAATGAATATTTTCATTGCATTACAGATAGGACACATGTCTTTTTTTTGCGAAAAACAATCAAAGAATCATCACTCATGAGTTCTTCCTGCACAAATAAAGGGTGAATAAATGTTGGTAACCTCATCTCCCTGTAGTATTTACACACGTCAGGTTGAACTTGTTTTTGTGCAAGCCATTCCTTCAGCCTGACAGGCTTAGTTCATTCAAAATAAATCAGGAAACCAATATTGGACTGTACGTCAGTGAGCTAGAAAGCCTTTCAAGTCATTCGTTTGAGGATATTCACGATTATCCCGATGATGAAAATCCACCATGATATTTTTTTGTGTGTTTTTTAATGTGATCCAAGATAAAAATCTTTCATCGTCCCATCTCTAGCTGACACCCAACGATATGCAGTATATACTATACTATATATGTATTTAGACCGGAAAATCCATTAAAAGCTGTTATTGATAACATTCAGCCGCTAAACTTGGTGCACCATCTCCCCGCTTCCTTTGCCTTCATGTCACACGGCTGTCGTTCAAATCCTCTGTCCCCTTAAGTGGTTGCCAGTTTGTTGTAGCACATTGCTAGCACTAACCAGCTCACACCAACGCCAGCAAACGCTAACATCTATAATAACGTTAACTTTGCTAACACTAGCCAGCTTAAGACCGTACATGCTGGGCGCATGCTGTCAGCTATTTTTACTATTTTTCCCCCACAAACTTGCAACGACAAAGACTGTTGATCGATGTTATTAAGGAAAATAGATTCTGCACCTTTCCCCAAACTCCATAGATGTATTATTTAAAAAAAAAAATTTGTCTACATAAAAGTTATCAATATGACCTTTAACTCCCACAACAACACAAAATACAGCCTAAAACTTGAGTTAATTCAACATTTCTCTGACACAGCTCATCAATATTGAAAGATTGCAAGCTTCAAAAAGGTAGTATACATGGCAGACTAGTGTATTTTATGGCACTGTATTATAATAATATCCCGCAATTTTATTGTACTTGCCATTTAAATGCAAATTCATGCCATCCACTATAATTATGACCGAAAGGAAAGATAAAAAACCTATGTAAATCAGCCAGAGTTCCACTTGTGTGGCCAATGAGTGGGTGGTCATACCATCACCTTTATAACGCCTCCTAATGTAGCCTGAGAAACATCCCAACATCACAGAAATGTTCTCTCCGTGTCTTTTTGTGCATGGCAGGATATTCCCCACAGCTGCTGATAACCGAGACAAGCTCTTGATTCAGCCTCATTCCAGCAGAGATGTGTGAAAGTCAAGCATCTCTGAACACACAGAGAGACGCGTCTGCAGCTTCAGACGATGAATACATTATTCATCAGAAAAAAATCTAACGCTCGCAGACCGGGAGGCATCGCCTCTTATGAGAACTGGTCAAACTCAGGCCCAGTGGCACAAATGATGCTCTGCTGAAAGGCATGCAAAATAACCAGATATTGGATTTACAAACCCCATGGAGGAGTCATTTAAGGTTTGATTCTGGCAATGGAAAACACACATTACTTTGGATTTTTATTCCAATATCATATTAAACGTTTCCTCTTTTTAACACAGCAAATATGATGCTCAAATAAAGGTTGGACACTTTAAAAAAAAACTACATACATGACACAAAATCTTTTGTGCTGAAAGAAAGAAACCTGAAACACTGAACAGCATTTCTTTGCTCTCAATTAAGGCTTTTGGGACAATTTGACAAATCTCTCATTTTGATAGCAATTATGTTAGGCATGCTGGGGTGAGATTTCATTTCATAATTAAAAGCTCTGAGATGTGAGAAATGCAAATCCTCCATCAGACTGAGACAGGACATGTTGCTTTGACTGGCAAATACATATTCATAGCATGTATTCTGGGATAAATTATGTGTGTGTGGAGCTTTTTGGCAGAAAAAAGAGAGACGACATTACCTTTAATTTTGAGACATTTGTTGTTTTCCCTGATTTAAAAGCCAGATTTAAACGCTACATTTAGCTCATTGACTTTTCCTGCAACCTGAGCAATGAAATATGGTTCTCAAAGAGCAAAGCACAAAAAAAGCAAAAAGCAAATCGTGCTCCTGATTCCAGGAAAAACCATTAAAGGTCATGGAAACATATCAATATGACTGAACTTTCAACCCTCCAGTTTTGTAGGTAATGAGATAAGACTGCAACATCCGAAATTCAACAACAAACCAATAATCCCCCACACGCATGACACCACATTTCCAAAGCCTTTAAATTCATGCTCACACAGACCACCCAAACACACACACACACACACACACACACACACACACACACACACACACACACACACACACACACACACACACACACACACACACACACACACACACACACACACACACACACACACACACACACACACACACACACACACACACACACACACACACAATGACAGAATAGAGGCCAAGGCAAGGACATCATCTATCACGCTGACACCTGCAACACCCCAACTAAAACAGACATCAACGCACACACACAAAAAACACATATACCATCTCAAAGAGCAATAAACACCTCACATTAATAACAGAGAATCTTTCCCCTGCATGCTTTACAAACTGTGTTTCATGCTCTTTATCTCACCCGGTCAGCGCACTACAACACAACATACAGTTATATACAACAAGCTTTTGTTAGTGGGTATTATACCACCTGAACAACAGCCCTGCGATAAATCCTTCCTTTGTGGAGCTTTGAATGATGGAAAATATTGATCAATAAATAATTTACTTGCAGTGTATATTATTATAAAGGTGATATTTTGTTCACCCCCATCTAAGCGCATGAAGGGGACATTAGTTTACAAGGTGTACCTAATAAACTGGTAAGCTAGTTTAAGTGGATATATGATCTCTAAAGTATTTCCTTAGTAATCAAGTTTAAACTCTCATTTTAAGATATTTTAACAGATCATGAAAATCAAATCAAATTCTTGAGTGCGTGTGGTGTGTTTGCCAAGGTGTTCTCCAAATGGTTATATAAAGAGGATTATTACACAGCAACTCAGACTGTGTGCGACCCTGTCTCCCTGCCATAAATTCAAGCCGCTTGTCAAGCAATCGCAGCAGGAACGTGACAGACTGAGCGCTGCACACCGGTGTGTCTGCAGCAAAGTGATCATGACCACTTTAATAACTATCAGGAAGATTTGTACTTGTCACCGGCTCCTTACATATAACGTCCTGTTCCCTGCGCTCATAAGCAGGGAAATAAATCTTTCACTCCCGGGCTAACACAATAACAGTGATATATCAAAACAGAAACGACCCGCAGGACTGAAATTGATTTTTTTTTTCTTCTAGAGGCCATTTAGGTTCAATCAGCTTTAGATGTCAGAATGCAATATGGAAGCTCATCTACCATTAAAGTAGATTATTAAAATCTGTTACAGAAACAGAGAGTGATCTGCATCAGCTTTACAGATTTAATCACACTAATCACCTGTACGGTTTGAGCACTCTGTATGTTAGTTACACGGCTGTGATCAGAATCACAGGTTAACATACAGACGCTGAGGTTAAAACATCTACCCACTGCTGTGAGTTTCAGCAGCCTGGTTATTTGCCATCACGACAACAGACAAGAACCACTGCTAACATCAACGTGCTAGGCTAAGCTAGTTAAGTTGCTCTTTTCCAACTTTTTGAATGGAATGGAAAACTTCACAGCCAATGTGATCTCATGGTAGGGCTTTTCACATGTCGTCTAATGCTGTCCACATTTTATGACATTTGAGCATGCAGAAAAAGGTGGATGGTAACCATTGTCCGGTGACCTTTGTGGTCATAGTCAAGAGACCTTAGTCACCATGGTATCACCAGGTTAAGGCACCAGAACTACTTGGTTAGGTTTGGGCAAAGATCATGGCCTGGATTAAAATACGTTTGTTAAGTTAAACTAGACTGGCCCTCAGTAGAATGCATACCTCCACCAATGCCAAGGCCCAATAGTCCCCCCTTTAATTCAATCAGGCCTAAAATATCCTAAATGGGGTCAACTCTGGGTCAATTAACCATCACTGTCATTATCTATGGTAATAGGATGCTCATCCTCTTTCTTAGAGCGATTGGTATGGCATATCATTCTTTCATGAAGACTCAGGTAAGCGACTTTATCGAGTGACAAACACTGTTATCATTGCTTATCCCAACTCTTCTAAAGACTTGAAAGTGACAGTTTCCCCCAGTAAACTCCCAAGTGGCCCTCCCAAGAAAGTCGTGGATACTACGTCACCTGACATTTTTATTTTCTAAAGTCACATAAAAAGCTTAATGTGGACTTAATGACACACCAAGAGAAAAACAAGGGTTGCTTAACACAAAAGTGTTGACTTAACGTATCATTAATATGCCATTTGGTGACTGTTGTCAAGGGCTTGTTGTGTTAAAACTATAACAGGAAAAACAGGATGAAAATGCAATGCAAATGCAGTGCAGTGTTCATGGGCTGCATATAGCTATGACGTGTTTCACTCTAGCTACGCCGGCCCTCAGATCACAGTCAGCTGCTGTTATGGAAACGCCTACCCAAAGGTTTGAAGCACAGACACCGTATCTACAGATTTGTCCAAATACAGAAAAATGAAAAACTAAGCACGATTGCTGTGCTGACAATAAGTGAGGAGAGTTAAAATGTCTGTCGCCAGTGCCACAACAATGTGAACAATACGTACGCTGTCATTATATTTAGACTTGGGCTGTGTGCCAAAGTCTAAATTGATGATTAAACATTATAATCTCAATCCAAGCTGTTTTTAACCAGACCAAATGTGAAGCATCGGGTGCAGAGTGAAGGTGCTGGAACGTGCTTACACTGACTGAATTTTTCTGAAATTCACAATTGGCCGACCCAATTGAACTTCATTACAGCTGTCAACAGAGATAAGCAGTTCTTTCATGTCCGCTCAAATGTACATGTTTTTCCACCTCGAACACACACAAATCCAATTACGTTCTAATTGAGTGTTACAAGGCTCATTGACTATGACAGAGGCAGTGCAGCAGACTGAGCCGGGGAAAAATATCCCCAGTAATTAGCCCCCTCCGCACCCAGGAGGTATGATTTAATATCGAGGCAATATTTCTCAGTATTACTCAATTTGAATCGACTGTGCCAACAATTACATTTTAAAGTTCATGGAGCACAAAATAAAGATTAAAAGAATGACAGATTGAGATTTTCAAGGCAGATACAATTACATTTGTTTTATTCATCTGAGGAATCTCAGATAAAAGGAGAAGGAGAAAAACTTATCTCTAAACTCCTATGACTTCAGTTTAATTTGGATGATGTCAGTTACAGAACTCATTCTCTGTGTGAGGACAGCTGTGATAGCAGATTGCTCACTCAGTTGCATGTTTTTCAAAAGAAAAACTCGAGTCAGCTAGTTAATAATTATGACGGTGTGCTTTGCCTCATGGTATTATTGCTTTGCTTCCTCAAGAGTGACTCGGAGTTCAATTTGACCAAAATAGACTGTGTTACTAGAAAACAGCAGTCTGAAGAGGCTGTATACACACTTGCTTTCATGGAGAGGTCATAAGAAGGTCATCTTTGCTGGTGTGTGGAGGAACAAGTCTGGACTCTTTTTTGATGCATAAAAAGCTCTCTTGAGATTTCCACTTCACTGTCAGTAGCAGGAAGCCAGACAGGAGAAGAATAACAAACGGCTTTTGAATTCAAATGAATGGTCATGTACTGTGTGTAATGTAGCTGTGTGAGCCCTAAAGATAAAATCCCAAACTACAAAATGTGTTGCTCCCATGAAGATGATCAAGTCTTTATAAAAGTCCAGAATCTAATTGCGGAGGCCAACAGAGACAATCTTTGTCTCTCGAGACTGGCAAATCAGTGACAGAAAAAGGAGTCTGGCTATAAATGGATCTGTGAAGGGCATCTTTGTTCTCCTGATATAAGGGCTCCAAAATCACAAGAAGCTAATCTCAGTAGTGACATTTTGTATGATAAGCACTGCAGTAATATGTGGGACTGGATTTCAGATGTTCTCCTCTGGGTTTTGGAAAACTCCAGAGAAATAAGATACAACTCCCTTAGGAGTAACATATGGTCACCTCCCACTGCTCAATCAGTAAAAGAGAAAAGACATTTCCTGGTATCCCTGCCCACTTTATCAAATCAGGACAGAGAACTCTATAAAGAGGCGGTCCTGTCGGCTCGTGAATGCACCGAGAGCAGGATCCTCCTGTTTGCTGCTATGTCCGGCGATTACTGCTCCCAGTCGTGTGGTGACGTACAGAGGAAGGAGGGGACTGCTTACTGCAAAGTGGACAGGAAGTGAGCTAAAACAACAACAATGCTTACAGAGCAACACAGAGAGACTAATACACGCTTTTATAACTAGCAGGCTAGACGACTGTGAAGCTTCTGGTCTACCAAAGAACACAATAAATCAGCTGCAATTAATTCAAAATTCTGCTGCAAGGGTGCTGACTAAGACCAGACGGAGAGTGCACATTACGCCAATTTTAAAGTCTTCACACTGGTTGCCTGTTAATTTTCGTATTGATTTTAAAATCATTTTATTAGTTTATAAGGCGCTACATGGCCTTGCACCGGACTACATCACTAAAATGCTTTTAATTTATGAGCCAGGAAGGCTCCTCTGGCTCTTCTCTTTTACTGATACTTTTAAACGTAAACTAAAAACCTATCTAGTCAGTCTGGCTTTTATGTAATGTCTTATCATTTTTATAATTTCTTATGATTTTTATGGTTTTAATGTACTTAATTTATTTTGTTTTTATCATAGCTCTACATTCTTTTTACTATATTTTATATAATTGTATTGACATTTTAATGTTGTTCTTATTATTCTTATCGTTGTTATATTTTATAAACTTTTTAAATCAAAGTTTAAATGCAATATTTTATTTCTATATTTTTTTTCAATCACTTGTAAAGCACTTTGATTTGCATTTTGATCTGTTTGAAAGGTGCTGTATAAATCATGTTTGCTGTTTGATTAATTGATTATGTAAAATTATGTCATTTCATCAAGGGATCACCTACATGCTTCTTTGCCTCATGGCAACCATTTTTAATATTTGTGGCAAATATGGAAGCTAAAAACTTGTAGTGAAGGACACTATGCTCCCCTATATGCATGTTTCTTCTTTTATTGTTGTCTTTTATTTTTCTCTCTCTCTTTGGTTTCTTTTTCACTGGTTTGGTCTTCCTTGTTTGTTCTTACGTTGACAGGTGGGCGGGTTTGTTTTTACTGGATCTGTGTTTGTTTATTAGCACTGTGTGTGATTTGACAAATTCATAATTATGGCAAAGACTTATTCACCAGCTTTTGTGACGGTGCAAAGCTTACCAAAACTGATCTGCACAAGGGTCATCGGTGTATCCAGAATTGTTCTGAAGGAATCACCTTCACCACCAGGCTGCAGGGTGAGACACAGGGAATTGATGTCCTTGTTAGTTAGTTGAATTTCAGCATTCAACCTTCTTCACTTCCACTTTTATGGGATTTCACTGAATTGTGACAATGATACTGTAAAATTGGAAATATGTATCGTAATATGCAGTAACTATAATGTTGATGCAATGGTCAGGAACAATCTTCTGAAATGTCAAAAGAGCAAAAAACCCAGCATAATGTCACAAAGGTCATTGAACTTGTATACATAACATAAAGACACACATAAAACAGAAACTAGCACCTGGAGTCAAAAGCCTAAAAACGCCCAAAATCTACAAGGCCTTTCCATTGTTTGCTTATAATTTAATCAATATATTACAAAATGTCAGCATTCCTCAGTCTTGACTTGAACTTGACCACATTAGTCACCTCCATAGGTTTCACAACAACAGTTTGCATGGAGCAGCACTTTTATGATGTTCTCACCACAACAAGATAGAGACAGGTCAAAGTCCCACACTCTGCATGTGAGGTGTCCAGGAAAAATGAAAAGTTGCTCTTGAGATTGTTGTTTTGTATTTGTTTAATTATTGAGCTTCTGGGAGGTGGGTGTGTGGTGGAAGGGGATGAAAACCAGTCATTAGAGGCTCTCCAACACCAAAAGACAACCAGACAGCCAGCAGAAGATCAACACAAGGTAAGATCCAACTTCTTACACTATATGGTGCAATTTGTAGACTAGGCTGCAGTGTGGAGACATTAAAGTACCAAGTATGAGCGCCTTAAAACCTTAAAAGCATCTAAGCCCGAAATGTATGGATTTATGGTGCTTTACAAAATGAGCTGTTGGTGTCAGCAGTCCTGCTCTGACATTCATCGACCTTCCACGCCTACCTGGAGCTGCAGCACACCTGCAGGCGGTCGGTAAGTAGCCTCGCATCTCCAAACTAATAAAACTGATTAGCCAGAGTAGATTATATTAAGTATGTCGCGAAATTAGCAGGTCATTGATTCAAGTTTTGCCTTGACGGGCGCACATGGGTCGATAAATGACGCACCACAGCTCATCTAATTCCTCATATGAGCGACAGGGGTCCCGTACATGAGGACACAGGTGACTCTGTTACCTGTTGCGGCGCTCGGGCTGAAAGTCTCTTTGTTGTCAGCAGATCCAGCTCAGCTTCAAAGCATGAAATGTGTCCATGATGCCTGTGTGAAACCGAACCCAGGAGCGGGCTGCAGCTGCAGCTCCGCACAAATCAAGACGAGCATGCTCAGCTGTGGGAAGCAGGGCAGCAGTGATCGTCAGTGTTGATTTACGGTGGTGCGAAATAAAATTAAAATAAATTGACTGTTAATTCGATCACGCAACGGATGAATGCCTGCATGTGTAACACGGGAAATTAACTCCTCCTGAACTGTTGAGTCAGGTTGATGGGTGCAGCTTGGGGACGTTTGGGTTCCTCAGGGTCCCACAGTGGTGATATTACAGGTGACATGTAACGAGCAGCATCTCCCCTGAATGGACAGTGGACTTTAAAAGCATTATTTTTGTGTCTGGTGGATGGTTGTTAACTCTTTCATGTCCCATCATCAGTTTATGAATGCTTCACTTGTCGCCCCTGATTTTAGCGTTTGAGATAGTTAAAAAAGGATTAGTGAATCAGTCATTCAATCATGTTTGTTTTCACAAGGCTCATGCTTAATATGTTTCCTACCAAGAGGCTTCTGAGCCGGCTTCCTAAACCTGAAAGTGTCTGGCCCAATCAAACCACCTCTCTGTGATGTAATTATAACTGTTCAAAGCATTCTTTGTTCAGTGACCCCTTTATTCCCTTTATTTGCTGGGCTGCTTTTTCTTCGGGAGCACATTTGATTTGGTGGATTTGGTGGAAACCGTGTTTTCTCAGGAGTGTTAGGAGGGAAATTTTGTTGCTTTTTAAAGCGGTGTGACTGTAATCCCGGCATAATGAGTGTATGCTGACATGGAGGCAGTGTTGCAAAACTGACTTAGTCTCAACCAGCTGCAGCTGAATGAATGAATGAGAGCAGACGTGTTGCACAAGATATATTCAGCGTTATAGCAATAGCGGTGCACATGAGCGCATTCGCTGTTGCTTTATTAAACCTGTTGCAGATGAGAAATAATTGCAGCCAGGGTGTTGGCATGACCCTTGACCTTAGCCTGTCTCTGTAGCACTCACATGCTTGTGCTTTTCCTACGTTGGAGGCCTTTTGTGATCATTTCCCAGTCATGCTGCTGTCGTGAATTCTCTTGAATTTAATAAGAAAAACCTGCTGCAAAAATCAGGTGTTTTGTCTCCTTGGACGTAAGTTATAGTCCTGTTTTGGGATCTGCTGAATCTGTTCAGGAAACATAAGAACCAACAGTAGTGATCACTGAGAAGAGAAGGAGAGGAGAAGCAAGATACAAAATGGAGAAAAACACGGCATAGTCAAAACGGTGATGTGGAGGGAATGAACTTAAAAATCTGGTGTGAAAAATGTGTTTGTGAACCACCTGTGCTGCTGATAGGATTTAATATGTAACAGAGTTTGTCATGACTCAGGAGTCAAGATCCAGCCTGGTGTGATGAGATGAGCCACACTGTTTGTGAGGTCTAAGACAGAACTCATATAATGTTCTTTAGTTTTGCAGCCAACAGTTACTGTGGTTATCGATCAATCTGTAGATTTTTTTTAATTAATTGATCATTCAGCAGAAATTGGTATGCCCGTTGCACTTTCTCACAGCTCAATGTGACATCTTAGAAAGAAAGATGTCGCATAAAAATATATTCTCTTCATGGTTGGTGCTGAACATAAAAATTCCTCACGTTTGACAAGCTTGGTAAATTACTTATTTATAACGATTTATCAAAATTGTCCGTGATTAATTTTCTGTTGCTCGACTAACCATTTTGGCTGTAACGCTGCCTTCAGGTGCTCCTCGAATGGTCCCATTTTCCGAATTGAGACGTCGGTCTTCCGACTTCAGTGTGTTCATGTGCGTTAAGTCGAAATGTGGGAGCAACACGGTTGCCAAAAAGAAGTTGTTTTGCATTTTATCGCTCAGAGCAATTAAACAACACGTCAACAGCTGCTTCCAGTATTTCAGTGACTGGAGAGAGCAAAGTAAACGATACAGTAACTGTTCAATACATGACTTTGATAAAAGTTTCTCACCATCAACCCAAAGTTTGCTTTTGCCCGCCATGTTTCAGTGTCATATGACGTCAACTTGGCGACGTTGTTTGTTCCGACTTGAGAGGCAAAAATATGTTTTCTGATGATCCTGACAGCACGTGAACGCACAGTGAGATAAACATAAGTGGTCTGTAACAAAAAAAAATGTTCATCTATTACAATACAAAAAGATTCTGCTGTGATGCTTTTTGCTTTCACTGAGACAGGTTGAGTTGAAGTTGAATCAAAGTCAAGGTGAATTTATTTTCTGAGGTCTACTCACCTTTCTAAGTCCAGACAATGGAGAGCTGTCCACGATTGTTGGATGTTATTCATGAGCTGGCAGTAGACTAGTAAACTTTCCTTCCCTTGGGGCTGTATGACTGTACCTATTGTTAAATCCATTTCATTCACATATCATGTACCTGTATCATGTTGGAAACCAAGATTTATCCTCACCTCATTATATTTATATGATCTTTATCAGTAGGTCACTGGATGACGTTCTTTACTATTCAGAAATTACCTGTTGTTACATTTCAGATAAACAAGGTGTTTCTTTTAACAAACATTAAAATACCAGTGTGGCGAACTGGAGATGTAGGTCTCTAGAAAATATGCCCTTTAACATCTTTATCTTAAATTACCTGCTGAAGATAAAGTACCGAGTTGAATGAACCTTTCCTTGATCCTTATCAAGCTGATGGTGCAGTTATGTGGAGAGGTGTGTATTGTAATCTGATTGTCCTGAAAACACGCAGTTTCTTCCATCCTGCTCTGTCTGGTTCCATGTTGTCATGCTGGTGATTCCCCGTGGATTCAGTTTTGGTAACCCTTCCTGAATGTAATTGAGCGATGACCAAAGGGAACAACCTGAGAGTTTCCCTGTTATCTACGTGACACTCCACTCTGATAGGGGAAGGCTCATCGCTCCCAGCTACCCACACAGTCCCAGCTGGAGTTTTATAACTCTGCACACCTGACCCCTTCACCAGCAACAGGTCCAATAACACAACCCCAAAAGTAGATGTAATCCCAGTAAGCTGCAGGTGGCCTTCCAGATTGGCTGCCCAGATCTCCACATTTTTCCCTCCTTTCACACACTGCCCCCTTCTCACTCTCTCCCCAGGCTCCCAGTGTGGTGGTGGTTACCCTCAGTTGAAACAGGGCCTTTGCTGGGTGGAGGCAGCACGCTGCAGCCAGGACCTGTCACATTACTCTCAGCTCCAGAGTGGGACGAGGGCACCTGAATACAGGCTGCGAGGGAGGGTAAGAGAGTGTGAGTGAGACTAAACCAAACACAGGGAGAGAAGGAGAAGCCTCTGCAGCAGCAACAGAGTCCAAGTTGGGACTTTCTGGGAGACACTTTTTCCTCTCGAGTCAAGGGGATCGCAGCTGTGTGTCTCCAGAGATTGTTAGTTCAAGGTGCTCCAGCTGTAAAACTTTGGATCTGTTTGGAAAAGAGGCAGAATGGATAAGGATGCTCTGTACGACTATGAGTACCCGGACCTGGATCCCTTGCCAACAAAAAGGGAAGCAGAGTAAGTACACCCGTTTTTCTGAAGACTTTAGTTGTTTAAAGCTTAAATGTCATCCACCTAGTTTAGTTTACTATGCTTTTATTGTTTGTCTTTAAATCAGTCTGTCCATTGTTTACTGTGTATTTGTAGTTTCTTTTAAGTCTGAATAATTTTGCAGTGAGATCCTGCTCTCATTGAGATATTAGGTGACACTTGGCACTATTCTATATAGCCAGTGTCGGTGTGTGGTCTTGTTTCTATTCAGTTCACTTGTCACGTTACAGTCAGAGCCATCTCATTTTCATGCCTCGAGGATGCAGTTTGTGTGGAAAACTAGAACATATTGCCAGAGAACTTTTAGAAAAAGTAAGAAAGTATGAACAAAATGAAGTGTGTTCAACCTAAAACAACTCATAGTTTAATGTTTTGTTGTACTTCAGTCCGACTCAAGATCCAAAGTTTTACTGACTTGCCTGGTAGCATCAATCTTTGCTCCTGGCCCTCCCACAATGCAACAGGGTAGATGAAGCATTTTCAGTCATTACTTTTCCGTGTAAAAATGCCGTGAATGTGTTGGCACAGGTTAATAGAGAAATATTGGTATTCAACAATGGCTTCAGATTAACAATATGACAGAAATACAATGGAACAAGTGTCATTTTTCACCAACCGCCATTTTTTCTTTAATGAACTGCCAGGCTGTCGTGTGAATTAATGGAGAGTGTCGAGTTGTGGTCTGTAGAGCATTTTTGTGGCCACAGCCGTAGCTCCTATCAGTTTTAGCTTTGTAAACACTTCAACGTCCAGCTCCTCCTTCGCCAGCTCTGACTCTGAAATTTTGACATTACCTTAAATTTACAAATGCTCTGTTCTCTGACTGCCAAGTTACAAATTCACACATTGTTTGGACAGGTAAGAGACTGTTGTGAAACATGTCCGAACATCCATTCTGGAAGCTGACATCTCTCTGCTCACAGACCATAAAATACTGTATTTTCCTAAATAAGTCTCTTAAAGTATGTTTGAGTTGTAATGACTACCCCATGACCAGGCATTCCTGTTTTTCCATCGTACATGAGTGTGAACATAGGCATTTGTTGTTGTTCCTGTGTCACGCTGATACCAATCCGTTTAAATGCAAATCTCTGCTGCAGGATTTCAGCTGCAAAGTTTCCAGCCACAAATGGCCCTGACAGTGACGTGTGAAGGGTTTAGGGGGGCGTCGATCTGTTCGGTGACTCAAATCCTTGATTGTTTTGCTCATGTGTGAATGTTTTGTTCCTTTTTTTAGAATAATCCCTCCATGTGACCCCACTGCTGACGACAGGCTCTACCATATATGCATCACTGCGATATCTGTAAGTTCACTTTTCCGTTGGATTAAAGTAACACAGCATTGCACTGTCCCGTCATTCACAGGATGGGTGTATGATATCACACCTTGTTGTCAGACATACAGCTTGTTTTATGATGTGCCTTATGCAAGGTTTAGCTGTCAAAGTCGGCCAAAAGCTTTCACTCCTCACTGTTTGTTTGACTAATAAAGTTGGTGAAACACTGACCCATGGTTTAAAGAAGGAAATATGGGATTTTGATGCAAATCCAGGCGTGGATGCAGGAAGGATTACAGGAACCATTCACTTACAAACTAGAGCATTTTTTAATGTTTTTGCTTCTCATTAAAGGTGCAATATGTAAGAATTAGATATCAGAGGCCTGAGCTATATTATCGGGCTATTGCCTCCTCAAGGTACAAAGTGGTATTACAGGGCTAGCTGGTTAGCATGCTACTTCAATAAGTTAGATATCTCTGCAACACAGTATATGAAAGTCTTTGACATAACATCAAAACTGTTAATTCTTCACAAGTTGTCTTTTGTTTTGAATGTTTTAAACTAAAATTCGTACATGATGCACCTTTAAATACTGCACTTGCTTGAATAGTTTAAAAAGTAGCCCATGTTATAACAATCATGTCTTAAAAAGATCATCCATCCAAATTGTTATTAAAGGTTATTCCCTCTCCAAGTGATTTCCAGTTACAAACAAACAAAGCAAGCAATAACTAAGTTAAAATGTTAAAATAAAGATATATTGGTGCAGAATTTTGGATTCAATATTCGGAAATCTTGTCACTCAACCAGTACAAGATCCAGTTCACTAGCCTTAACATTTCTGTAATTATTGCACATATTATTTGTGTGGTCTCCTGCCATGTATACATAATGAAGTTACTTTCTCTTCTTTTGATGATTCAAACTGGTCCAATTCTTTCCAGCTGTGTCTTTCCTAAATGTGTCACAGGTCATGACAGGTCACTGAACGCTCACTGGTCAGTGATCCTGACTGATGACAATTCATTCAGACCACATCCATGGGGAGCACTAATGAGACACCAGGGTTTGCCCTTTGGTGGCATCACCTCATTTTTTAGTCTGGGGGATCCACAGCTGCAGATAAGGCTGACTGACGTTTCTTCTCCTCCTAGCTTGTTGTCATGCTGATCCTAGCGATCTTAGCCAGGCGCACGAAGGTGGGCGACAGACAGAAAGGTCTTCCAGGTTTACTCAGGTGAGGCTGCATTTTATATCTTTTATCTTATTGTTTCTTGAATGACGTAAACACCTGTTCAATGTGAAATAAAACAGCCGCTTGCTTTGATACGACCATTCTAGTAGTTTTGCATGTGAAGTCCACTGAACTGTATATATTTCATATCACTATTGATCACTCTCTTGACAACAGCATATAGCTAGGGGTGGGAGATCTGATCATTTTAGATTGTACTCAATCTTCAAGGCATCCCAGTCTACTTTTCAGGCAGATCACATAGTCAATGTACACTTACTTCTGTTTCCAAACTCCACAGAGCCTCACTGATTCGCGTATACATGAACAAACCAATAAAGTCATCAACTAGATGGCTATGCCGACTGGAAAAATTACTTAGAGTGGCTCTTCCATGAGGGACATATTTTAAATAATGCAACTTGATTTATATCTAGTGGTATGGTGGGTGAGGAGCTTGTGCCAAAAGAAAACTTTGATGCAATTTTGTGTTTTAATGGAGCAAATGTAGAAATTCATAGGCTATTCAGATCTTGGATCGTGATTGTGATTAAATAGCTTGTGATTTTTTGGGGCATATCACCCACCCCTACATACAGCAGATTTATAGATTGATTTTCTATAATTGTTATTGACTCCCATTCATTTCAGTACAGTATGCATTGATTGAGATTCATCACAGTGAGCATGCAGCATAAGAGATTAATAGTGATGATAAGGACTGTGTAAGTGTGATAATTTCTCATTTTATGAAGATAAGTTTAATCTATTTCTTAAGTCAAGAATGTTTCCGAAGAGCACCAGAACAGAGCAGTACCTACTTGCGACTTAATAACGACTGCCTTTTTGCACGCAAAAGGTAGATGATGAAGTATTTTTTACTCTATAAAACACAAATGTCAAGGGCATCAATTTAATCTTTTGACTTGCTGATGTACCCTTGAGTAATCAACCACCAAATCTGCTTCAGTGGAGCTGCTCAGTGGCAAACTTTGGGTCACTGCTAGGTCTGAGTGGGTGTGTGGTTGGCAATGGGCACTGATTAGAGCTTTCATGCTCAGTGAACCGTCCCTGGATTAATAGAGTTTGAAAACGGATGGATTTTCCTATTTCCAAGCAAGTTTCAATGCTCATAGCTGTACTGACGTGACTAGAAGCCAAGGGCAGCCTAAAAGGTTGTAAATCACACTTAAAAACAGTCTGATGTCCTTTAGTTTGTGGGCTAAAACTTAAAAAATGCTTATATGGTAGTTTGAAGTGCATCATTCCCGCTCAATAACTGTTTCGTCCAGATGTGAGGCTGGTAACATGTGGGCTCTAAATACCTGCTGCTTGATTTCACAGTCCGGTCAACTTCCTGGACCATACGCAGCACAAGGGCCTTGCAGTGGCTGTGTTTGGAGTTCTCTTGTGCAAACTGTGGGGCCTGATCATATCGCCAAACCCCCTCCCCTTCACGACAGACACGGAGAATAAACGTGAGGATATCACCTTCGCTCCTCCTGCACTAGCATCAGCATTCACTTTTAACACAGACTGTAAACCTTCCAAAACTGTTTTAATGTTTATTTGAGTTGTTAAAATGTGTCACTGCTCCTCTTTTGAACAAGTAGGTAAGCACTGTTTAGGGAAAAGGTGTATTATGTGTAGAATTGAAGCAGAATTAGTTGTCAGAGTTATAATCTTGTGTGGCATGGTTAGTAAGGGACAAATCAGTGTATTTTCTTTGGTCTTCACACACTTTCGTTGTATTTGCAGAGAACTGGGTGATTCTGGGAGTCTTCTACTACCCCGCACTATACTACCCTCTCCTGGCATGTGGTACTTTACATAATAAAGTCGGCTATGTCCTCGGTAGCCTCTTGTCGTGGACGCACTTTGGTGTTCTGGTCTGGCAGAAAATTGACTGTCCCAAATCACCTCTGGTAAGCAAAGATGACTTCCAACATCACTATGAGTTCCAGTGCATCCACGGGAAAGCAATAGATCTCTGAGGAATAGAGTGTCTGCATTGTCACTGGATTAATTGTCACTTTTCATGTGTCATCTGTCTGAGTTTTAGGGATTAAAAACAAAGCTGATTGGTTCTGGTCCTATTGATTACCAAACAAAGTCTGCAGTGTGTCTGTTTGAGACGTGTGATTTGAAAAGAGGAAGAACTTAATACTTGGACACATGGTTGGAGCTTTCAAAACTTTTGTGCCACATCCACGTTGTGTGAGCTTTCTGCGCCATGAATGGCCAAAACTCAAGACAATTAGTTCCACTGTCTGTTGGTCTTAATCAAGAGGCTTTGTCACACTTAATCAGTTTAGTGTGTGAGAGAGACATCCAGACTTTGGATGTTCTTTTAATAGTGGCGATGCCTGTCTTTTTATCCCACCGTGAGTTGGCACTCACCAAATGCTGCTGGGAGCTTAATCGCATAAAGAATTGAATTGATAAGTGCTATATTTAGTTTTGTATTTCTTTTTCATGTAAATAAGTATAAATCACACTATTACATACCAGCATTTGGTGTATAACTAGCAGAGAGATTGAAAATATGTTAGCACTTTATCTCAGATTTTTGTCTTGTGGTGAGGATTTGGCCAAACGTGCAGACATCCACTACCACACACAAAGCCATTTGTGTCATGTTTGTCATGTATTCCTCCTCTGTCACTTCAAAACTCTCCGCAGAAGTTGCCAGGTGATTTAAAGTCTTCTTTTTATATCTCTTTGCAGATACACAAACACTACTCCCTTTTCTCCAGCCTGCCCCAGATAGCTTGCTTGGCATTCCTTAGTTTCCAGTACCCGCTTCTTCTGTTCAAGGGCTTGAAGGGTACTGAAAAGAACAATGCCACCGAGGTAAGTTTAGCATGTCTGCTTCAGCCCTCACAGCACTAATTGTTGGGCACGATGACATAACAAACTAGATACGAGTGTCTATGTTGATTAGTCGTCCACGCTCACGTAAGCCTGAACTATAAAAAAAGAAAAGTCTCACTAAGACGCACATTTCTTCTGAATCTGTGCATGTGAGGAACCTGTATAAGCCGCCTGCTAAATCAAGGAGCTTATCGTGCTCATACAGTCTAGGCCGAGGGGAAAATGTGGGGTCCAACGCAGCGTGCCAGTTGCCTAATCATTTTAAGTAGATTTGACGTAATTGGTTTACGTTATGTTCTTGATCAGATTATGAAAAGGTTGCCTTGTTTTTTCACTGAGGAGACACAATGCTGTGTTTATTTGATGCTAATCTCAACGTGGGTGTGACAAAGCTGGGGTGAGGCGATTGCCCCAGGTTTGACTAGCCCCCCCTCCTTCCCACAGGAACGTACACGACACCATAAACCTGCACAGATGCAGAAACTTTTCATAAAGAGGCTTAGTTTGTGAGCAATGCTTTTAATAATTACACAATAATTTCTAAATTTAAACGGCAGCTAATGCCACATACTTACAGAGGAGTTTAGGAATATGAAGGCCCAGCTAAACCATTTGTAACCCCCGAAAAACTATTTCATTGAGCACTGCCACACCACCCCAGCCTGTTTAATGTACTATCATCATTGGTTTTTTAACATTAACACTGTCCATATTCTCATTAGGATCTCGGCAGCAGCTACTATAAAGATTATGTGAAGAAAATGCTCAAGAACAAGCCCAGCAAACTCAGGTAACAATCAGGATTTATTACATGTTATGTTTTTCTTTTGATGCTACAAATGACAAACAACTTTTGATGGATGTTTTACTTTTTTAAGGACTTTGGGGGATTTTTATGTCCTTAATTATAAACATCAGAGAGACAACAGGGAAACAAGGCAGAGAAAGATACAACAACGCTGTGGTTCACGGTCAGCTCCTTTAGCAACGAAGGCCCTGTTTAACTGTGAACTCTAACTCGCAAGAAGAAAGTCTTCATAAAATCACATCAGTGACTGTAGGAGTTTTGCTTTGGCCATTATTTACCCTGGCAATCAAAGCAGTCTCCATGAGTTTAAGCCACTCTGTACACTCTGTGTGCTTTATGCATGCTCTTCCAGTAATGTGAAATAAGCTTTACTGCTTCAAATAGCCCTGGTGGCATGAGAGATTTATTTCAGGGTTTTCTTTTAGCACCTATTACCAAGAAATATCTAAAAATGTGCCTTGCTGCATTTCCTGCATTTATTATTTTAATTTAATTTGAAACAGTTTGAGGGGTGTAAAATCATACAGTTTTATCATGGATGAACTTTCTCGCACCTCTTACAGCCCGTTCTACATTTGAGATCATGTGGTTCTTCCTGTATCGTTTTATTCCAGGTGAAGAGAAAATAAATACCGGTGATAGAACAGGGAGACTAGAGGAAATGCTTTGCTGCCCTGTTGAAGAATCGTGCATTGCCCCAATTATATATTCAAATATTTCCTCATACAGTCCATGCAAATAGCCAACATGTCATGCAGAGGTTGCACCAGGAAATAATCTTTTTTCCAATTTGTAGGGAATATTTGACTCTGTGTAGATGTAGATGGCTCATTCATTCACAAATGCTCTAATCCTAATCTCGTAAATTCATTGAAGTGTGGGTGTAAAATGCAGCGTTTTAAATTTACACCTCTGTTCAACCTTTACCTCAGCACAACGAGCACAGAGACGCCCAAGCTCCCTCAAAGAATCCTTGACGCCGTGAAGTCGTACATTTATACACCAGAGGAAGGTAAATATGTCGTCTTGGTCATGTGTTGTGTCTGATCATGATTTGAAGTGGCTTCATCGGTTAAATTTTTTATTATACTTTCCCTTTTTTTTTCTCCAAACAGCTTTCCGTTTTCCCCTGAAGTTGGCTATATCTGGTGTAGTGTCATTTATAACCCTGTATCAGGTAACTAGTATATTTACTATTCGACTTTACAATGAAATCATAATATAATACATAAGGACAAATAGATAATTGCATAGGTGAGTATGATATGTCAACATCCTGCTTTAGATAAAAACGTCCTGTCCAGTATTGAAACTCAAACATCAGGTCTTTACTGACTACGACCAATCCTTACTCAGACCTCAGCCTAATAACTGCACTACAGACTCTGAATATCAACAGAATACATTTCATCACCGGGAACTCATTAGACTTTGTTGTGTGTTATGTTATTATCAGCAATCGATCGTCCAAATGCAGTGCCAGTGCCAGCCGGTTTTTCATTTCCACATCTGTAAAAGCCACACTAGGGTTATAGTTTTTCCTGTCATGAATAAATGTCCTGTTTTTTGTTAGGTGGCTCTTCTCCTGATTTCCACGGTGGTGCCTCCTCTCCAGCTTGCCCGTTCGGGAGTCGATGAAGACATCGCCAACGTTTTGGCTGGTTTCAAGATCATGCTGTCTCCGGACAAACATGAAGTGGTCAGGATAGTGGTTTATTACATGTGGTGTGTAGAAGGTGAGTGAAAACCAGAGAGCAGAATATGCATGTTTTGATTTAGTTCCATCTTATGCTTGTTGCACATATTGTTTTCAAATCTACAGAAATATGACATGTTAATTGTCAGTGAATCCTCTCAGTCAACAGACTGAATGTCATGTGCTCTTCGTCCTGCAGTGTGCTATATCTCATCAATGACCCTGTCCGCCTTGGTCAACCTGGCTATGCTCATGCGCTCCATGGTTCTGCATCGGTAGGTGTGAGAAAAGAAAAGCTTAATAGCTTTTTTTTTCAGTCTGTTTCTTCTTTTTCTATTCCCTCCACAAAGTTTCCAAGAATTGCGAGCGTGCTTCGAATTCTGTTGCCTTCATTAAAATGCGATGGTTCACAAAGGAGTTATTATAACATAATGGAGTACTAATCATCCAGTAGGACAGAAAGGCATTCACTCTGCCTTAACTGCTGCTAGAATTGAAAATGGCTATTAAGATAAGAAATGAAATACTGGGCCATTGCTATAAATTGCATCATATTAAAAGAAAAGGTTTTCATTGCCGAGTATTGAATTGCATGCCGGTCGAATCCGGGGGCTAAATTACCTCTTCAATTAGCCATGTAATTTGTACATTTACTGATGATTCAGTTTATGTATTGCATACTGCTGCATTGTCTTGATTGTGTTTTTGCTTCTGTAGGTCAAACCTGAAGGGGCTGTACAGAGGAGACATCTATAATGTTTATAACTGCCAAAGAAGCATCAGGGCTTCGCGGCCAGCGCTGGTCTGCTGGATGGGGTACACCAGCTTCACAGCTGCTCACATCTGCATCGGTATGTCTACATAATGAATACTAAAGAAGAGGAATATAGATTATCCTGATTGTTTCATTTTCAAACCATAATTTATACCAGTATGCTTAATTTTGGGGGATATCTTTTGTTTTTCTTTTTGTTTCATCACTTCAGGAATGCTACTAAACCTGAAATATTATGGAGCATTAGGGTCACTGGGAGGTTCAGCGGCAAAACAGTAATGCCCGAGCAAAAAAAGGATCCCCACTAGCCTCATCTAGCCATTACATTCACCATTTCATGCCATATTAATAGTACTCTGTCTGTTCACACTTCTTTTACGGCTCTAAATGCATCTTTCTAGCATCTGAAGATTTTTCATGATTTTACATGCTTCTCTTGAAAGACTGATTTAAATTGTGGTTTTGAGATTTCCAAGAGAAAAATGACTTCTCTACCCTCCCTCCTCTGTGAAATGAGAGGAGTGGGTGTGCAGTGCAGATCTGTTGGATGCTGGACGTGGTTTAAGGCTGTGAGGGCCCTGACGCTCTGATCTCTCCCCTGCAGGCATGATCATCCAGACCATGGTGTTCTTCCTCTGCCTCCTGGTCGCCATCTTCCTCATTATCATGCCCATCCTGCACGGACAGAATCTGATCCTCTTTCACATCCTCTTGAGCATGTGGTGAGCGTCATCGCAGATCTTACTCATTAAAGATCTCCGTCCACAGGCTGCATGGCTAAGGGACAAGTCCCAGCTGTTATGTTGCTGACATGTCATGAAGACTTTCAGCTTTTCAGATTCTTTTAATGTTTTGCTTTCAGCTGTTATTATGAAATAACTGTTGATTGCACAATGTTATGGCTATAAAGTAACACAGCTGGCGTTTGGACTACTTCCCTATAAACATTGACTCTGCTATTTTTTCTTCCTCCGGTCTCAAAATCTCTCACGAAAATGAAGTCTGGCTCGTGATCAGTCAGACTGGAAGCCTGCCACCATTTCGATCTTATTTCAATTCTCCATTATGGTTTTAATAAATGAGTAGATTCACATTTTGTGTTGCATGGTTGGTAGTTGCTGTTCTGAGGTAAACAAGCAGCAATCCTGTCGTCTTTGCAAGAGCAACACCCACGATAATACCACTTGGAAGCACTTTAAGGGGAAATTGTCTTGTGTCCATTGCCTGTATTCTTTAAATAACTGAAAACTGGACAACTGGAACAGTTTTTAATCTACAGCAAACTGCTCCATGTATGTTGTACAGTAATGGATAAGCCTATTTTACTGTTCATTTACTGTTCTTTCTTCATTTCTTTCTTATTTTCTTTCTTTCTTGTATCACAGCAGATGTTTGATTGTTGTGTTTGTCCTTTCAGGCCCTTCTGGCTGATGATCATCTTGGCTGTGTTGATCCAACATATCACCGGCAGGTTTTGCTTCATCAAAAAAACAGCAGGCACACGAGACCTAGACAACAGGTGATTCCCCCACTGATAAATCGGTTGGCCAATATCATCGGCTGATATTATCCTATCTCAGATATATCGGCGTATATGTTGTCGCATATGCATCAGTATGAAAACTTATATCAGTATCAGCATTTGCTCCAAAAATCCAGTATCGTTCGGGCTCTGTTTTAATGACAGATAACTTCAGCATACCTGTGCATCTGATGCATCCTGTCCTCTCTCACAGGGGTAATCTGTTCCTGCTGACCTACCTGCTGTTTCCAGTCAATGTTCTGATCGGGGTGCTCCTGGCAGTGTGGCGCTTGATCATCACAGCCCTGTTCAACATTGTCCACATGGGGCGGTTGGATATCAGTCTTCTTAACCGCAACGTGGAGGCGTTTGACCCAGGTGAGATTCACACAGCCATAACGTCTCTGTCTGGTGTTCTGACCAGGCCAAAGCATCAAGGTCAAGTTCAATGTCATCTGCTTTATACGAGATATATTCATATAATGGATAGCTTTGGCTGTCTCATCTACGAATTAGTTCCGGGTACATTAGCAATGCATTCAAATAAAAAAACAACAACAAGGCATTGTGGGGGAATTCAATGCCTTTGACTTCATGCTCATTATATTTCACATTTTCCTGCAGTGTTTTTTTCTCTTTAGTCTCAGACACACAATGTTAACATATTCATTGGTATTAACATCATGCTTTTACCTTTGTAGATGCCACTGGGTTTTTTTTTTCCACTCTCACTGTGAAGGCTTAAAGAGAAGCAATTTTCTATGAGCAAATGCACTTTTACTGATCCCACTTAGAGGCCAGAAATGGCGTATCCTCTCCACTTTACTCTGCCTGCAGCTCACTGCAGCTCACATGATATCTGTATTCTGTTCAGTGCACGGGACGGTAATTGCACTCCGGTCTCTGAAATGGCTGCAGATTTAAGACATCTGTTGTCAGGAAAAGCAGGTGGTTTAAAAAAAAAAAAAAAGAAGTGTGATTGTATGGCCATTATGTGTGATTGCCTCAAAGCCAACATGGGGTGTTGTCCTATGTGTTTATTGCTTTTGCCCAGTCAGAATGATCCCCCACCCCCTTCCCTGTGTCTCTCTACAGCCTACCGCTGCTATGCTCATTATCTGAAGATTGAGGTGAGCCAGTCTCACCCTGTGATGAAGGCCTTCTGCGG
The DNA here is from genome assembly GCF_965226575.1 of Pagrus pagrus. Classification (NCBI taxonomy): domain Eukaryota; kingdom Metazoa; phylum Chordata; class Actinopteri; order Spariformes; family Sparidae; genus Pagrus; species Pagrus pagrus. The sequence goes on along the minus strand of NC_140194.1, from coordinate 11,547,949 downwards.
GATGCTGCTGCAGTCCGTGGGCCAGGAGAGCAACGCTGCACAGAGGGCACGGGACGCTGAAGAGGGTCAGTAGCACAAAACTCACATCATCATCTACACACATTTCCCAAGTGCTAATGACTCAGTTCACACTGACTTGGTATAAATACACTGTAGGTTCTCATTATTTTAGTATTTATACATATAAAGAATAAGGCTTGTGTTTCTGTAGAGAATAGGCACATTGCATAACTCCATAACAGAACATAAACACACTTGAATATGTAAAATCGATGGAGTTACCCTTTAATAGTTTCTGGACAACAATGGAGATCTATTGGACAGATATACTGTATAAGCTGTATCAGGCTTTGAGTACACAGGCAATACTTTGTTGGTTTTGGTCTTATCAAGAAAATCAGTAAAACACAGAATATCTCCAGCCTCATCCTTCAAAGATAAACAGTATCTTCATAGCTTCATTAAATCCAGTGTGACTTTCTTTAATTTCTCCTGGGAGGTTCAGAATCCAGCAGCAGGTCACTGTGACTGTCACTATCTCGCACGCGCCGAAAGAAATGAAACCTTAGCAGTTCTGATTTAATATGTCAAGAGCAAATTGAGTCTTGCGGTGGAATAATTTACAGTCCAGCTGCTGGTCTCGATCAAATCTGTCATAAACTAATCAGCTGTCCTCATGGCGTGCCCACACTCGCCTCAGCCAACGGCCTCTGTCACCAGGACACAGTGTCGTCCTGTAGGTTGTTATTATGCATGTCATTTAACTAATACGAGAGAAGCCAATGTATCGTTTACCCAAAAGATGAGGAGTTATTTTAAGGCTGGTTGGTAGGCTGGTGGTATTGACTCAAACAGGAGATGATTGACGGTCGCCCACGCATGTTGTGACAAGAGGACGTACATTATAGTGAGAAATTAGCAGGGAAATGCATCAGGCTTCAGCTGTTGTTGTGGAATCTGACTCTGTCTGGTATCTAGTCACAGCTGAGTCTAATTATAAGCATGTAGGGGAGATGTTGCTTGTTTGCTTCTAGAGAACAATGCATTATCAGGAATAATCTATTGTATTGAAAAGATTAGTAGCGTAACTGGTTACACAGATGAGCTACGCTAATTGCCTGTTTCATATTCATGTAGCCCAGGGGGCTTAAGCTTTCAGTGTGTTAATGGCAGGCCCAATATGCTCCTACCATGCTTAGAGGATTAGAATAAAATTGCTTTCTATTATTACTCTTTCTGTAGTGTCTAGCTGGTCCTGGGTGGCCCTCAATAGAGTGTTTTCCCCATTCCATTTAAGATTATTAAAAAAAAGGTGATCTATTCTCGCGTATGTGTGTATATGACATACCATCGGTGCTATCATGATGTCTGAATGTCCTCAGGGATCCAGCTGGTCCAGCAGGAGAAGAAACAGCACAAAATATCCAGTGCCAAGAGGGCCCGCAGGCACTGGCAGCTCCTCTACACCCTGGTCAACAACCCCTCCCTGGTGGGCACCAGGAAGCACTTCCAGCGTCAGACCGCAGAGAGCTTTCTGAATGGAAGCCTCAACCGCAGCGCCAAGGAGGGGAGCAAGAAGGAGGCGGCAACCAAGGAGGAGGAGGCCGCAGCCAGCAACTGAGGGTGAATGTGACCACGGTTAAAGGATCGGCTGCAAAGTCCCCTCCTTTTGGTTTTGGGAAAATTCTACAGTCATATTATTTTGTTCACACCTGCTGTAGATGTGTCTAATAAGTGCACTTACAGTTCAGTGCCACATGTAGAGATATTCACCAAACCCTTCCTGTCTGGAGACGGTGCGTCCGATTCATGCTCTTCATGTTCCCCTGGTTGTTTATATGTGAGGGCCACGGTCTCCAGTCAGGTGGGAAAGCTTGCGTGTGGCACTGACATCCCATCCAAACACACTCATTATGTGTCATTTTCAACACGTTGATGTGCTTATTTTGGGATAGCACTCGTCTGCTTAATGTTTCGACCTGTAGGTTAATCACATGTTCTCCGGTATCATCATATAGTGCAGATAATGCAGATTTGTAGTCACCCAGACTGAACACATGGATGTACGATCCACTGAAGCATCCTTTTAAAAGAGGGTATTATTAATATGTAGAGCATTTCACTATTTATGAATATACAGAATGAGGTGTTTTCATAGACTGGATGATAATTGTTGTTTTTTTTTTTCAATTGTACACATTTTGTGTAATTAACAATAACCTGTGGAATAGGAAAGGCAAATGAAGCTGTTTATTTTCTGTTTTATTTGTAGATCTTTAAGTCCAAAACCACTTGCTGCTACCAGCGTTTTCTTATTGTTGTCCAAACCCTTTTTTTTTTTTTTTTGGTTTCTGATATTCACAAACATTTCATTGTTTGTTCCTGCATTTACATTTAAAATGCCGACTTTTAAGTGAAAATATGAACACTCGAATTTTCCTTCTGATTACTGTGAAAATAAAAGTGAAAGAAAAGTTTTCTCCTTTTTTTCCCCCCCACAATCATTTATAATATTATGAAATATGTTCTCTTCTTTGAGTATGTGAATCTGGGATAAATGCATCATTCAGTGTGAAGCTGCTCTGATGTGTTGGGAGAACTGAACTGGACCAAAATGAAAATGAAGACAAAGAGCTTTGTGTCGATCAGCGCCTTCAAACGCACCACTTTCCTTTTTTTTTTCTGAACCTTCTGCAGAAGCAATCTCCAAAGTCCCAGAGCCCATTTAAATTTGTTTTCTTTTTGAAGAAAATATGCTGCTATGCTCTAATAATAAAAACGCATAGAAAATAAAATACGCAGATGTTTTTAAAATTCTCGTCAGAACCGATTTCAAACATTAAACTGATGAAATAAAAATCTTTGATTAAAATTTGTTAAATTATTTCGATAATTTTCTAGAAAATAATCTGATTCTATGTTTTTCGCTTGAAACATCCCAAATCCGCACTGACAAATGAAAAAAAAAATAGTCTGTATAGTTTCATATGTTTTATTAATTCCACTTACATAAAATTATATCAAAAAATATACAAAGATCAAGGGGTTTTTTTTCGTTTCGTTTTACAACAGTTCACAAAAACTCACTATAGGCATCAAATTACAAGACAGTGAAGCCGCCGGACACACATGCGTCCTTTTTGTTGAGGCTTCATAGAAACTTCATTTTAAAAAAAAGAGAATAATTTCATTTCACATGGCTTTACATCACAGGTTGACAGTAACATCTAAAGTCCCCTAGACTACACTAATAAAAACCACACAAGGAACTACGTGTGACATGCCATGGACACGTTCATTGTAAAAAGCGAGAGTAAAGCAAGCACCCGTTGATCGAGAGGTTAAGAGTCGCACATTTTTTTCTTTAAAGCCATTAACATTACGTCAAACAACATGTTGTTGGGAAATAACCTGATGATTCCCGTCAAGCACAACACAGCTGGGAGAGAAAAAAAAGTGACACTTCCCTTTTTTTTTGCCTTTTTCGGACTCACAGCGGGCAGGTCAGGCGCAATTAAACACCGACATCAAATATGTGCACGTAGTTTGATTTAATCAAATATCACATTTTAAATCCGCGACCACTGTTGTGTGTGTATGTGTGTGTGTGTGTGTGTGTGTGTGTGTGGGAGCCGACACCTGAGAGGATGAAAACTGGTCGAGGCTCATCCACATTTTTGCACCGAGACGCAGACAGTTTATAAAGAACAATTGGTCCCTGATGTCAGTTTATTTAAAATGGCTTTAAAACATTTGGCACTTTTGATATATTGTGCCAAAGACGGTGATTTTATCTCCTTTTTTTCTCCTTATGCACAATTTGCGCCCCGTGCCCATCGCTGTGCGAGGGAACATTTTCTTTTTGCTGCTTTTCCTGTCAGTTTTTGAGGTCTTACAAAACTGTAGAAAGCTGTGCTTGCACTGTAAACGTCATGTTGCTTATTTTAACCTTACAGTAGAGACTACATATGTCACATGAATCAAGTCACAATCTCAGGTGATTGACGGAGTACTGTCTGAGGTAAAAATAAAAAAATAAAAAAAGATCCACCTTTTGTTTTAAAATCAGAAACCATCAGGTATAGTAATGGCGGGTGGGTTACCTGCTTGTATGTAGGCTACTTAAAGTAAAATATTTTACATTACACTCGCAGACGGAGCTCAGCGGCTCGGCTGCTTGTAGTTGCCGTTGATCTCCTCCGAGATGTTGACTGCCTCCGCTCCCAGCGGTAACCTGTCACTGTACTCCGAGCCCATCTCGAACTCCTCCTGGTTGGTTTTGGACGACGATCCGGGGATGGACTCCGTCACCACGCTCCCCTCGGCCTCTCCCTCTCCGTCGTCTCCCTCCTCGCCCTCGGGCTCTCCCTCCCCCTCGCCCAGCTCGCTGGGGTTGAAGGTTTTCTCGGACTCCACAAAAGACTCCCTGCGATCAAATTCTCCGGCCATTTGTTTCTCCATCTGATCCGGGTTCTGAGCCCTCATGATCAGCTTGTAGGTCTTCCCTTGGTACTTGTATAACAAATGGCAGCAGGTGGCCCCCAGTAGGGGCACAGTGGCCAGACCCAGAAGGAAAATGCTGACAACCACGATGATCAGCAGGGAGGGGATCTTCTTCCTAGTTGTGAAGACTACTTGCACTTGGCAGTCCTGCCCCCCATAGGTGAGACAAAGTGTGTAGTTGGTGCCAGGCTTTAAGTCATGGAAGCGGTAGGCATTAACCCCCTCCTCGATGTTGGACCACTGGACCATAGAGTGTCCGTTACCTGTATTTACGCAGAGGTAGAGCATGTCTAGGGTGGTTTTACTGGATGAGGACTGGAACAGACCCAAAGGCTCTTTATTCACCGTTTCCTGGTTTTCAGTCTGACTGAGATGAAGGTTCGACTTGCTGCTGGGAAGCTGCAGCGGATTCAGCTGCACTTTGGCCTCCGTCTCTGACACCTCCAGAGCAATAACACCAAAATCAAAAGTGTACTGCTTCAGGTCGTCCAAGCTCAGGTTGAAGGCGTGATTGGAGATGTATTCACTGCTGTCTCTCACGCCACACTTGTTTGCAAAGCCGGGGCCCTTCTGAACGCCATCCGCCGTCCCGGTGCCATCGATTTTGTCCGTCCCACCTTCAGGACTGACCTTTGGGGTTTTAAAACCCTTAGTCCTGTCGACCACATTGTTGTTATTGGGCTCTGCAGGATTTTTAGTAGATGGACGGATCTTGTCCACTGTAGAATCGGGCTTTGAGTCGCTGGCATGTTTTTGGGTGGCTGCCATAACCACTTTAACACGGCTCTCCACTTTACCTAAATCATTCACCGCAGAGCAGCTGTAGTTTCCATCTTCCTTTTTACTCATCCGAGGGATGATGAGAGAGCCGTTTCTAAAGATGAGGAATCGATTGTTGGTTGCTTTATCATTAATTGGCAAGTCATTCATCTCTCCAGCAGAGGGCAAGGGGAAGAGATAGTTTTGATTTCCGGCGATCACCTCCCAGCTGACCTGCGGTTCGGGGCTCCCAGTCGTCTCACAATTTAAGATAACCATGAGCCCCTCGAAGAGCTCTGCGTTCTCAATGTCGGGCTCGTATGTTATTTTGACAGTAGGGGCCTTACAGTTCAGTTTGGGAATGTTTGTAACCAGTGCTCCCTTCAGGTGTTCAGGGGCCTCGCATAAAATCGAATTGGGCTCGGGGACAGAAATCTTAGTAATCGAGATCCAGTCCCTGAGCCACTCCAGGCTGCAGGAGCAGGTGAAGGGGTTGTTGAAAATCTGAAGGTGTGACATGGAGGAGAGAGCACTGAAGGTACCCTGCACAATGGTGGTGAACTTGTTGTTGTTGATGCGCAGCGACCTCAGGTCTTTGAGGGTGGAGAAGGCATCCTTTGGAAGGTTGATCATCTCGTTGTTGTTCATTTTCAGCAGCTGCAGGGCCGTGAGGTTTTGAAGATCCCCCCATGGAAAGTTCACTATTTTGTTGTGGCTGATGTCCAGGTTACGGAGCTGGATCAGGGGGGCCAAGGTGTTTGTCTCTATGGTAACTATCTCATTGTGGGCCAGCCAGAGAGAGGTGACCTGCGTGATGTCGACGAAGCTTTTACTTTTCAGTAACCTGATCTTGTTGGCAGAAAGGCTCACGGTGGTAACGTTGGAGGGGAGACCCACAGGTACCACCAGCAGGTCTTTGTAAGCACAGTCAGCAAACTGGTGGGCAAATTTATCCTGGCAGCTGCAGAGCTCTGGACAGCACTGAGCAATGCCAATCAGAGTAGTCCACAAGGCGATGAGCTGCAGGAGGCGTCTCGCCATTTTCTGCACCTGCAAGTATGAATAAGCAGATGTTAGCCGAAGGTAACATTTCTATTAGTCACATTGCATCCATTATGTCCATTACAGAGGCGGAAGTGTACTGTGGAAGCTTTTACATCTAATATCAATTGAAATGTTTCTCACTGAGTGGGTTGTGCTTGTCAAAGGGGCATTAAAGCTCCTTCACACAAGTCAAAATTACATTAGAAACTCGTAAAAACAAAGAAAGTGGAGACAAAAACAATTAGGCTGAAGACTGCAACTGCAACTGCTGCTGCTGCTGCTGTTACACAATCTGAGAGCATCACATGCAAAGTTTCCTTTTGTTTCGCAAGGCACCAATGCACTGCACGAAAATAGAAGTGTGCATTTATTTTTTAAAAGAGTTTGGGACGTCCGTGCACTTTATGAAAACGTACATGCTGCGTGTCATATTTGCAGCAATTTGCGGGTCAGTCGGTGCCTCCTGCTCTGTGCGCGTTTCCACAATCCGGTGCGGACAAACAGGCGCTGTCTACAGTGATGAACGCTTTGATTTCAGCAGTCAGTCAGACACATTTGACTTTCAGCAAGAGTTAAAATGCGTAATTTCCATGATCAGTTTACATAGAGGTTGAGCTTTTTGCATGAACAGCGTGCCCTTGTGATTCATCGCAGTTGTAACTGACCCACAGGGCGATGTTTTCCCACCTCAGCCTCTATTTAGATTCTGTTCAAACTCCCTTTTTTTCATCTTTTACCTTCATTAACAGCCTCATTGACTACTGAATCCTCTTACCTGTCCAATGTTAACTTCAATTCTTCTTATTAATCACTCTCGGAGTTTAAAATCCTCTGAAACAAGTTTAATGGTGGAAAAAACTCGGGTCCTCGTTTGTTGCGGATCCTTTTACATGACTTCTGCAGGCATCGACGGCGGTGATGAAGGGCGGCGGAGGGGTCATTTTTCCCGGTGAGTCGCTGTTGCAGTCCGTCGGCGCTTTTTTCCTCTCCAGCGAGTGTGGGAGCCTGTGCGCGTTCACGCCGCAGCGGAGCGAGAAAGGGAGCCGTGAACGCGCAGCCTCTCCCATCTGTCTCCTCACTATTAAAGATACAGAAGCTCCGGGTCCTCCACCCTCCTCAAACAAAATTCATAATTTAACAACCCATGTTTAATTTATCAGCACGACCCAAGCGTAATCTTTGACCTCATTCGGTTTGGCTGCAGCCTATTGTCTTTTAATTTAAGGCCCAGAGTTTCCAGACGCACTGACAGATTTTAAGTTTAGCTGTGCGTTTAAAGATGCCATTTCCTGACCTGCTGCATTATATATATATTAAAGAAATGGCACTTAATAATTTAAAAGAAACAGCACAAAAGAAACAAACACAAAGACTCACACCAGTGGAGAGAAAAGAGCCCACATCTTGAGCCACGTTACAGGTCATTTGATGGCATTTCAGTGAAACAGTGACGTGTGAACTGATTTGTAAGCTTTAATGAATGTGTTATAACCGGAAGTGGCACATAAAGCTAATTTAAGGTCAATCATAAACGTGTTATTCTTCATCCTCTCTGAATTTTCCTCAAATGTGCACATGTAGGCTGTACAGGCTTATTTGTAGACGAAGTAATCCCCTGGTTTGTTTTGAATGTATGTGGCTGCCTATGATTTTAATCCAATTATTATTATTTTTTTAATCAACATTATTGGTCATTGTTGTTCCTTAATCATTTGAGTCATATGGCTCAGTGAGGAGGCTTGTTTCTTGCTCAGATACTGCCATCGTCTGGTGAACATGCAGTATGAACTCTGTGTCTCTGGCAGTTCAAACAACAGACCACTGGGCCATGTGTAACAAATGTGCAGCACACCCCATCAATAGTGAGAGAGTAGTTTATGAATGGTTTTCATCCTTGATTTTCATATTTGACTGGAAATCAAAGTTGTATTCCCACCGTCCCAGTGTGTTTGACTCCCTCTGGCGTGTTCAGAGTTTAACACCATGGCAATGAGGAAAGTTTTGCCTTGCTTCACTTTGGGCTGGACCTTCAGAGGGCGGATTGGGTGCTTGACTCACTCAGACTGCTAAGGCCTCATGGGGACTGGGGACTGCCCCCACCCACAGCTCACATTGGAAGCATGTCAGGAATGGATTTCTTTAAGGTCCAGTGTGCAGGATTCAGTGGCATCTAGCGGTGAGGTTGCAGATTGCAAGCATGAAGGAGAATCCACAGTGGCCACTTAAAACACAGAACATTTGAAATGCCGTCTCTAGAGCCATGGTTGGGTTTGCATGTCTTGGACCACTGTGGTAACATGGCGGTGCTACGTGGCAGACTCCCTGGAAGAGGACCCGCTCCTTCTGTGGATATGAAAGTCTGATTCCAAGTTAAAAGAAATAAAAGACACAACAATTCTTATTTTCAGGTGATTGTACACTAACAAGAAACATAATTATGAATATTATATTCCACATATGATCCCTCTTGTGCTACACACTGGACCTTTAATAGCAGTATGAATATGAAGAGGTGTCACTGCAAAGAAAAAACTGTTTTAATGTATAATGGGCATGTTGGTATTGTTTTAAGACAGACTTGAAGAAATGTGAGCCTAATCTCTGGTTTTAGGGTTAAGGTTAAAACTTAAGTTTAGGCTCAGTTTAAGGGAAAGACTGGTGTTGTGATTATCCCACTCATGTGATACCACACTGACCTCTGCTGTCATAAAACTGTAATTACAGACAGAAGCTTTTATGATTCTTGTACTCACAAACCTGCAGTGGATCTCTGTTATGTTGAACATAGTATCACTATTTCTTAGGTTTTCAGTTTGGTTGTTTGTTTGTTTATTCACAGGGTTGGGCTCCAGCCAGGAACCATGACTTTGGTTTCCTTAGTTAGGAAAAGGAATGATTTGTGTTTGATTTGTGTTTGTTTTTCTGTACTCTACTCTCTTCCTGGAGACTTTCCTGTTATAGGCACATGACAGGAAAACATGGCGTGTATGTGTGGTCCAAGTCCTCTGGGGATCAAGGTCCACTTGCGGTCATATTAGAGTACAGCACGGCTCATGGTCACCATATCACACAGTTAAGAATGTACTGCGGCACCATCCGGATGAAGAGCTGCTGTTAAAGGGTAACTCTGTCGATTTTACACTTTACAGTGTGTTTACAGGTCTTGGAGAGTACTGCATATGTGTAAAAAGTCTAAAGCCTTTTGTGGCTCCAGATGAAGTTGCGTGTAATCTGATCAAATGCCTGCATGTCACTCAGTGGCTAAGATGCATTGTGGGTAATGTAGGCACCAGAATCTTGTGAGGAATGAAAGGCAGTATCTCTGATGCTGCTGTATTGATTATGACCTATAGCGTAATATGACTGCTTTTCAAAACCTGGTGCCTACATTACCCACAATGCATCTCAGCCATTGATGGAGGCATTTAATTAGATTTACATGCAGCTTCCTCTAGAGCCACAAAAGGCTTCATACTACTTTTTCCACATATGAAGCAGTATGCCCCAAGACCTGTAAACACACTTTAATGTGTTAAATTGGTGGAGTTACCCTTTAAGAGATAGGGATACTAAAAGTACAGAAAGTCATGTCACTGATGTGTAGTTATGCAAGCCAAATACAAGGTTGCTAAGAGACCATTTGACACATTTTTGTTTTTATCTTACTGCTTGGATGGAGTGTGTCTAGATTTAATTAAACAGGGGGGTTCATGCAATGACTCATACAGACAGACTAATTATGTAACCACATATCCATCCATCTATCCATTATCTGTAACCGCTCAACCTTTCCAGGGTCGCGGGTGGGCTGGAGCTGTTCCCAGCTGGGCTGAGCTGTTCCCAGCTGACATTGGGTGAGCAGCAGGGTACACCCTGGAATATATTACATATTTGACATCTCCTCCTGAACTATGAGCAACCTTCTCTGCAGCAAACAGTCTACAAGCTACATCAACACTTAACCACAGGAGCCACTTAACTACCAGGTCAGGTGCCGTGTCAGCTCCGGCTTAAGCCAAAGACTCTGTGATCTTCATTAAAGTGACCTGACAGCCAGACACCTGAACAGACGTTTAAAACAACGGTTTTAAACTCAACTGTCAAAAGTCTGTGGTGTAACCTCGGATGAAAACAATGACACAATTTGTGGTATTCCACGTCATTGTACCGTGTTATGTCACTGCTGTGTTGAAAGGTTATACATCCCTAAATTGTGGATGACGATCCAAGCGGCGACAGCAGGGTTTGTTCACAAACAAACACATAGATCTGTAATCTGCTCGTTCATCTTGGATCTAATGATCGTCATTAAGCTGCTGACTGACGAGAATTCAGGATTTCCAGCAGAGTTGTTTTGAGAGATGGCTGGATAAACTTCTGTACTGTTTTGATTTCCCCTCCTTGGGTAAACAAGATGTACTCACTTGGTCATCACTAGCAGTGCTGAGACTTTGAGATCCAGGAATAAGACAGATTAAACTAAAGATCCTTACAGTGTCGTCTGCACTCTGATCAGACTGCACGTGGGTCACCGAGTGCCACGTCTGATGAAGGCGTGATCCTAACGCTAACCCACTAACGACAAACAACATTCTTGAAACCACTCAAGACTTGGTTCTTTGTGAAAAATTTTATTGCAAAAGAAGAAATTAGTAGTTAGCAAATCTAACAATTGACATTTCTCAGGCAGCATTTTCAGGCAATTATGAAAAAATATAAGATTTTTCAAATAATTACACATACTGCTTGTACATATAAAAAATTCCAGTGTCAAACAAAGAGGAATACATACAATATAAGTTAAGACTGTACCAAAATACAATTTAAATAATAAATATATTTAGCTTAGTAGTTTTTGACTGTTATTGTGTAACCTCTGGAAGAAGAAATTAATTGAATTCATTAGGAATCAAGAACATAACTGCTCAATTCAACACAGTCAAGATTTGCTGCTACGCCCTTACTTGGTCTGATATTGGCTGCTAACTGTAAGTGAACTTCAGCCAGATATGCGTCTATTACGGACTATGGCGCATGGCATTAACAACCTTCGACAACCATCTCAGATCTGTTCTACCTCAAGTGCAATGGAATATTAAAACTGCAGCTAACATCGAACACAATTTCTGTGTGTAAATGTTACATTCAAAGAAAAATGTGCAGTTTTCCAAAAATCGATGTGAAAACAAGGTGCTTATTATTTCAGGAGTTACACTGTCTGTTATGCAGCAAAACGTTTCTCATGGTTATCTCATGAGAGTTGAGAAACGTTGAACGACAGAGGGTCCCTGGCCGTCTCCACCCTTCCCTAAACAATTGTGTAATCTGTTATCAGTACACTGGAGGGGACACAGAGGAAGTCCACACAGGAAATTTACATTGTCCTGACCTCTAAATGTGTGCCAAGCAGCTGGACTCAATATGTGCCCACCATACTACTACACCACACCTACTTACTGCCGACGGCTCTGTCTGTGGCTCTCTGACCAGAAGCTTTTGCACAACAACTTAATGCTATGCTTTGGTGTTAGTGTTACAGTAATACACAGTCTGAGCCATTCTTACTGTAAAAGGAATTCCTTCAGATTACCTCTGACATCGTCATCAGCTGATCCAGACAAACACCATAATGGCTTTTCAGGCGATCCAACTGACCAGTTGTTCCGCTTCCTCCCATCCCACCAACCTTTTCCCCTCTTGTGACTTCTCTTTCATCCAGAAACTTGGCCACATCTTGTTCCTGCGGACTTGAAACGAAACCTTTCTGCCAAACATAGCTGTGTGACCACTCACACAAATACTGTTTTAGACTCATTTTGGGAGAGTTCCTGCTTGAGCTGTTAAGTGGCAATCTACACTGGTGTTTGGGTGGATTTCCTTTAGTAAAGCCTGCATCCTGGCCTGATTAGCAAACACAAGGACAAAGGGCCCTGGAAATGTTGATGGTAAATTGTAATTTGGGCATTTCCTATCTGAGAATCGAAAGTGCTACAGCCAGTCCGAGATTCATCCATATCTGCGACACAACAGCTGATGCATCATTTATTGTGTCAGGGGTATTGCTTCTGTCACCCATATCTGGGATCCTTTGCTCTGCAAGCTGATAATTCTTCACCTCTTTGGTGTATTCTTTCTCTTTAGAAACACACCTGTATCTGCCATAGTTCTCTTGAGCCATGCTAGGGATGAGGTGCAGGCAGTTAGACTGCATTTGCAGACAAGGGCTGTGCTCGTCTCCGTGCTCCCAGGTGTAGATTGCGTGGTAAGAGTCTATAGGACAGGACAGATAGAAAGGGACACCCAGGGGGACTGAGTGAACTGTCAGTTCCACTGGTGATGGTGAAACAGTCTCCCGTTTGGTCCGGTGTGTTTGGTTTTGTTCTAAAAGAAAAGAAGATAAGATAGAGATGTGACCAAAATGTGTTTAGCCTTTAGCAAGTGTGCATTATGAATAACAGTCTCATTATTAGTTACCTTTGCACACACTTATTTCCCCATTCATGACATCTTGAACACCTCCACTGTGAAAAAAGACAATACACACATGTTCCATGAAGTGCATTTTTTGTAAGGGATGAGTTACTTTGACGCTGCCGCGATGATCTTTTTAATTTAGGAAAAAAGAAAAAAAGACTGCTGTCCAGACTTACGGGACAGTCGGGGTGCATCCAAACTTTGTCCAGGCGCAGTATGGGTCCCGGGCCAGCACACAATCTTCACATGAGACGTTGTAATCCTGACACCTCTGGAGGTCCACGGTAGAAATTTTCTCTGAGAAACCCACCACTAACTTTTTCTAAGCAAAGGGAGATCGAAAGATAGATTTACTATTAATTTAAACCTGCAATAAAAGATTTTTATGGCCACAAGAGTGCAGCGCAACAAGCTGCAAGAATAATATTGAAACACTAAAGACTATCAATTATTAATCTGGCTCCGTTTTGGTGTCCTCCAACTAAAGAGGAAAATTCCTCTGCTCTTCTGCAGCAGCCGAATGCTTCACTAGTTGTTAACTTTGTCTGTCTGCTGTTGGGTGCCTGGAAGGTAGGCGTATAATTGTTTTTTAGAGCTGAAATTAGCGGGGGTGAAGTTGATGACAGCCCGAAGGCTGAACCAAAACAAGCAGTAGGTCATCTTTCCAAGCAGCTTATTACGATCCATATTTACATTTATTCTGAGGCAGCGACCACTTGTGGGCGTAGTAATAATGATGGGAGCAAAGGAGGAAATCAGGTGACATTACTTATATTAATCCAAACCTTGATCTTTTCCTGAACCTCAACAAGTACTTCTTGTTCTTTAACCTAACCAAGTAGTATTTCTGTCTAGACCTATTCAAACTGCGACCGTTTTAAGATGTTAACCATGAGACGATGAATGTCTGGTCCTGGTCACTGGTACTCTCCAACAGTCATACGTCATTGTCTTTGTGTCATGGAAATGGTCATATGTCACACTGCATTGTCATTTGATCCATCTGATGTAAAAAATATTGAGATACACTACTGCTTAAAAATATTCAATTATGAGAAATCAAATTTAACTAATATAAAAAACGTTTTCTCACCGAAGACACAACACAGCAATGCATGAGTTATAGCATTCAAAATGGCAGTGTACCTTTTTGGAGTCAAGTTTCATTGATTGTATGTTTGACTGGCTGGAGAGTTGTGTTTCAGAGATGATGAAAGGTTTGGACCCAGCCTCTAACACTTTATGGATTTTCCCAGAATCTGTTGGAACAGCACACAGACAGCAGGTTGAGACAGTCTCAGGAGAGCGTATAGACAATATAGGATTACAAGCCAGGTCAACAGGGAAAACCACAGGGTATCAATACCAAAATAATGTATTATATCTATTTGTTGAGCAGTGTACGTTTTTCAAATGTGGACATACCAGTGGACAAAAGCAGGACGTTATACATCTGGTCCGCTGCCTGGACTCGATCCACAGCTATTTTGGTGTAGTTGTTGCTGCTTATGTAAAATGGAGCTTTAGAGTGCGTGGAGTGAACCCAGTCAGTCATTTCTGGGTAATCCTTCACCATATTGACAGTGGCCAGAGGCAGGTGTCTGCTGTTTTTTACACACTGAAACATACATGGACACAAAGTTTTGTATACTTACAGTCACATTTAAAGTGGTTTGGAGTATGCATGCTATTTGGAGGATGTTTAAGCAGTTCTAACATGTACACAAAACTGAATATATCCAAAGTTGTCTTTAAATAAGAAACATTTTCCTCAAGCTGTAAGCTGTATATATGCAAGACTGGTGTGTGGGTGGATTTCTTTACAAGACACCACCACAGAAAATGGAAAAACAGTCATTACTCATTAAGTCAGTGTATGGTTTACTGCAAAGCACATCTATGTTGGAGGGGCCCCTTTACTTCCCTAACTACAGGCCTGAACTTGAATAGACTTTACATAAAAAACAATTGTAATCCACAGATGGAAACACGGAACCACCCTTGATGGGTGTAAGTAATACAGACATTTTTTCCACGTTTCCACCCATTTATGTAACATGTTTTTGTAAACTTTCCTACAGTCCAACTCTGGGACATGCGATATACAATAATAGATTAACCACAATGAACGTGATTGAGTGCGCAAGAGCGGGAAGGGTGGGAAGCAAAAATAAAACCCTCAGAGGAAGTATTTTGTCTCTGCACATCAACATGGAAACAAAACACATTCTTACCGTTCCTGGCCTTGGTGTGGGGATGTCTTTGCTGTAGCCCTTGAAGGTTGAGTTCTCAAATATTTCTTCAATCATCCCCACTGAGTAGACGCAGACTGCTGTCGAGTTCCTAGGAGAGAAGTAAGATAGCTGAAGTCCGAATAAAAATAATAGTTTTTATCTTTTTATTAATTATTTCCTTAACCATGGTTGCGGTTAGGGTTATCATCGTGTCCCGTTTCCTCGTTCTGTTTGTAAAATGATGGTTGATTCCAAAACTTTTTTGGCACAACTGAGTATATGAATGTACTCCATTGCATGCCACAAGTAGATATTTTAGAGTCGGTATTTCCGACTTCCAAATCTAAAAGCGTCCCAGTGCATCTGCTCGGAAAAACTCTGCAAATGGGTGTTTGAATGGCACAAGCAACTACAGCGGCTGATTTAACAGCTAAGGGCACTTAAAAGATGAGTAGGCGCCTAACATATCTTCTCAAAGACTTCTATTGAGCACAGATCAACTGAATGAAAGTGACAACTACAACTTGAAAGTTATATTTACTACACTAAATGAAGTAAAAAGTGATGAAGGGGTAAAAAGTCATTGTTGCCGCCATACTGCTGTAATGTCATGTAACATAATGTAATGTGTGTTTATGTTGAGGAGGTCAGGCTTGAGTTTCAGACTTGGAAATTCCATTGCACTTTTTCGTGTTGGAGGTCGTTTTTTTCCGAGGTATGTGCACAACGAAATGAAGCATAATTAAAAACAAGAACAGGAACTTTGCAGGTGGGGTGATCATTTCAGACTGGTTGAGTACCAGTAGGAGTCATCTGCAAACCAGTTTGTTTTTTGTTCACTGTGCATCGACAGACCAACACAGAGTTACAGAAAGAAAGCATACGACAGATGGAGCGACCTTTAATGTGGTAGAATAGTCACGTGCCTGCAGTAACTTACTCAGACATCATCGGCCGATTTGGCTAATCTTTGCAGGTTTTTGGACTTGTATCAAACACAGGCAGAAACAAGAGAACCTTTAAGTACCTTTAAAAATGGTTTCCGGACCCAGACACAAGAAGGCAGAAATAAGAAATAAAATGACCTCAGGAGCAGATTTGAAGCTGATTTTTTATCTATCAAGATTGGTAACGTGGACAACCTTGTTGTTATTAAAACATCCTCTGCAACACAGTGATCAGGTTCAGGGTTAGTTTTGTCTCCATAGGCTAAAAAAAAACATTCAAAATGCTGAGCTTTCAATCTGAAGTGACATTCTGTGTCACCCCGTCAGCGTGTCGCTAATTTTGTTGCTTAGTAGACAAAATAAAAAAAGGAAGAGAAAGTATCTCACCAGCTACTCGTGAAAAGTGCGTAGACTTTTGTGTCATGCCAGTCATCGGCGTGCATCACATAGACGTCTTGGAGACGGTTGAAATAGAGTGACTCGTCTGGGAACCCACAGACAAGCCGGGCCTTGAGGAAAGACGTCCACATGTTCTGGAAGAATCTTTTTGATCCGCCTTCATCTACCTGCAAAATGATACCAACAGATTACACCAGGAAGATGCTCTTGTTTTTCCCCTTAACTGAAATTCAAACCTCCTTGGGTTACTTGATAGGACGCTCATTACATGAACCATGAGATCTGGAACACAACACCTAACCGCTGCATTGGCAGGTCTTGTTTTATACAGATGTCAAATAACAAGCTTGACTGCATTTCCCCACAATGACCGTATGAAGCCTGATTCGTTGGTACAGGAGGTGGAAACGAGACCACCCTGCAGCAGATGGTTGCATTACTACATAAATCTTGTTGGACACATTTATTATGCCTCAGTCACAGCCTGGCATTGTATTCGCAGAACCACAGGTTATCATTCTACCTACTACATTTTTTATCCCCTGTTGTTTTTTAAGCACCAGGCAGGTAAATAATTAATCTCCCAACCTATCACATCATCCATGACGACAGCCTTTTCCATCAATATCAATGACCTTCTCTATTGAAAAATGGTAAATAGTGGCCGACCTTCATCATTGTTCCACAACAAAGATGACAGTCAACATCAAAAGAAACTGGTTGAACAGATGTTGGCGTTTCATTTGCTTTGTCTGGCAAATTCAGGAGGGGTTACTGTGGGTGACACAGCAGAAATTCCCACTGAATGTGATAAGAATCAACTCTGTGAGGTGTAACTTTCTTCAGTTTCTGTTTATTCAAATGAAAAGTAGAAGAAGAAAGTACATGTGTGGCAGAATATCATACAAAATCTACTGCATGTATGTAATGTGATCTAAGGAAAGCGAGCGAATACCGTTTGTATTCATGTGTGAAGTTAACGTAAATAATCTCACTTTAAGGTACATTAAGTAGGTCTTCTGGTGCTTTTAATCATATAATATGACCTTTGTCAGCAGATGAAAATTACAACATCTACTCCTGATGAAGATCATGGGATATGATTGACAGCCCCAGAACAGCTGCTGACTGGATTTTTGAGGTAAAATTTACTTTTTTTAAACTGGTATACTGTTTATTCAGCGCCCCCCCAAAAGTCATGCTGGGTCTATCATCCAACCATACCAAAGCATGTTGAACTAAATGGGTGGATCAATACCCAAAATTGACATTATACTCATTATTTCATATTGTGATTCTGGTCCTGGTTTTACTTTATATGGCATCATATCCAAATAGGGTGGTATAACCCACCCTTAGTCTACCCACCCTGCATGAGTCATTGTCTGACTCATGCAGTATAGTCATACTCACGGCTACACCCTATCACAAGCTATAACTATTACAATAAAGCAATAAAACCTTTCCTAACCAAGCTACCATCTGTTCATATAATTAAGAGTCAATATAAGTGGCATCCACCTTTCATGTTACTTTAACAAGATTTGGATGGCTATTACCTTGATTGCTAAAGCTGATCTGAAGAGGTTGTGGGGAGTTTACTGTTGCAGTCTAGTAAGATTAGACCTTCACTGACGTATGTGTCCTCAGGTGTGGAGCGTACCTTACAAACTCTGGCAACCCTCGATATCCAGGGGTCAGCCTCCGGGTTTTGATCAGAGTTCTTTTCTCGGAAAAAGATGTAGATTTTCTCGTTATCAGGGTCCTCCTTCCGCTTCACCCAGGACGCAGAGATGAACGTGGGCTCTGTGAAAGGAGGACATGTTTGCTTAGTGCTTCAGTGTTTATAGTACAATGTGGTGCCAGCAGAGCATATGTGATGGAAAAAGCTTGGCATGCAAGAGCAAAACAAAGATACAGAGGAGTGGACCGAACGATATGAGTCAGGGTTTCAGGACCGAGTGATACTAAACAGGTGCATACTTTCAATGTCAGATAAGGTAAATGAATAATCCCTGCTGAATTTCCCTTTAAAATTGCGTCTTTTTTTGTATTTAATTTGGTGTGTTGTCACATGACAATACCATTGGGACAGTGAAGTAGTCATCATGCATTATGAATCACCTTCTGTCATCTACCCACCTGAGACCCAGCTGTCATACATCCAGACATGAGTTCTGCTGCCAGCTTTCCGTCTGAACTGTAATGAGCTTCCATCAGTATCTAAAGGTGCTGCAGAATATAGATCCCCCTCTAAAAATACCAGAGAGAGAGACACACCGCATGAAAAAATGAGCAAAGCTGTTTTATTATTTAATATATTTATGTGAAAATGCACTGGCTTGCCAACTCTGCTGCCACACATGACTTGATGCGGTTACGTAAGCCTGCAGCCCCCAGAGTCACATTTTTAAACCTTCAAAAACAGTCGTTGGCTGCGCAGGAGGCTGTGATTAACATACCTACTGTGAGAGATATGGAGTTCTGTGTGTACACGAACGGAGAGATGCCCGTTCCTTCGTAACTCTTCGTTATTTCAAGCGACTGATTGTTCACCGAAGAAAACTGCAGAAGAACAGAAGGTCGGCAGAACATTATGATAATTAGTTCTAGGCAGCTGCGGTGGAAAAAGAACAAACAGCCATCTGAAATTACAGACGGGGAGCTTCTTAAAGGGTAATCAGAGCCGCCAGACAGCGGCACACTTTAATCAGCTTTGCCCTTCCGGTGACAGTAGAATTACCTCACCGCAACACTTGCAGTATGTCACACAGATGTGACATTAAGTGCAACGCATATTCAGTGACGTATGCAAACACTCACAAGCTTCCAACACTGTGGTTTGTGTCCGTTTGTGCCGCAGACAAACAGGCTGTCCTGAAACTTCTCAATGACAGTGATGACATTTTCACAGGGACCCTGCAACACAGAGCCTGTCATTACACACACTGCTTGAATACATTTCATTTAAATGTGTTGAGAAGCTATTGGTTATCACATGATTCATCCATAGCTAGTTACTAACCTCTTTGCACTGTTGCTGCCCGGTTGCTTTCAGAGGAAATGTCTGCAGGGGACATAAAAATTAACATAATTAACGTTCCATTTTTTAAATAAGACATGAATGGAAAACAGGCATTTCAAACAGACCTTATCGCTCACTGACAAATAAAGAATGTTGCACTTAAAGCTACGCCCAAAAACCTGTTGTTTTTGTTGGTTTCCCAATGTTTGTTAAATGTTTGGAATAGCTGGATGAGAGGTAAACATGATAAATCTGAGAGCCGTTTCTTCTTTTTTTTTCTTTTTCTCTCTTCGGTGAACCCTACTTCACTCATGATGAAGGCTTCTGCTCAAGTGGCTTCAGCTGCTCCTATCCATTAGTGGAATGAAGATCTACGTCTGTCTTATGGTCGAGACTGAGGCCACACTGACTCTACTTTCTTGGAAAATGACCAAGAATCATCAGCATCACCCATCCCTTCTTGAGATTGAATACATTTTCTGCACTGGATCATTTTAGAAAGTTTAATTTGTCATCAGGGTAGTTCAGGCACTGCAGTTTATCAGCAGCACCCCCTCACTTGAAGCTGCATATCAGCCCCTTAAAAGGCCAGGTTTGAGTGCTGCCAGACACTCGTTGTGCGATAAAAGGGTCTGTCGCAGCCATCTGCTATACAGTACAGCATCTGATTATGACCCCAGCTGCAAACTCTTCTGTCACCCTGCATCAAGCTGGGAGCCCATGAATAAACCATTAAACAACTCCATGAAGGGGTGAGTGGGTGGAGTAACAAAATAAAAAAATAAGTAAAAAATGAAAACGTCCAGAAACACCCACCTCTATAACATGATAGTCATCCACATCAAGTTTTAACACAAAATCAGTCCCTCCGACATACATCTCCTCAGAGTCTTCATGGTAGAAGAAGACGCTGTGGTTCTGGTGGACTTGGTATTCAAAGCCATCGTTGATGATATCTGAGGGGGAAAGATGAATCACATTATCATATTTTAATCCTGGGAGGATGTAAATGAGGTGAACCCTGTCAATGTCTGCATTGTGCTCTGACATGACAACACTGAAGTTAGAACTGAACTAGATATTAGGGGGCTTAAAAAAGGATTGGAAGGCAGGATTAACTCTCAGAGTGATCACTCGAAACGCCTGCGCTGATTGCAGACATTGAATGCATCGCGAACGTTAGACAATAATTTGAACTTGGTCATAAAAGGTGAAGGAGTGGCACGTGAACGTTACCTTTGCTGAGAACCCTGGGGTTGTCTTTGGATCCGAGAGTCGGCGTGTCCTTCAGTCCAACACTGAGAACTAGTAGAAAATCCCCAGCCAGCCAAATATTAATTAACACAAACCGCATCATTTTGCGCCTTTTTTTAGTTTGTCAACATGTTTGATGAATCTGTATGTGTGAGGTCCTCCTCAGTCCAACTCTCCCCGCAGTGTGACAGTGATCGAGCCGGAGCCAGCGTCTTATATAGACTCCTCCTCTGTCGCTCCCTATATATATATATACAGAGAGAGAGAGAGAAGATACAGAATAAAATATCCCACTAAACATACTTCAAAAAATTATCTTTAATGATCTCAAACAGTTGTTTTTTTTTATTTTGTTTGTTTGTTTGTTTGTTTTTAAAAACGTAATCAAGCTGCTCGTTTATCTACCTGTGGCGTTGACGCAGACGCTCCAGGGCTTATAATTTACGCACAGCTCACGCCCACTTCTCATTCTGTCAGCGTTCATATTGTCCCATGTGTGTATTTTTCGGAAGATCTCGGCAGGCATGTTTTCAGTCACCTACAGCTCCACACCTGCAGGGTTTCTTTTAATACACAGTGCTCACTGCAGACCCGCTCTGCGCGCTCTGCTGACCAGCCAGAGGCAGAAATGCGCCACAGATTCTGCTTTGGTTGAACCTGCAAGATCGTCAGTGATGAGGTTGATAGGTGATGTTAACAGAAATGCCCGTGTAGATGCATGCAGCCCACTAAAAAGAGGGAACAGACTTACACATAGGCTGATTTTAAACAGTTAAAATGGGTATTAAAAGAAAAGTAATGAAATATTGTGTAAATGTATACAGATACAGTGAGTTCTGGGACTAATATTAAGTGGTTATGCACCACTGGACAGGAGTGTGTTTATTTTAGATATCCTGCAGTAGTAATTTGGGGGAAAAGTGAATGTTGCAGGCTGTATGGTAGGAGAAACTACAGCA
Source organism: Pagrus pagrus (assembly GCF_965226575.1). Taxonomy (NCBI): domain Eukaryota; kingdom Metazoa; phylum Chordata; class Actinopteri; order Spariformes; family Sparidae; genus Pagrus; species Pagrus pagrus. The sequence continues at coordinate 11,526,351 of NC_140194.1, read as the reverse complement.
AGAAACTTGGAAGGAAGGAAACCATTTTTAAGAGGCGCTTGTGCTTTTGTATCTTTGTGATTTTAACTTACTTTAAGAGAGATCTGTGCTGCTTTTTTGTTTCTGACATTCTGGTGTTCATCGTCCAATAGATTTGAAACCCTTTGAGACCAGTGATCCAATGACAACTGCACACCTGAGCCACTCATGTTTTCCTCATGTCTTTGTCCACTTTGAATGACTAAACGTGTGTTTGCACTGTTAAAGGTTTTGAATTTATCAGGGTGGTATAACCCACTCTTAGGGACATAATGAGTCACTGTCTGTTCTGTCACCCTCACGGCTACACCCTTAGCCCCCCTTTTTTTCCTGTGAAACCATTTTACCAATTAAATGCAAATTTACAACTACACATACGTCTTGATGAGACTCGTTAATATGAGTGAAATCATATCTGCTCCCTTGACATTAAGATGAGACATGGTACAGTCGCAGTCAGTACAATCAGGCTCTTCCCGTTCGATCCAACCCACAGAAGAAAGCATTAGCTCTGATGTAAACAGACAGCAGCTCTACTTAAAGTTCTCACGTTTTAATGTCCGAATGGCTCTGTGACTTGGAGGCCAGAATCTGTTTACTGGACCAACTGAGTCATCTGAGACATTTCCAACCTGACGAATATATTTCCTTTTCCATTTTCCTCTTCCATTTTTGAAATAGATATATATTGGCACAAAGTTGCAAGTGTTACGTGCTCTTTTGTTTCCAGCTTTTAAGCGAAAGTGGTTCAAGGACAAATTGGTTTAGTTCCAGCATATATAAACTCCCATTGCACATTACAAAGAATCTTGTATTGTGTTGACATTGGATTTACTTTCTCTTTGCTTGGGGTCCCACACACCTTGTTTAATTGAAATAATGTAGCAATAATAACTGAAAAATCAACTTTTGTTCCTTCAAAAAGGTGTTTTTCTTCTGAACTTCTTCTGAAGAGCAGTGAAGTGGTAACTCTTTGCTATACCACACATTTTTGATGAAGGTGAGAAATTACCATGAAGCTTAATTATTACACAAGATAAGAAAATATTTCTAGTTTTAGATTATACGGCTACACATAAGCAATTTAATCCTTTTGTTTGCCAAAAAAGGTCATTACAGACAAATACATGTATTTCATCTAACATATTGTCTAACTTTACTTGTGTTTGGGGTCAAATAAGGCTCGAGAGGTCTATCTCTATGTTAGTCCACCAGTGAACAAATTGTGATAAAACTCTGTGAGACCTAGGAGTGATAATGTTGGACTGTCACCAATCACGGATGGAGTGATGTGGAAAAACATGCATCGAGTCAATAAGCTTTACTAGTTATCCCCAGCACATTAACAATCACACATAATCACACCATTGGGGAGGAGGCAAAACAGTGTCGGGAACTCTCTCGCTCAATGCCATTTCTCATTCACTATAATCGGGGGAGTCAGGAAGCTCTACAAGGTCTGCATCTTATCTCGACCTCTGAACAGCCAAGGCCTTTTCACATAAAGCATCCTAAGCGTGGGGGACTCTCAAAGGGCCTCTCAGATTCATTTCAATGCATGAATTAAACATTGTGTCCAACACATTTCTACCACACAGAGCTTATGGAAATATTAAGTGTTTAACCATAATTGCTGGAATATCTGTTGCCCCAGATGGAAGCAACGTATCACTGGCAACAATCTGTCCTCGAGTGTGGGTGCCTCATAAAATGTTTTAAATAAGCAGCCCAAGGGAATTATTGTTGAATTAGACTTGCCTTGTGACTAGCATGCTGCCCTATTTTGCCCAAAAGAGACACATGGTGAAGATCAGATGACTTTTTTTCCTTCAGCAGATGTGGAAAGGACATCTGTGTCTTATTTCCTCCAGGTCTGACCAGTGCAACACACTTCATTAAAGTATCAGCAGGTGAAGCATCCAAAGACGTCAAATTATTCAAACGCTGCTGTAGGGCTTTTTACTTGTTCTAAAATAAGCCACCACATCTCACGAATCCTTGCAGCCCTTCACTGGGTACCTGAAAACGAATTGATTTTAAGATTTTATTGCTTGTTTCTAAAGCCTTGAATGGTCAGGCCCCTGCCTATATCTTCGATCTGCTAACTCCCAATGAGTCTGATTGCTTTTTGAGAGCCTCTTCAAGGGCCCTACTAATGCAAAGTCTACAACAAAACTTTGTTAGGCAGCAGTTCTTATCATAGCAGCATCATATATAGAAATAACATGTAAAAGATATGCAGCCTATATAATAAATCGTCCATAATAAATAAATAGTCCCTTAATGATAAAGTGCTAAAAACGTTAAAACTTATTGTGTAGTAGTTTTAAATATCATCTTTAGACTCATTCTCATTTCATGGCTTTTGCTGAACTGATTGTATTTGTTGCAACTATTTAAATAAGTATATCCTGTTTTATATGTTATGTTTTGAAGTTTTTATTATCTCTTTTTATTTAAAAAAGAGATCAGTATCATGGTGCTAAAGCAATACAAATATATAGTATATCAAACTATACACTTTTCTTAAAATCAGTTAGGGAACTCAGGATATTTCAGTGTTTCACTTGATTGTTTATTCTGTGACATATCTGAATTCTTATTCTGTGTTTTGTGAATATCTTTGGTCCCCAAAAATAATGAGACACATACCATCTGACTTTTATTGCACATCCATGCACACGCAAATATGCACCCATATCCCTGACTAATTTTGAGTAGGGTACATTAAACCATATATAAATATGGTGTAAACAGCAGTTATTGATGATGCGGTGCAACATCAGGACCATCACACAGCCTGAGGAGACACGCCCCGCCCCGCGTGTCCGTTGTCCAATCAGGAAGCAGCAAGGAAGCCGCTTCCTGTTTGGCTTTTCTGTGTGACTGCTCAGCTGACAGTCAGCCATGGTAAACACTTTTAATAAACGCATTGTTTAACACTATTTTGCTCATTGAGAAGCTAGTTTATTTAAAGAACAATTCAGTCGCTTGATTTATAAATACCTTACGTAACTGTTTAGCTCAGCATTAGCGGTGTTTAGCTCGGCTTTTAGGTAGCTAGCAGGCTAAGCTAGCTAGTAGCTTGTAATGATGGATTGCTAACACAAATGTTAGCCTTACACTGTCAAAGGACTGACTCGTGCTATAGCATAGTAAACAACACGTATGTGATGTCTTGTTTTTTCTGTAGCGGTTCCGTTTCTGTGGAGATTTGGACTGCCCAGACTGGGTACTTGCCGAAATCAGCACATTAGCGAAGATTGTGAGTATTTATACAGGTCCAACACTTCAACAATACATGTCAGTTTACAGTTTTCATACTAACGTGTGATGTCTTCTGCCTCACTTATGTAACAGTCGAGTGTTAAAATGAAACTCCTCTGTGCTCAAGTGCTGAAGGACCTGCTTGGAGAAGGCATTGATGTAAGTTTAACATATTTAAACACATAACATGCTTCTTTATATCCACAGCTCTGTAACACTGGTGCTGTCTTCTCCTTTATTTTTAGTATGACAAGGTTGCAAAGCTCACTGCAGATGCAAAGTTTGGTAAGTGTTCCTCATACCTCAGCACCACAGTAAAAACATACTCCATAACAAATAAAGAAAAATATTTGTTTGGTAAATGAGTATTCGTAGAACATGTACTTAAAAGTGAGAGTACTAGTTGTTTAGAAAGATTGCTACTGTGAGTGTCATAATGATTGTTATTGCAAAATCTTTTATTTATTTCAGGTACATTTTTATGATAGTAGTCGGGGGAATTGACTTTGAATACTGTTTGAGTAGTTATAGCTTCAACGATGCATCATGTTTTCTAAAGTCATATGTTTTGGGAGTAATATCCCAAACTGCAGAGTAACTAGTAACTGTAGCTGTCACATTCAAGATTCAAGGTGTTTATTGGCACTTTGGTTGTACAACTGCACTCGTGTGAAATTCTTTTGCTCAGACTCCGCTACAGAAATGGTGATAGTAATTAGAAATTAAAATGTATATAAGAAATACTACTACTACCCCTACTCCTTCTCTTGCTCCTACTACTACTACTGCTAATAATAATAATAATACAATAATAAATAAGGAAAAACGAAAACAGTATGCAGAATAAAGATAAAGGACAGCTGGGATAAAGTGCATGTATATATATCTATTTATACATGTATGTACATGAGACACAAATATAATTACAGGATGTAAAGGCAACAAGGGTGTATTGTTTGTGCAAAGACAATAAGTGTAAACATAATACAAATAGCAATCAAGCAAAATGTATAAAAACAGCAATAAAAGTCATCAAAGTTTACTAATTGATTGAGTGATTGAAGGTGCAGCAGCGATGGTGGTAGTAAGATATATGATATAGATATATACATACATAAATGTACTGGGGGGAAAAAATGCAGAGTTTGCCTGTGAAAGGTTGTGATGGAGTAGTGTAAGGGAGCATAGAAACCCAATTCAAAGTACATTAAGTACCTCAAACTCGTTCTTAAGTAGGTTTCAAGCAGGTCCCAAGTCTTGGGCAAGTCAAGTCCTTAGTCAAGTCACAGACAAGTCACAAGTCTTTAACTTCCTAGTCCACATTGGGTCTCAAGTTATTTATTTTCCATCAAGTCTTTTCAAGCCATCAAAACAGTGACTCGAGTCAGCTCAAGTTGCAATGACTCGATTCCACATAACTGCCTTTAACATTTTCATACTTGCATTGATTTTTTTGTCATATAAAATGCATTCATGCCATTACTCCATCTTGCAGAGAGTGGAGACATCAAAGCTAGTGTGGCAGTGCTCAGCTTCATTTTCTCCAGCGCAGCAAAGCACGATGTTGACAGTGAGTCTCTGTCCAGTGAGCTGCAGCAACTCGGTCTGCCCAAAGGTTAGTCCACTGTTTGGTCTAAAAATGATGATCCTGTTGCCTAATCCACTGTCACAGACTGCTTTCAATACTTGTGCCAAGAGCAAGGACAGCCCATTGTTGTTATTGAAGGACAACAAGGTGGAAAAAACATGATCTGATTCTAAGTATCTGCATTGAATAGAGTTTGTGAGTTAAGGATCATGACACAAACAATAGCCTCATTCCCAGAAACATACGGGTGCCAAATCCCAGCCTGTTGTATTTTTAATGGAGCTTACTGCATTGTGTCATTGTCCATTGTGTAAATAAAGTACATGAAAAAAACACATCCCTCAGCTGGCACATTGAAGGGACACAATGCGTACATTATGTAGAGCCGGAAGAATGGTGATTGGTGGGGTGGGTGGTGTGCTGCAGTGTGACTCGTGCATTAGTGTAAAACAGTCGCAGTCGGCTCTCTGCCAGCTGAAGACGTCATTGTGTTTTTCAATGTCGTGAAGATACCCATTTTATTTGATAGATGTAAACGATTCCATTACTCTGCGGGTAGCACTTTTTCCACATATTGATTGGTATTTGCTGCATTAATGTCTCACTTCTGCTAACAGTGTGTTAAAACACTTTTATGTGATTATGCACTTAAAATGAATCTTGGCTAACTCTTAATTACACACACCACTCTTGTAGAACACACAACGGGGCTCTGCAAATCATATGAAGACAAGCACTCTGCGCTGCAGGACAGACTGAGAGAGAAGAGCCTGAGACGTAAGTATTTGATGATGAGAGCTGTCTTCTGTGAGGCTGCTGACTGAGTGCTGACTGACCGACGGGTGCCATCAATTCTGCTCTGCAATCAATTTCAGTCGGACGACTGGACGCTGTGTCCTGGCGGGTCGACTACACTCTGAGCTCCAGTGAACTGAGGGAGGTCAATGAACCGATGATTCAGCTTAAACTGCAGGCGCAAGGAGCAGCGCCAGGCTCCACAGAGACGACTGTTGTGTCTGTTTCTGCTGACAAGTTTAGAGTCTTGCTTGCAGGTTAGCTCTTTTCCCATGTTTTTTTTATTTCATACAGTTTTATCATCCAGAGTTATATTGTGATAATTCTTTACTTCTGTGTGTTTCTGCAGAGCTCAAACAGGCCCAGACTATGATGAATGCACTGCAGTGAAGAATCGACTAGGAAGTCAGACCTCGATTTCTGATCAAGAGCTGGACACAAATGACACTGATAGGCTGCCAAAAGTGCCATACTTGCATCTTGTACAGTTTAACCTTTTGTAAGGTCATGTGAATGGCTTGTTCTTTATTTGGATTGACTGATACTTTGTATTTTTCTACCACATTAGCTACAATTGGTGGAAATGATGCCAAACTGGGTGATTTGTCACTGAAACAACAACACTGAATGGACCACTTTTGTAAAATATTGTATATTAATTCACAAATTCAGAATCATGTTGATAATTTGGTGTTTTACCTTCATATGCTCATAAAAAACAATAAAATGTGAGACGCTGAGGTATTTGTGTCCTTGCCGGCTGTTTCCGCCACGCCCACATATCCCAGCATGCATTGGGGTGGACTGTTTATTCATGTTGTGTTGTCTATAATGCGTAAACCACAAAAGTTCCGTTGTTTTTTTAAGATGTTATCGATGAATAATTAGAGGTCGTGACAAAAACATCCGCTTAGATCAGAGATTAAAATGTTGAAATCGTGGCAAGCCTGGAGATCTCGCGATAGTTTCGTATGAATGAACGTTACACAACATGTTTGGTAACATGCACGTTGTGAAAGCCTTGTGGTTCATCTCTTACCTGCTCACTGCTGCAGCCCTGCAGAGAGCAGAGGAGCCCGACATACTCCGAAGGTTATGTATTTTTAGTTCAAGTCTAAACGTGACGAGTTTACCACCGGTGAGGTCTACTTCCTGGAGTTGGTAAGCTTTTTGCACCTCTGCAACTCTATGAAAGCGCCAGCTTTGACCCTTTCAGTGTCCAGAGTGTAGTCAGTGTTGTTTTCTTTGTTTTGAACTTTGCAGCGCAGAAAAACAAAGTTATATTCAGACGGGGGGAAACAAAATACACTCCAGACAAGAATGATGTGTGCAGATGTTGTCATATTCTGCATTCTGCGGCAGGATGTGTGTAATGTTTGGAGTCTGCTAGTAAATTGTGTAGTGTAGGAATGGCTTTGATGTAATGCTCTGGGTGTGAGTGTGTGTTAGGTGTGGGAGGATGTGCATGCTTTGTTCTGTGTCTGAAGCTTTGCAGTGGTGCTTGATGTTTTAAGGACCCAAACCAGGATATTAGAAACGTCTGAGGTTACGCAGCCCACCTCTCTTTGAAAAACATGAACATAAATCCAGGTCTTTGGTGTTTTTTCTAGTTACTCAGTTCACTGGTCAGTGACACTTACAGTAAATGTTATCTCCCAACATGAAGGCCGTCTCCACATTCCCAGGAAAGGAGATAACTTACCACTTTGATGGACTAAGAGTAGTTTGGAAACTAAACATCTGGAGTGTACAAATACATGTATACTCCTTTTATATCCACTATGTGCAAATATTACATTTTAGAGTGTAGACTCTCACCAGGTTGCTCTAAGTTCCCTCACTCCTCGTCTTTTTAAAAGGGCAATATGTTATAATTTTAGTCCTCTTTCCAGGGGTCTGGTGCTCCTGTGCTAGTGGTATAAACACCAACACTTCCCTGGTACCTTCAGTCTTGGCAGACCTGAGTAAGCCAAAAGGACTGCTAGCTGAACTGCTAAATGAGCTAACCAGCTAACAGCAGCTAGTTAGTGGTTATCTGGCAATATGCAGCCCCCTATTTGTTTGGAGTTTGAAATTGAGGAGGAGGCGGCCAATTCTTGCATAGTGCACCTTTTAAAGTTAGCCATCTCCAGCCCTGGATGTTGTGTTTTGTTGTATTATGTAATGTTTCCTCAGACTGATTGTTCTCTGTATTTGCAGCACAGCTTCCTCTGTTCCAACAAAATGCCCGAGGGACCAGAGCTCCACCTGGCCAGCCTTTATGTGAACAAAATGTGCAATGGAGTGGTGTTCACTGGACCGGTCAGAAAATCTGAAGTCAGCAAGAGTCCTGATGTGCCCTTCACCTGCGAGGCCTATCGCGTCACGGCCACTTCCAGAGGGAAGGAAGTGAAGCTCACGCTCACGCCCATGAAGAGTGATGATCCAAAACACAGAGCAAAGAAGGGACAGGCAGACCAGCCCATGGACGTAGTCTTTCGCTTCGGGATGTCGGGTTATTTCCGCTTCACCACGGAGGATGAGCTGCCCAAACATGCCCACCTGCGTTTTTATTCCACAGAGAAGCCCTGCAGAGTGCTGAGCTTTGTGGATGCACGCAGGTTCGGCAGCTGGCAGCACAGTGGGACATGGCAGCCGAGCAGAGGGCCCTGCATCATGTTTGAGTACAAAAGCTTCAGGTTTGTAATGAAGCAAGTAAGAGTGTCACTTGTGTCATCTGTTGAACTACATCATTGTCTCACTGACTCCCCAATTAATCATCTTGCAGAGAGAACGTCGTGTCCCACCTGTCTGACCGAGCCTTCGACAGGCCCATCTGTGAAGTTCTGCTCAATCAGAAGTACTTCAATGGTATCGGGAACTACCTGAGGGCTGAAATCCTTTTCAGGTGATAAACGTGCAAACATCCACATAATACATGAGTGCTGTTCACTTATACTGACCTTATCAGTGGATGCCATGGCACTGGCATGATCATCCACTTCAAATATAGGGCTGTAGCTAACAATTATTGTAATTCTGATGATTTAGAAAAATAGAAAATAGAAAAATACTGCATAGGAATTCATGCTTCATTGGTCTGACCAACAGTATAAAACAGGGGTGGGAATCACCTGCAAACACAAACTCACAATACATTACCCACAATTCTGCTTGAGACATTACAAGACATCAGGATGTCTGTGTAACTGAAGACGAAAAAAACTACCCATAAAAAGTCAAAGAGCCAGAATTGTTTGTACTTCCCTGGAAGTCGATAAACTTCAGTTTACTTTTCCCTCATTTATTCGGAGCACCACCATAAGGAGTCATAAAATCCTGACTTGGTGAGTCAAATTGGCAGAGGAATCTGTTCAGAGCCCCCGCACATGCACAAATAACAACATTTGGGGCCAGTGTATCAATAACGAATAGATATTTTGTCCCAGCCCTCGCATTAAACCCCCCAAAATATTCAGCATACAATCGAACAAGACATAGAAAACAGCAAATCCTCAGAGCCATCTTTCTGTAGACGTTCTTATACGCCTCGCTTACATCTGTAGTGCCTAGATGTAACCAGTGAATCAAGAACAGAAAGTGAAAGAATACAGCTATGCACATACGATGGCCATAGAGCCTGTTGCTGACAGACCATGATGAACAAAAACAAGATTTGTGTGTGAACCGAGGTCAGACCAGAAAGACTTCATAAAACTCTCCGATATCTCTGTAAAGATTTATTTCCTCCTGGCAGAAAATCAGATGGCGTGTTGAAATGCACAACAAAAACATAGTTCTCATGTGTCTCACTCCCTGTTTCCTCCTAGATATAAAATGAATGACGTTCTTTCATTCCCGTCTCGGTTTGTTACTGCCCATGGGGAGGCGTAATGATTCAGAAACTCACAACAAAAGAGTTTTGTTTTGCAGGAGAAGTAAGTTGTGTGTCTTTTTTTAGGTTGAACATCCCACCCTTTGTGCCCGCCAGGACCGTCCTGGAAGGCCTTGAGTCAGAAGACTTCTGTGAGAATGAGAAGCCTGTAAAAAATGAGATTGCTGACACGAAGGTGAAAGAACCCACAAACTAGGGATATTTTACGTCTCATCAGATACTCAACCCCCACTGCTTTGCATTTTCTAACAGTGCCGTTCTCTATTTAGACCTCAGACGGAGCCAAACAGAAGAGGGTGAAAGAAGAGACAGGTGACCTGCTCAGACTGTGTCATACAGTTCCCCTGGAGGTGGTGAGCCTTGGTGTGTTTACCGTCTATTATGAAGCTCAACACTCACATTCTTCTAGCTTTTGAGTGAAAGGCTTCACTGTTAATGTTTCTGACACATTAGGTGGAAAGGGCTATGATCCCGAAAAGGCAGACTACTCCGATTTTCAGGCATGGCTGCAATGTTACTACGTGGATGGGATGAACTCAATCCGGGACCACAATGGCAGAACTATGTGGTTCAAGGTGAGGTCAGGGAAATTCCTGTATTTGAATCTTTTTATACAGGATTTTATAAATCACATGTACTCATACCTTCTGTTCTAATTTCAGGGAGATCCAGGCCCCATGGCGCCTAAAGGTACGTATCACTTTGATACATGAAATTGAGAACTTTGGGTGAATTGTCAAGAATAAGCGATGCATCAGACGAAACTGAACTGATCTCTCTCTCACAATAGACTCAAAGTCGCCCAAGGCAAAAAAGAGGATAAAGAAAGAAGACGATCATGATTACACAGACAAGAAAAAGGTATGAACAGACCATTTCTACGCTTGACGAATGATGAACTCTACAGACGTAACACTAACACCAGTCTGACTTAATTAGGTGGCCAGGGGTCGCTCAGCAAGCTCCACAAAGAAGAAGGCAGTCAAACAGGAAGCTGTGACCAAAACACCAAAGAAACAAAAGGACGCACGTCCGAAGGAAGCCAAATCCAAGAGAGGAAAGACCGCCAAACCCCTGGAAGTAAACACACCTCAGCATGAAAAGAGACCAGCAGCTCGCAGGAGGAGAAGCAGCAATGCAGAGCCAACAGCTGCAGGTGAGCTCCCGATACAATGTCAAAACAAAACATGTTTTTCTACCGGGGGGTGAGAGAATTTTAATCTCATTGTCATCCTTGTTGTAGGTCAACCGAGGCGAAGCGGGAGGGTGACCAGACAGAACAGCAAATAAAGAAAAACAAAAAGGGAGAAACCACTGTACAAGGCTGCTTTTATACTTTTATAGCTTTTTTTTGTAAATAAAACATGTTTTTACAAAAATTCTGCAACTATTTATTTATTCAATGCAAAGTTATCATCACTCTGAGTAGCTCAATAAAGATGCTAATAAACTGTCAATAGAACAGCACCAGATACATTTAATACCGTCTAACTAGGTTCTACCCTCAGCGCCAAAGTTATCCCGGTAAAATGCCTTTTGTATTACAAGATGAGGAGAAGTGACACGATTTGAAAGGGGCTGAAGGTCAGAGTGATTCCCTCTGACGTAATGTGTGCTGGCTGGGTGGGGTCATGTCTCTCCAAGAGATCGCAACTGAAAGGAGACAAAAAAGTTTTGTTCTTAGAAGACAATACAACATAAACCATGCCAGACAGCAGTAAACTATATAAATAGAAATACTCACTGCCAGGCTTCCCTGACAGGAAGGGTAGTGCAGAGAGTTGCTGTCACGCTGCTCCCGTGCGACTCGTAGAGTCGGACTACAAGTGCCCGCTTCCTGTCCTCAGCCTGTAATGGTAAATAGAGTAAATAGCCATTAACGGGCTGAGAGGATTAAGTCAAGCTAGGTCAAGCTTGGCATTTAATGGGATACCTGTTTAATGGTCTCAAGGATGACTGCGGCACTGCTGACGGAAAAGGCACTCCAGGGGACGGTGTCGGGCGAGCACTGGATTGACCTCAAAGGGAAGTTGAGGTTGTATGCATTCTGGATGACTGAGGCATCTTGGAATGATCCTGTAGTACGCCACAGAAAATATATTTCAAGTTCAACAGTCAAGAGTTTGAAGGTTTAATGAGAACAAACACAGTTAAATCCTACCTGCGTGTGGCATGATTGCATAGGTGAAATGATGAGTCCCCATGTCAGCGTTGGCATCTGGGGCCTTTGGTGCTCTCAGTCTAGAACAAAGACATCATCTGTTAGATGTAAGGATTGTTTAAATGTAGTTTTACTGAACTGTTCTGTTTATTTTACTGTTGCATTTGGACAATGGGGAACCTCACAGGGACAGTGTCATGGTGTTCTCGTGGACTGAATAACCGTATTTGCAGTCATTCAGCAGTGCAACTCCGAAGTTGTGCTCCGACAAATCGGCCCATTTGTGACCCCAAACCTGACAAAGACACGATGATGAAAAACAATCAAAACATTTCAACAGCATTACTTTTGTTTCACAGCAGAACTGACATCGGTTGTACTACAATTTAGGTGTGTAGGGCCACAACATGGTCCTGGGCGAGGTGTCCAAATACCTGTGGAGAGTAGTTTACATTAAAGGTCCAGTGTGTAAGATTTAGTGGCCTCTAGTGTTGAGGTGGCAGATGCAACCAACTAAACACCCCTCGTTTCACCCTTGCTTATGGTGAAGTGTAACGCCCTCTCTAGAGCCACTGTTTGGTTTGCTTAGTTTCAGATGCTTATACACTACAAATTATGAATATCATATTCCATTTCTGCTAATAGATCCTCCTAAATCCTACACACTGGACCTTTAAGAAGAATATTATTTAATTTCGCTGTGTTGTACCTCAAATCTGGCCCAGTCCCATGAGGTGTTCCTGTGTGTGGGTCTCTGCAGATGACCAAACTGGATCTCATATGTAGCATTGGGGCTGCGTACTCGCACAGGGAATTCCACCTTGAGGAACTTGTGAGACTCCGCCCACACTACCTGAAATCAGAGGATGCACATCGTTTATTTTTTGAGTAGTGAAGAAGTTGTCAACTGTTGGGTCAGGGTTGGGCTCGTACCTCTGTGTTGAACTTGATGTAAGGACACATGGCGTCCACGACAATCTCCTGTTTGATCGTGCTCTTATCACTGATCCTAAGGGTGAAGCTGACACTGCCGCGAAGCCCACCTGAGGACACCACATGAATAGGCTGCACCACCTCCAGCACCGGCTTCCTGTGGGGTCAACTTTGCAGTCAGGCTTTTGATATTCACATCTACAACACCTGCAAATAGTGTGATGAGTATCAAGGTGTCACAAGACAGATGCGGCAGTAACGACTGAGACCTTGTCTGCAGATGGTAGTCCATTACATCCCAAGCATCCCAGTACAGAGGGACATCATCGAACATGACAAACTGGTTCCCATGACAGCCGTCAGAGATGGCTTCTCTGAAACAAAAAGACAGACGTTGATTCATCAACATGTGGCAGTAATAGAAAATACACAGTTGGTCTCATGTAGTCTGACAGTACCTGTTTGCATTGATCAAATGAAGTGATGCCAAAGTGCCATCTTTGTTTATGATAATCTTTAAAATCCCGTTCTCCATGAGGACAGAGCCGTCAGCCTGAAATCATACACAAAGTCACAGTTAGGCAAATGATATTGCAATAAAGTTAAATAAATGCTCTGTATATATAGTACAGGACTGTTTGTTTATTTTCTAATATTGGTGCAAAGGAAAAGTATATCAACACGGACCCAGGTAGAGACTTAAAATGTGTAGAAATAGATTGAGGAAAACAACATACTGCATGAAGTGCACATTCACACAAAAGACAAAAACAAACAAAGAATAAAAAAAATAGATAAAACAATAATAATATGCAATTGCTCCTGCATGTCTATGAATGTGTGTATTATCAACTGATAGAGAAAAGACAGGCAAGAGGAAGACTGAACTCTGCTTTGAGCCACGCCCTTTCCAGAGCCTGCCCCCGGGAATGAATCGGCTCTGACCTCCGTCTTTGCCCTTTCCTGTAACCCCCGACGAAACCACTGCAGCTTTCCACGGGAAGCCACAGCTGAGGGGGTGTGTCATCGTGATCAAGTGAAACCATAACTAGACAAGGGCGGTAATGATTATATAGCACATACTTGTTGAGTGACTGAGACTGGGGTCACAGGCTGTGTGTCTTCAACAGGAGACAAGCCGATGCTGGGAACTCTCACCAGAGCTGCAGAACAAATAATACCACAGAGCATCAGATGTGCAGTTGTAGTTTGGAAAGCAACAACATAAATACTGAGATTGTTATATATATATATATATATATTTATATCATGACATACCCACAGCAGGTTTTCCAGCGGCATCTTGAATCTGGATGACTTCTTGGCGCTCCCATGGCAGAGAGTTGAACACACCAGCAGCATTGCCCTTTGACCCCAAAGCTCCACAGGCCTCTTTCAGCAGTGTAGCACCATCACTACGGATATCTACAACACAGTGATTTACTTTTTAATTTGGAAAACAACCATTAAATATGGTTCTCATTATCATGGACCGCTACTGAAAACCGTACCTTCATAATACCTGAGTGCATCCTCCACAACCATCTCTATACAGCTGCCGGGAATCACGTCATGGAACTGGTTTAAAAGAAGCAGCCTGAAAGGGAAACATTACATTTTCATACTGTAACAAGCGGGACAATGTATTTATTCATTCTCATTATCAAACTGTAATATGTGTGTCTGGACCTCCAGAGCTTCTGCAGCTTTTCCGCAGGATACTGAAAGGTCCCGTCCTGGCACAGAGCCAGGCTGCCGGCTATCTCGATGTCATGAAGCAACGTCTCACACTGGCGGTTCCCTCGTTTAATCTGGAAACAACAAAGCAAGTGTTCAAATAACTGCACCTTATCAAACAGTAACAGCATTTTTATGTGACTGTTTTAACACATTATTGCTATCGTAGTTTTATACTTCACGTTTATCTATTTTCTACACAAGTCTGGCACTTCCCTCTAACTCAAATACATTTACTAAAGGACTAGTTCAGCCAAAGATTAACATAAAATGGCTCCATACAGTTTTTCCGATGTAATCCAAGTCTCTGCAGGGCCCAAGATCCCAAACTGATTTGAAAAGACATTATCTACACCCTGAATGTGCGGTTGAGCTTGTGCGCCGACTTCAGGCGGCATGTGTGCTAATGCTTTTAGCTTAGCAGCTACGGTGAAGACTTTGCCCTAAAGAAGGTTATAAATATCGACTTTTCAAATCAATTTGGCGTCTGGGAGTTTTCAATTCCTCTCATAATGCGATTTTTATTCTACCTGTGCCTGTGTGGTGTAGGTGCCGTTGTGCAGCTCAAGGAAGAGCTCTCCGGTCCAAGTACAGAGCAGAGCTGAGTCAGCCCGAAGCTGAGAGAAAAGCTCATCCGGAGTGGATGCCCGGACCCTGGGGAACAAACAATTGGAGATGGGAGTGACCAATGACACTGCTGGTTACACCTCTGTTATTCATTCTGACTCAAATGAAATTGTATTTACTAGTACTGTGAACCAGCACTATAATGACATCAGTAGACATCACTCATATCCTTTTGCTTTTATAAATCTGCTGCCTACGTGCTGACACCCCATTACAAACTTTACTACATAAATCCCACAGCGTCAGAGCAGGGAATATAAAACCTCATGACTCATTTTTTTTGTTTTGTGGGAAGTGCTTCCGTTTCAGTTTTCTGCTTGGTCATAGCCACTGAGTGCCCAGTTATACTGTGGGACAGGAACTTACTTGGGAAGTCCATCTGTGTCTTGAACCCTCTCCAGTCTGTCTAGCATTAGCTGTGTGGGCCCACCGCCGCCATCGCCAAAACCAAACAGCACTGCACTGTGGTTGGCTCTGCCTTTATCCTTGTTATTCTTCACAGTCTTCACCAGCTGTGGGCAGAGGAAACATAAATACATGTAAGTTTTGAGAAGTTTGCACATTTTCTCTTCACAGACTCAACATTCACCTTGTTATGTGCAAAAGCAAACTCACGTCTTCAACCTTGCCCTTCATCTCGTAGGAATTTCCAGGTGGGAAGTGAGTTAAAACCTTGGAGCCATCCAGACCTTCCCAGAAAAATGTGTTGTGCTTTGAGAAAGAGAAATCAAAACTGAAAACTTTATTCTTGGGGAAAGTTTTGTTTAACTTTGTGCCAGGGTATTTTACTTACAGGAAAGGTGTTGACCAGGTTCCAGCTGAGCTTCTGTGTCAAGAAATTAGAGACGCCGCTGCCCTGCATTATTTGAGGAAGTTGGGCTGAGTAGCCGAACGTATCTGGAAGCCAGAACTAAAGAAAACAGAGAAGTGATTCTTAGATTATGCTTTGGTGACGGAAAAGTGGCTTTACACACAGAGGTCAACTCGTGTTATGCAGACATTAGGCCTGTCACGATAATTACATTACCGACTTATCATATATATCTAATTATACATATCTTATCATACGTCTTAACTTATCGTACTGTCAGAGGTGGCAAAAGTACACACATTCTTTACTCAAGTAGAAGTACAGACACAGACTCTGGTAAAAGTACTGATTCAACTTCTTTACTCAAGTAAAAGTGAGAAACTACAGATCTAATATGTACTCAGAGTGTAAAAGGAAAACGTAACCCTATGAAGGACATTCACCGGACATTTTAGTGCAAAGCTAAACAAAGTTTACATCATCCATGTCGCTGCCGACAGACGCCTTTTCTCCCCATCCGATTTTCCCTCTCTTCGTTTGTTTCGGTATTTATGTTTCATCTCGCTTCATCTGCCGAGCATGAAATGCACTGATAGGCTGAAATCAGCCTTGTGACTGTAAAACTTAAGTATCGTGTCCGTTTTGAAAACGTGAGAAGCCCAAAGTACAGATATTTGTGTTAAAATGTAGGGCGCAAAGAGTTGTCAGAAAAATAAATACTCAAGTAAAGTACAGATACCTGAATATAGTATAGTAACCAGGTATTTATACTTTTGTCTGTACTTGTCCTCGGCCATCTTTGATGACCTAAATACTGCCAGTTGTGTTTTGACGTGCTTGTTATTTTACATAAGAATGTCGCCAACATGATGCCAAAATACCTAGCAGGGTTTTCTCTTACCGTTACAAGACTTGGGTGCAGTAAGGATCATTTTATTTTTTTATTTATTTGTTTTATTTTAGTTATGTTTAATATACTTTAGGATATTTTTTTTTTTTCACATTCCAATTCTAATAAATGAATATTACAAATTTAAAGTTCATTGCTCTTTTAAAGTGTTTACTTGGGTTGTTATGCTATTACATTGTCATTATATCAGTGGCATCAAATGGCTTAAAATGACAATAATAATGTTTATTGCGATATATCATCTAACATAAAGTAGTAATAGCGACAGGCCTGGTAGACATTTTATCTCTACCTCTTTGCAAATGATCCCAAACTCGTGGTTGAAGAAGCGCTGACCTTCCAGGAACTGCCGGACCATGGACTCCCCTGAGGGCAGGTTGCCATCCTGACAGGTAAACATATATATACATCTTCATAAAACTGGTTGAAAGGGAGCAGCCCCAATAATACAATGAAATGTGATTGATTTGCAAGATCAGGGTTACCATTTCCACCCACGTTCCTCCAACTGGAATGAACTGGCCTTTCTTGACGTAATCCTGAATCTGGGAGAAGAGCCCCGGGTACCAGCTCTGCACCCACTGGAACTGCTGGGCCTGGACGAAAAGCAACACGAGGTCAAAACTGAAGAGGACTGCTCAGAGTTGTAGAAGCTTTATAGCTAATACAAAACTGGATTAGTGGACAAATCACCTGAGAGCAGGTAAAAACAAACTCTGGGTTCTTCTCCATTAAACGGATCACTGTCACCCAGCTTCGGCCACATTTGCGAATGGTCTCTTCGTAGGGCCACAGCCAGGCTGCAGGTACAGAGTGATAAATAGCTGAGTTACAGTGCTAATACCATGAGCATGTCCATACTTCAGTTTCAGTTCAGTTCAGTTTTTGATTCTCAGTCAGACATTTTGGTTGGAAACAAAAAGAGACCTGAGTCTATGTGGCAGTGACCCATCGCATGCGCTGTGTGTTGGCTTTCCCCGTTGCGCTGGCTGAAGAAGTTGTGAGCCAGACTGCGTGCTTTGGAGAAGGTGCTGGGATCAGAGGGATCACACAGGTTCACCATCTCATTGACAGTGAAGAGTGCCTGGTAGCCTCGTTGCTCTCCCTCTCCAAGCTCCTGCGAGGGAAGAAAAGAAACAGCTGAACTTAACTTTTGCTTTCATTAGATTTTAATTGAAGTAAAACTATGTTTTATGTGATTGTACCTTCACGATGTCAACCAGCATCTCAAAATCAGTCAGCAGCTCCTGTACGTCCCGGTTAAATACCACCAGCTCGGCCTTCTGTACTGAAAACTTCCTGTTTGGATCTGGGGCTGCAATCATGGATCCTTGACCGGCTCCAAAAAGCCCATTACAGGCCACCTCAACATAAAGGGTGATACTAAAGAGCAAGAGAAATTGAGAAAGCAGTAAGTAAGCAAAGTTGGTTACAGAAGCAGCAATGAAGTCATGTTTTAGTTCACGGACCTGTGCGGCTCCTCATCTTTCAGACAGTCAGACAGGATGTAACTCGTCTTTTCACCCTCTTTAGTCAGGCCCTACAAACCCAAATGTAACATGATGACCCAATGAAATCCAGTTAAGCAAACATTTTGGCACTTTAATGTAGTCTGGCCTTAAAGATAACTGCTGCTACATTACCTGAACTGGCTGTCCGTCTCTCCAAACCATCGCCTCTCCATCGCTTTCCCACAGAAGATGAACCTCTTTCCCTCTCCAGGACTCGGGGATTTTCAGGCTCACTTTAAACCAGCAAGTCCACCACCTTCACCGACAGATGCACCGCATTTAAGATTTTTATATTTTCTATGCACTTCATCCTATCTTTTGATGCATACTGTTGTATGTGCTGGAGGGGACAACAAAGCACTTCACTGCACAATATAACTTGAACATTAAGCTTGGTTTATTGACCACATCTGAGGATGCAAAGGCAATCAAAGCTGACTGTATTACTCACGTCGGTCCAAAGGTATCGCCCACTTTATGAGGTGCAAAGTTCTGCTTGGAAGCTTCCGTGAATTGGATCCGTTTAGAGGACAAGAAGGAGGCGAGCGACTCCAGCGGGCAAGAGTCTCCATAGAGCCTGCAGAGATAATTAAAGAGTCAACTTGCAGTTATTCACATGGGTCAATAAACCAGATTCAGATGAGGAAGAACACAAAAAACCCATTAACATTGTCTGTGATGCTCTGAACAGACAGCATGTGCAGTTTGTGGTTACATACACATTACTGTAAGTGGACAGATGTGGAAAGGTTTTTTTTTATTTTTAAAAAAAGCAGTATATTGTGTAAGTTATCTATTGTGTCAGAGTGGACACACAACTCAAAAGTATGCACAAGTATGAGGCAGTCAGTTTCATAAAGACAGCTTTACTCTGTAGCCGAGACAGTGATTGACTGTTGTGTTTATCATTAACACTGTCCAGCAGGAACATGCTGTGCTTCAGCAGTCAGTACAGTACAGTGGAGTGAGTGCAGCTGTGTGAATGGAGGCTTACCGTCCTCTCAGGTTGCAGTCTGTGAAGTAAATATCAGAGATAAACTTCTCTGCTCTCTCGAGGAGAGTCCTCCTGTTCTTCAGCACAGGCTGCCGATACATCACGGAAACAGCATGAAAACACCTGCAGCAGGGCTTCACCGCAGCGAACACGTCAGAGCCAGGGGCTTATTGTTACAAAGCAGGGAAGATGAACTCAGACCCACAGGGGACCCGGAAGTAAAACGTGTTGGTGTAGTTGCAGTGTGCTGCCACTAGATGGCGGTGCTGCTCAACAACAGCAACGATGCAGGGACTGCTTCTCCATGAGGTGTCAGGAAGAGGAAGAGGAAGAGCAGGTGAGCTGTGTGAAGTGTCAGCAGTGGCTATATTTTTGCTTATAACAGGTAAAATTGTTGAAATGATGTGAAACAGTCCTGATTAGTATTTTTATTTGTGCATTCAGGGTCAAAATAGGTCTTACAGGTAGAAATGTGTGACAGACAGGGTTGGGTCAGATTACCTTCAAATGTAGTCGACTGCTGAATATATATTACCCAGTTTTCTATAATAAGAGAAGTAATCGAGTGGATTACAACAAAGTAATTTGATCTGAATACCTTTTAATTACATTTACTGTGGAAAAAAAAACACATTAAAAATATTGCATCTTATACTAAAAATGGATGCAGGCACAAAAATCTTTATTCTTTAAACATCTCAAAACATGTTCAATGCATGAAATGCATTTTGTATATTCAGCATCTACAGTAGGTAAAATTAACCTCACAAAAACAGTAGAGCTGCACTGATTAATCAATTAGTTGTCAACTATTAAATTAAACGGCAACTAGATTGTTAACTGATTAATCAGCTGTGGTAATTTTTGAAGAAAATAAAAGTTGATATTTTCTGATTCCAGCTTCTTAAATGTGAATATCTTCGGGTTTCTTTATGCCTCTATGACAGTAGACTGAATATCTTTGGGTTGTGGACAAAACAAGACATTTGAGGACGTCATCTCAAGCTTCAGCAAACACTGATCGACATTTTTCACCATTATGTTACATTTTATAGGCCAAGAAACTCGTCGATTAATGGAGAAAATAGGCAACAAAATAATCAATAATCAATACTGGCTGAAACTACAGGTGACCTGTGTGTTCTTTACAACATGTGGGAGTCTTTGTTGCTGCAGTTTTTCAATCAAATGCCACATGGAGGACTTTGCTCCTGGAGGAGAGGACTTCTTACTCAAAATGTTCATCTTCCATTGACGTAAATAAGA
This sequence comes from Pagrus pagrus, assembly GCF_965226575.1. Taxonomy (NCBI): domain Eukaryota; kingdom Metazoa; phylum Chordata; class Actinopteri; order Spariformes; family Sparidae; genus Pagrus; species Pagrus pagrus. The sequence goes on along the minus strand of NC_140194.1, from coordinate 11,505,859 downwards.
AGGAATATAAAAAACTCCATTACCCATAATTCATCACTTAAAACAAAATCAAATCCACCAGGTCAACCACAAAGTGGAGGTCTTATCTCGGACAGACTGTGCGTCAGACACACTTTTCATGCGTTAATAGAGCATTGGTTATCATTCATTTTCCTCAGTTACATGTAATCCATTACTGCCCAACCCTGCTGATAGCCTGGTGTGATCCTGTGAGTCTCTGGGACTTGTCATTGAGTAAAAATGCAACAAATAATAAATGAGATTCTTTAAAAACACATAAATATTTTTATTTCTATTCTGACACAGCAGTTATTTACACTTATTATACATAAAGCTACAACTGAAAAAAAAACACTAGGGCACAAACAAAATGTACAAAACAACTACAGTTTAACAACACACGGAGCGGCACATTGGGATATCTGCAGTGCAATGAGGCCACAAGCAGCGATGAATAGGCAAAGTAATGGAGGACGGTGTGTACTGCCATAACTCTTTATGATGCAGAAACAGTCACCCTGTGTTTGTCGTCACATATAATGCTATTTCCTCATTTTAACAGATAGTCTAGAGCATCTAAAGTCTGGTTTTGCAGTAAATGTGTCACCTTCTATTTCATAAGCATGCAAATACTGTACTGTACACTGGACACGAACTCGGGAGCAGCTAAAACGATCCGATATACTGAAGCCAGAGGAGGTGATACAATGACCAAGGGAAGCCCTGTGAGGACAGCATGATGATGTAATAACTCTCCAGCGGACTTGTGGCTAATGCTACAGGCTGCAGTCTGACTGAGAGGCTCTCAGGAGTGCAGGGGAGTTAGTCTTGTGATCAGACCAGTGGACCGGGGTTAGGGGTCAGCCCACATGTAGCTGGATAACACAAAAGCCTTTTTTCCTCCTCAACATTATTCACAGGGAAGGGACTGTGTGTTTCTGTGTTTGTACAAAGCTAAGCGCCCTTTTATTATAAAATCCATAGAGCAGCTCTAAGTACAGGCTTGGTGGAAATGTGGTGCAGCCCATCCCTCCCAGGCCACGCTACCATCAGGGATGTCTGTCGACTCCGATCCCCCTATTGTTTGGACTGTGGTTGGGCTCTCCTCCACGCCAGGACTTCCCGAGGGAACGGGTGCCATGGTCGGACTTGACCTGAGACTCTTCCCAGTTCAGCTCCACTGTGGAGCTCTGCTTAAGAAGCTCACCACATCATGTCGGACAAATAAAGGGGGATAAGAGAGGACAGCTGCTCCTCTACGGAAGTAGTCATACAGCATTTAAAACACTCCAGCACGGAGGCCTACCATGTTCTGCCTGCCACAACACAGCAAAGGACGTCCAGACTGTGGCTTGTGCTTCCCAAAACCCCAGAGCTGCACGCAAACATTATCATGTGACCTACTTAAACCTCTCATGCTCCCACAAAAGGTTCAGACTGACCCACAGGACGATTTCACAAATACAGGAAGAATGATGCAAAAAGGACAACGGTCTCGTGGTCTTCTTGAAGTTTCGTCGAGCTCCTTTGAAGTGAGATGAGCTATACTCGCGAGCCGTATTCGTCTGTCTCTCCAATGTTGTATCCAACACCTTTGCTTTTGTCCTGTTGAGCACCAGCTCTGAAAAAAATAAACAACCACAATACATTCAGAATTTGATCCATAAATACATGTCATTTACATTGTTAAATGATCCCATTTCATAGCCATCAAGTCATTCTTGGTGAGGCTTATTTTGCCATCAAGATAAAATTTGTTATTAAGCTCCACGATATGAGCAAGATGTCGAAGTTTTGCCAGGAATTACTGCTGTGAGGACAAAATCGCCAGAATAAATGTTGGCAATGTATGTTTCTGCAAACCACAAATGTAATTAAACTTTTCTTTTCATTAGTTCAGTTTTCCATTTCATCTTGTGAAAATGCTTTACTCTGGTTAGCTTTGGGCACAAAAACCACATAGTTAGAGTTACGACGGGCTCATGTTTTGGCTTAATATAGGCTACCTGTTTTGGTCAACACAAACAGCTGGCGGTGTCCTGACCTCCCGTTAAAAATATCTATTTTTTGTTGCCACAAACACAGCTGGAAATTGTCCCTGGGGTCTCCTTAAAAACATCCTGTGGTTTTCATACTTAGAAATGTTGAAACGCAGACTTGAACTGTGGTCACTGGCTTGGAAGCCTTCTCGACTGTGAACTTGTCATAAACACGTAATCATGTGATACTTTTGTAGAAATGTCAATATGGTACGCAGCCTGTAGTCTATAGAAATGTGAGCAGAAACTTAACTGCCAACATTTTATCCTGGCGACAGTCGGATAAAGGACATGTGAAGACAGGAGGAACATGTGACACTGTTTAATGCACAAAGCCTGACACCAGCCCATCTGTAACAAGTCTGTCACTTAGCCCAGCACCTCCAAAAGCGGATCGGGCGTCATTAGCATAAAGAAATGAAAGAGGGGAAGTGACATCCCAGATGAGGAGGCAGCTTCAGAGCACATTTTACTTCTGGAGTGCCTCTTGTTGACATGTGTTATCTCACATTTTCCTCAGATTTATTTTTGAAAGCAGAAGAAGTTGTTAAAATTAGTGATTTATGATATTGTCATACTCTTATTGATGTATTTAACACAATGCAGTATGCATGAGAGTTGATCATCATTAAAGTTGCAACAACAAATGTTAATTCTCTACAATTGCTTTAATTCCACATTTACAGCAGCAGTGAAGTCACTGAAACTTTACATTATATATCTAAGTACGTATATATTCATCCGGTCCACACTTGTTTCCCCTTGAATGAAGAAGTTATTAAATGGTATGACAGAGCACAAAGACAGCAGGTTCCTCCATCGATTCAGTTCCTCGCATACTAAACCTGAACAGATCACATCATATAATCCTGCTCGTCCGGTTGTTAAAAACTCTTGGAAAAAGCACACATTGTTTGCTGCTATAAACAGCTTTTCAACAACAATCCCTCCCTCTGGGTTACTGTAACCATTCTTCCAGAGCTAGTTTTTTCTCAACTTTGAAAAAAAAAAAGTGAATTCTCAAATGAATTCTCAACCACGTACCACAAAAAAAAAAAAAAAAAAATCTCTGCAAGACACACAGTAATGCAAAGCCAAGAAAATATTCTCTAGGGTACGAGGGAATATAGCTTTTTATAGAAAACCACAATTATACAAAATGGGCTCATAATTTATGCAACCTCACACTGTCATGGGTGAATTACAGTGGCACAAGTGAGTGTGCGTTCCCAGAAAATCCAAACTAATGAGGACACAACCCTTGTAAAGTCTTTGATTCTGTTTGAAAAAGTCTGACCCCAGCTGTTAGGGTCAATTAAGGTTGACCAAAAAATGTCCACTTTATATATATCGCCAACTAAAATAAATCATGGACAGCTTTGAATTTGAAGTATTAGTACAGACCTTTAAAATTTTCTTTTTTGGGAGATTTAGGCAAACAGATGTCTTCTAACAGTGTGATATACACCAGATTTGCTCCGACTAACAAAAAATTCTCAAACTTTTATCATCATCATGACTTCAACAAGCATCATTGTGGTCTTGTTGTGATGTTTTTGCCCTTTGCTTACCTTTTATGCCTTATTAGACAGCACAGTAAAGAGACAATGAGAACAAGTCCCAGTGCAGAGCTCACCAGTATGGGAACCAGTAAACCTGCAGAGCATGGCAGAAGCAGAAAGGGTCATGTGATGGTTACGGTCTTCTTCTCCATGTTTTCATTCAGCATGTGGGCTAGTATGTATAAAAGGCATACACAGTATACATATTCATTCTGGTATTTAGGTTTAGTTTGGCCATCTATCGTTGTCTTACAAAGGGAGGATTAATGCTGCGTATGAATTTGAAAATGACGAACAATGAGAGGGAAAAATATGCAAAAAGCTACATACCAGTGTTTATCCAAGACAGGTCTGCTGAGTAACAGAGAAGAAGAGAGAAAAGAAGGTGAAAATGAAATTCACAGAGGAGGAGACACCTCAGATACGGTACCAACAAAGAAAAAAGAGTTGAAGTGTTCAGAGGGTTTTATGAGAGATAAAATAAATTGTAGCTTTAATGTCTAAACAGGTCTTTTCATGACACAAGCTGACGGTATTAACAGACATGATGCCCTTGCAGACAGGTTTCAACCTCATTTAATCTCAGAGCTCTGCTCTTGGCCAATCTATCCTGTCAGTCAACTGTTTTGGGTTCATTACATAGACCTGCGTTCATTACCTGAAGACTTACCACATAACCATTACCTGCCTCACCCTGATCCTCACCCCCCACCTTAACCTAACTTTAAACCAAGTCCTCACCCTGAAATTTAACGATTTACGTGATGGAGACGTTGGGTCCCCATATGGAAGGCGAGTCTCGCAAAGTGACTGTGTCAACATATTTATGTCCCCACAGCGTGAGTAATACAAATCCACACACACACTCCTTGTCTCTTGAGCAGTTGAACACCAGTCTTCTAACTTGAAGGATGACTTCACCGTCTTTTAAGTCTTTAATGGATACAGTTCAAACTGTAGCACAAAATCATGTTATACATCAAACTAATGTAAGTACCTGCATGTGATAAAGGAGGCTTTACATGGATAAAACCCTAAACTTTGAAAAAACATTGAAGGCATTTATGCCATATGGAGAATTTCAAACAGGAGATTAGGTGTCTCCAACATTGTCTATTGCACTTGCTCAGTTTACTCCTTAAAATGTTTAAGTTTTTTCTTCAAAACCATTTAAGCTCCACCAGCGTCCTGTACCTGCCTGGTCAGCTAAAATATAAGAAAAACATATATAATAATATATATGTGTCTGCAAACCACATGTATGTTAAAACTCTACATTTCTTTATGTTGGTTTCCATTGGATCAATTTTCTATTTTTATCTTGCTCTGGTTTGGTGTAGCACTAAAACTACCCGTTTAAGGTGAGGAAACAGCATGTTTTGCCTTCAAATACTCGTTTGGGTCGCCACAATCACTGCTGGAGATAAACCGAGGTCTCCTCAAAAATATCCAGTGGTGTCACAAATACAAATGTTAAAACCCGGTCTTGAGCTGCGGTCACTAGCGTGGCAGCCCTCTCGCCACTACCATCACCTCCGACTCACAATGTGAAAGTTAGGTCATACACGTAACAGGAAAGACACATTGATGCATGACACATTTTGTAGTAATGTCAAAATAGTATTACACATACACATTTGAATAGTTCAGTGGTTTGTCGAAATCTTCTCACTATTTTTGCTAGCAACACAGAACTGAATGTTAACTGTACTTCAGTTGTTTATAGCAAATACAAACCCTTCTCTAATTCCTGCTTATTGCACAGCTTTGAATCTTATGTCTTCACAGATATTACTGAATGTGTAAAAACACTGTACAAGGATGATGTTTTAAAAGGAGACCTATTATGCTTTTTCATTTTTTTTCCTTTCCTTCAGTGCTTTATATTGGCTTTATGTGCATGTAAAAGATCTTGAAAGTTAAACAGTCAGAGTCCGCACAAACAGAAGCTCCTCTCTCCCACAAAAAACCCTGCTCCTGAAACGCCTCGTCAGTAGTGCCACCTTTAATTATGTCATCATGTCACACGTGCATAATTTATGCCTAGCAGCTAATTTGGCATGTGAGAATTGATTTAGCACAGCTGCTCTGTTGTTGTTAGCGGTGCTGGGTCAGGCATGTGTGAGCTGACCAATCAGAGGAGGGGAGACAGAAGTGTTTCAGACAAAGTGGGAATATAGTGCTGCACAACTAAACCGTGTGAGAAAACAGATGTGTTTTCTGAGCATTAAAACATGTAATATATCTCTAATAATATATATATATATATATATATATATATATGTATATAAAACTAATTCTAGTAGTCACCCAAAATAAAACCATAAACCTGAAAATGAGCTTAATATGTCTCCTAGACAGAGTATAGTTTTGCCCAATGTGTGCTGGCAGAGCCCCATGTGTTGCTGAAAAGTAATGTTTGCAAATGAAGTCGGGAAGAAATTTTGCCATATATGCTTCATGTAAAATGCTTTTATTGAAAACAGTTCCCTATGTACAGTAACTGACTCCTTACTTATTGTAAATGGAGATTTTGAAAAGAAGAAGACATTGTCAGACAAGACAGGAATGTGACGTAGAGCGCATAATCTCCTGCAAATGCCTTTGGTTTCTTGCATTTCTATATTGTGCACAAATTACTAGTATACGTCTACAATTACCACAGTATAGAACCGAACTTGGCATACATTAAGACACTATAAATATTTTTTTTTTCCAGACATTTTGTGTACTACATATAGCTTGATGCATATAGATTTCAAAGCATGAAATATGTGCTTTCGAAGTGAAGCGTTATGTGAGTTAAGGCAAAAGTGATGCAGACAGACCTACAGCAAAAGAGATCTTTCTCAGTTTTTGCAGATTTTCATGACAAATATGTACATATTGAGATCTTCTTACAGTACTGAGCGCAGTCACTGGTGCTGAGTGGTTATACATAGGCGTATTTTTGCAACGTTTGCAAAAAAAATACAGTAAACGACCTCATACTACAGTCTTTATCTAGATAGAAACTGCATTATTATGTGCACATACTTGAAAAGAATAATTTATCATTAAATACATTTGTGAGAAAGACTGGTCAAAGGAGTTCAGGGCATGGCTTGAAAATTAGTCTTTCATTCTGCTACAGAAAGTGACATAATGTGAGTCTCAACTATGTCAGGAATCTCTCTAGTCTTCCCACTCCATCGGCAAAAGCCAAGGATGTGGATAACCCTGGCTGTGTGGTTTCCTGGGAACAGTAGCAGGGGTGAGACCGCCATAATTTGTCACTGGCACACTTTGCTTGATTGTTGTGGAAGTCTTCCTCTGATTCTTCAAGGCTCTTGTCAGAGAGCGATCTAACTCCAGCGCCTCATCTGTTGATGGCCTTCCACGGAGAATGTGTCTGATGGCGGGGAGGGCTAAGTCTGACTTACAGTCCAGGTAGCTCTTGAGGTTGAGCTCAGGGAAAACTGCATCTCTGAGAGCCTGAACCATCTGCGTCTCGGCGTGAGACAGTTTAAGCTGTTGGAAAACTTTGTGCTCCAGTGATACGTAGCACAGTGCTTCTTCAGCCAGCCCTAACTTTCCCACGGAGCGGTTGGTCTGGCTCTTCTTCAACAGCGTTTGTTGTTTGGATTTGGCCAGAGTCTCAGTCTGTTGGTTCTTGTGGTACTTCTTCTTGCCAGCATAGAGCTTCTCTGTGCCACTTGGTAGGAGCTGATAGAGCCCTTCATCAGCCAGGTCTGCTAAGTCACCAACCAGCAGCTGCTGAACGATTTGCTTCCTCTTGAGTGGAGATGTGACTGTGAGAATGCCGTGCAGTCCTCTGCCTGCATCGGACACACAGCCAATCATAACTTGTTAAACATCCCAGCCTGTGGGATATTGCTTGGAACGACTACGGGCCTTCACACCCAGCATGCAACAGCACTGCCTGTAGTGATAAACTAAAAGCACAAGCCATCGCCTGATAAATGCCGCTCATGAAAGCAGAGGAATCCACGCTGCCATGTGAAAACGTGTGCCATTAGAGAAGCATAGCTCTGAGAGGGAAGCTTTGAAAATGAAGAAAACATGCACATTCATACCACACTATATGGACCTAAATACCATACAGTGTGGTAAACCAGTCGACCACATAAAAGTAAGCCTTTAAAGACCAAATTTAAGGGCTGCAGACTCTCAGTATGTCAGAGGGACGGTTAATTTGTTGTGTCTTAAAAGATGGCCTACTTTCCAACAAGCTCATCAAAGTCAATCAACAAAGATGATTAAGAAGAACATCAACATGAAAGCTCGACCGCAAGCAGGTGACACCATACAAAGTGTGACAGCCCTGTGCCTCGCAGAAGAAAAACAAGCCCATACATCATTCAAACGTGTCTGTTTGCCATTTTAAAGCAGCGCGGTGGCCATGTCATTCATGTGACCTTTGCACTCATGCTCCAGCAATAAAGCAAGCTCATTTTGAAGACCATACTTACCCTCCTTAAAAGATACTAGCACAACTCGGCTGTCGGCGAGCTGCGGTTTCCTGTAGTTGCCATTCAGAGACACAGGGGCTGAGTCCTGGGCATGGGAGGAGTAGAGGGCTGTTGCCAAGCTCACAAACTAAGAAGACACAACAAAACAAAAGAATGTTACGCACAGACGAGCTTTTTCCACACGATTAAGGTTAAATACAGGGGGCACGCCATATAAAAACGTCTGAACATTTGATTTAACGACTGCTTGAAAATCAAACGCTGACGGAGCACCTGTTTGCGAGATATTGTGACATGATTCCTGAACACTGTCCACAGGACGCTGGGATAGCACGGAGGAGTCGTCAGTGAGCCGTCGTAGCGATAATACTCATCCAAACGTGCAGGCAGCAGCGCTCTGATGTTGAAACCGGGAACCTGCACTCTCTGATCTGCCCGTTGAAAATAACAACAGAACAGATTTGTAAGTGATGAAGAGTTTCTGACCTCAAACCCATAAAAAAAACAACCAAATCTCTTATTGCTACATGTGTTAAATGACTGTGTATCACCAAGATAACTTGTATTGTGCACTAATAATTGTTAAGGATAATCATAACTTCAGACTCACCCCTGTATTTGATGCCATTGATGAACTTCAGAAACTGTTCAAAGGCCGGATTGAACTCTCCAACCTGCATGACAACACAGAGATCATTCTGCTGCTCCACAGAGATTCACACATCACTGTCCCCACCATCCACAAGGCCTCACCTCAATCAGGACTCCCAGCACGGCCAGGCCGTCAGACTTGTCCACAGCCGTGGACATGTTGGGATACTTGTCCGAGTTGTAGTGCACTACGTGCATCTGTGGGAGAAAAGAGAAATGAGTCAAGACCCTTGTGAGCAAAGCAAGCAAAAAAGGTTTGTTGTTGCAAGTCGTCAAAATCTCGAGCTGATTGGCTGAAAAGTTTGCTAAGTTTCTTCATTATGTCCAAGGTGAAGCACAGGATGTAATATAGATTTCAGATATGTTATGGAAAGTATAAAAACAACAAAGCCTGACCAATATATTGGTCCAATATCAGCGATGAGTATGGTTGAAAAATAGTCAGAACCTTATTTCTAAATAGGATGGCCCTGTTTTAAGCTTAGGCAAAACCTCAGTCAGGAAGACGCATGCTCAGGCCTTTAGTTTATTTCTCATACCACTCTGTCATTCAGTCGTCACATGTCTGCTCACTCATTATCTGTCAATTGAGATATCAGCTTTTCACATCTGCCTGTCACATCTATCCAATACCACAGCAAGACAGCCAGCCTGTCATCTTGTTCCTGTCTTTTAACATACGTTCTCTCTCTAGCTTTAGTGTTTTTATGCTGCTGTCTTCAAACATGCATCATTTCATCAGCCTATCAATCTCAGCAGAGTCATCAGTCACTACCACCACCACCACCACCACCACCTCCTCCACTGGGGGTTTATCTAACTGTTGCTCAGAGCAGACGCTCTATTGATCACAGAATCTCCCTGTCGAGTCTAAGCGCCAAAGATTTTCTGACAAGACTCAATTGTCACACATCATCTGCGGTAATAAACATTTTCTTCACCTCATTCACTTGTCTGTTCTGATTGAAGTAAAGACTTTTCTTCTGTGCAGTGACGCCTCAGGAAGCATTCAGAATAGACTACGTATTTATACCATCTCACCTCACCTGTTCCATGAACGGTAGGCGTTAATTGGACTGGAAATAGCTGGTGTTGTTCAGAGGATGTAATACTGGTGGAAAACTAAAGATGTATTGCAGTAGGTGATCTATTACAGCACACAAATAAACACCAGACAGCTGTCGGCTGTTTTGGTGACGGTATTGTGTTTTATATTTGGCGCGAGCCATGTTAGTCATTCTGTCCCAATATGACGTAACTGTATTTACCGGCTTTGTTCTGTCTTGGATATCTAGGTGGACGCTTGCACTATTTCTGGGAAATGTTCAATTTCCCATCATTCCATCCCTCTGAAGCAACATGTCATCAAGGAACTGTGGTTCTGCAGTCTGGAGGGACTTGAAAAGATGCACGCTCTCAACGTGTCCACTCTGAAACCCAGGTCAAACCACAGCACCTTAAATGTGGCCGTGCTGCAGCTGGGGCATGCTCACATAAAAGCTCACAGGTTGTAACCATTTCAGCTTCTAGCCACTATAATTCAAATGATACCAAATTAAATAAAATAAAGTCTCCTATTTTTGTTCCTATCATATAAAACAGTCTCTTACTTTATACTTTACTGTCTGCTGTACCTCAAGTACCAAAGCCAATAGAGTAAACTAGTGTGTGAAAAGTGCTTACAGCGCTTGACACATTAAATAGCATAGACAGCCACTCCTTTTCCAGAGGTGGTTTAAAACCAAAGCACATAATAGTCTGGTACTCTAATCCCCTTAAACCCTTCAGAAACAAGACACGCTGTCATACTTTACATACCGAGGCTGACTGAAATGATCTCTTTGCCTCCTTGTATGTGCAATTCTCTTTGATAAAATGTAAAAAATTGTAGTTTGATTGGTAAAGGGATTTATATTGAAAGAAAAACTGTGACCTTAACTGTCCTCTCTTTATAAGCTCAGTGGTCGAGATTTTAAAGGCTCACAACTTGTGTATTGTTAAAAAAACGTCCAAGTCTCTTTAATTATATGCATTTTATAGAAGCATTTAATTGTTCTTTACAGCCAGTTCCACAAATAAAGTGGAAGATGCACAATAAGCTTTTTCTGAAACTGTCTGACTGGTGAGCAGCTGTCAACCGATTGTCTGCCGCAGTGTCAAGACACTGGAAGAGTAATATGCAGATGCAGAGTTTCTTCAGCTCGAGCAGCGTCTGAAAGCCTCGGAGGGCGTCAGCGGCTCTGATTCCTTTGCCAGTCAAATGTCACACGTTTAAGTCGTAGAGCATTAAATCATTTGTCTGGTGTCAGAGTTGCTGTTGCCTGAGGCCGCAGATAAGTTAAAGACCCATTTGAATGAATGGACTGAGCTAAGTATATAATACTAAGGTATGAAAATACTCATAATACACGTAAATGTCCTGCATTCATACACTAGTAATTAAAGTATTCTCAGCAAAATGTACTTAAAGTATCAAGTGTTATATGTTATAGCTATGTTATTACTGATAAATAATTGTATAATAATAGTTAATTGAAAACATTTTAAAATTAAATAAAATTATCAACATAATGTGAACAAAAAGCAGTTTTGACATTATGACATCTATGTATCGTGTTGCTGAGATATCTATTAAAGTTATCATGCCAACCAGCTAGCTACAGCCTGGCCAGGTCATAAGAAGTGCTTTGTTTACCTCTGCTGCATACTGCCTGCCGTTGACCATGTGTTCAGAGCCTGATGGTCTGCCGGAGGAGCCCCAGTGGAAATGAAGCTGAGCAGCAGTGTAACGGTGAGGCAGGCTGGAGATGTACATCTTAGAGGGCAGTGATATTTGTACTGTGGATCACAAGAGGTTACTTCAGTCACAGGATCAAGAAACATCAACTCGATCTCACTTGAGGAAGTCGGCGTGTCACACTCTGCGCTGCCAAAGTCCTTTCCCAAGAAGCAGAAGATACTTTATGTTGGAGTGACAGAGGGGGGCTTGACACATGTCCGCCAGCGTATGATGAATGTTTACAAAGTGAAAAAAAACCTCTGTCAGCCTATTTCGGACACACGTCACGCTAATGATGCCACTCAGCTTGTGGCGTTGAGGCCCATCAGGCATGCACACATAAGCATTTGTCTGGTCTTTGCACTCTGTCAGTGGCTACAAGTTTACTTATATCATTATTACAGCAATCCGAATCGTGACCTCCACAGGGCAGACATTACATGCATGTTTGACTTAACAGAGTTTGTCACTGACATTGTCTAAAATGAGTACTGATGCAAAGTGCCACAGTTAACCTCAGTTTCCTCTGACTGAAAGGGCTTCTTATCTCCAAACAAAGCAGCAGAATCATTCGACAAACTGTCATTTTGTGGGATAATCACAATCTCCTGCGTAAGTCAGCAAAATGTTTGATTATGTGGCACATGTTGTTTACACTCTGATTGCTATACTTAGCAATCAAATTCAAGACTGTGTTGAAAATTGATATCTGACATTAAACTAAAGCGGGTTTCTTTTGTTGCATCAGAGACGGGGCAGCAGATGACTAATCTCTGCTCATATTTTCCCAGACTAAACGTGGAGCTCTTTCTCTTTCGGTGGAAGGACAGCTGAGATAATAAGAGAGTGATTATGGAAAATTGCTGTGTCAGAAGATCCACGTATCATTTTCTTTAGGTTGACACAGAAATTAGGCTTCCTCAGCAGGAACAGACTCCCCCAAGTTTACGTGTAACCTTTCCTAATGAATGCATTTACTCCTGTGATGATATGAGCTTAAAATAAACATTTAATTGTAAGCACTGCACCATATTATGTGTTATTATGATGTTTTATACTCACCTGAATGTCCATTATTTCCAAGAGTGAGCTGCTCATCGGGCGACAGGTTGTAGTTATGAACCTCGATTGGACGCAAAGTCGGGTCGAACCTCAGCAGCTCTGACTTGATGTTTATTGGAGACTGGAAAGCTCCACCACAGTATGGATAATGCTTGGCCCAGCTGTGCTCTCCTTCTGGCCCTGCAACGGCATCAGTGTAAATTATTAGAAATTATTATTACCTTAATGTTGCCCAAATGTAATTTTCACTATTTTAATATGCGGTGCAGACATCCGAAAAATGTGTTTCACCTCAGAACAATAGCAGGGAAACATTGCATGTCTTTTCAGATGTTAGGCTGATCCATTTTAAAGGACAAAAGAGAAAAGCGTGCCCCATTGTGAAGTAGAAAAGGAGATGGCTCCAAAAAGGGCCAGGGCATGTCCTGGCCTACTGAGCATTTTATCTGTAATCAAGAGTTAAGTATTATTATCTATGCAACAAGGCGGCATGGGAGAGGCATGTGGCTTTGCTCTGTGCCCAGCAAGAGTGAGAACCAGGCTGTTGTTTGCGGCGAGAGCCAGTGAGAACGCTGTCTCTCTCCAAATGAGAGGTTTCTATAAAGCACAGGACACTGAAAATGGCCACATTTGCAGAGCGAGTCATGCAGTTTACAAAGTGACCTCAGCTACACGAGGGTGTCTCTCAATAAGCGTGTCGGCAGAGGCAACAGGGCACTGTGGTCTCAGAAAAAATACAAAAGAGAACAAAATGTTAATGAAAACTGATGCAGAAGAGAAGGAACATCTCCGATAGTTGCATTCAGTGCATTTATTGAAGTGTAAGGATCCATAGTGAGCTTTTCAAACATGGTGCACAGTACGACGTGAACGGATCCTATCAAATCTGAAGTGACATCATTGACGCCAATGAATGAACCAGTGCTCTCAGCACTCGTGCGTACTTGCCACTAATTCATTATCCGTCTAAAAGTCCACCATTCACCATATGCCAGATGATTAAATATGAATGATGTAGCCCCAAACCCCACTGTCAGTTCCCAGACAAATGTGGATTGATTGTACAAGACATGCCAAAAGGCATCCAGTGAAGCTTCGAAATCACTGAATACTTGTTTGAAGCAAAACTCAAAGTTCAATCTAGGCAAAGTCTCCCTATCATAAAAAAGAAAATTTACTCTTATGGCTATAATTACTCTGTGTCCACTTCATTTACTGTTTTAATGAGACCCAGTCTGCCCTTTAATAAAGGCCTTCAGTGGCCTTTGGTGGCCCCTTGGCAGTCCTTGGTAGAACACACATGACTGCGGGTCATTTTTTAAAAACATCGGGGCGTTCATGTCTTAAAGGGGTGTTAAATAAGATGATTTATATAAGAAATCATGTAGAGAAAACTGTTCAACAACACATCAATATTCAGAGTGAAAAAAAAATAGTGCCAGGGTGAGAAAACAACACTACACAACATCATTTATTTGACTCCCATGTGACGGTTCAGTGTTGTGTCCTCTGCCAGAGGGTGGAGTGTTGAGGTGAAGATAAATCGTATGACTCAGCGGTGCCCCCATCAACAGAAAGTGCGACCAGCCCTCCAGTCTACTGACTGCTATGACAAGGCCTCTTGAGGGTTTGACTGTAACTGAGGATGAAATCCACCACGCTGCACACAGGAGGCCAGAGGCTTTTCTGTTATATATATATATACTGTATACATCTTTCGTCAGCAGTCATCACAAACATGTCCACTCTGACTCCTTGTTAATTGTGTTATCAGCAAAATTGCACGGGTTTCTGCTTGTTTTATTGTTTTGTTTATTATTTACTTCATAATCAGTGTTTACATGTATCTAACACCTGCACATGACTTTGGCCAAGTGCAGCAAAGGCTGAATATTTGTTTCTTTTGCCACATTGCTACTGGCACATTCATTAGAAATGTTCCTAATCTAATCTTGTGTGTTTAGGTGTTTGATTTTTTACAAATGTTCACACGTGGGAGACAAACAGCTGTCTAGAAAGACTCCACAAAGGGCAAATTTGCTCACATAAATGCCAAGTCAATGCTGTGATTATGACAGAGATCAGAAGCCAAATCAAGCAAGTTTGATTTCATCATCTATAATTATTCGACCATAAATTACTGAGCGGAGAAGCCGCTCTTTTCTTATCCATCTGTGTGAAATAATTTGCACTCTTCAAAGTTATCTTTAGAAGAGGGCAGTAAGTTTGACCAACGATTCTCATGTAGTCAAAACTGTAAGTTTAGTTTTAAAAAATAAGTGTCAGTTGCTCCACCTGCTACTTATCGCTTCTAACATTTAGCCCCTGAACGCATCAGACTTTTGAGACGCAGTGACACAATGACAAGAGGTCGCGCTCCGAGCAGAGTTTATGTAAGAGATAGTCATGGTTCAAGAAGTCGCTGCACGCAGTCCTTAAGGCATGAGACAAAAGCAGTCAGCCACTTATGAATTGTTGTAATTGCAGAGAGTGCAGTGGGCTCTGCAATTACATTACACGAGGTGACGGAGGGGATGTCAGCAAGGGTTGCCCTTGGAGGTCAAAGGCGGGTCAGGGAAGGATTTTTCCTCTTGATCTATCTTGTCTTGAGGGGGACAACGACAACAACATCTTCTCTGACTAGGCTATTTTTCTGTCAGAGAGCTGCATCATATTGCGCTCTAACACTGTGATGAAGACATACTTCAGTGCACTTGGAGTGGGAGTGCAGGTGAAAACTGGATGCAAAGATAAATATGCACCCCTGTTATGATTGACACAGACAAACTGTGAGATAAATATGATCAAACTTACCAGTGTATGTCCATTTGGCACCTGAAACAGAAAGACAACAATGTTATTATTATTATTATTATTATTATTATTATTATAGTATTTTATTAATAACAATATTAATAATTTGTATGTCACTTTTTTATAATAATCTAACACACACATTTCACTAATAAAACAAAAACAAGAGTCCAAAACATATTTCACATCAGCCTGACTCCACGTGCAGTTGGATGGACACACCTGTCATGAAGCATCATTTCTGCATAACTTGCATGTGCTAAATGCTCCACATATCCTCCTGTAGCACAAATATTGTCTTCTACTTCTTCATGAATCTGAGAGTATCCAAACTATCTCATCCTGACAGAATACTTCTGGCACTCATCAAAGATCTTACCATGCAGCACAGCGAGGAAAGTCAGCTGTAGAAGCACGATGGGGGTGAAGCTCAGAAAGTGCATCTTGATCCCCTCAGCCCTCCCTCGGCGCGGTGAGCCTGAAGTTAACCCGGAGTAGAGAAGAAGACGAAGAAGAAGAAGGAGAAGAAGAAGCTTTGGCGCACCGGAGCGCCAGCCTTCAAACCGGCTTTTATATCCATGTTGTCAGCTTCATTGTAGCTCGCACTGACGTCAGAGCAACAACAAAACCAGCCTCCAGAGTCATCTGGTCACCGGAGAGTGACAGCTCAACAGCGGAGACCGCATCAGAGCGCACTCACTCATTTCAGGGCGGGCGAAGGATGCGGGAAATGCTGAGCGCCGCGCACGTGTTGGACCCTTCAGGTTGTGTGACGCTGAAGGACCAGGAGGCAGAAAGGCTGAGCAAGTACTCACAGGTGAATGTGAGGACTGTGGAAACTCTGGAGGCAACATTTGGTAAATGGGGTTTCCATTTGTCCCACCTGTGTACAGGTGAATGGTTGCGTCATTGCTCTGGTGGCTACTGGCCACATCAAAGTTCAGATTATGGGACAAAAAGATAAAGAAAATATTTTTTTAAAATCCCATCACAGCAGTGTACACTCCATGTATGAAAAGTTTAATATTAATTAAGGCAACTCTTAACCTTGTAGTCTATGTAGAGTTTCTTTTAAAGGTACACTATGTAGTTTTGGGTAAGACGTTTCAAGAGAGAAAATTGTTCCCACTGTTCTTAGAGGAAAACATTATTTCTTATGGTTTTACTTCCTTTTTTATTTGCAGGACCCTTGTAAGTAGCCAGCTATACATTTCTAGCGTCAACCTTTGTTCCGGAGACCAGATTTCCCTTGAGGATGACTTGTTTATTCAGTTACTAATGTGTTTGAAGTGTTACCTTATTAATGTTGTGTTAATGTTGTAAATGTTTCTTTTCCAGAGCTACATTGTGCACCTTTAAAGCCCACCTCCACTCTAAGGTCTGCTCCGCTCAACAGTGACTTGATTTGGATGTTTGAGCTTCACTGTCACAGAATGACATAGAAAAAAAATACGCAGGATAACATTGAATACAGAATACATAAATAAGTGTTAATTGGTGTTTCTTGCTGCAATAGGTTAAAAAAACTTCCAATCTAACAAGTAAAAATCGTCAAAAATGCCCCAAAAGTCCCATTTATCTACTGAAATCCTACCTTCTAGGTGATGTCTTACATTAAAGGTTCAATATGTAGGACTTTTTTTTTGTTAAAATCATTTGAAAATAATCAACACAATGTGTAGAAATAATGTAGTAATGCAGTCGTTAGCATGTTAACCAGCCAGCCAAGCTTTTTATTGTCACCTGATACACTTTGCACCTCAAGACAGGATGGTCCGGTAGTACAGCTCAGGCCTCTGGAGGTGGGCTAGCTCAGCTAGCTGCACGGCTAACTGAGCTAACTAGTTCACAGCAGTTTAATTAGTAAATAAACCAAACCAAGAAGTGTAATGAGATATTTTTGACCAGAGGTACAGTTGGTAAGATTTTTTGCACTGATGTATGTGCAAGTGTTTGACATTCAACAGCTGAAGGAGTAAACGAACAACACAAATCAGACACAAATTAATATCACTTTATCTATCTTCATACTCTTTGAGGACATAACAAAATGACAAACTGTCTATGGAGTCTGTTTTTCCTTTCACCTGGGCTCATGAAGAGGATTAGACTATCACACACTAAAGATGAAAGTTTGAGAAGAGCTGATGTGAGCATTTCAGCCAGAATGACAAAATAAGATCGAGTAACTCTCAGGTTAAGTTGCTGACAGAGGGATCTGAACTCACTAAAATAGCTCTCTAATCAAGCCCTCTCTAAAGGGCTGGGCTGCGTCCACAGTCATTGCTTCAGGTAATATCAGTTTTTATGCATAAGCTGTCAACGTGGAGCATAAAACGACAAAAATAACCAATATGAAGTGTAACTGACCCACGCCTCAGTCTACATGGAGCCTGAATGTTCCCTGAATGAAAACTAACACACAAATATGGAGGTGTTGCATATATTACACCCAATACTGTCACACACTGTTACATGTAGGTCGCTGTGTTTGGAGCTAGTTGCAACTGTGGTGACGCCCTAATATAAAAACTGATGACCTGTTACATAAAATACAAGTAGTATAAAGAGGCAGATAACTATGACTTCCGCTAACTTTTGTTTCGATCGAAGCTGTCGCCATTAGGTTAATCTCGGTCCAAAGGTCAGTGTGATGACAACCCACTCCCACTGTAGTTTACAACCGTCACTCAGTCCGGTGAAGACGGCACAAAGACAAGCAGCAAGATGAAGCACCTGTTGTTTCTGGGGATTGCTTTTGTCGCGTTCCACGTCAGCCAGTCATTCATTCCAGGTATATCAAACTGTTTTCTGTTTTTTTTTATCGCTGTTAATTTAAAACCGTAACACGAGTTCAGGTTTACTTTTCGGAAAAGGCCCGGCTTTTAGCATACGGGCTCATCTTTGGTGAATGACTATGAAGTGCTCGCCTTGTTAATTGTTTTCCAAGCTGCAGAAATAGTGCTTTAATGTTACGTACATGTGTTGTATTTGACCGCCAGTCTTTTCCACTCAAATGTAATGTTTCATTTTTTGCTGAACGTTTTACCTTTGGTTCGTTTCAAAGCAATATGGCGGTTGCATGGCGGGACTTGATAAACTGCAGGCTGACTCAGATACAGTTCAAGAGTGACGTCTGCGTATTTTCTTGCATTAAGGGGAGAAAAAAAATAATTCATTTCAATCAGAAATCAAAAGGAAAAAAAATGTGAAAGAAAGTTTCAGTTCATTATACAAGCTGCGAGTCTCAGCAGGATTAAATTGTAATTTACCTTTTCACTAACTTCATGTTCATGCTGTGACTTGAAACTAAAGCCAACAATAATTGTCTTTAGCCGTGACCAAAAGGAAAAGACAGTCTTTAGCCTACTATACGTTTAATCTCCTGGAAATGTTATTTACATACTGTTAACGACGTGCTAAGCTGACTGGACATTTCCTTCCTCTATAATTCCAAACATTTAAACACTGAGATCATTTCTGTCTGAGCCTGAGCGAGATAAACTGAAACTATGTCAACTGGTGACCTCATCTCACCTGGCACCTGTGCAAATGATTGAGGAGAGCCACAATTTGAGCATCTATTGAGCAAGTTGGTTGGTTTCCCTCCAAAATCAAGTGCATTTTGTGAGAAAAGTCTGATCTTTAAAGAACCTTTGAAACCGCTTCCCTTCTGTGAAATCTATGAAGGGCGGGAGGACTGAAAATGTACCATAAATGATACTTTTTATTGCTGTCATAAAAACAGGGAGTGGGTCTCTGGTGATGAGGTTAGTTAAACATTAAATGTGTAGTCACAGGTTGATGATTTCTACTGAAACACCTTCCATACAGTTACTGTGCCATCTTGCCATTGTGCTCCATAGCCAGTAGTGCCTCTGACGAAAACACTGTGTAACTGCTTGAAAAACAGAGTTAACTTTTGCTAATAAAACTAATAAAACTGACTCTTTTTTTTTAATCATCCAACAGAATTCTGCAACTTGCCCCCAGATGAAGGTCCAGGCTCCACGTTTATATTTGCCCTGTATTACGATGCCAAACTAGATCAGTGCCAACCATTCTTATACAAAGGCGAAGGAGGAAATGCCAACCGTTTTGAAAATGAAAGAGAGTGCATAAGAAACTGCTCTGCCAAAGCAGAACAAATCTACCCCATGGATGGTAAGATGATGTTATGGATTTATAGTGACAGGGGATTAATGCAATCAGTCATTTGTTTGAAACTGTTTGAAATGTGCAAAATGTCTTCAAAGACCACCTAAATGTAGATGAACCCAGTCTTTGAAAAAACGATCCTTCCTCCTGTCTGTTTGTTGAGGACTTTGGAACATGAACTGGCTAACGAGGTAGAGTTTTATGGCCTAAAGGACAATGAAAGGGAACCGGCAAATCATCACAAAGCCGTCTGTAACTGAGAGAGAGCGAGAGGGGCCTTCTTGAGATCTGTCTCAATCTGACTTTTAAGCAGGGATCCCTCCATTACATGACCACAAAATGTAGCTGTTATCAATGCCGCTGTGTTATGCTATTGTGTGTCAATAGCATAACCCAAATAACATGAGTTTTACTTTTTCTTTTTTCACATGCTGTAAGAAAGACGTGTGAGCATTGAGTATTAGCAATACGCCACCAAGTGGTGAAAGAGCAGCACTACCCATGACAGACAGAAGTGTGAAAAAATACAGCCTTATTATGTTTTATCATCTAATACTCTGCTGTATCAATAGCTGAGCAGTTTGTATGAAACAGCAACTTTTTAGTATCATTAATAAAATGCAAAAACTGCCATGACTACCTTTAATGATGATGACGATGATGATGATGATTTTTTCCCTTCACAGCCAGTGAAGCTTGCCACTACAAAAAGGCCGAAGGTGTATGTGGTGGCAAGTACTTGAGATACTACTACGATTCAGTTCATAAGAAATGCAAGAAATTCCTTTGGACTGGATGCATTGGAAACGGGAACAGGTTTCTCAACTCTCAAATCTGCAACAACACCTGTGATGGCATCCAAGGTGAGCACACATTTCTCCCTTATGTACACAGTTGCTGTTAATTATATATGTTAATATATCAAAATCTGAATGCATGTTCTTAAATTAATCAGAGTCAGTAATGATGCATTAAATATGGTATTAATGGTCATTGTTTTGGTTGTAAGATGATCCTGTGGGCGATGAAATCGAGGAGGACGAGCCAGACACTCCTATTGGTCAGTAAAGACACAATGAACTCAAACAGTCTTTATTATACAATATATACTGTTTTTTATTTTAAAAGTGACATTATAAACAGAACAGATTCCTGTTTTGGTTGAGTTTGTTTGAGAGCAAACTAGATTTCACACATTATACATTGTCTGCATACAATTCTTTGAGCGTTTAATCGATTTACATGAATCCTACTCATCTGTAACACTTCTGTCATTTTACACAGCAATCATCTGCGGAGTTCTGCTGGCTGCCATCGTTGTCGCCATCTTCACAACTGTGATTGTCTTGACCGTTAAGTCAAAGTAAGAGATTTATTTCTTTTTCTTTTTTTTTTCATCTTTAGTTTACATCAAGAGTGATGACTGACAACAATGAAAATAAACAATTAACATTACTTACAGTTAATGATTACTCTTCTTAAATTGTTTTAATATGCTTTCTACTTGTTCAGGAAAAAGAAGTCCAAGAAGTCTGGAGGGAAATCTAAAGAGCCTGATACAGCTCTCCAGGAGCAGAGGCTCGAAATGTCATAGAAAATCATGTCACTTCCAGCCCAAATGTGGAGTCTTTTCCAGCTTGGTTTTGTATTATAACTCTACTAGTCTTGATACCAAACATATCGACTGATTCTAACATTTAAGTTGACTTTGATCTTTTACTGACATATGTAATAGGCATTACAATTCTGCTCAGTTTTCTATTTTGTCTCACCTCTACAATATGTGCAAGTTGGTGATGTTTTTTAAGTTGTTTTTTCCTGCAAGCTTTATCCTTTACTTTGAATCACTAATCCAAAATAAATCTCATTAGTTTAAGAGTTATCAAAAGAAACCAGAGCTTAAACAATGTCAATTAATTGATTAGTAGTTGATTGATGGAAAATTCATCAGCAACCATTTTGATGATTGATTAATTGTTCAAAGTATTTTTTCTAGGGAAAATAACAAAAATTCCCTTTGTTCCAGATTTTCAGTTGTGAGATTTCCTGCTTTTCTTTGTATTATGTGTGAATATACAAAATAAATTTGGGCTTTGGACTGTTTGCCTGACAAAACAGGCAATTTGGGTCCCTTTTCTCAAAAAATGTAAAGTCACATGAATTATTAATGGTGATTATTGTTAATTACAGCCCTAAAAGAAACATCCAGAAAGCTTTTTACACAACTTTCCATCAGATCAAGACAGTGTTCAGTATTCAAACATGAACACGAGCAGAACAGCGTCATTACAATTAAGTGAATCGCTTTAAACAGTGTGCTCTCATGGTCATTTCAGTGTTTCCAAAATATAACTGCGTCATCACCTGGCTCAAAAATTTGCTGAAAAATGTCTGAAGTCTTCTAAAGGCACGTGCCAATTCAAAACCCAACACATATATTTAGAGCTGTTTCTCGTACAGTGATGACCACTGCACACTCTGTGTTATTATGTTTTTCTGCTCAGCATCTTTGAATCTTTTGTTTTAGGCTGTTAAGATCTCAACAAAAAGTGTGACAAACAACCTTTCACATTTTCTACAATTTATTCTGAAATGTATGACTGTAGTATGATTAAATGCTTATGCTCCGTATTTGTGATATAAAATAACACATTACATTGTCTGATTTCATGGAAAATGTTTCGGTGGGGTTCGATTTCTTTTATTCACTGTAATTGATGTAAATATCCATGAAAGATTCTGATTATCATGTAGGCTAATGTGTTTTAGAGCTGAAAATGTTCTTGAACAGTGTTGTTTAACAAAATACACAGCAGATACTTATTTTCAGGGTGCTTTTGTACTGTTTAAAAATGAAAGAAGGTTTTAACAGGATTTTTCCAAGTTAGGTTGTTTGATTATTTTAATGGAATATGCTGTTTGCATTCATTTTGATGTTAAGTTTACCACCATTATTGATGAAATGTAATTATTTGTGCAACCTATTAAGCCATGTCCCCATTTTTTAATTGTGTGTGAGCCTGAATTGTATATTCCTTTAACAATAAACATTTGGAAAACAATATTCATTTGACACGTAGGCCTATTGCGGTTACAGTGAACTGATTTGCTGTGAGTATCCAGGAACTCTGTAAAAGTTGTGCTCTCATTAGCCCAAATAAAAAGCTGATTTTCTTACCCCTGAGGTCAAGAGTCTCTGTTTAAGAAGGGGTTGAATGTAGCGATGGGCCTATTGGACACTGTCTCAAATGAATAGCTTAGCCTATATGAGATCATGAACAATCATTGTATCAGCTGCTGCACTGCCTTCATCATATGTGAAGAAAACAAATGGCTTATCATATTTAAAAGGGATTTCCCTGCTTTTCCAATGGCTCATATTGCTGTCAGATTCATTGATCAACATACTGACTGATAAGCCAACATGCAAAATATTAAAGCCAACTATCATAACCTGTAAATAAATAATTAGGCTAATTAATATTAGAAGTCTGGCTGTCAGATTTAAGCAGTAAAGTTTCTCATCTGAGCGACCAGTCACTGGTCCAAACACATATGCTAAAGTTATAGCCTATGGTAAATTAGCCATTAGCTAACTTATGAAAGGAAAATGATATTTTGTTGATAGTGGGCCAACTAGCTTACTTTAATCTAATTCTAATAATGCAATTTGTGGCATTTTGCAGGTGCAGGAAGTGTTTTCCTGTTCCGTCTAAATGTATACACCCAACACGGGTATGATGTAACTTGACGGTAAAACAATTTCACCATTTTAACAAAACTCACATACGTTGTCGGAAGCGAGGCAGAGGCACGCTACCGCGCATGCGTGCCACGCTGACACAAGTTGAGTCCTGCACCGTTGCTGAAATAGGTTAAACACCACCGTGTTTAATGTCAGTAGGTATAATTACATTAGGGAAACACTGCCGACCCAAATATGAGGCACCTACAGAATCTATAAGCGGCCCGGGGACTGTAAGCGAAGCAGGAAGTAGTCGGCACCTCCTCCCAGAAGCTTTCTCATCTTTGTTTTGTAGTTGGCAAACGGCCGAGCCGGCAGACACGACGTCACTTCCTCAAGTTATTTCCATTTGTTTGTGGCAAACGCCAGCAGTTATCTTCTACCCTATACACCAAAGATAACGATACTAATGTAATTTCCAGTATGTCAGGGTGGAAACAGCAGTGCCTTTCATTCCTGCGTGCTGCTGTACTCTGAAATTACGCAAAAAAAATACAGTGGCTATCAAACGTGTTAGCGTTAGCAAAAGACAGGAAAACGTGCGCTCGCGAACAGAAGTAACGCTAGTTGGTCAGCTAACCTTAGCTAGCTAGTTTAGGTTAATTGGCTAACTATTGTTAGCTGCCTGGTTCCTGGTACCGTCTGTGCTGTGGTGTTGGCTAACATTAGCTGACTTACTCACGATTGTACACTGATGGAGTGCCCTCATCTGAACTCAAATGTGAGCTGCTCTATCGATTCCTCCAGGTTCCCTAACGGTACTCCGTCCTCCTGGTGCTGCAACGGTAAGAAAAGTGCTCCTCACCATCGCTGTCATCCAACGTTACTACATTAATGGAAACGTAAATTAGCGCCAGTCGGCACCGATACTGCTGTGTTTGGGTTGTTGTCAGCCAGACAGTGTAGCTACAAGTCAACAGCTATCACAGATGGAGATCACAATTCACCAGATACACTGCATATCCCTGTGACACATAAAATAATCACCCTTTCAACTGCAATACAATGTCTTATTTCGCTGTGTGCTTCTCAGTCAAGACAGCTTCTTGTATCTTCAGTTTGCAGGTCCAATAAAAGCCCATGGATTTGCCTTACCTGTCAGGTGGTCCACTGTGGAAGGTAAGTTAGTGTTGGTTTGTTGGCAACTAAAACTCTGGTGTGTGTGCCAGTCCTTTTTCTTTCGTTGAACATTTTCACTTGGTGTGCAACAAGTCAATTATAAAGCCATGTAAGAGCTGCTATACATGAATTTAGGTTTGCTGTCTACAGAACTTAGTGGTCACTGGGATGGCTGTGTGTAAATATAGTCCTCAAAAACAACGGGGTTAACAAAATGCATGTTAAGTATCGGGCAAAATCATTCTCCCAGTGCTGCGATTGTGTTTGGATGGGTCTATGTAGCCCCTGTTTACTGTGTGTCATACTTGCGTTCAAGTCACATCGCTAAGCATCTGGTTTTTCTCAGACAATTCTTAAAAAAAACACTTGCCATATTTCCAAAATCCTCAGAGACTCATCTAACCATGTGGATGTAAATATTCTGTTTGCTGTATAAAATTAGATTTTTAATCCGTTTCCCAAGTTTGAACTCTACTTTCTAAGACAGTCTACGGAAATGACATGTATTCACTTGCTTTGTACAACAAAGGAAAACTGTAAATGTGTTAATGTCAAATACAACTATAACTAATATATTGAATTTCAAATTTTGGTACATGTCCTACAAAGTAAGCAAGAAGATATTTTTATTTGGACATTGTGTAGTAGTATTCTGAGCTTAGCAAATCTTTTTTGTCGTGCTGCAGACAGATTGTTTTTGAACAGATGGTTAGAAGAGTCTTTGTCTTATTTGGAAATACTCTCAAAACATGAGCAAGTAGTGTTTGTTTTTATATTTTTGAGGGGGAGCAGATTCTTTGATGGTATTTGTGAGCATAACATAGGCCAATAACTGTTATGGTTTATATTTGTCATTTTCAGATAGTGCCAGATGTCGTGTGTTTATAAAGCAATCTCTTCCTCTATAGATACGTCAATGGACATGCAAAGAAACACTTTGAAGAGAGCCAAGTCGTTAGTGTTAGTCAAAAGAAGGGTGAGAAACAGGAGAAAGAGAAATCCCATCATTCTGTCTGCATGGACTGCAGCAACCACAGTGTATTCTGGTGAGTGTCCTTCATGACCAACCTGTCCGATCTCTCACTCAGTGTGAGACCCTGCAAAAGTACAGTCATAAACGTTTTAACATAAAAGGATTATGATGTTGTATGTAAATGATGTTTCTTTTTCATCATGAATTTATTTAATAAATAAATAATAATAAATGATCAGTTAATTTGCTAATAATCCCATGTTCTCCTGGTTACATGCTACAAATGATCACATGTTAATTACAGCTATATTCAAACTTGTATGATGAAATTATATGCAGTGTATTTATGATTACCGTTTTTCTTATGCAAAGTTTTAATCTCAAAAACATGACTGTGTTTTCGAATAATTATATGATTTGTCTAATGTGGATTTACAGTTACAGATGTGATGACTTTGTCGTCAATGACACCAAACTCGGGCAGGTGCAGAAGGTGAGGGAGCATCTTCAGAGTTTAGAAAAGTAAGTACGAAGTCTTTAAGTAGGCTATTTTGTTTGTGTCTCATTGTTTTACTCTAGCATCATTACACTTGCCAAATTATGTAAATAAAAGTAATTACATTTTGTATTAGTTTTGGTAGTCTGACAGCGTTTGACATAAATAGTCAAGGTAAGAAATATCTCCCAAGAAAATCAGCCTAATCGGGAAGATACACTCATAAAATATGATTCACAACGTGCTCCATACAAGATCATCAGATAAAGTGTTTTACCCTCTTACAGCGCAGCACTGATGGGGGACAGACCGAGGAAAAGGAAATTTCAGGAAAGCCTAGCTCCAGACAGCAAGTTGGTAAAAGACAATGTAAGTGCCTTAAGATTTTCTGATTGTTTTCTTCTCTTAGAAAAGGCAAAAATTGTAGCTGCTTCACAATTACGTGCTTGCACAAAAGACTCTACTACCACTCACACTTTGCTCACATTTTCCTTTTACACTGTGGGACAGGCCTCCAATTAAATGAGTCACAGCAGCCTTTTAAAGAGCTCGACACTAAGTGACTCTCAAGATATCTTTTAATGTTAGCTTAGAACTTGCTTTTGGTCACGATTCTTCCTAAGGCTCTTCAAAAATATATTTTAGGTACATATATACACGTCTCTCTCTGTCTCTCTTGTCTCTGTCAGGATGGGGTGGCGTTAGGTGCTACAGGCCTGCGAAACTTGGGCAACACGTGCTTCATGAACGCCATTCTGCAGTCCCTCAGGTAAGGCATGCACTGAAGATGAGGTATGTGGGTGGTAAACTGGGTTTGCAGCATGGTTCAGCAGCTGCCCCTGTAGACCCAGGGCCTCACGACCAGTCATCCTTTATTAATACAGTCTGGGGCACAGGCAGGGGAATTACACAGGCAGCTTGGAAACAAGACACAGTCAAAGGCCAGATTTCACATATTTTGCCTGGAACATGAAGGATTATACTGGCATGTTTCCAGAGTTAGTTTATATCACGTACATGTTATCTTACTTACCAAAGCATGCCATAGATTTTTGATAGAAATCTGTTTTCCTAATATCCAAGCAGCCATTAGTTTCCATTTGTTTCAGTATAGTGATGAAATCAATTTGCAGAAACTTGAAATGTGCTTCATGAAGTTAAGTTATTGCTGTTAATTTCTAGTTGTATGTTTATGTATGTAGTCTGACCTTTTATGGGCAACATCTGTTTCCCCCTTAAAGTCAATAAATAATGCAAATCATCAGTATTTAATTGTAGTTTTACTGTGTCATTGCAAAAAAATGCAGCTTCAAAGTTTAAGCAGGCTACAATTTCCTTTTTTAACTTTTACAAAACTACTCTCATCTCAAAAGTCTTAAGTTTGGATGCGCATCCTGTGAAAGCGAAATGAAAACCTTGTAAGAAAGTAGAACAGGTACACAAGCTTGTCAAATACACTGTGTGGTGAAACGGGTCTATCACTCATTAGGTGGTGGTCATGCATAATAACTAGACAATATGCAAATAAAGCCTCAAAAATTAGTCGGTGTTTAAACAAACATGGATACATTTTGCAGGAACTTGTAGCACACAAATAAGACACAGATGAATGGAAACTGAAATACTAATACCTAATAGTTTTAAATGCAGCACTGTTAGTTGGTGAGTGTGCAGCAGAAAAAATGGCTCTGTAGTCAGAAAATCAAATCTAAAGGACGGGTCTCTTAACAGACAGACATAACTTCTCTAGCGTCTGCATTGAAAAGATCGCTGTTTGTCAAATTAATCTGCACCTTCAACTTCATAACCACATAACTATAAAGTAATGGTACCAAATGTTTGTCTAAAAGGCTGGAAAACAGCAGTAATGTAACATACTTTTATTTGCTAATAAAGTGGATAGAACAAGCATCTTAAAGTGTTTTTTTGTTTGTTTTTTTTAAATAAGGTGTGTTTCCTTCTAACAAGGTGCTCAGACAGCTCTCATTGTTGATAATGGGTGTGCCTGTTCAGGTTTGAAACATATTTTCACAAAACGTGTGTCTCTTTTTGACAGCAACATCGAGCAGTTCAGCTGTTATTTCAAAGAGCTGCCTGCAGTGGCTCTGCGCAGTGGTAAGACGGCAGGAAGAAGGATGTACCACACCCGCAGCCAAGGGGACAACAGTGTGTAAGGTCCTCTTCTGGAGGAGGGGGGATCTATGGGCTGAGTGCTTTTATCTGAAATACATTTCAGCATCGCACACTCTTAGTGTTATACAATGAGTCATGTCTTTTGCTGAAGAGTATTAGACGGGCTTTAGATGTTGGTAGTCCCAGGTTGTGCAGCTTGGTAAACGGGTTTCTTTATGTTGAACAGGTCCTTGGTGGAGGAGTTCAGGAAAACCCTTTGTTCCCTGTGGCAGGGCAACCAGACCGCCTTCAGTCCAGACTCCTTATTTTATGCTATATGGAAAATCATGCCAAGTTTCAGGTATGTCAACACTGTACAAAGAATTTACCAGAATTAAGCTAAGCAGGAAACCGTTAACTTTTCTTTCAATGTGTTTGGGTATAGCACATTATATTAGAGATTTGGTCAAAGATGCAACATGCCTAACAGACTGGAACAATTCATTGTGAGTTGTAACATTATTTAAACCTGTGTTTGTTTATCCAGGGGCTATCAGCAGCAGGATGCCCATGAGTTCATGCGTTACCTGCTGGACCACCTACACCGGGAGCTCCAGTACAGTCGCAACGGGGCGTCTCACCCAGTCTCACCTCAGGATGGGGTCAGACTCTCCACCGCAGAGGGCAAATGCTGCATGTAAGCCCTACTGATGAGACTGTTTTTGTATGAACGTTACGTGTGCATGTGTTTTTCTGGTCCAGTTTGATTACACATTCAACAATATAGATATGTTTATCCCATTTTACTAAACTGAGTTTAGTTTTCCTGCTCGTTTTCATATTTAAGCAGTCAGTTTTTAAGTTTGTACTCTTGGCCTTCAGTAATGAGCACATCAAGCAATGAGTTACTTGAAGACAATCGATTGAAGGCAACACACACCACTTGTTTTATCTCTTTTTTTGTAGTGCAGGGAATCGATTCTAATTCTAATGGAAAAAGAATAAATCCAGCACAAGATTCAAATGTGCATTTATTAGTGAAAACGTTAATCATACATTCATGACAAAGGTTTATGTTAACCGTTTGATTCTTTACAGAAATGGGAGTGCCAGTGTTGTCACATCCAATTTTGGTGGGATACTTCAGAATGAAGTCAACTGCCTGATCTGTGGGACAGAATCTCGGAAGTTTGATCCATTTCTTGGTAAGCAGGTTGAAGACAGACTCAGCATGTTTTCTCATTTTCAGCACTTTTGTGATCTAGCAAAGCCGTTTCCCCTGTAGTCTTTCTGAAAGAATGTAAAGACATTTACTTGGTCTTATATAATACAATCCTTTAATGCCTTTTCCCCCCTCCCTTTTTTACTCAGATCTGTCTTTGGACATTCCCAGCCAGTTCAGACAAAAGAGAAGCAAGGACCAGGAGCCGGGGCCAACATGCACCTTACGTGGTAGGTTTCCCACTGTCAGAGGTAATGACTCATTAGACATTTTTGGCAGTATAAGCACTTTATATTTGTTTTGCTTTGTTTTAGACTGCTTGCATAGCTTCACTGACCTGGAAGAACTTGATGAAACAGAGCTGTACTATTGCCACAAGTGTAAGAAGCGACAGAAATCCACAAAGAAGTTCTGGATCCAGAAGCTGCCAAAGGTTAGGAGAACCACTGTCTCAATTGTTTTATAACAGTTTACTAATTTGACTCTTTATTTTTATGACAGTAAAGAAGTGGGGAAAATGATGTGTTTTGGTATAATTGGAGGTTTTATGTCCAATTGTAGGTTTTGTGTCTGCACCTAAAAAGGTTCCACTGGACAGCCTTTCTGAGAAACAAGGTGGACACCTACGTGGAATTTCCACTGAAAGGCCTGGACATGAGGGGCTACTTACTTGAGGTGAGCTCAGAACAGAATAAATGCTCATCATTTTAAATTGATACGTTCCAGAAAAGGCACATCAGGAAATGGTTTAAATCGAGAAATAATACTTTTATGAAAATGGAAGTTCTGCATTTTGGTCAGCGTGGCTCATTAACCACACTAGTGCCACAATAAAAAAAACCTAACAGGTCAGTTCTCTGTGAAAATTAACTGTGGTTTTGTGTACCGAAAAACAGCGGCTGTACCCATAACACAATATGCAAAGTAAATGAACCACCCAACAACTACCCACATCCCCTTTTTCTCTCTGTTTACTGTTATGGAAGATTCCAAGTGCAAAACAAGTTTGCTAAAGTTGTCTTTGTGGAAATTTTATTGGTATTACTTAGTCATACTTGTAGGAAACATCACAATACCGCAGTGACTTGGTGTACTTGTGCCAAATGTGAACCTTTGTAATGAAGGGTTATGGTTTAGTAACTTAAAAAACAAAGAGTCAAAACATGAGCGTTTTGCTTATGATCTTTCCATGATGTGACTACACATCTGACCTTGTCAAGCATGTGAATTATGATAGTGAACAGCTGCATTGTACATTAGTCACAAACCAAGAGCCGCAGACAGCATGAAGAACAGGCAATTTAAAATGTGGATGCAGGAGGTCTTTTTATTTACAAAAATTACAATAGCTTCTTTGCCAGATTGGTGATGTAGTCTAACTGAACAGTCAGCTGATGATTGATTTACATCCACAACCAAAAGACACAGATCATTGTCGGCCTCTGCTGGCTGACCAGACAAACAGAGTGAGAAAAATGATGGAAATTATCTTAAATTACATTGCACACACTAATAGAGTCGTAACATTTAGTCAATTAGTTGATCAACATAAAATGTATTCAGTAACTTGTTAATTATTAGTTTATGTCATCTTTTTGTATAAAAATGCTTAGAAATCAGCCTCTCAAATGTGAGGATTTGCTAGTTTAAGTTCTCTATGGTAATGGGCTGTAATTATTTTTTTGACATCATGTAAAAAAAAAAATGATGGTTGGCATATTTCACATCTTCCAACATTTTACAGACTAAATAATTAATGTTTAGTGTGTTTGGTCTACAGAAAGAAAGAAATCTGAATGTTGAGGATGAGCCGTGATGAGCAATTAACTTTGTTGTTGCAGTTCCATCTGTAGTGCATTGATTAATTATTTGGATCGCTGGGTGATACCTGCGGTGCTTCTGTTATCTGACAAACCTGGACTACCAGCATAAACTGTTTCACTTAAAATAACTCCTTGTATCATTTCAGAGTTGGCAAAGCTTGTTCTTCTTTAAAAGTCTGTGCTGGGGGGATTTTAAAAAGTCACTTTCCACGATCTTTCAAATAAATATAGTACTGAAAGAAATGCAGACATTGTTCTAAATATCTTTACTTGGTTATTATTATTCTACATGAGAGTGAGAGTGAGAGAGAGCCTTGACCGTCCTATATTCGTCTCATGTAGGAAATGTTTGTATCATCCCTGCTTTACATTTTTATGAACACATCTCTCACCAGCATCCAGGCGGCATCTTACTGTCACACACTAGACTACTGCTACCAAGTAGAATAGCAATGCGCTTTGATTCACCTCACACGCTAACAAGCACATAAAGCCTCACCTCACTCAAACAAACGGCTCTGTCTCACACACACGCAATGCAGGCCTACGTGAGGCCTATGTCACACTTCAAACTAATTAACAGACTGATTAAAATGGAGTGTTGCAGGAGAACTTGTATGTGATTTTTGGTGTGAAATAAAACTGGCATCGATTTACAGAAGAAACGGGTTATGTAGTGAAACGTCAAACTATATCAATATAAACATGTTGGCTCAAAATGTATCTTGTTTGAATATATATCTCGTTATACCGCCCAGCCCTTTTTCATGTGAAACTTTTGTGTGTCTACTTGCCTGAAAGTGAGATCTGGGTGGTCTATCTCCTTTAAGTTGTAAATCTTTGAGTCGTGATGTTGTGGGTGGAATCGAGAACCTTATCTTGCCCTTTTTCTTTGTGTTTACAGCCTGAGAATTCATTACCAGAAAGCTGCCTGTATGACCTTGTTGCTGTCGTGGTGCATCATGGATCTGGGTGAGTAAATTGAAGCATCACAGTTTAAACACACAAATGGGGAAGTTGAAATTGATATTCATTAAAGTTTCATCTGTTTAATTATACTTGTTTTAATGAGCACACACAGCATCCAGAGTGCTGCAGCATCTTGCATATATCAGACTTGCTGGGGTCAATATCTTTTTTTCCCTCCGGCTGTGTTTGGATGCATGTGATTTTGTAACCATGGTAGCAAAACGAACAGCTGGATCCCTCCATCATAAATCTATACATTATCATCTGCCGACTAGCTCTGCCCGCCTGAGTTGGCCGTCAGTCATCCAGTTGCTGTATAAACAATTCAAATCCAATTTAGCTGAAAAGCCTTGTGGACAGCTGCAGTTTAAAAATTCATGAAGCCACTACATGTTGAAAGGCATTAGGTTGAAAGTCCTTGAAAATGTGTTTAGATATGCCAAGAACAGTTTGCCAGAGTCCTGCAGATTTACCTCTGGCCTCTAAGTGGTGCTGATGCACCACTGCTGTGTTGTCGAGCTGAACGTGTCCCTCTCACTTCAGCAGCAGTAAATGAAGTCCTGCGAGAAGCCAGACAGCAGAACGTGATATATGTGTCTGTGTTCACAGGGTTGGATCAGGGCATTATACAGCATATGGCAGCCACGAGAGCCGCTGGTACCACTTCAATGACAGCACAGTGACTCTGACCAATGAAGACGCAGTGAGGAAGGCCAAGGCCTACATCCTCTTCTACGTGGAGAGGACTGAGCAGGGGGCATCAGACAAGAGTGCCACAGACAGCACAGCCACTAACAAGCCTGCTGTGGACTCAGCAGCCGTGGACAGTGTTTCTTCAGAAGTAGTTGCTCAGGACACGGTTGCCACAGACATGGTTTTGCTGGACGTGGCAGCATCACACATGAATACCCGCGACGTGGCAGCCCCAGATAATGCTGCGTTGGGAAATGAGAGTGAAGACATGGCTGAACTGCATAACGCTGACACAGCTTCCATGGAAGCTTCACCAGATAGGGATACCTCAGAAAAGGCTGCGACCGAGGAAGCCAGCCAAGCTATACAAGCCGTTGCACAATGACTCTGTTAGACTGCCTCAGACCAGCTGGTCACTCCAGTTTGGCTTCACCTCAATCACATTTCTCACAGTGCTTGATTTTAAATAGTTAATTTTCACGTTTTAATGTATGTGCAACTATTTTGTTTTTTATGACCTGCATGACGGCATCATGTATAATTTGCTGCTTGAGTTTTGTTTAGTATGACTCTTTTCATTTGTTTCCTTGATGTTGTATTCCTCAGTCGAGGTAGACTTCTCCATATGTAATAGATTCCAAAGGTGATTGTTTAAAACGATGAAGTAAAGCTGTAGCCTTGGAAAACCTCAGTTGGTCCAATGTTTAGCGTAGACTGATGAGATTGATTGTGTCAAGACACTGTCATTGTAACAATATTTGGTTTTTCTATTGTTTTTAAAGTTTCTAATTTTGTAATTTCCACCTCTTCTTGAGAACCTCGTAGTTCTGTTTTCCAGGTGTTAGGGAAGATTTTAGCGAATAGAATGCAATGCATTTATTGACTGACAAGTGCTCGTTAGGGCTTGTGAAAGTTGTTTTAACTTCGTGACCAGAACCAATGTGAAAGAAATGACCATTCTCAAATTGTTTTGTTGTCTGTGTTGACGTTAGCGTATAATTTAACATTTGGTGTTGATCTGAAATGGGCTTGGAAACGGGCCCTGATGAAATGCTCTTTTAAAACATGTATCAGTGATAAAATACAACGAAGAATCCTTTTTCAAATGTTTGATGTTTTTTTCTTTATCTCTGGAAAAAATTTCACCCTTTTCTGAACCCCCGACGCAGCAAATCCATTACCACAGCCAGACAACATAGAGCCTTTAAAACTAGACATGAAGAGGGTTTTTTTGTTTTTGTTTCTACCATTACTCTTTCAAGCTTTTAAACCCTTTTCATCCACTAGATGCTAATGTGTTCTTTCGGTAATCTTTTGTTAGAAGCTCCCATTATT
This sequence comes from Pagrus pagrus, assembly GCF_965226575.1. Lineage (NCBI taxonomy): Eukaryota > Metazoa > Chordata > Actinopteri > Spariformes > Sparidae > Pagrus > Pagrus pagrus. Next base: position 11,471,835 of record NC_140194.1, on the reverse strand, counting down.
ATGCAATTACTTTAGTCAGAATTATAAAAGCCTAAAGTCATGCAGCCACGTAGCCAACCCTAGATTTACAAAATCCAAGTGGATTCAGTTTGTTGTTAAGAACTTTTTTAACTTGAACTATAGCTGAATCATATAATGGCATCTTAGAAAATGTTCTTTATATGATTTAGTCATGTTTAACGATGTTTGTAAAAGGGAAGATGAGTAAATGTAGAGCTGAAGCGCTTAATCACCTAACCAGTTAATCTGCACCTATTTTGATAATCAACTAATCTTTGAAGTTGTTTTTCAAGCAAAATTGCAAAGTATTTGATGGGTATCACTCGTAAATGTGTAAATTATCTATTATCTTTGGGTTTTAGATGTTTCTTAAGACGAATGACACAACATTTGTAGACTTTCTTTGGCTCAAGAGTACAATTTTTACACTATTTCTTCTTATGTTATATAAACCAAACTGTTGATTTGTCAGGTACTCAGTAGAGCCGAGACCCAACAGTCCCCTTTTGTACTCACTCATAGGTACTAGCCATCTAAATATGCCAGCTTTTTTTTTTTCCATCAAGATCCATGCATTATTTCCAGAGAAATTAACAAAACTGTTTGTGAGCTGGACATACGCTCAGCAAAAGGTACTTTACATTGTGTTGATACGCCCAATTTAATTGTCCAAACACTCTTAAACAGCCGTTGATATGTCCCAGTGCGACCTTCAAGGAGAGGGAGCAAATTTTTAAGCAAGCCTCTTTTTTTTTATTTGTTGTTTTTCTTCCCCCTAGCGAACATCTCCGCCCACACACGCTCTCACACTCACACATAAGAGCTCCCCTCGGGACACGTGCCAGCCAGTCAGCCTTCTCGCTCAGGCAGGAACAAGCACTCCTGTATGATGAGGAACAGCTGCTCTTCCTCGCCTGCTCACAGGTGGCTGTGGGCTCGCTACCCTCTCTCCAATAACGACACAAGTGGCCCTTTTTTTTTTTCCCTCCCCTCCTTTTTTCTTTTACCTCTTGATGGCCAGATCGCAGCTGTCAACAATAAGCTCACATTGCATTGTGCTTAGTAGATCAGAAGCTCTGGTTAAGGACATCATGACCCAGTGAGTCACGGTACAGACTGTAATCAGCCTCCCAACAGTGGCATTTCCCAATGGCCTGCATTCCTCTTAGACTGGTGATAACAAGAGGAACAGGACATGACTGGTAATGTTCTACGGCGTGATGACATAGATATAATGGGATTTTGCCATTCTGCCATAACAGTACGTTCTCTGCTGCGCTCCAGTTGAGCAATTTCCAACCATGAGTCATAGTTCACCGTGTTCCTTTAGGTAAAGTGCTCCGTCATGTTGTTTGTGCGTGTGACTTTCACACGTGAATCGCTTGCCAGGTTTAGGTGATTATCTTGATTACAGCACCAGAAAGTTCCCTTGTCCTTAAAATGTGTCATTATCATTTTATTCAGTGTCTTGCAATTGAGAAGTTGATCCTTGTTTTGCTCCTTGTTACATGAAGTGGACAAAATATAAGTACTTTTAAAGAGGCTCTGTGAAACTTTAGCTGGAAGCTTGTGGTTAGTTCATGTTGGCAGACTCCATTTTCTGCTGTTAGCAGAGGGGAGAGAGGCACTGAGGCGACGCACGCAGTGAACGTGCATAAAGTCACATCCTTTGAACTGTCGCGGAAAATCCCATCCGAGTCCTTCACGAAGAAATCCACAGTCCAGCTGCATTAAACAATGTCAACAAATCATCTGCAGGCTTGTTTGGACAACGAGAAAGACAAGACGGTCTCATTTTTCATGTCACGTTACAATCCACTCACATACAGCCAACAAAAGGTGATTAATACATGTTGCACCACCATTATCTTTAAAAAAGAGTGTCACTCAAAGGTCGAGTTAAAGATCCCTACAGACATGCTTGAATAATACTCTACTCCAAATTATAATTAGTGTTCTGTGTGGGTTTTCCAACATGAACTAAGTTCGATTAGGCCTATCTAGTTAAAGATTCCTAAAGAGACAGTTCACCCCTAAATCAAAAATGGTGAAATGGATGAGATTGCCGTCCTTCTCAGCTAAGCTGTGGCAGCAGCTAGCTGAGTTAGGTTATTTAGCTAGCCGGTTCATTTCTATGAAAGCTTTTCAGTGATGAAAAAGCTGAAAAACTCGACTTCTTGGGTGTAAAACTACCCAGATCTTATGCATTGTGTCCACCAGCTGAGTGCCTTTTTAGTTTTGCCTTAGGCTAACATTAATGGGAATAAAATGGTTTAATGGTGCAGCTCTTCTAGACTTTCCAAATGTCATCAGACCAAATTTTGATGGTGAAACAAGTCTAAAAAGATATATATATCAAGAGAATGCAGACAGCCGATTTTCCCAAAACCTGTCAACTGTGACTCAAAAATCTAGACGTATTAACAGTGCTACAAATTTGTTGGTTTTGGGATGAACTGTCCCTTTAATAGGACATCTACTCCTCCTCCTCCTGCATGAAATAGTAATGAATGCGAAAACAGCCTTCTACAGTTTCAAACTGCACATACATCATTCTGCAAAGTGAAGCTCAAACAGAAGTGAGGAAACTTTAATACAAAACACATTTTTGATTGAAAGGTGACTCTGAGTCCAAATATCAAAAGAACATTTTAACTAGGGGAAGTTCGTACTGCTGGGCTGGTGATCTGCAGCACATTATAGAGGTGTTTCTCTGCTTTCATGTCACTCGGTGTGTATCTGAGAACTAGGCCAGGAGAGTGTAAACATCTGGCTCAGTCCAGCGCTTGCTGCCTGTTGAGAGCCATGACAGATGGAAAGGGAGTGTATAGCTCAAACACTTCCATCTTTGACTGTGCCGCCAGTTGTCTTCCCAAAATAGCCTGCACTCCCCGGCCTTATATGTGCAGGCCTCCAGCGTGTGCCTGAAGAGGCATCATGTATCTAGGCCACACAATACGGGCTGCGGGCTCATTGTTGCTGCTTACCAGCAGGCCTATCACCGCCTCAGGGACGAGGCCTCTCTTTCAGTCTCCAGACTCACCATGCATCTCACCCAGCTCAACCGCGAATGTCTCCTTCACCTTTTCTCCTTCCTGGACAAGGACAGCCGCAAGAGTTTGTCCCTGACCTGTCGTCACCTGCGTGAGGTCTTCCTGGACCCCCGACTCTGGAACCTTCTTCACTTCAGCTCCCCGTGTCAGCTGAGGTGGGACAACTTTGTGCTGGGACCCTCATTGCGCTATTTGACTATTTGCTGGTACTCCAGCAGGGTCCTGCAAGTGTGCAACATCGAGGACTGGCTGAAGACCTCGTTTCAGAAGGACATCTGCAGTAAACACGAGAGCCTGGTCAGCACTTTCCTGGCCCATGTCTGCCACATGTGAGTGTTTATGTGCGGTTGCCGTGTGTTTTGATAACTGACAAAAGAATGTTTTTCTATGGTCAGCGTTGAAAGAGACCAAGAGAGGGTGGACAAAACAACGGTAGTGCTTCACAGCGGTGGTTATGGCCCCCCTAAACAAATCATTGTTTGTTTGTGACCTGCAGTTACCCGTGTGACCAGTTCAGCCAGAGCGTGATGTATTTGAATAACTTTTGGAGTCCTCGAAAAAGTAAACGTGTTTTTAAAACATTTTCACAAAGTCTGAAATAAATAAACAAAATGTTGGGTGACAGAAATACATCTTTTTTCTTTACTCTTTAAAGGAGCTCTGTGTTGTACTGGACGTCAGTTTGTTTATGTTAGCGGACTCTAGTTAAAACTAGCATTAGCTACTGTTGCTCTCTGTTAGCAGAGCGGAGAGAGGCACCGGGACGAGGCGCTCGAGAACGAGCGTAAAGTCACATCCTTTGGACTGTTTGGGAAAATCTGACCCGAGTCCTTCACCAAGAAATCCAGCAGCATTAAACAACTTAAGCAAATTGTCCACAGGCCGAGAGAGACGGGGAGGTCTCATGTTTCACATCACGTTACAATCAGCTCATATATGGCCAATAAAAAAGGGATTAATAAGTGTTAATTGCTTCAAACTGTTACGTAGAGCCCCTTTAATTGGTTCTCTCTTGTCCCCTTGGATAAACTCGTGACCTGTTGTGGGGGTCCCGAACCCAAGGTTGACAACAGTAAAAAAAAACACTTGACCACGGAGTTGACACGTCCCCAATTAAAACTGAGCACGAGTAGTTTCAATGCGCTGTATTTTAAGGTGTCATTTTCTCCATTCCTGCGGCTGCTTTTCACAAGATGAAGCTAAAATGTTTCACGGGCGCCTGAGGTTTCACAGTGCGGCGTTACGCACGAACACTCAAACCTTGCAAAATGTGCATTTCTCCCCTGTTTTTCAGGGTCATTCACACCCATCACACAATTGTTTTCATTGAGAGGCACATGGCTTACTGAAACTGCCATGTTTAGCTGTAGGCAGCGGGGAAGAAAATCATTAGAAACAGATGGTGTATCCGGCGCTGGCTATAGAGACAGAAAAATGACACATCTGTGGGATATAAGACTGATTCTATTAACTAGCATAACTGTGGTCAGATATCAAATTATATTTATTGAATGATGTGACAGTTGGATTTGATAGGTCATTGAAATTGGCTTTTGGCCTTGTGTGCGTGGCTGGCTGCATGCAGGAATCAGCCTGGAGAGGCGTAATGAGGTCTCTGGATAATTTCTCCAAGGCAGCCAGTAATAACCGTTGATGTGAGGGAGCCTGGCCACCGCAGCTGGCCACAGCGAGAGGAGGGAAGAGGGAAGAGGGGCTGGCTTGTTGGCTCAGTGAAGGACCCTGTGAGGATTTCCTGTATTGTGAAATTTGAGACGCAAGACATGAGAGCTGTGAGATCAGTCGAAAACTAAGAACCACCTACTTTTGTCTGGGTCCTGTAGCTCAGCGCCCTTCAGGCACACTCACTGCATACTGATAAACCCTCCCAAACTGTCTCAGGGAGAAGAAAGCAAAGTGCACGTGACAAAGTGGGAGGGGACGCGGAGGAGCTGTGGGGGTGATAAAAGAGTGATTTGGCCGCAGACCCTCCCAGTCAGCTGCAGAGCGGAGATTTACGCAGGCAGGTGGAGCCTACAATTGGCTCTTTGTTGCTGTCAGAGGAATGAACATGTGCGTCCGTCTCTGCCTGCCTCTTCCTGGATAAGACTCCACGCAAACTCTGACGCCAAACTCATGTCTCTCTCCTTTTTTTCCCCTTTTTTTATCTTCCTGGAAAAAAACTATAAAACATGGCTCGTCTTTGGGCTCCTTTGTAGTGCAGTTCCCAGTGCAATGCTCCTCTAACGCCACACGGCTGCATTAAATCAGCTGTCAGGAACATTGTTATTTGATTTCTAGTATAGTTGTTATCTTATCACAGCATTAGAATTATACAACATGCTCAACATGCCATGTGCGCAGTGCACAGTGGGTGGCACAAAAAGCTTTTGGCGTGAGGCTTTTTTGTGGTTAAATAGTTTCATTCCAATATTTGATAGGCACCATGTGAATAAATTGATGCTTTTTCCTCTCAAGCATGTATCAAGTTACTATTTCAGTTACAAAAATTAAGACTCCCGCTTACAAAGTAAAGTTTTAGCTGGCAGCTGCCTTTAAAACATTCGCTTCTAAACTTAGCGAGTGAAAGAGCTCCAAAATCCGTGTTGAAACAAACCCTTCCGCTTCAAGAGACCAAAGCAGCTGAATGTTAGACGTTCGTTCTCGGTTCCTTTTAGAGTTCACTGGATAATTTGACCCGACAAAATAACCGTTAGGAAACCAAACAGGTCATTAGGGCGATGATTACAGGTTCGCGGTGTGGTGTTCTGCTTGTGCTCAGCTCAGACCAGACTGTCCTCAGTGCTGTTTGTTTTAATGTCTCAAACCGAAATGGAAAGAGGGAAAACAGCGCAGTCAGTTTTTGTGGCATACCAGATAGATAGAGAGATAGGATTTGGGACATGATAGATCAGTATGATGAATGGCTCGAAGACAAATTGGATGATGTCTCATGTTGCAGTAAACAGCACACCAGATTACTCTTGTGATGTAAATGCCACACTGTGATTTGTTTTCTGTGTTCCAAAGAACTGCAAATGTGCTCGACACAAAAGAAAAAGGACGGGAAACATCAGTGGAGTATAATTGCTGCGGGCCAAAAACATTAGTATCTTGCAAAACAAAAACACAAAAAAAAGGCTGTACACGAGCCAGATGAGAAATGCTTTGCTACATTCGATAGCTTGTTTTTTCTAATAGTGCGTAGTAGTTTCTGATTAAATTTTTTTCCCTCTCACCTGTAGTGGTGTAGTCACAGAGGGGTCAGGCGGGGCTGGGGGCATCTACTGTAGATTCACTATATTCAATTGAAAGCAGACATCTCTACGGCTGAAATCTCCAAAACTCTGCAACACTCACACATAAACAATCTAGATCCATACTTCTCAAGCTGTAAGTCTCCCTCTGTTGGTGCGCAGAGGAATCCCAGATGTGTTTATTGAAAATGAAGTAAGTTAACATAAAAACACAAGGTGTTTTCGTGTGCACACACCTCATCCACGATTAGTTACCATCTAAACTCACTAAACTGTGATGGCAACGCCAGCAGCAAGCGACGCAAAGCAGTGAGCTGAACAGAGCAGGCATACGCTACTGTATTTTAATGTTGATCATAATGATGGCACTTAGAGAGCCAAATATTTCCTGTGGCGGCACACTTTGTAAAAAGTTTGAGAAACACTGATTTAGAGGTAAGACGAACATGTGCGTATTCAATGTCGAGGTGGACTGTCCCTTTAAAGCCATTTACTGCTATTACCCAGTTCTTAAAATTAGAGAAAGGATGTTTTAATGAGGACAGATTAAGAAAAGGCAGCACGCAGATAGTTACATGCTCTGGCAGAAAAAACAACACACACAAATATCTGCAGAAGCTGAGGGGAGGTGCCGCCATTATGTAACGAAGGTTGATGAAGTTTTTATTGCTGTCATGTTTACCTCCCCTCACGTCCCTCATGCACTGTTTTTCTCTGCTGAGACACGATAACTACAGTCATTAGAGACTACTGAGTGTCTAAATACCACCGGCTTTGAGCTCTTGTCATTCCGCCGCTCCACCCCCTCCTTTTTATTTTGTTAATGTCAATACCGTGCAATCACATCCGCTGATAAAGCCCCACATTGGCCCCATGCGACAAAGCACCGGGGCACGTGGATTGACTGTGCTGCCCCATGTTCAGAGGTTACTGGGACAGCACCCTCAACACTTGCAGGCAACTGGAATATGTTTGGCTCACATGTGGTAAAGTGGTAAGATTATGTAAGTCTTTATGTAATCTGCATCAGTGAACGTGAATGACATCCTCGATCCGTTGCCATCCGAGTGTGTGTGTGTGTGTCTGCCAGCTCTGTGCTGCCGGCCTGCCAGTAGGTTGCAGTGTGCTCCTCATGCTGGGTGGAAACATGCATTAAACATGCATTTCACAGCAACAATTCACATTCATTTTTGGAGGTAATTACGGCAGAGAAAAAAGCTTATTCGTCATGCTATACTTCACCAAACATCCTGTAATTGTTCTGCGCAAAAGCGCCGCGCTCTATTTATTCACAAAAGCTTTTTAGCGGACGGAAACACATGAGCCCAGTGGGACAGCGTGTAAAGAAAAGATAGCTTGGTCGAGGTATTAAACTGCCCTATCGTGGAACAGATCATGTTTCTCCCCCTGAGCAGTGTTGCCTGCATCTTATTCAAGTAAAACTCAGATCAAGCTCCCAATCTATATGCTCCCCACTGTTATCTGATTCTATTTGAGAGAGACCTGAAGAGTTTTTTAAATCTGGAAAAAGGCACACACCCCAAACAGCATTGCTTATATAAGGCTAGTCCCTCCTCAAACAAACTAATCCCTCCTTGTCATACACTATGTCCTAAGGCGTGATGAGTAAAGATGACACGGAACAGGTCTTTGTGCTGCTTGTACACAAACACGTGTCATTGCTTTATGATGTTACTGACTGCTGTTTGTACAACAGGTGCCCCAACCTGCTCTCGCTCACCTTATCCGGCTGTGGACACATCACTGACCAGGATGTGATCTCCGTGCTGCAGAGCTGCAGGAAGCTGCGCCGCCTCCACCTGGAGAACTGCGTCCGCATCAGCGACTGCAGCCTGGAGGGTGTGGCGGCTCATGGAGGCAGTCTGGAGGAGGTGAAGGTGGACTTCTGCAGGAACATCACTCAGGCAGGGCTGCAGGCTGTCAGAGAGAAGAGGCCGGGCGTCCAGCTGAGTTCAGAGCGGAGCGCGGATCTGATCCCAGACAGCAGGCCTGAGGAGAAGGTGCCGCTCAGGAGGACACTGCAGAAGCTCCTGCTGTTCTCCTGATGGAGCGCATCTCACATGCTCTCACATGGAGCACAAGGAAGAGCATGTCCTGTGACTTTTAGACTGATTGACTGTGATGTTTTCGACTTGAAGTGTTTTTAGTTTTTTATACATTTTTATACAGCACATGTTGAATTTTGCTTTTGAGCTGTCTCTTTTCCATTTTATCCCAACCCAACCAAGTCTTACACACGTGGCCTTATCAGTAAGTCTTAATCGCAACATTCAATCTCGCAATCATTTAATTCCATTCTTAAAAAAAATTTCATTTTGGGTCATTTGCTTATTCGTTTTCTTGCAGAGAGTTAGATAAGACAATTTAGCTTAGCTTAGCACAAAGACTGCAAACAGGGGGAAACAGCTAGCCTGTCTCTGAAGACGACAAAATCTGCCAAGCAGTAATGTGCTGTTTGTTTTTTCATACAAAAACTGAAAAGAAAAACAAAAATGGGAGATTTTACAGGGAGTTATAGGATTATAAGTTATATAGTTCTTGGCCAAGGAATAGTTTGGAAAAAAAAATGCAAATTTTCATTTTTTCCACGGTTTTTGGACAGCAAAATGTTGACCATGTAACATAAGAGTGTTGATCTTCTCATCTAACATTTGACAAGAAAGTGAATGAGCATATTTTCCAAAATGTCAAACTGTTCCTTTAAAGCAACATTATGTAGTAAATACAAATGTTATGTGTTCCTGTGTTATGTGATCCTACCCAAGTGATATGTCGGCTTAGACAGAGACTCCATTCACCCTATTACAAGACACTGTACCGTCAAAATGATTTTGAAGCTGTTATTTTAAAGGTAAAAACGTTACATAATGTTGCTTTAATACTGTTTGAATAACATATCACACACAGGAAGACACACCTGCACAACATATGAGAACGAAAGGCGCGTGGTTGCGCTCCGTGCTCTGTCTCCGTTACGGAAAGACACATCAGACCTCAGAGGAAGCGATCTCTGAGGGCAAAGTGTGCCTGAGCAGGAATCATGTTATATAAGACTGAGACATATGAAAGTAGGTTGATTAGGGGAGTGTGTGTGTGTGTGTTTGTAAATGCCATGTGACAAATGTTCTCGAGGCTGCTCCCCGTCCTGTGACTGCAGCTCTGAGGAGTGACCATATATATTCATACAAGGTCAACTGAATGAAGAAAAAGCTTTTATCAATCCTACCAGGAACTGCGCTATTCAAATATTTATAAAGATTTTCCAGCTTTCCTTTGAAAGGCCACAATACTGTCTGTCTTTTCTCTTGACTGTGGGTTTGTATGGTTGTACTTATTCATCAAATACGTTGCGAGGTTTTCTGGATGTGAATCTGAATCATTAAAGTAAGGACCTAAAGAATAATGAGAACTTAATGAGATCTTCTGCAATATTCACACTTGTAAAATTACCCATAATAATGTTAAGCAGCATCTTAAAGTAGTGCTGTGATTATTATAATTAGTATATATTATTATAACTCTGATTATTGTGAGTTAAGTTTGAGTCTCTTTCTCTTAACATCATCATGGAAAATGTTTTGGGCCAAATCGCATTCAGTAACAATACAGTATATCTGTGTAGACTGTGTGCCAATGCCCATCAATCTCACTTGCGATCCGTAATTGAACAAACATGAACAGAATTTGTGTTTGTTGTCTGTTTGTTGGCGCTCCCTAACCTCTACACAGGTTGGGTTCTCGGTTAAATGAAACACAATGAGCTGAGAAATGTGGTTTGTGTGGTTTTGGCTACAGGATCGATTGCAAAAAATTCCCTTGGGCTTTTAAGTCATCAAACAAGCATCAAGAGTGCGTCCAAGAGTAATTGCATCTTTTGAGCGAAACAAAAAAATATGCATTGACTTGACAAGAGTCAGAAGACATTTCTGTCACGCTGCTGCTTACAGTTTTCTCCTCATGATAACCCTGTCGACACATGAGAGAGGACAGTAAAGCATGTCCTGTTGTAGTATAGATAAAAACGTGTTGTTTTCCAGCCAAGAGCGCCCAGAACCAACTTGATAAACACAACTCTATGACTGAACAGTGAGACAGAGGCTCATTGTTTAGAGACTGGAGAACACATGCTATGTTATTTACTGTAAAGAAATATGACTTAATAGCAAAGTGTATGTCAGGATAGACCGTGAAGAGTTATGAGTTCCAGGTGTGGACACTTCTGAGGCACATCCGCCTGCATGCAGCACTCCAACACAATAACAGGACTCAGCTTCATGTATCAACACGACCGTATCAAAGCATCCCTCCTCTGCTTTTTCCATCAGAGGCAGGTTTTTTTTAAGGGCGTATGATTTCAAAAGAGTATGATCTTGAAAGACCTGTTGCCCAGATGTGTGTCCTTAAAAGCACTGCCTTTTGCTGCGCAAGCCGGCAGCTGCATTGTTTTTTGTTACCTCACCAGTACTGATGTGACACTGTAGGACTCCTCATTCTTCAGTCTATCTGAATTGTGAATAATGTATCCAAGCCTAGCCCTCACACTGATGGAATCTGATGATTTGCACCTGAAACAAAAGGGCAGTTTGTGTCCGCAAAGAATCCCTACTTTGTTGAATATCGTGCTATTATACTGCGAGAGAAAGTTGCACTGTGAGCTGAACAACCGTTCCCTGTGAGTGTGATTTGATATTTAAATTATTGTGCAAAAACCTAAACACATAACAGGGTAACTCACAGTTTCTGCTATTCAGATCTCAAACATTCCCTGAAATGCAAATGTTGGTCGGTTTTCTCTTTCTGTCCCCTCCTGGTTTTATGTCGCCCTACAAAGGACATTTAATGAATAAGCTGGTGTGATATACAAATCATCCAAGATCAAATGTGGACACCCACATGCGTCTGTCTCCACCATGGGCTGTGAAGGATCTCAAACCCTGCCTGAGGTGAAACATGCTGGGTTTGGGAGTTGGGGCTAACTATGTCTTCAAACAGACCACACATTACCAAGATGCTGCTGCTTTATTAGAACAGTCTGCTAGACGCTTCATGATTAAAAATGCTTGAGTAATATATCGTGCCAAATAATTTTTGGCTGAAGAAACTGCTGGGTTGAAAGATTGTATCTTTACGACCTACTTCAAAAGACATGACAGACTTGTTTGAACCGCCTGTGGAGTGTTTTAGCTGAAACACTAGGATGTCACATTACTGGGTCTCTGTCTATTATGTAACTCCACCACTGATGACATGGCATTTTTTGATATTACTTCCACTTTTTCGATGATATGCCTTACATAATACTTTACAACCCATCGAACAGGTTCAAGTCACTGAGGAGGTATGTAGTCAGCGGTGGAAGAGGTTTTCTACGGAAGCTGGAAACAGCTGTGCTTGCAATAGTTTTTTTATTGCCCTTATCTCGAGATCACACGTAAATCATTTCGTTATCTCCAGAAAATGAGCTTTGTTATTATAACTAAATGATTACGTTGTGTTCTCGAGATTACGGCAATAAAAAAGCGTGGCCGTTCTCGGCTTTTGTAGTATTCTGATCTTTTACTTAAAGAAGCAATTTGCAAGATATGGCCAGAATTTAAGTTTAAAACATTCAAAAACTGAACTAATATTATCAACTGAATGTGAAGAAACAACACTGTCGACTGTCTATGTTTTGTGACGCAGAAATGTCTACTGAAGTTAGCATGCTTACCAGCTAGCCCCGGCTCGGCCCTTCTCATAATACAACTTTACTTTATTTCACCATTGTCATCTTTTGTCCACAGGGGGCACCAGAATCAACAAACATGAAACGTTTGTAGTAGCTTTAAATAAATATAGTGCAAAAGTAGTATAAAATGGATGGAAGAGCTCCAGTACAGTACAAGTACCTTAAAGTAATATGTTAGTATAGCATTTCAGTAAATGTAGTTCAGCTTCAGATTCTGCAGATTTAACTTCTGACCTATCCGACCCCCACAGGCACGTGGCTGAACGCATCTGAACGAACAGCGAGATTGTTAACTCCTGACAGAAAACGGTGTGAAAGTCTCATTCCAATGGGATTGATTAAATCCATCACTCTCGCTCCATTAGAATAACAAATTTCATTAAAAATCTTCCACTCACCCTCTAATCATTCTAATAAGCCGCTCAGCTCTCAACAAGTGGCTTCATGTTGAGAGACGAGAGACTCCGGTGTTAATGATGAGGCATTTTTTTGCATTAAGTTTGGAAGACACACGCTTATCACATTTAAATATGATTCACCAAAGACAAATAAGTCTAGATTTTAATAATTCATTTGTAAGGATGATTTGAATTTTTGAAATGTGTTATGCTAAACCAGGTTCAAGACAGGTGACAGTGGCAAAGTTATTAAAAGTAAAGTAACCCAAAACACTGATGTGCAGACCTCAAGAAGAGTTACACAAACTTTTCTTTAAAGCCAGTAAGAAAGTTTTCACTCTCAGTACTTTGCCTGCCAATGATGGGCTACTCTTAATTTTAGGACATTAAGCTGGTGGAAATGATCATGCACAGTGTCTGTGGCTTTCAGCAGCTTCACAACAGCTTCAACAGCTGTGTCTCATTACAGGTTTTTCAACCTAGATCTCATATTAGAGCTCCAGTGATTTAGCATTGCTCTCTTGTAACACTGATGGACTCATGGTGGGCGGTTAAAAAGGGGGGAAGCAGAGATATTATCTTTTTTTAATTCCATGCATTCTTCTTCCTCGTAAAATCTAGTGTCCAAAATGCAACTCTCACAGCTAACAGCTAGTCCAGAGATTCTGCTGTGCTATGCTAGTAGCAGCTAATGTAGCCCGGGGCTGCTAACAGAGATGAAGAGCAGCTACAGGGATCTGGTAAGCTCACTTCTTTCAACCTCCGCGCTCCCAGATATTGTTTTTTTTTTTTTTAAACTCGTAGTCTTCAACCCCAACCAACGCAAATCCGATTTCACATAGCTACCTCCGACGTCACGGGATTTTATTCAGCTCTTTCCAAAATAAGCACGCTGTACTGCCCACGACTTTGATGTGTAAATTCCCCTTCATTCAAATGAAGTGGACCACAACAACAAACACCTTTAACTGTGAAACATTGTGCTGCAGCCTCTGGTTGAGTTAAAACACAGTCCAATGAGTCAGTGCTTACATTCTTAGAAAACTATGACGAATCATCTTCTTAAAGACAGGAAATTAACAGTATAGCCTGACACATACCTGTAATCTCCTCGATATGACTATCCACAGATTGTTTTCAGGTCTGCTTTTGCTCAGAACCGTGCAGGTGATGGGGGAAAAACACTCTCAGTCTCTGGATGACGCCGGCTGTGTGGCTGGTCTTAAATGTTAACATAGGCGCCATGATGAGAGGCAAGAGGTTTTGTGACGCACAAGCCCTGCTCATGCTGGTAGCATGTACCCGGCATATGTAGGAAAAGCATGATGTGTGCTCTCCCTCCTCAGCCACTTGATTTTCAAAAGACACGAGGCGCAAACCCAGTGACATCAGGACCGAACAAGATCAGCCAACAGAGACTGCAGGCGACGCAGGATTGACACAGGACTGACGCAGGACTGACGCGGGGAAAACAGACAAACTGACAAAGAGTTGAGGGGAAAACCCCGGCTTCAATACACAGAATGAAACACAGGTGTACACAATAAGGGTGGGAAAGAGACAAAGACAGGAAGTGGACAGTAGAACATGACACATGAGAAAAAATCGACCAGGAAACAACTTAATCAAAATCCTTGGCACATTCACCATTAGTAGGAATGATCATCATAATTTTCATTTTCACTGAAAAATACTCACTGGTCGTGACATTTGTTGGGGTCTGTACCAAGCAAACATGTTTCTTACATCTGGAGAAGAAGATTTCAAGGCCAGGGCATCTCTGCAGCACTACAGTACTTGATTAAAATGCTGTTTTGTCACATATTTTACCCTTATCAACAAAAAAAAAATTGCGATTCGGATAAAACTGTGAATCTATCCGCTGATGGGGTGTCAACAGAGAGTCAGCTTTAATGATTAAATGCATACATGCTGTACACACTCGTCTGCATCCTGCCATTAGCAGAGCAGATTCCTGATATGGTACACAGTAAATGACAGCAGGCAGAGCGTGTTATCTTTAGGGTTCATGCTGGGAGAAGGCCTTTGTTGAGCTCGTAGCACGGGCCTTTCCCCTGTGTGAAATACGAGCTGGTAAAGACAGGAAGCTGCTGGTGATAGAGGGAGGGGGACTGAAGCAATGGAGGTAAAAGGGAAGGAGTAACTATTTGAGCCCTGAAACCTGAAATCAGCAGTTTCCTGACAGCCTTATAAGGTCAGCCATAGGAGGCATTTCCAGTATCCGTTAACTGATTACTCACCCATGGACGGGGATGGAGGGTGTGGAGGCTTCTGCAGAAGAGAGGAAGGAAAAGGAATTTGTGTTTTTTTTTTTTAGTTTTTGAGTACTTTGTGTGTTTGTGTGAGTCTGTGACCTAGTTCAGACTCAGGGAGGGGCTCTGTTAATCTTCAACTCTTTCACCACAGAGGACGTCTGACCCTTGTTGTCATATTGGATGCAGAGTGATTTGGCTTCAGTGAATAATCAGTAACTGTGCTACACTTTACAACCCGAAGCTTCACGTCATTAGAGTCTGGGGTACAGGCTGCTGTAACATAAAACTTTACAATGGGGATGAGTAATGCAGTCTAGACAGTGGGAGTGTCTCCTTCTGTATGAAACTGGCAAGAATAGGAAGAAATTTTTCGGTTCTACTTTCATCACCAGTAAATATTCACATAAGCAACGGACACATTTACATTGAGAGCTGATAAGATAAGTCTCCGTCAAGTCTAAATGAAAATAAGACATTCGTAAGACAAGACAAAGACAGTTTAATCAGAAGAGAAAGATCTTCGCTGACCAATGTTTTAGGCCTAAACAAACTAAATAATAAACAAACTATTTTTCATACTGTTTTACTTTGTTTAAATTTGGCGGACCCTGCCACCTTTTTAGCTTCAAACAGTGTTCAGGGGACCTTATTTTCCTCTAAGAACAGCTTGTTTATTCAGTCATGGAAAAGATAAATATTTCTGAGTTTGCATTATTACCTCATTAATACTGTAAATATTGAAATTGAACTTTAAATATCTTCTCCAAAAAGTACACAGTGTCCCTTTAAAGTGTGTTTACAGGTCTTGGGGATTACTGAAAAAGTAGTTTAAGGCCTTTTGTGGCTTCAGAGGAAGCTGACTGTAATCTGATAAATTGCCTTCAGTGATGTCACTCAGTGTCTAAGTTGCATTGAGTATAATTTAGGCACCAGGTTTAGAAAAGCAGTCCACTGGTCTAGCGTTGCACTCCAATAACACTGTTGGACTCATTATGGACCGTTTAAAAACAAATGATCAGAATCGAAAAAGCAGAACCAGAGATATCATCATTTTTATTCCACGCATTCTGCTCCCTTTTCTAAACCTGATGCCTACAATGCCCACAATGCACAATGCAACTCAGCCGCTGAGTGACATGACTGGATGAAATTTATCAGATTACACGCAGCTTTTTCACATATGCAGTAGCACTCCTAACGACCTGTAAACACACTTTAACGTGTGAAATTGGTGGCGTTACCCTTTAAAGTTCCCCTCTAGGCATGTATAAATAGTTCTGCTTTGCATACTAATTTGTATCTGATTTATTCGTTCCACAAAAAGTTTTGTTATCTCTTTAAAATTACCTCTGCTCTCTCCCCTTCATTAAACATCCAACATCTATAAATATACAGCAGGTTGAACAGCTGAGCAACAGGTGTTTCCTACTTCTCTGTCAGGTTCATTCGCAGTGTGATGTGTGTTGGAGGCTTCAAGTATGCACATCACACTTTTTCTGAAGCTGAACTTTGGAGCAGATTGGCCTCCAAACTACTTGTGATCATTCTTGTGAAGCAAAAACAGTCAACTGTAGGAACAAGAAGAAAAACACATTTTTGAGTGGAGGGGGACTTTAAGTGAAAAGATCTAGAGACTTCTGTCGCTACTCCTGTTCTGGTGTTGATACAGCTGGATTTCTGTCCGGTATATGAAGATGCCCACATGAACATGGAATGTAGATAAATCTTATCTGGGACGCAGACGCATGAAGTGACGAATGTAAACGTCTTTGAGCCTCCTATCAGAGTTTGCTCATTTTAAATGACGTTTTGCGGCTGTGCTTGTTGCATCTGAATACTTCTGTGCTTGTGCTTGTTATCTCGCACCTGCTCTGGAGGGTGTGAGAAGCCTCTCCCTTGTCCTGGGAAACTTTATTCTCCACATTTCTCAAAGGCTCCTTGCCTGAGGCCTCGGCCCTCAGGTGGCTTTCTGGAGTCTGCCTCGTAGCTGAGGACACGCTGTAGTGTGTTCCCTAGTTATGCGTAGATATCTAATCTGAGGCTTTTTGTTTTTATGGCGACACTGCACATTCAAGTCCATCAGCTCTGGTTTCATTATTAAAACCTGAGAGCTAAGATTCGTTAGATACTCGAGCGAGTTGTTGAAATGAGCTCGGTCACACGGTAGAGAAGGAGCCGAAGGCTGGCTCAAGGTCACGGTGAGTCGGTCCAGTGGGGAGACGATGCTCGTGTCTGTCACAACATGACAGACCCAAAAATGAAAAAAGAAAAAAGAAGTTGAAAAAAAAACGGCACATGCCGCATCACAGACGGAGGTTTGACTCAGTCATCTGCAGTCTCTCACCTCCCACTTTCACACGCTGTCAAACCACATCAAGAATGTGAGTTTTACAGATCGTACACTCTGTTCCAAAGTTTGATTTGAAACATTTGCCGATGAAAGAGTGATTGTTTTTTTCTTTCCACGTTACGCTGGCATTGTACACACTCGATTTCCACATATTCTTTCAGCGCTGCGTCCTTACTGTCAGACAGAGAGCATCATGTAACATGTCTGGCTAAAAAGGGAGTCTTGAGTAATCTAATCGCCACGCTAATGGCATCCAGAGATAAATGGCTTTCATTTTGTCATTGTCTATATTCAGAACGAGTCTGTCTCTCAATTTATTACGCTGCAAATTAAAACAGACCTACAGGTTAGTGAGACGTGAGATGAATAGCCACCTACTTTGTTGTTATTTATCCATTTACAATCAAACTGGTCCAGATAGTGTTATTGACAGGCTGCAGAGAGCTCCCCGAAATCAACCTATTTTCATAACAATATGTATTTATGCACACACTTCTCTTTCTCCCTCGATACTTTCGGTACGATCTAATAATTCCGAATTTGATTTCCCTGTGGTTCTTAGCTAACTTGTTTTGGCCCGAGGCACACACGGAATAGGAGGCAAGAGCACACAGAAGTGGGGCTACTGCTCCCCTGTGAGCCAGAGGATGGGTCTATTTGTGGAGCTATTTCTGTTTCCGTCTGTCAGAGCATCCACAAAGGCTGCCGAGCTCCGGCCGAGCGCATGTGAGGGAGTAACTGGAGCACTAAAGGGGAAGACGATGGAGACACTGATGATGCTTTTTCGGCTGGGCTTCAGGCAAGGACAGAATCAAACTTGTGCTGTGCGGAGATGTGAAGGAGCACACTGAGCTGATATCGCACGCCGTGTGCAAGTCGCTTGTCCCCCCCCCATGTGGCCTGGTAATTAGACAGGCAGTATGAGGGCCCTCTGTGTCTGCTGTCGATCACAGCATCTACAGAGAGGCTGCATACTTGGACCAGGCTGCCTATCCAACTGGTCACACTCGGCAGGGGATGTAGGAGGACAGCCAGCCTCTTCTGACGTTAGCATGGATGGAGGACAGAGCAGCAGATGACATGTGCAAATAGGAGTGGGAGGCTGAATGAAGCTCGCTCATGAGTCACAGCATGGGCACATGAGTGCGCTACTTATAATGACAAGCTTTCAACTTGAATCCATCATGCGTTCACTCTTTTGTTGTCAGCAGCTCTCAAATTGCAGAGGGGAACATGGAAGGAGAGGATTAGAAACACAGAGCAATAATGGGTTTCTAACCTTGGTGGGATCAGGCTGATGTGTTTTTTTAAACTAGAGGTAGCTGCGAAAGGGTCCTCACAACTCTTTCTTCTTGTAAGGTAATCTTACCAAAACTATGTGAATGGAGCCTCAGCGTGACATGAACCTGCCTGTCTGACCACGATTAATGTCGAGACATTTTAACCTGGATGTGAGCTGAAGGAATCTTTACTGGTGTAACAAGCTTTGGTTAAGCCCTGCTGGGCCAGATCGTGTCATTATCATCCATCTAGTCGTCTTTAGGGGTTAGAGTATTATACAGATCCTTTACTTAGATAAATGCAGAAGCAGAAGTCCTGCACTCTGAATCTTCCTGAATGTTATCAACACAAAGTGACACATGTATAAAGTACTCATTATGCACAATGACCTCTATTGGGTGTTAAATATATTATAGTAATAGTATTAGAGACATCTAATCTACAACATTATACAGACATTGTAGAAGGGGCCGCATTTCAAGTAGGAAAGTCCGAACGCTAAAGGTCAGTCGCATGCTTTATAACAGCTGAACCAGGAAAGATATCAGCCAATCGCACTGTTGCGTTGATAGGAGCACACAGTTGAGATTTCAGACAGTTTCAATCGATTTGGTGCGGCTGCAGACGGACTTCTGTTAAGCATTAAAGAGGAGGATATCACACTTATGCACGTATTACTAAGAAAGTCGAGGATATTCAAGCCTGGTCTTGTTAGCCCAAAATAACTTCCAGGGTGGCGAAACTTGCTTATGATGACTTAGTTTGAGCTACTTTGAAAAGTTTTGGCAGTTTAACGTGCAGAAAGTTCAATCTCATGAAGCCATTTTGGTCTGTAATTATTTTGCAGAGCAGTAGGAATATTTCAAACTGTTAAAGAAAAGGGTAAAGAAAAAAGGAAAATGTTCTAAATGAGAATCTACATCTTTGAACAAGAAAGAGTAAAGCAGGCTAGTTAATTATACTTATGACAAAGTACAATATACAGCATAAGATGGAAATACACACACAAGTGCCTCAAAAATGTACTTGCAGTACTTGAGTGAGTATATTTAGTTACTTTCCACCAGCAACATGACGCATCTCTGTATTGAACCCGGGGACCTCTGACCTCATTCAAATGATTTCCGGGATGATATATGGTTCAGCTGTGACATTGTAGCTGGCTAGCTGAGAAGAAAATGAATTCTCTGACAGGTAATGCAAGACCTCACATTTCACATTGTGTCTTGTTACATTCTGCTCAAAAGGCGATGTCAAAGGTCAGGTCACGTGAGGTAAGAATAGCTAAGAGGGCTCCCTCGTCAATACCATCCTGCAAAAGCTCAATAGAATCAACAGGGACTTTTTTTGTACCAATTTCTGGAGCACCGTATTATATTTCAATAATTGTTCATCAATGGCATGATGGAAGTCATATGCTGAAAAAAAGGCAAAACTTGTAAGTGCCATTGGGAACATTTTGGGGGTAATTTTGCTTTATTAATGAACATATAAAGTAAAGACATGGACAACAAATGTGGGTTGGAAAGGGGAGAGAGGATGGCTTGTAAAAAAGACCCTGAGCTAAATTTTTACTGCGATCATTGCATAAACATGACAACTATCTTAGACTCCGAGGCCACTTCATTCATTGTGTAATCATAAAGAAGTTAAGTCTGTAGTTGTATTTCATTTTTGGAAGTACTTTTATTCACTTTCTGTTGAGATTGATCTTACTTTCATATATTTCAGTTAAATATAAAGCCACAGCGGCAGCTGGCATCATTAGCACAAATACTGGAAGCAGGCATGTTTCCTTTGCCTGGCTCAGTCCAAAGGTAACAACAGCTGCCTATCAGCACCTCTAAAGCTCACTAATTAACACAAACATATCTTGTTTGTTTAATCCGCATAAAAACTGAAGTGTCAAAAGCAGTGGTTTTCTGGATTGTTATGTGCTGTTACTTGGCGGGGAGCAGGAGGCTTACTCCCTTGAGTCGCTACTAGTCGCCTGACAACCGCTCCAGTTGAACACATTGACACATTAACTCGAAGACAGATGTTGTTACCTTCAAAATGAGCTAACCTATTTCCACCTGTTGTCGGGTAAGCTAAGCAGCTGCTATTCACCCGAGAAACAATAGAGTGGTATCAGTCATCTCATCTAACTCTTGTCAAGAAAGCAAATGTGCGTATTTCCCAAAATAACTGCAAATTGTCAGTAAGTCAATGTGAATAATGCTTGATAAGATCTTCATTCATCTCACAATACATGAATAGCAGCCTAGATTGAAACTGGCAAACCACATTGAATCAGCGACTGCCCATTAAAAATGACCTGAACCTTTACATGTAGCTGTATGTGTACAGTGGGCTATATGTGAGAGTTAGGTCACAGCAGAAGGAGGAAATGTCAGTCATCCAACACGCAGCTCAGACCAGAGCTCATGTTTTCAAAAGAAGAGGAAAAAAAGCTTGACTGAGGCCAAGGACAATGAGAGGTCACTGCGTGTTAAGCACCAGCAAGTGCACGTTCACTTTACTTCTCAAGTGTTTCCGTAACAGGTGCAAGAGATTGTTGAGATTCGCAGCATCGTTCGTCATTTCTGGATACAACTGGCGATTTCTTGAATTTCTCTTTGAGGTGCTGAAGCTCATTAGTCCTAAACTTGCACGTTGACATAAATCTGTCGAGTTAGAAGGCTTTAAAATGAGATTACATCCTTTACATCATCGGGCTCATTTATTAGATTCTGTAAAGTGGAAACAGAGGGCTTCCAATCCAAATTTCCATGCAGAAATACAATCTAATCCACTAATTGGTTGCTCTTAAACAAAATTGGGACACTACACAAACACACGTGGCTCCACACATACACATGCACAGAAAACCCATTGACCTGCTGAAAGCCCATCCCCCGCTCTCTGTTTCTCTTTGCTGAGAAATACCAGCTCCTCGGCTCCTGGGCTCAGCCATCTGTGACACCCTGAACCTTCTGACCTTGCGGAAAAGTAGACCTGTGAATTAGCCTAAAACATTATGCCGAGACCTCCGGAGGATCAGTTGTCAGACTGAACGTGCTCAGCTATGTTTTGAGGCTATTTCCCCTCAGTTCACACCCCTTCTCCACCACCACCATACGCACATGTCTGAGAGGTATGTTCCATTACGTAAAAAACATTTATGTTAGTTTCCATTACAACATGTACCCTCCTTGCGTAATTATATGGTTGTCTCTGACTGCTCCTAAATATGTTAGAGCATCATTTAAAAATGCACACTGCTGATTTCCATGGCTAAAATTATGCTTACAAGACACAGTGATATGTGTAATGTTATTTCATGGCCTTGTTTTTTTACGAAGGGGAAACACAATCACGATTGCTGTCACAGATATTTATCTCGGAGGAAGTTGAGAAACTGTATCTGAAAAAAAAAAAAAGCTAAGCCACAGTTTCACTCCACGGTCACGTTTTATTGACTAAATGAAAATACCACAGAGAGGATGGGCTTAACTCGGGTGAACTCCAGCCAAGAGAAAATGAAATCATGAGCGCAAGTGGACTCACATGCACAAAAACATATAAGGATAATTTAATGCTTTATGGGAACAGAAAACATGTCATTTAAAAGTCCCGGGGATTACAGCGAAGGGAGATTTAGTGCAGGATAAATGGTTGTAATGTTGAGCGTCCTTGACTGGCTCAGTTTGTGGCGAAACATAATTAGCTGTGTGACCATTAAACTGTTTAACCAGGATCCCGCTGAGCTGAGCTCCAACCACTGCTGCGTGAATTCAGCCCTCCTTGGAAAGTTAATGGGCCATGGGGGAGGATTGAGCTAAAATTAGGTAACTGAGTTTCATCCCGACTATGAGATTTGTCAAAGTCCACAGAATCCCCCCCACACACACCACCACCACCGTCACCACCACCACCCCCCCACTGTCACCACCACTCTTTAGGCTGTTGGCAGATTCATTTGCGCTTGACCTAGTTAATGTCTCTGGAGAGATGGAGGAGTAAACACACGCAACTACCTCTCTCTCTCTCTCTCTCTCCAAAAAACCTGGAATTTTCCACACTTAACAAGCCCAGTTCACAGGTCAGGCTACTGGGGGGAGGGGCATTTTGGGCTTGAAGGTTACTACAGGGTACAATCAGCAGCTTTTACAGCTTTATAACACTTTGACTTTATACCTGGTCTGACCATAGTGAGTTTACCACCTTTATCTAATTGAATACCTCCCCAGCATCAAAATGTCATGGTGATGTGTCAGGGATTTTATTTGAGCTGTAAATGGGTTTTAAGCAGTTAAAATCGACAACACTTATCTGGTTTTCAGTTAACAATGAAGAGGAAGAGGTGAGAGGTAATGAGGGTAAACATTTCTCTGAGATAAGCATGTGCTTCTTCTTACTTTCCCTTATCGTAAATGTTTTTAAATCTTTTGTTTTAATACCTATCTTTATTTGTTTTATTAAATACAAGTGTTTTTACAAGGTCCTTCCACTCATTTCAATTGGCCTGAGTGAAATGATTGTATACTGCCTGTTTACCTATGCAGCCTGCCCGTACTCAGCCGTGCACTGTAGGTTTATTTAGAAGAACTAGATACCAGATGGAAAGATGGAAATTTTTGCTGCAGTACCGTGAGTGGCCACCATGCCAGATTGTAAGCAAAGCTTAGCGGCACCCTCCAGGGCCTGGTGCACAATAGACTTATATAGAACAACCGTGATTATATAAAATGAGCCGTGCACTCGTTGCACATGAGCAGAGTTTTCCACAGGGCGTATTGCTGAAGTTCTTGTGCAAGCTAGTTGCACAAGAACGGAAGAGAAAGTGAAGCCAAACTTTCCCAATCCTAACTAACTTGACAGAAGTGAGTACTAACAATAGTCATGCTTGTGGTTTACATTCGTTATGACATGGGGTAGTTGGATTCAGTTAGCGATTACAACAATGCTCTTCTCTTAGTGGCTTTGGAGGTAGGGCCTGAAGGGAAGGGCATTTTTTAGGTTGGGCACTTTCAAAATGACTCTTGCTGGTTTCTCTAATTTTAGCAACCCCGGCTTAAAGGTATGGCTTGTCGAGGGTCCAAGTAAGTCATGACAGTGTGATGGTGAGTCAGCATGCACAAGAACATGACGCTGAAACTGGGGCAGCTAAATGGAATTCAGCCATCGCTAGTTTTATTATTTGCACCTGTGATGTTCAGACCGTGACGCGTCAAAATGTCTTCTGTGAAAAAAGGGTCCTGAGCCGCGTCTAAGATCACTCCCTTGGAACTCATTCGCTACTCATATAATACTTAGATATAAAATAATGGACACTCAGTAGCTTTAGTGAGCAGTAAATTCAGACTGCAGACATTTATAAATCATTGATTTTGGCATTTACTAAATGTGTTGCAATGGACTGTGGGACTGTTAACAGAAAGTAGGGTACATGCCAACTTTCTGCAAGATGAAAAACAAGAGAGAAAAACTCTGTCTGAACAAAGAGACAACTAGTTGGATTCAGTACATAGTGGACTGTGTTGACTTCCTTGTGCATAAACACATCCTCGCTTTGTGAAACAGTCAGTAAAATAAATTGACCTAGACCGACAGTTGGACGTAAAGTCACTAATTAATTAAAGGTTTTATTGATCCTTTTGTATCCATTGGCTATCATGCTGAGGTTTCGTTGATACGGACACGATTAGTCTCTTAAAACACCTGTTTTTCTCCGGTAATGGACCTTTACCTAAATATAGGATAATTTGCCTGAAGATGTAGTCTAAATATACATGACAGGAAAATGTCTTATCATTATCGTATTAGCTTTGATGGCAGTGGCAGCGAAGTCTGAATCATCCAGTCCTTTCTTTTTCTTGACTACTTGCTGAAGCCTCATACTGTATTGACAGAATAAAAAAAAAAGAAAAAGCCCTGTTGCACACTGCAGCTCACGTCATAATCAGGCTCTTCATCAGCCTCGTGGTTTCTTTATTTAACAGTCGAAGACTCACACATTTGAACATTATTAAAGTACCAGAAATGCTGTGAATCATGCTTTCTTTTGCGTGCTGAATTTTTTTCAAATGCATATGAAATATTGAGAGCAGTGGGCTTTAATCTATGAAGTCATCATGCTAAAGATCACATGGAGGGATGGATGCGGCTGTTCGCACATGTGTACACTTGTGGGCAAGACGGGACGACACGAGAAAGAGATGGTGGGGGCGAACCAGCTGAGGTGACTGACTGGAAGATCACTGAAGGAATTAGGAAAGGGAGTGTAAAAATGTGAGACAGGGCAGTGAGGGGGCAGGAACAGGATTAGTGCACTGTATGTAGAGTGATAGAAGGTATGTGTGTGTGCGTGTGTGTGTGTGTTGGGGGGGGGGAGTGAGAGAGACCGTGTCACGTGTATGCCAGAATAAGCACAGAGCTGCACCGGGGCGTTCTCTGGACACAGCAGCGAGTCAGACCCTCAGTCCCTCAGGTCCTTTATGCTCATTCCACATGTACCTTCTGCAGCAGCCACACTTCGACACCTGTCCTCCCCCTCAGATAATCTCATCTCACCCCCCAGGCTTTTCCCTCGCTATGAACGCAAATCTGAACCACTTTGTTGCAATAATTCAGTCTTATTCCCACTCCACCGATAAACATTTCCCCATGAGGGTAGAGGATGTGGAATGTCTTCATCTGTGCACATGCTCGTATGCAGCTTTACCAGTAATATGTTGCTGACATTTGAAAGCTAATACACACATGTGCTCCCTCATTGCAGCTCATGCATAAGAGCAACCCCAGTATGTGTCTTATGGCTAACTATAGGGTAGAGCCACCACTTAAAGTGCCATCTTGCTCTCCCTGTTTTCAAAGGATGCGATGCAGGAGAAGCTTACTCCTCTCTGTGGCCCCTGTTGAATCCCAGCACTGCTCCTCAGAAGAAGGCTGGAGAGATGCCAGGTACTTTTTTTCACTTTGAAAGGTTGGGATGACATCCAAACAAAAGAGCTGTGGTCCTAATGTGGGCCTCACTATGTTATGCAAGTGTATGACTGCAGCAGCAGCAGCAGCAGCATATAAAAAAAAAAAAAAGCATAAAGCCCACGTTGAAGCTTTTCTGTTCCCATTGGTAAGGAGAGCAGAAACCTCACACCTGGGGCAGGGCCAAGGACACGTGTTAGCCACAAACAACCCCCGCTATTAAAGATCTGTTCTGGTTGGAAATTTTTTGAGGACTGACTCTGTAAACGCACTGTAAAGTTACTCTGAATGGGTGACTACTGCATGTGCGCTCCTCTGCTCCAGCAGTCAGGTGTGACTGTGAGGCATCTCAAGGTGAAAGTGCACTCTGACATTTTGCCTCCTGGATAAGGGCACCGCGCCCCCCCGTCAGCTCGCGCAGCTACCCTGACAAATATCATTAGTGACATTAAACATAACTCCGAACATTAGAGGCTTCATTGGTGATAAAGAATATAATGTTGAGAGAAAAACGTACTTTGAATGACATGATCAGACACTTTAATCCCTTTTTATTCTGCAAAATTACCTGCTCAAAGTATTTTTTGTTCAATAACACAACTGCCTTTTTTCAAACGTATTTCTTATCCTGCAGTTGTAATTGTGATATAGTAATGTAAATAGTAAATAGTAATTCATGGACTCTAGGGTGGCCAATGTGAAAACATTTTTGATTTTTCTGTTATTTTATAGACTAAATAAATTAATCAACTTATGGCACTCAGAATAGAGCGCATGCCTCCAACCACTAGGACGACAAAACAATGCAGATTAAATCACAATCACCATGGTACTGTGGAAGAATAATACATTTTTTATAGATAGATAGATCCATAATTTTACTCAAGGCTGCATCTTTTTTTCCTGACGCTATTACTTACAGAAGAGAGTCAGAGAGTGAGGAAGGAAGTTGGCAAACAAGACCAAACGTACCGTGAATAAAGCTTAAACAAAACCCTGTCCGTGAACATTTCTGCCTGAGTCACGGAGATCGATTTACATGAGCAGCGATGAGAAGCAATGAAGACAACAACTCCCATGATGCCACGCTACTAACGCTCTTTTGTTTTGATGAGTTTTCAGATTTTTTTTGTTTAAACATGCAAATGAGTCATTATGTAATTGTTAATTGCTGATTTGCATTAATGTCCAGAGAAGAAACCCGAACTAAGCAAAACATCCATAAATCTTAAAATGTACGCGTGCATGATAAATTGATGTTTTCACCTGTAGTCGCTAATAAACAGGTGAAGAATAAAAATCTACTTTCAAATGTGATCATTTTTGAGACTTTCAAACTTTTTCTTTTGACTTAGTTCAAAAACTTATAAGCCCCTGACTTAAAAACTGGGAAATTTGGTGTAAAACCGCGCAACTAGCACAGGTCACATGCATGAATTTAGGGTATCACGTTTCACGAGGCCATTTGACCTTGTCCATGTGACTGATCAAGTGATGTAACATCATGATATCTCTGTTTGCCCTGTGCAGGTTTTCCAGTAGCCCTAAATCTCTTCAAACCTGTGAATATACACGTTTGCGATGCTGTCAGAGCGGACCTGCGATGAAGTTTCGGGTCAAAACTCTGCTATGAAAGTGCCGTGATCGTGAGCTCTTCTCCGAGTGGTTGTCTAGTAATAAATTATCAGCCCATATTGCATCACTTCTAGATGGGATCTCACACTGAAACACCCACATAATGATCCCATAAAAGTGCTAGCAGAGGGAGCGTGGGCAGCTCTACATCGGACATAGATTTGGCGGCGAGCCTGTTGTCAGCAATTTCGAAAGCTGTCCACAGGACGCCTATCAAGTGAAGACTTGATCAAGACGTGTCTGAATCATGTCTGCATGTGATCGTTATCTGCTCATTTCACACCACATGATCTCAACCCTCGGATGAAAAGTGTGAGGAGAGCAGTCACAGCATGTGTGAGCTTCACTTTGTTTTTTTGTTTTTTTACTTTTTCTTTTTTTATCTCAGAAATCCTCTTACATAACCCTAACCTTCACATTTAGATTATATTATACTGCTACTAGCTTAAAATGTTACATCATCCGAAATCAATATAACACATTTGCTGACGGCAAAGATAAGCTGCAATAACAGTGACTCTCAAGAGAGCTCGGCCTATTTTAAAAAGGCCCTTTTTGAGGTGGAGACCAAATGCTGAAAAAGCCAGAGTCTACGAAATGCGCCTCGGCTGAAGTTCCAGCCGAGTGAAGGAATTATTCAATGTGCTGTGAAGGCAATGCTTGTGGTGAGCTCACAGTCCTCTGCATCATGCGTAGCCCTCCTCATCTGTGCGTGGAGTGCGCAGGCTGGAGCACTTACATAACCCAGTTAAAATATACCCCAGTCACATGTAACGTTCAGCCCTGCAGATAGATATCCCACTGTCGCTTGAGCTGCTCTGGCAGCCGTTCAGACATTAGAGAGAGTATAAACACACACACACACACGCACGCACACACACAGAGCCACAAAAGATTTGACAGTGATTCGCTTGCCAGACATTCTCAACTCCCTGCATGTGAACTGTGTGTGGAAAATAGTCAGAGAGCTTTCTCTCGGAGTGAAGCGCATGTGACTGAGTGGAGCTGGACCGGGAAGAAGCCACAAAGGGAGAGGGAGGGTACATGACGGGCTGCCGGAAGTCCAGCCCTTTAAAGTCACAAAAAAAAATCGCCCAGTATCACTTCTCCACTGACTACATAACCTCCAACACCGACTCGCAATCCTATTGGTTGAGCCTTGCCACACACAACTGGCACTCCCCACCCCCCCACACCGTTGCAGCGTGCCCACATTATGTGCAGTCACATTTCTGGTGTGTGGGTGGGGTTAACTCCGTGAAACTAGCATTTACTGTAACAGGATGACATATCTGGAGGAGTGAGCTGCACTAGTGAGAAGTGGAAGACACGTTTTCTAACCAAGATTAACAAGAGTTACAGAGTCCAGCCTCTGCGAGGCTCTGGCCAAATTATGCAAGCAACACACTTACGTGCTTTCAGTTTTTTTTGTTAATCGTGGAACATATGTAGAGGGGCATTTCATGTGTTTTATTTGCTGAAAACTTTAAGATCCGAGCTGCAAACTTGTTTTTCAGCGAGACTTGTGAGCGCAATAAGGCTCAAATCCCTTGTAGACGCAGACAAGCTCAATTTATTTTAAAAGACGAGCAGCTGGTGCAAGGCCTTGAACTTTACAGGAAAAAAAAAATTACGTAATCTTGTTTTTACAAAGCTGTGAATCACTGCAAGGCCTAAATATACTGCATCAACTGTAGCCAGCCAGTGCATGTGTCTTTAAAGGATAAGTTCACCCAGAAACAGAAAATTGACCCATTATCTGCTCATCCTCATGCCGATGGAAAGTCAGGTGAAGTTTTAAAAGTCCACAAAACATTTCTGGTGTTTCACAGCAAAACAGCTGGAGTAGATGGGGACTTGTTTTTAAAAAATGAAAAAGCAACCAAAGAAAAAACATTAAATGGCTCCACACAGTTCATCTGGCGTATACTGAGTCTCTTTTACCTTGTTTTTTTAATCTACTTTAGTTGTTTGGGGGAATGCCTCAATGCTGTTTTACTGCGTAGCTCCTGAAATGTTTTGCGGACTTTAAAACCTCACTCAACTTTCTTTCGGATGAGTAGATACTGACTGGATTTACACTTTTAGATGAACTTTTCCTGTTAGGGCTGGTCCACACTGTCATGTCACGTCTCACATGTTTGTGTTTACGTTTCTGTTCCCTGCGGCGGCTTCACTTGTCGTTAACGTGGTTATGGACATTCCAGCCGGTCTGCTCGTCTCTCTGCGCTTAAACCAAAACCCGTGCTTGGCTAAAAACTCCCGCTATTAGTGGTGAGCAGTTATAATGTGAATAATGCTGTGGAAAGCCTGGTGATTGGTGTCCCAATTTAGAGACAAGCACACACACACACACACACACACACACACACACTTAGGCACTCACGTCACTATAGGTCCAGATTTGGGTACAGGACAGCACATGGCACAAAGCCAGAGCTGAGTCATATGCACAGCTCGCTGCAGGGGACAGCTGCTCGCAAGACACGACACACACATACATGTTTCCTGCCAGCAGCACCCAAACACTCATATAAACACCCGTATCTCTTTGCAGCACACTTGCAGGTAAGGACACGCTCTCTCACTATGCAGCATGCATATGAAGATTCAACTCAGGCTATCAGCTCCACACTCCATCGAATGTTTTCATATAGCTGTTGCATTAGACGCCCTGTCTGACCACGAGCAGCAGATTTTGCAATGTCTGTGCAAGACACTTGCAGGTAAGGACACGCCCTGTCAGTGTCCCCAGCATGAATGTAAAGGGTCGACTCAGGCTATCAGCTCCTCAATCCAGTGAAGGCTGCCAATGGCTAGTTATTGCATTAGACACGTCATCCTGTCGGAAAATGAGAAACAGATTTTGCCGTGTCTGTAAATTGTACGCACATGCATGACAGCCTCAACAAGCCACACTGCTTCCAAACTTTTCTCGGTCCATAGGGTGAGGTTTGGCAACGCCGCTCACCCACGCACACATGCTGCAGTCCTCCAAGAGGGATGGTTAGGGCAGATGTTCAGTGTATGCCCTATAATAAAGTAGGCGTGAGGCTCTGATTTGGCTTTTATTTTTTATGAATGAGAGCGGGAGACATGCAGTCTCTGTGGGATACAGAATCAGCCAGCCTCTCTGACAAATTGAAAATCACAGTGCCAGTTTGTGTTGTGTGACTCATCTCGGATCCTGACAGGAGAATGCACAGATAAAAGAGTTTCCCTTTGTGAGGAGATTGCAAATTGCTGCTGTTGTTTCTTTACGCGGATGACAAATTGCGGCGCGACTAAACGAAGCCGGATTACAGTTAACACATAAATGTTCCCGGAGATTACACAGAAGATTTACTGAAACATCCAGAACAATGTGCGGTTAAACACTGAGAAACACTTGCACCAAAAAGACATTTGAGTAGCCGCGCTAATCTGTTGCTTATTTAAATAGGGACGTTGTTGCCTCCACATTTCATACTGTGTGTGCGTAGAGTTCAAAGTGCTTTGATCCAAAAAAGAAATGTAGATGTCTGCTTCCTGTGCTTTGAAGGGGATGTGATATACTCCGCAGTGATTTGGAGGTCTTGTAGACAAAAAAGGGAAATGAGCGTTTGCTGGGAATCTGTAGGAAGCTCTCGGTCGTCACAAAGTCTGGGGTCACCGAAGGATCCGGGCCTGGGGAGCGGGACGACAGGAGACTGTTTATGGGATGTTTAAAAGATTGCAACAGGCTAACAAGACAATTAAAATTCAACGTGAGTGGCTCTCTGTGCCAGCAGGCGTGTCACCTCGACCATCTTTATGGGTGCTCCGGTGACTGCGGTGTGCCGTCTTCACAGCAGGATGTGATTAAATGCACAGCAGCAGAGAGAGTAAACCCACCGTTAGGACACCGGGCGGCTGGTGCCCTTTTCCTGCCCGCTCTTCACTTCGACAGCTGCACATAAAACAAAAAGCGCCCACATATGCTCCTCTATGATCACTTGACCACAAAATGCTCGTAGATTTGAATGGCACGGGCTCATTATAGAAGCACAGAAGACGGTCCAAGTAGCCCTGTCGGACAGATTTGTACCCAGTTATTAAAACAGTCTGGGCAACGTCTTTGTCTCCGTAAACATCTCCCACTTGCTTTCTTTCACGTGACCTGCTCACTCTGCAGATACAAGTGTAGGAAATGTGATGTTTTACATACTGTTTTGTCCTCAGTGTCAATTGAGGGAGGCGAGCAGAGGAGAGGAGGCTGGTTATGCGTTTTGAGTGGGTGTCTCCCAGTCGCACGTGATCACGTTTTCTGTGAGAGGGTTCGTGACTCACTACTGGCTCCAAGCTCAGGATCCTCGTCTGGCCTCTGACAGAGTGCTCCCTAATCCCACCCTCTCAGGCAGTCAAACAGAGGTCCTGTGAGTCATGCCTTAACCGACACTGTGGCCAAAGAAAAACACAAAAAAAAAACCCATGCAGACTGAAAACACTCCGTGTCAACAGCGTCTTCGATTACAGTCAGTTTTGCTCGTAAAATGATTCACTTGGAAGGGTTTTTTAAAGATGAGTAACGCGACATAATGACTGAATAATTTGATTGTAATTCATCTGAATTGATTACTTACTTACAACTTAATGACTCATAAACATGCATTCAAGTTAATACGTTTGCTTGAATTCAACTTTAACATACTTTACTTGAGTATTTGCATGTTGTGCTTCGTCATACTTCAGCTCCAACACACTGTTTCTATGCCTCACACGACAACATTTATAGCCTGAGCAAATTTCTAACCCGCAACACATTATATGTCTTGAAAAGCACTTGCTAGGACTGAGCAACGAAACCAAATATCACAATATGACTATTGATACTTTGCCAAAATATTAACACAATGAGATTTGTCATAAACACTCATTAGTAATGTGGATATAGTGAGTCAGTGGGCAAGTATTAGAAGGATAACCTTCTTAGAAAATATCACAGTTTCACAGTATACAGTATTATGTAACTGCTGTTATGATTAGAAGGATTATTAGTTATAGACAGTAAAAAACACAAAATCAAAAATAAATATGAGGAACACAAACCTCCTCCAAAGCAAAATACACTACAATACATAGCAATATACTTTCCTTTTCTTTCGTTTCTTTTAACTTTTTATAAATTTTGTCTATATCAATGCATCACATTTTTTTATTTTTATCTTTATTTAACCAGGAATATTCCAAGTGAAATTCAGAACAAGGGAGTTCTGGCCAAGACAGTGGCATGAGAAGTTTCAGATGAATCAAACAACAATTTAAAACAAACAAAATATTATTTTTTTTAATTGAAACCATCAGCTAATTACATCAAGACAATGAACTCAGAAACTGGTCATGTGCATTCAGTGGTTAAATAGCTCTTAATCATATTTTAGTTTAAAGGTGCTCTATGTGATCTTGATTTACTGACTTTTTCTGTCTAAACAAACTAAATCAACACTTCGTGACTGAACTTAAAGGACAACACAATTTCATACTGTTTTACTTCGTTTAAATGTGGCGGACCCCGCCACCTTTCTAGCTTCAACCAGTGTTCTGGACCTTTTTTTCCTCTGAGAACAGCTTGTTTATAACTTATTTATATTGTAAATATAAAAGTGAGAGTTTGGATTTTGTTTTCCAAACCGATATAGTGCCCCTTTAAGATGTCGCTTATCTTTTTGTGTACTAACTTACCACAAAGTGTGTAAAAACAACACTAACATCAGGCTACCGCTCACATTCTTGTTGTAACAAAAACACGACTACATAACACCGACACGTTACATCACAGCCGACCTAATCGGGATTTTTTTCATAGTGTGGTTTTTCTCCTTTAACTAACATGTGAAAACTTCTTCCTCCTAAATACACTCTCGGGGAGAATGCCTGTCTAGACAACCCCATGCACAAATATAGTCTTCTGAAGTGTCCTTGAGCAAACACATAACAGCAGATGCCTAAAGAGGATTATCAGTTGTACAAGCAGCAATTTCTGTCTGAAACACTGCAAGTGTCCAGATCTAGTGTGTGTGTGTGGTGTGTTCGAGTGCTTTTTTTGGACACGTTAAGTTATGAAAAACTGTGTGTCCTTGAGCAAACAAGCTTACATGACCCATCACAGTTGCTCCTGGGAAAACTGCTGACTGCGCCTTTACCAGGCTTGCTCAGCTTCACCGACATGCCGCTGGTCAGGCATCACCGTCCGGATGATATAATGAGGCAGAATGCCTGTAGAGTGACCAAAACTAGCCCCGGATTGACTTTTCGCCCAGCTGCTGATGAAACCGATCCGCGTGTCCACGTGTTTGTGTCATTTCCATCTCATTTGCATATGCAAACCGGCCTCGCCTATCGCGCCGCAGCTGCACGCACCGACGCGTCCGATTGGTCGGTCGGCTGCGCGCGGGGAGCGAATGGGAGAGCGGGCCCGCGCCGGTCCCGCCCACCCAGACACGTTGCCTTGGGAGAAGCAACACGGGCCCGATCGCTGGCTGTACCGTCTCCACACTCACACGCCGCACGTCCAACACATCAGCTGCTCTCTGCCCGACGAGTCCTGCTGGATTTACCGCTGAACAAACGGGGAGAGTTTAAACCGAGCCGCTCCATCCTGGGAAAGGTGCGTACCCTCTCCGATCACCGACCGATAACCTACACAGCAGCGATTATATATGTGAGTGTGTTTGTGTGTGAGGTGGTTTTTATTATCATTATATGTGTATATATATTTAAAAAAAAATCATCCACAGGAATTTTTGACGCAGACGCGAATAATGAGACACTTAAACGTGATGACGGATTTAACAGATTTGACATGACAGATAAAAGGCGTGACAGTGAGAGGCTTATTACTGCTGCTGTTAAGTGGTTTTATATAATGTAACAGTGCACGCTGCCAACATCTACTATGACTGATGAGGAAGTCTATTGTGTCTGATGTGAAACCTGCATTTAGGCTGACACAGCGGATCAGCCACTTTATCGCGTTTTTAGATATGTATCTAAGATATCTGGATGTGTACAGTACTCTCGTGTAATGTATCACCATTATTTATTTATTTTTTAAAAATCAGAGCGTGTGCAGTGGAGGGCATCTCTGCTCATGTGCCCCACCTACACAGGTAGATGGAGACGTGGAGATCCTAACAGGGCTATCTGGTATCTGAGAAATGTGTGTCATACAAGAGGCAGGAGGTGTTGTCAGTCGACCAGCAGCGATTTCTGTCTGAAACGCAGAAAGAGTCCAGATGTAGTGTGTGTGGTGCGTTCAAAGGCCTGGGACAAGTGCATTTTTTGGACAAGTTGTGGTGTGTGTATGCTGTTTTTCTTTTTATAATATTAAAAGGGAGTCGTAGCACTCACTTTGCAGCATGTGTTTTGAGCTTTATGAGGAATATCGAAATAAACATGAGTGACTGAGAAGGTCATTGTGTGAGATGTGTGCTTGGGTATAACACGATCTGATTTATATAACAGGAATATTCTGCAAACGCTTCGTAAAAGGACACTTTCTTTTTCAAGATTTAGTCATACATAGGCCTACTTTATACCACTTTTAGATTGGCAATTGGAAATAAGTTTTATTTCACCTTACTTGTGGTGTTTAAGGAGCATCTGGGATGGGATATTAAAACAGGCGAGCCTCCAGGTACATATAAGCTTCGACAAATCACCCAACATTTGGATATAAAATGAATTTTATTACAGCTGCTGTTCCCCCTGCCAGGTGATTCGTCTGGCCACTGCACAAACATTTCCCTTGCACATCGTTTTGTTTTCACTAAAGTCAGTCAGCTGTGCCCTCCGCTACCCAGTAGCCATATTAAAACCTGCAATCGGAAACATCCGAGGATTCTGGTTTAACTTGCATCGTGTTGGGGCTTGAAAAATCAGCAAACCTCTGCTCCACCCTCCTCCTGTAACAATGAG
Source organism: Pagrus pagrus (assembly GCF_965226575.1). Taxonomy (NCBI): domain Eukaryota; kingdom Metazoa; phylum Chordata; class Actinopteri; order Spariformes; family Sparidae; genus Pagrus; species Pagrus pagrus. Next base: position 11,436,938 of record NC_140194.1, on the reverse strand, counting down.
ATCAGGAGGGTGGTCATCCCTGAGACAAAGAGCCAGGCAGCAGTTAGCCTCAAATTTAGCCGGAGATAATGTCCCGAGAAATGCTGCTTTCGCTTCCCTTTTATCTGGCAATCGCTGAGGAAACGTGTTGGAGAGATGCAGAGATCCCACGAGCCGTTGAGCGTCTGCGCAGAGCGTTTGGTCAGAGGAGTTTTTATCCTGCATGTTGTGAACAAACAGTGCCAGTCTCCCATTTGTAAAAATCCCTTTTTTTCCCCCCCACACAAGTGTCACTTGTGCTGATGGGAGGTCTGCAGTCTGAGGCATTGGTCGTCATGGTGGCAGACCCCTGCTCCCTTTGTATAAACAAGCTAACAATGTTTATGAATGACTGTGGTGGTAGCAGCTGGCAGGGCCGCTGATGGAGCCTGAATGAGGAAAATTACTCAAGCTGTAAAATGAAGGAAATGTGTCCCTTGCGTGACGTCACGACGTGGAGATTTATAATGACGATAACTGCGAGAGACAAAGGTCTGAGGGCTTGGCTGGGTCAGTGTGGACACGAGGCTGTTGGGTGTTTGCTTTCGATGGTGGCCAGTCCGTGTTTACTGGCTCAGGTGTTGCATCTGCAAAACAAACAGGTCATTGTGGCCTCAACAACTGTGATCTTACTGCCACCATCTGCTCAGAGTGCTCTGCTGTGTCTCTGCGTTTATTCATGCCTGCTTGGAGGTTTTAATCCAGGCTAACCTGCAGTGTTTGCCCAAGGACACTTCAGCAGGGCATTGTGTCTGCTGCTGCATATACTTGCTGTTAAATATCCTGAATGCCTAGCTCATCTTTATCACTGTTCTGCCTGCTACTTTGAATAACGAATTGTAATATATGACTTTCTGTCTGGCAGGTCAGTGATGGTCAGTGCTAGTTAGAGCCTGCAGCCGAGGATGTCTGCTACAGATTCGGACAACTCCATTGACTGGCTGGCTAGTGACTATGAGGACAATGAGAGCGAACAGGAGTTTGACTGTACCAGAAAGCACAGCCAGCCTCCATCCCCCAGCAGCCCGCCACACCTGGGCCCGTCTGACAGCAGCTGCCGCCGGAGCAGCGAGGTGAAGGAGGGCGACAGCGACTGGAGCGAGGTCAGGCAGGCCTCCGGTCAAGGATCTCCCCCCGGCTGCACGGAGACATGGGACAGCACCATTGGACTGTGTAAAAGAAAACAAGGAGAAAAAACTAATGGCAAAAACACTCAGCAAGCACTGAAGAGACCTCGCAGCTCCGTGGAGGAGGAGTGCAGGGAATGGCAGCTCATTTCCAACGTGTCGGAGAGGAACCGACTTTTCAGCCGTAAGGTGAGCGCCGCTGTGGGCCGATGTCTGTTTCCCTCAGGAGGTGGTTGACAGTGGCAGCAAAACTAGGGCATGCCCTATCACCTAGATAGACTCCCCTCGCTGGTTTTGACTGACTGTCTCATGCATGGCGTTTCCAGTAAAGATGATCCTCCCGAATAACAACTGTATAAGCAGAATTAGTCATGCATTTCTGAAGAACTACAATCAGTCCATCATAAATCACACTCGCAGGGGGGAGTTTCCATTCTATATAAATCACGTTGAGCAGCTTTTATCCTTCAGCTTTTTTAAAAAATGAACAGCCCACTGTCAGCTTTTCAACAGGTTTTCGAAACACGTTTTGATTGAGACGTATCTATTTTCATTTTTCAGTGCATGGAGCTACAATGCTACATTCATCCGCTGTCATCGATCTTGAATGGCCTTCGTTCAGGGAGATACAGAGAACGTAAGTCGGTCATTTTGTTACCTTTTCTGCTCTTATCTCCAGGAAAAATCTCAGTAGATTCACACCGTTTGACACAACCATTTCTTAGTGGAGTCTACACCTCTTTCCTCTCTGTTTCCTTCTCTCTCGTGTCTCAGAGAAAAACAATAGGCCTCGTAGACAGCGTGCCACTCTTTATGGAATATGTGTCCCTGAGATTTGAGAGCAAGATGTCTGAAAGATGTATTGTTGTAGGACTATCAAGTAACCACAAGTATTTCCTGTGTGTTTGTCTATCTATGATAATGGAGTTCATTTTGGGTGACGGTTCACTCATGAGTGACACTGTTTTAAAAATGTGCCCTTTTAAGAGTTAGAAAACACATTTAAATGTTATATTTAACCAAGTGAGAACAAGCCATGTCACACTTGCTTGTATGTTAGCAGCTTGGCAGAGCCGAGAGAGAATGTACTGTACTGTACCACAGGCTCCAGTAAAACAGCAACTGTTTATGAGTCGTCTAATAGGCGTCAGGAGGGCCCGCGTTCAGGCAGGTTCTGAAAACTGCTTAATTTGGGATCTTTGTCAGACCCAGACCTTGTGTGACCCGACACTTCCTGACCACAGACGCAGGGAGTCTGTTCACATTTCACACAGCCCATATGCTTCACAGACTCGGCCCTGCAGTCAACACAGTTCATGTGGCTTATGGTACAACTTTGTTCTTTTCCAGGACTCAGCAGTTTCCAGGAGAGTGTGGCCATGGACAGGATCCAGAGGATCATGGGTGTCCTGCAGAACCCCTGCATGGGGTAAGTGTCCTCAGCGTGGCCCACACGCTGTTATACACGGAACAATGAGCTCTATCATCTTATAAGATTCGGTATATCTCTTGTGGATGTTTTTGTAGCCACAAACACAGACAACCAGAAAACCTCTGTTGCTCCATCTACAGTACATTCAAACTACACAGTGCTGTTCGCCGTCTGTGGGTCAAAGTGGTCTCCGACATGTCCGTGACACATGGCTCACAGCAGGTTGCTCAGCAAGGAGCTGCCGCTACCCCCACACACTCAGGATAAATTTACCGCCGAGATGGCTGGCTCTCACTATAGCTGGGCATCTTGTTAAAAATGTATCAGGCTCCACTGTGGGAGCAGCACACTTGTGTGTGCTTGATTAGCTCTCCACTGGCCAGACGGTATAATGGAGTATGATATCACCCCTTTGAAGGAGAAAGTCTTAGTCGCTGTAATACGACCATTTGTAAACGTTTTGATGTTTTACATTTGTTTTACGACTTAAAATGGCATAAAATTGGCTGCGCTTGTCTGGCATTTTAGCATCTGGTTTTGTATTTTTAAGCACAAGGCAATATGGTTGAAAGTCCTGATATCAATAGGAATATGAATAGGATTTATAGAAATAATTACATGTAGAATAAAAAATAATTTAGCTAGTTTTTCATTTTTTTTTTTTTTTATTTCAGCTTCCTTGAAAGGTGCAATATGTACAAATTCATAATCCAAACAAATAGACACAGAATATCATCAGAGAAAGCTCTAATTGTAGCTGCTCTTAGCTAGTTAGCTCAGTTAGCTGTGCAGCTAGCAGTCAGGACTGGGAGCTGCACCTTTTTTAAAACATTAATATTGGATTTGGTTTTGCATCTGCCAATCATGCTTTATTTTGAATGAAAAGATGAAGTCATTTAGTCTGTGAAATGTAAATTTGGACGACAAAATCACGCACGTAGTCGACCATCTTCTTCTGAATATAAAGCAGCACCACCGATACCTGAATGTCTCACTGAGCAGCCCGTCACCGCGAGGCCTCGCATTAAGGTGTACTGATATAAGATAAAGTACTGCTGACTCTGGCACAGACTAATTGGAGCCCTTACCCACCAGCTGCTGCCTTCATGTGGGAGACAAAGAGTGGGTGTGGCAGCCTCCCAGCAGACAGCCGGGGCAGAGGCTGGAAGGTGGACTGAAAACCACCCCCACCCCCTCCCGCCGTCACTCCCTGTGCCTGCTCGGTGCTGCCAGCTGGCAGCCCCTGCAGCAACACAATGGTAGATAGGATCAAAGTGACTTTTTTAGCAGTCACTGTTGCGGATAATCTTTCACATGAATTTAACATGCTCTGAATGGAGTATAGCAGGAAGGTGCTGATCATATGACACGGGCTAATCCCTACCCACCATCTGGTTTTGACGGGTGGGAGTTATTGGGACGCAGCTCGTTCTCTCTCTATCTCTCCGCTGCCCACCTCCAACGAGAACTGCGTCACCGCAACCAGTTTATTTTCACAATGACGCTGTTGGAGGCCGTTGTGGCTTTGGTGTTTATATTTAGAGGCGAGCAGAACTATTATACATCAGGCCACGTGTGAGAGCAAAACATGTGAGAAATGTTCTTAAGACAATCCCCACACACACACACACACACACACACAGTACAGGCTTTGCTGAGTGAGTGTAAGCGTGCACTCGCTGTTCAAGGTTGCGTATTTCCTGTGTGAGATTGATAGAGATAAGATTTCAAAAGAAGAGGTTGGCAAGACTTTTGGTTGATTACTCACATTCATGCCTGATAGTTTGACTCACATTTCTCTCTTGTTTCTTTCTCTCCTTCTTTGCCTTTTTCCAGGGAGAAATATATGAATATCATTCTTAAAATGGAGGAAATGCTGAAGAGCTGGTTCCCTAATGTAAAACTCCAAGACCAACTTGCTGCCACCCAGACAGAGGACGCCGTTCCTACCAAGAAACCGAAGGTAAAGTTGTGTTTTTAAAAAAACAAAAAAAAAACAGAACTGTTGTATAAGAGTTAGACGAGGCCTGCTGCCAAGAACATATGGTGATGACGCAGGGAAAGAGGGACGGAAATATCTATTATTATTTAATCACAGGTCTGGGATAGGGAACGGAGGATTAAAAGCTATTTTTACCGAGGCATTACAGCAGTCTCAGGTTCGCTAAGAACAATGACAGAGGAGAAAAGGTAATTTTGGAGGAGCGTCCCTAAGGGGATAACAAAGGTTAGAATACTCTGGAACATTCCTTTGCATTTAATTGGGGAGGATTTATTTCTGTGGCTAATCCCGACACACACCCTCCCATAAACAGGGCTTTTTATTAAGTCACCAAGCTGTTTTGTACTTGACATTGGTCAGGCTGTTAGCCGAGGCTTTACAGTAGGCTAACTTTAAAGCTGGCATAATTACTATTTCCATATTAACAATGGATGGAACTGCTGTTTTTATAATGTGAAACCTGACATTTTTTCAGGGTTTCTCCCGTTTTTTTGTAATCTGCAAGGCCCTCAGACTTTATTATAATTATCATCATACAAGCCTTGTTTGCCCTGTGCAGGGGTAAGTTTAGGCTATATGGCTATCTGTCACCACAATCTGGAAACCCACAACCTGATTAAAGGGGCACATGCTCAGTTTGTGTTTTACCTCAAGTAAATTCTCCCCCAAACCCCCTGTATTTTGAAACCTAAATGTAGCAGGCTGGAATAGTTGTCGCTCATTGTTTTGGCGTCGTGCTCCTAAACCTTTACTGTTGTGGCTCTCATCAGCTTTTTTCAGTGATAAAGCTCGGATAAGCTAAGTGTAGCGAGTGCACCAAACGGATTTAATTAGCAACAAGCTAATCATTTTGGAACAGTAAGCCGCTAAAGAACCTGATGTTTTTCTCAGGAGTTGTGAGAAACCAAAACAGAGCTTGAAGGAGAGTGAGCCTGCTATTTGTATTTTATATTTTCTAAATAAATAAAGGTGCAGACAAAGGGTGCACACGCAACAAGAGATTTCAGTGAACATTTTGTTGTTGTCCTGAATAATAATCTCCTAAATAAACTAATTAACCTTATTTTTCCTTCTTTCCCGACAGCTATCTTCACTGACCACCCCTGCAGCCGTGAGCCCCGTCACCATCAGTGACCCTCCAGCCGGCGTCAAACCCCTGAGAGTCACCGACCTCACTCCTCCTGGAGCGTACTCCGCCAGTAACCTGAAGTGGTTCCACACTTCACCCATCTGCTCCCCGACAGCAGAGCAGGCCCAGGCTGGCCCCAGGCACCTGCTGGCCCCCAGAGACAGAGACCTAACGCAGGACAACGCTGTGTCCTCCAGCACAGACAGTCTCACTAAGACAGACTCGGTGCCCAGGGGCCCTCCGCCGGGTAAAATTAACGCCCCCTGTCTAGAGAGGCTCCTTAAGTCGACAGAAAGCATCATCACCCCAAAGGGGACGGGTGGTTTGATGGACAGCAGCTGGTCCTAGTCCACACAGAGGGCTGGGTGTCCAGCTGTAAGCACTGCACAGCCCAGCTTAGCCTTGCCCACCCTGCCGGGAGCCAGTCAGCTCACTTAGCCCATTCCAGCCTTCGGGGGAGACGGGAGCCTTCATAAGGGACGTCACAGATTCCTCTCCAACGTGGAAAGAGTGTCGATGAACATGTTGTACTCTCTGTATGGGAATGTGCCCTCTCTGACATGACACGTGTCTGCTTTAGTTCCCTTCTGTTGACTTTTCTTTGTTTTTTCGTTTGCACTCTTGAATAGCGCGTGCGAGAGTGGGAAGGATAGATTTCACATGCCGAGATCACCACCGGAGCGAGTGATTTCACAACTGAATCGTTCCCACTGGCTTGTAGATGCAATAAATCCAGTTTGAGTATCTGTGAAAACCACCATTAAGCCTGAAAGGGAAAGAATTGCAGGAGTAGTTTGTGCTGGAAGGGAGCATTTCAGATATCCAGACATGTCAGTGGTCTACATATTGTTGTGCTGAAAAACGTGGGTGAAATGTGATGTTATTTTCTCCCCCCCCCTCCACACCCCCCTCCCAACCCCCTTCATGACTCCACTCTTAAGTTTATTGATGTGACTGTTACTGATTTGTATACTTTATAAATAAGTCTTTTGGTACAACTGTTCTACCTCAGTGGGCACCACGTCACAGTTAGTGAGTAGGAATGTGAACGCTACAAAGTGTGGACACCTCATCAGATCTGCAGTGAGCCAAACGGCCTCTGACAGCGAGGTCTGCAGTACGAGTCGTTCTGCTTGTACAAACAGAGGATGCTCTCTCCGTGGGGATTCTCTCGTGGCCTGACTGGTGCCATTGTAAAGAATGTCAACTGAAGATTTCTTTTTTCGAGTCTCCCAGTAGAAGGCAAACAGTGCCTGTAACGTCAAGCTGTGCCTGTAAGCCGGTTTGATAATAGCGAGAGAACCGTTCAGAATACCTGCTCCTCTGTGGGATGTACAAATCAGGAATTCTCACTCTCCTGCCATTCTCCTGTATCAAGTAAATTATTCAGATCTTGCCAACTACTTTCTGTGGTGGAGTAGAACAATTCTTTTATTTTGCCACAGAACTGGACAGTATGATTAGACCAGCAGAGAGGGACAAGGTATTTCTCTGTGTAAATCTTACAGAAAGGTTGTCGATTTACCCTGAAAAGTGGCCTTTATAGTGTGAATTTTATACTTTCAAAATAAATGTGGTTATCTTTGTTTGATGCAAAATGGCTACAGATTGTTTTATTTTGAAATTTCTTCTTACAGGCTGGTGAAAGTTCCCTGAAAGGAGACCTGTGATGCTTTTTTTCAGTTTTGTCCTTCAGTGTTTTAAATATTTTCTTGTGCATTTAAAAACATCTTGAAAGTTAAAGAGGTCAGAGCCCGCACCAACAGAAGCTCCTCTCTCCCACAGAAAACACTGCTCCGTAAACGCCTCGCCTGTCATTCCGTGACTTCCTGACATCACACTACATCACCGTGTCACACATTTGCCTCATTTATACATAGCGGCTAGTTTGTCACATAAGAATCGATTTAGCACTGTTGTTGTTAGCAGTTATCAGGCGTGTGTGAGCTGACCAATCGGAGCAGACACAGTATTTGGTAGGGGAGGTCTTAAAGAGACAGGACCTAAAACAGCATTTCAGACGGAGGGGGAATACAAAAAAATACAAAACTGATGTGTTTTTTGAGCATTAAATCATTAAGGCATTTAAACCTATTCTAGTAGTAACCCAAAATAAAATTATGTACCTGAAAATAAGTATATCTACTTTAAATACAGAGAACCAGCAGTGGGGGTTGATTGAGGTTTTTTGCTCTTAAATTTCCTCAAAGAAAGCTTTTCTACCTTGACTTTGTCATTATTATACAGTATATATCTCTTTATTCTATTGTTCCACTCAACCCGTTCACCTCCATGTTGGGTGGAATATTCAAAAACTCTTTGCAGTAACAACAAAATACTTTTCTAAAGGGTAAGACACAAGAGGGAAACTATGTTAGCAAAAAGAATCCATCAAATAACCTCTTTTAAACTCTCAAATTAGCTCAATTGAGCATCAAAGAACCCCAAAGAAAGGTTGTTATCTGATTTATACCACACTTAGACCAATTAAAGGGTGAGTCGAGCGGTAAAACCTCAAAGCGAGCTCACTTCCTGACAGAATAATACGATTTATTGTCTATAAAGCAGGATGTAATTTTCACTACTTCAGTTCTGCTGTACAAAGTGAATTTTCAGCATTTCACAGAAGTGCAGTGAAATGTACCAGCTCAGTATCACTTCACATTTCTCAGAAAGCGTCGCTGTTGTGCGGAAGGTGGGGCTTTTTTTTGGTGTATGTGTGTGTGTGTGTGTGTCTGTGTGTGTGTGTGTGTGTGTGTGTTTTATGTACCTACAGACAAACCAGACGGCATGGCATGATAATTATAGAGTTAATGATTGATGTATGCCTGTCATTATCAGTGACGTAAATGGATCACAGGAACGCCTTTGCTTGGGTAAGATATTTGGAAATTCTCCATAGCCGATCAAAGAAGCAGAAAACGAGACTGCTGTAATGGTGCCATGTTACCTGTTACTGGCAGTTCAACGCGCTTTCTACAGAAGCAGTTTTCGTCTCCCACTGCCTGGAGCTGCCCTCTGTACACTGTAAACTCTACCTGCACTGGCACAAGACGTTCAGTCTGCCAACTACAATTCAAAGGGATCTGGCCTGTGTTACCAAATGTAAAACTGCATACTGCCATCTATAGGTGTAAAAGTGAACGTCATCCATTCTTTGTTGCTCTGCAAAACAGAGGCACTAAAGGTTCATGTTCAGAAACACATTACAGATTAGCACGGCGGTTAACATTCCTCTTGTTCATACTCTCATTTGGGGAAACACACATTCTTGAAATTTGCACCATAATGCTGCTCTGGAGTCGCTTTCATTTGTTCAAGCCGACCTCGGTGAGTTTGAACATTTTTGTAAAACCGCTCTGATACCTCTGCTGTGGGTCCAGTTTTAGTTAACTCATGCCAGACTCATTTTATTCTGTTGCAGTAAGAGAACAGTGTGTTCACACAGAAGCGTGTGGGTTGTACCGTGGCCTGGAAAACAATCTGTCAGGAAATTAAGAAGATTAAAAATGGTAGAAGTCTACCATTCTTTTTAAATCTGTCCGTCTCTGAAGTCACATGTCTCCTTTTCTAGATTAAAAGGGTTGATTGGCAGCAATTAGAAGGGTCGATTACCCAGACTGCATTGTTTCAGCGTTGCCGCCCCAGATTCCATCTCCCAGGGCAAAGCTAATGGTCTGGACTCACGTGCACAGACGACCTGACAGCATCCATGTCCAAAGACAGCTGGCACAGATCTGCCTCGCACTCGCCCTGAAAAGGGAAGTTGTTATGAATGTGAGGAAGAGCTGCATCAACAGAAAGGCACCTTTCTCGGAGAGCTCTCTGAGGGAGTTGGATCAAATCACATGCAGTGAAACAGGCTGCCAGTTGGGGAACATGTGATGTGCAGGGAAATTGCAAACAAATGTAATCAAAATAGGAGATTAGATGCTTCATTTGGGTGCATTACAAAACAATAATGGGAGGACGTGAAGGGCCACAAGGACATGCTCTGAAAGCAATGTTTTTATTAAGGATGCTTGTCTTTTTTGTGTGTTTTTCAAAATATTTTATTCATGAATTTCCAAAGGGAAAACTAAAAAAGTAAATTGCACAGAAAAAACGGCTAGAAAACCCCATAAATGAGACTAAAGTAGATGTTAATTTGCTCAATGTTGTGTTCATCTGTATAAATTGTACCCGAATTAACCGGTCAATAATGTCACCAGCTAATTCTAGTGCATCTCATCCAGTTTAACACACAGCTGAGCAAATCGCTCGGCCGCTTTCCATTTTAAAGGCTCCAGAGGTTATGCTTTACAGAACTGATTGATATCCGAGTGTTTTGTCCAGGCAGTGTTCGGCCAAAACTACAAAGACTAATCATTGCTGGAGAAGCAGAGATGTGAGCCTTTTGTTGCATCTATTCAAAGGCGAGTGGGAGAGAAAAAGAAGGGAGGAGGGGGGAGGACAGGTCCATGGTTCCAGTTGCAAAAAGCCGGAAGGAATAATAAATAGCGCTTCATTCTCTGCAGCTACCCTTTCATTGTAAATTGGCCTTAATTCGAGCTCCAGCTGAGTGTGAAATGACAAGGCGGTGTGGTGTTGAATCAGAGCCAAGGTGGCGATGCTTCACTCAGCTGCAGTTATTTATACGTGCTGTATCTATGTAATTCATTTCTCAAGTCTATCCAGACCGAAGGAGGCAAATGTGAATTCAACTCAGAACAGTTAGCTACCCAATCAGAGATAAATGAAAAAAGAAATACTAGAAGTGAGACAAAACCTCTACATGTCATAAAAAGATCTAATCATGTCAGTGCAGGTAGTGAAAGAAGGGCAGATAATTGCAGCTTCCCCTCTGCAAATCTGCCTGACTCACATCAGCACATGCGTGCTCTCTCTTTTCTACAGAAACACATGTAGAACGTCTTGGTTACTATCGTCATCACCCTCTCTCTCACAGGTGGCGGCTCCTTTACTGACGCATGCAACCTCTTGGCAAGTAAAGTTAGCCTCCACGCTATTGTTCGTCTCTTCTGCTCGGGCGGGCACAGCTTTCTGGCACCCTGATTTATGTGCAGGTTCTGGCATTAGTGCCTGACTGATGCTGGATTTTGGGGGATATATTGGCCGATATGTGTTGATACACTGAATATATACATAAACACACTTCCTTGCAATGATCCCTTAACTGTGGTAATCAAACATGTGTAAAAAGATATGTTCATAACAGAGGCAGGATATTTACAGCTTAACAGTCTTAACAGACAACTTCATTGTCCAAAACATTAGACAGTAGAGCAATGAAACGCAGTAAACCCCTAGGGGCGGCCTGGAGTTATAACAGGGGTCGTGACTTGGCTAAATGAATGAGGCATGGCTAGCACCGCTGGCAAAGCATGGACGAGCTTGTGACAGAAACATAAAGCAGACGAACGTGACAACAACCAAAACAAAGACAAGGAAATCTGATGAGGAATGTTTCACCCTTGGCTTCACCAGTAAAACAGTATAATGTGTTTCTTGCCAAGACAATGTTCAGGATATTGTTTGCTCCCATGGAGTTGCCAGGGAGTGCAGAGTGCAGATTTACCATCAGCAAATTGTTACCTGCTGGCATCTCAGACTCAGAGTTTAATAATCACTCTGTCACTACATCCCAAGTCTCAAATGTCAGATCCTTGAGTGAGCGTTAAGGTCTAAATCTTAATGATCAGGTGCTCAGGTTTTTTTAAATTCATGAAATAAAGGGCCAATTGATTCACATGGAAAATCAAATCCATTACATCTGGACTTCTGCTGAGGAGTGCATCGAAACAAAACAGAAAAACACCGGCTTACTCGATAATTCACAGGTTGTTAGAGCAGCGGGAGGAAGAGGAGCAGCGTGTTTCGGTGACTGCAGCCACACAGTCAGACCTGATCAAAGCGTGGAACAGACTCATAATGTTATCATGAGCTGTGCGGCAGCAGACTCATTCACACCCTACAGAGATAATGATCTCATCTGTCAGAGGACTGAGCACCTTTAATTAAGAGACCTGTGAACCCAAAATATCCCCCGCTCAATTATTAGAAGAGCAGGTTACACAAATGATCAAACAGCCATCGCTGCTTCTCACTGGGGAGATTGTGGGGAGTTTGCATCAACAGCGGGCAGGTCTGGTCAGTCATTGTCTCAGCTGTGGTGCACAGAAACAAGACAGATGCATTTTAATAGCTTGTTATTTATTATTTATAGTTTAATTCAACATGATATTGATGTGGATAGATCGATGCTGCTGTTTCTTCCCGATATTGCAGTGGGGATGTTCTGGTCTCCGGAGCCAAATGGCCACCGACAGTGGCCTCTGCAATTCAGCATCGTGGGATTGATTTTGCCGTCTCCAATAGGTTACCTTCAGCCCTTTTAAGAGGAGGAACAATGTTCAAAGAGCAATGTTGCTATTCTGAGTAGGTGTTACCAACAGGATTGATTTTTGGTATTTGTTCTGATAGCAGGTGATATTTCACACGGATGGTGAATTGGGAAGTGACACGAAGGCTTGAACGTGACGTAAAAGCTAAATCATACATGATCAGCTGTCAAGACTATTTATAGGAGTGACAAATGCTTCATGGAGCATGTTCAGAGCAGAGACGATGAGGGAGTCGTGAACGAGATAATTAAACATTTAATCCAAGTGTGTTAATTAATTGAGGATTAATAGGAATTCAACTATATATTGACATGGACTTTTTGAATTAATTATGAAATTCACTCGCTCAGTATGCTCTGACAATGTGGTCAGCTGTCACCGATTCAACATCTTACACAAGCTCCGTTTTTCACTGGTTAATTTGCGTGCAGCTTCTCTAGACGTGGACCGTCGAGGCCTCAGAGACCAATTATGCGTGCAAGGCATCATCAAGCCCTTTCACCACAACAGTCCGCACATTCCCGGCTAATTATCTGCACTTAGTCGTGTAGCAGAGGAGCAGAACTGATTCTTGTGGGCTTTTGATCCTTCTGGAAGACGCAAACTGTGCAGCGAAAGAACAAACAAGAAGCAGTTTAGCCATTTACATCTGGGAATCCCCACGTCCCACTGGGCGTAAACATACACAACACGGAGCAGGATATCTTCCAAAACACGCACCTACTATTTCAGTTTGTATTGTAGTTTACGTTATTTTATGCTCCTTCTCATTTTTCAGGATTGAAAAAAAAGTTATATATACTGATATATTTACATATTTTTTAAAAAGTGTTAAATAGCTCTGTATTTCAACACTCATCACTGTTATTGAGTGTTTGTTTCTGGTATCCCTGCCCACTCTATCCAATCAGGACAGAGGACTCCATAAAGAGGCGGTCCTGTCTGCTTGTGAGCACAGAGAGGAGGATCCTCCTGGTCATGTGGTGACGTAGAGAGGAGGGAGGGGACTGCTAACTGCAAAACACACAGGAGGTTAGCTTTAACAACGACAAAGCTAACAGCAGCTTTAAGGAGTGACTAACTATTTTTAACTACACGTACAGTTTCCATCTAATTCCTTTACATGAGTTCAATGTGAAGGTTCACATTTAATGCAGTGTTTTTCTATCATGTAGAGTCCATGAGAATAAATTAATTAACTGGATGTGTGATTTATTACAGGAGACAGAATACCCAGTTTGAGATGCATTACTTTCATGTAAGAATTTTTTGTGTCTAATTTGACATAAAATCTTGCTTGTTTTGTAAGTTTACTTGAAGTACTGTGTTTTTTTTATTGTTTACATTTTTCTCAGTTCATACAAAGTTTGGCTTGTTCCATTTTACTAGCTTACTCAGGATATAAGAGTGTTTGTTAACTGTCTGAAAGACAATATTATTTTTTGCCTAAAGTGACAAAAAGTAAAGCTTATTACGTCTTATTGTACTCTAAAACAGAGTGTGACAGGCTTTATATGTAATAACTGATCGAACAGTCAATAATCATTACGAACTATGTATAAAAATGGATAATGCAGCACAACTTTTCCGTACTTATTAATACTTATGATAAAATACAGGCCTGAAGGAATTACAGTCACATAGATCCGTGGCCCTTGTTATGTCTGATCCAGTTGCTCTTATAGCTGCGTAGCACAACTGTACTTGGATACAAAGGTCAACCAATCAAATGACATGCTTTGCCTTAAAGGGGCCTAGACTAGTCATCAGCATCCTAATGAGCAACACCTGTCACCTCCCGTGGGCGTAATGTTGCAGGTGCCATGGAAGCAGGTTGCTTGGTAAGAAGCTCTGGGGGTTTGAAAGCACAAACAAAGAAGCGTAACATAACGACATATCAAGAGCACAGAGCCTAAATATGGCCACCCTTCATTAAGTCTCATTTCCAAGAATAGGGGGCAGACTGCGCTCTTGTAGGTATGAATAATGGAAGCAGCCTCCTGGAGCTCATTTCCAGGGAGTGATCATCATGCTCAAGTATGGCCTAATGATCACACAGATAAAGTGAGAGGCTGGCATTCATGATTAATGCCCTCAGGTCTGTCTCTCAGAGTTACACAGCCGCCGCCGCTGTCAGAACTTCTCAGGGCTTTGTTCGCCGAGCACAAAGCATTACAGAAAAACAAGATGCACTTTTAGCCACTGCAGACTACTGACGATGTGCCGCTGACATTTGTCACTGTGCACGTTGCTGTAATATCAGACGTGGAATAACTGCACAAGACTCATTTATACAATATTCATGTGACATATGGTTGGTTGCTGAAAATATAGAAGAACAAAATGTCTCATATTTTGTTTTCTACACATGAAAACAGGATATATTTATACTGTGAATGCACATTGGAGGCATACAGTTAAAATCGACTTGAAATGCTCATGAGATTTTGTTTGTTCCTGTTGTCTGCATGCTTTTTTAAAGTAATATTTATTTGTGGAATACTATGCGTACTAATATAAGCCTTTGCTTCGCCCTGATTCATTGAACATTCTGAGTGATTATATGTGGGTTTTTTTTTACATTCCTTGACTTTTCCTTTCTGTTTTTTTTCTTCTCTGAATTAATTTCTTGTACAAGCTATTTATTTAACATCTTACTCCATATCTCCTTCTTGTGCCCAGCAGGTGGCACCATTGTGAAAGACAAACACATTTTCACTGGAAAGCTTTCCCTCTGACCAAAGTTCAATTCTTCAACAATAAGGTCACACGTAACAGGCCGATGCAATGATCTCAAAGTCTCTACAGGGTGGAGGTATACGCAGTGGGATTCACTTTGAGCAGAGGTCCAGCACTGAAGTAACAGCAGTGAGGTTAACATTTGGAAAAAAGTCAATATATGGATTATGAGTGCGCTTACATCGGGCTGCCTTTTAGTGTCAAATGTCGCCATGGTAACATTTCAGATTTACCTGCAGGCACTTTACAGTAACATTCAGTCAGACAGTCATTGACAGCTGGTGAAAGTGGTATTTAAATCCTTTCCTTAAGGAAAAGTAGCAACACTTAAATGTACAGATACTCAAAAGTCTTCCATTCAAAATCCTACTTAGGTAAGAGCACGAACGTATTAGCTCCAAATATACAGCGCTGTATAAAGTACCCAAAAGTCATACGTGAGTGAAAGTAAAAATATCATGTTACTTTGGTGAATGTGAAAGTCACCCATACAAATAATGCTTGAATAAAAGTCTTAAAGTACCTGATATTAACTGTACTTAAGTATCAAAAGTAATTTTCTGGCAATAAATGTACAGAAATATACATATATTTACATGTATGAATATACTCAATACTAAAGGTAGACGGACTATTGACTTGACTTGATTAGGGTTTTTTTTTCCAATTGCTAGTAAAATAATTTAATTTTAAAAAAGTGCTACTTTGGCTCTGATGCAGCCTGTAATCTGCAAAGTAACTAGTAACTAAACTTATCAATTACATGGTAGTTGAATAAAAGCCCCTAAAATGCGGCAGAGTGGAAGTATAAAATAGCAGAAAATGGAATTACTCAAGTAAAGTACAAGTACAAGTACAAATACCTCAAGAAAAAAGTACTCATTTTGCAGAATGGCCCATTTCAGAAGTATGTTCAGTATTTGATATCATTTGATTATGATAAATGATTCATGTTGCAAATGGAGCTAATTTTGATAACTTTATACACTGATTGGAAACTTAATTTATGTCACTAGTACTAAAGTTTTAAAATAAATGTAATCCAGTACAACATTTGCCTCCAAAACATATAGTAGTAGAAGTAGAAAGTAGCATAACATGGAAATGTACTGAAGTACCATTGAGTAAATGGATTAAGCCCACTTCTTGCTCATCACATTACATATGATAGTTTGGCTTCCTGACACATCACTGAGTCAGTGACTGCTTCAAAAGACGTCTGTATCTCTTTGGATGAAAGATGTGGTTTCGTGTTACAGCGTACAGTTTCTGACAGCGCTCCTTATTTGTCTGTGCGAAGGGCCCATCCATCAGATCATCCCATAAGTCTGCTGGAATCCCATGATCCCATAACCCCGTCGCTGGTCCACCACAGAATTGATCCCAACATACCAGCTGTGACTCTGTTACATGAGATGCTTAAGACCTAACTGTAACGGCTGACTGGAAGGCATGTCGTTTCACTCTCTACCAATGACAAAGCTACAAAGGACTCAAAGCTCATATGTCAGTGAGACATGGCTGAAATATTTACAGTCACCAGCCTGGAGATAGACGACCAGGGCGTGCTGTATCTGATGCCAGTAACTCACAGGTTGTCATTAATCACTCTACTGTAAAATCACTGTAAGCGTATGCTCTAATACGGACTCGAGATGTATGAAGTCAACAGTGTGACGTGTCCCTTTCACTCTGACAGCTGTATACAGAATAAAGCGTATTTATTTCAGTAATACAGGCTGAAGTAAATAAAACAGAAATTCAAAAAGCTTTAAAACTTTTCTCATATCTACTATCGTGTATCCTGCTGTCAAACTGACACACTGACGGTCCAAACAGTCAGTTTACTCATCATGTGAAGGAGTTTTCTTGAGTCTGGAGGTCATTGTCTAATTTCATAACCCCTCATAACTCTACTTTCTTTAATATCTACATTAGATGGTTTACTGTGTTTGTTGTCAGTAAAGAAAAAGAAATATATGTACGAGTATGAAAAAATCAACTCTGAACTGATGTTGCATTATGGGAAATGTAAGATACAGTGGTTTTGGTGGTTGACCCACACTAGAAAATAAAAGTCTGGATGTCTGAGCCACTTTCTTTTTGTAAATGTGTCTCTTGTGAGTCAGCCCACTTTTTGAAAGTGTGGCACGAAATCGTCGCCTCTTTCAACTCCTCATACTTTAAAGGTGCAATACGTAAGAATTGGCCACCTGTATTCAAAACAAATAGTAGGCAGCATATCACCAGAGGAAATGCTTACTGCTGCTAACTGTTGCTGCTGTTACCTAGTTAGCTCAGTTAGCTGTGCAGTTAGCAGTCCAGCCGAGTGTCGGTGGAGATTTGGACAAAGATTGGTGGGGCTAGCTGGTTAGCATGTTAACTTCAGCAGATATCTCATAATACATAGACGTCAAAATGTCATAACTTTCATTTCTTCACATTCATTTACAATCAACATTCTTACATATTACACCTTTAACATGAAGTGTATAAAGTATCTTGGGTTCTTGCACTGAACATGTACACGTATTGAGGCATACCAAAATTATGTAATGTTTGTCTAATGTGGTTTATGCAGCAAAAGGAATAATAACCACGTTATGATAAACAAATATTTTTCATTTCACAAGTTGCAGCACTGCTGCACACAAATATGTCTCCTACGTCACTTTATTGTCCATCATCAGTGTGTGTGCACTGGAGCTTTCCACAAGGACAAGGACTGAAACTATTTCTGATGTCACATATCATGTTTGTAGGCCTGCCTCTCTGAATCAGATTTTCAGTGAGCACAGAGAAAAGTTACACTTTCAACATGAGTGGATGTGAAAACAGCCTTCTAGTGTCACAATCACAGTTTTGACTGGAGGTGGGACGAAGTAATTCAGTAATGGGACACTGAGGTACAAACAGGCTTACAGATTTCAGACTGACCCGCTTGTTGATTATGATTCCTTTCTTGCCATCTGTGAGGAGCTGGCCTACATTGTGTGACTGCCAAAACTGTTATTTAGTTCAGGTCAATTTATCCCTCCAATCCCTTTCAGCCTAACTGGGCCCAAACAACGTAACTGTTGTGAAATGGAATAATTGACCACTGGCCACTTACTGGAAAACCATTAGAAATGACAAATTAGTGCTCATTGAGGTTCAGAGAGTTACTAATGTATGGACTGCGAGAGGGTTTTATAATCTTATTTTGGTTTGACTGAGGCATTGGCTTGGGACATCATGTTGCACATTACATAAATGGGTTTTGTGCTAACAATGTCTCTAAGGGTCTTCTGGATGCTGATTCAAACTCCTAAACCAACAGATGTTCCTAATCACACCTTTAGATCATAGTTACAGAGACCATTTTATAATAATGATTGCATCAAAGGTCCAGTGTGTAGGATTTACACACTGAGACCAACTAAATACCCATAACCTCACAGTCCCCTATGGTGGCTGCTAATTATACAACAACAAGAGCCAGTGTTTGGTTTGTCCAGTCTGGGCTACTGTAGAAACATGATCCTCCTAAATCCTACAAACTAAACCTTTAAAAGAAAATGGAAAAGGTTGTTTTCGAATCGTGACGGAGTCCTCGATTTCTGACTTTATAGAAACTCACGAGGAAAACACTCATGTTCATTAATTTATTAAACAAAATCTCAATTTACAATACGTACAAGTGAACAGAAAAAAAGCGTATGCGTGTTTAAAGGACGTGAATGCTCCTTTTAAAAGAGCTAAGTAAAACTGAAATTAAGACATTTGGCTGACATTCATGTATATTTAAACCATAAATACATCAACATAATGCATATCAGAACCTAACATTTGCTTTAAAATATTCAACTCTGAAAGTTATTTTATATTTAAGGTACTTTTTACTGTCTTTATATATACATAAGATGAAATGCAATTACTGTCCCACTGGACAGGAGCAACAGTAATTAACAGTATCCTATGTTAAATACAGTAAACGTAAATCATCCTGATGTGGTAGGTATAGAGGTTAACGGTAAACAGTGTATGTTAAGCAGAACAACATGTAAACATTTGGTTATGAAGATCTGCTACCATCGTGTCATCGTGCAGAGCTGAACCTTTTTATCAGTCTCCACATGCAGCCTGCGCAATAAAAAGACTAACTCCCAGTCTGCAGTCGCGTGTTGAACAACAGCTGAGGGACGTTTAAGACTGCAGCCATTAGAGGAAGCTGCCTACATTCTTGTGTGTGTGCTAACATTGGCTGCCTCAGTTCCTGTCAACAACAATCCAGTTATATCTTCTTGTGCCAGAAAACAGTAGCTCGAATTTAGAAATGGCGATACGCTATCAGACGATCTGCTGGTTTTGTGGGGTCACCACGACGAACAAAGTCACCTTGACCAATCAAAATGCTGCCTTTTACAGCCGTCACTCAAACAAATACTGTAGCTAAGTCCTTAAGACGAGTAACAGCTGCAAAGTGTGCGTCAAAAAGGTGCAGAGTCACTGTTTTGCAACCGGAACATCGCTGACTGACACACTTGTAGCCGGCTGATGCTCTCAGGAAGTGCTGCTTCTCTTTCTGGTCCTCGGTCTCCTCTTCAGGATTTCTTCTTCCTGGTCGCTTTCACAATCCCTCTGAAATCATCAAAATGTTGCAGTTCAGTTGAGAAACAGCTGTGAAATTGTTTGTGCTGTGACAGGTGATGATGACGGTATCAGGGGCCCACAAAATGTAATGATTATTTGCTTTCTTGTTTTTTTTTGTTGTGGAAAACAGGGTCCAGAATTACTAGCTGCTAGCTTGAACATGTCATGTTAGGTGTCTCTATTGGGTGCCTAGGGACCTCATGGTGACAACAACACCCCAGGAAACCTAAACTTGTCATTTTTACACCTACAGAGTAAACAAAGGAAATATGATGTGTAGTAGGCTTTAGGCAGGCTGGGGTATTTTTGTTGTCATGCTAGCTGATGGACCTTGTTTCCCGTCTTCATGCTGTGCTAAGCTACGCTAAGCAACAACATTTCCAGGCTGTCCTTACCCCGTCCTGCTCAGGCAGCTTGTGGCCCTTCTTCATGATCCGCGTTAAGTGGTTGCACAGAGCAACAATTCTAAACGACAGCTGTTGAACAGATAAAAGCAAAGCGAATGAGTCCCCAGAGTGATAAAGAGCAACATTTTTTATACTTCTGGGAAATAATCTGACTGTACTTTACCTTCCACCTGCGTCTGGCGTACTGTCTCCTAAAGTTCTCCAAGTTGACCACGGACAACCTCTTCACCATGGCCTGTCTGGGGTTCAGAGGCTGCAGAGACACAACGAGGGATGAAATAGCAGAACAAGTATCTTTCACGTTAATGTCGTATATGCAAGCGAGTTCGAAAAAACTGTCACTGGTCTAATTCTGACTGATATCAGAGCAGTGGTACAACAGGAAATACACTGACAGCTCAGATCACAAAACACAGTATGATACATTATAAGTGATGAACATTTATTTCAGTGCGTAGACGACAGTCAACAGTGCGTGCACGTCAGATGGGAAACCAAAATGCTTACAGGCGTGTGCTTATCTGCTGAGATGCTTAAAAACACTGATGAGGAAGTGGCACATTTTTAAACACTTGTGATCTTATCATAGATGTTGTTTTTTCCTGTCGGCTCATATAGAACATATCAAAGAAAGAAATCAAAAAGGTTTCTGAAATAAATAAGTAGTTCAACCTTTAGTCAAAGTGCATCATTGAGTCAATGAAAAACAATGTGAAGAACAAAAACACAACACATGTAACTTTACAAATGGATAACCATTGTAAAAAAACAACACTGATACAGTCTTAAAAAAATAAAATGGAATGAAAAAATAAATCAATCAAAAAATATGAATTTTCTATTCCATTAGAAATAATCCTTGTGTCTTCTTCTGGTCGTACCACAGTAAAAACATTCATGATCGATAATAATCTTCATTAAATCTGCTTAACCTGCTTAATCAAACAAGAGCAGTGCATAAATACATCTAGTTCAATCATCACTTCAGTTTTAGAATAATTACCCAATTGTGCCTAAATTAAGCTTCTTAAAAGAAATATGCTTATTTGCTTTTTCTTGCTCAGTTACTGTAGCTGAGAAGGTCAACACCGCCCTCATATCTGTCCGTTAGATATGAATTTAACATATTTCTCAAAAATTCCCTTTCCTAGCATATATTTAAGTATATAAAGTATCGTACAGAAAAAGAGATTTGAAATAATGAAACTACACATTCATCGAAAAAAAACACTGTTGGATTCAAACAGCCTCATTTTCTAAAACAATCAAAGCTTTGTAAGGTCAATAAAAAGTGTCTTCATGCATTAGCCGGACTCTGAGAGCGGCTGTGTGGCCTCAGGACACAGTTCCCTCCTGCAGGACTGATGCAGCAGCTCCATCAGCGCCTGCTTCACGTCCATGTTCAGACTGCTGCTGAGGATGCTGCCGTTGGCTCCTTCCGGGTGCAGAGAGCTCATCACCTCCTGCAGCCACTGCAGCTCAGAGTTCAGCTCCTGCCTCAGAGCGTCCAGCTGACTCTGCCTCTGGCTGTACTTCCCACTGATGCTCTCCAGACTGGCGTCTATAGCCTTCATGTCCTCCTGCAGCAGCCTCCTCGTGGCCTCCACTTTACGGAACTCGTAGCGAACCTGGGACAGCTGCTTCCTCGTGGCCTCGCTCTCCTCCTTGTACCAGGCCTCCTTGTCGTTGTAGATGGAGAGCAGTGCGTCTATGTCACCCTGCAGAGTGTGGTGGGCTCCTGCCACCTCTGACAGCCCCGTCTCCATCAGACCGACGTCCTCCACCACGTGGGCGAAACGCTCAAAGTTGGCGTATGTGTTGTTCTGGGGCATGCTGGAGTGGGACTGGACGGTGTACTCCTTAAGACGCTTTGTCTGCAGCTGCTCCGCTTTCTTCTCCACCTCAAGTGCAGCGGCGTCCTCTTCCATGGGGCCACAGGACTTCAGACAGAAGGGTGGAGGGGGGAGGGACACTGAGTGAGAGGCTGTCTCATTGTTGCATCTTGAAAACACACATGGCGGCAGATGTTCCAGCAGACGTGGCACTGTAGGATTAGTGTGTGACCCTACAGCGAAAGCCATGGCAGGTAAGAGCGCCACGCAAACATTCCCGATGAGAGTGCGTTATGCTTCCCCGGCTTCATGCTCGTATCCGAACGGGACGAAGACTCCACAGCAGAAACACCATTCGCATGCATCTCGGCAGCTAATGTTGGAGCAGACGCCTTCAACATTGCAGGTTGTTAAACGTCCGTGCCATTAAAAACAACAATTAGTGAGATCTTGCGTCAGTTTGATCACTTGGCTTTCTAGACAAAAATGTCAGACTGACAGAAGACAGCTGTACAAAAAGTGTAGGTGGAGGGTGAGAGAAATATTCCCAGAGAGAGGGGTGTGGTGCTCTGATGGAAACAATATACAGCAATGTGATGAAGTATGTTTTCAACAAGCCAGAACAAATGTAAAAAGTTAGTGGGTGTATTTTGGCACGTCTAAAGATGGATTTTCCTCCCCGATAAAAACCAAACAAATGTAAGTTACCTTTGACGTGAACCGTTAAACACTGTTTCACATGTAGACGGCAGTTATTGAGAACACAAAAACATGCTGTAATAAGCGTAAATCATACCTTAATCCAGTGATGGTTGAGGGCTTCTTGTATGGTCATTCGTTTTCTATAACGATGCGAGAGAGAGAGAGAAAATGCAGCTGAGTAAATAAACCCCAACACGGAGCATCGTGAGCAGTCATGCTTCAGGACGGGACTCTCTCAGGGATACGTTCAGACAGCTTTCACAGGAATATTCAGTTTCCTGGAGGTGCATTTAAATGGAAACACATGTTAAAGGGATAGTTCACCACGAGGTCAAAAATAGATATTTTTCCTCTTGCCCATAGAGCTATTTATCCATCTGGATTGTTTTGGTCTATTTTATTTCTACGACATATTTCTGTGACAGTACAGGATGTAAACATTAAAGAGCTGAGTTGTAACATTTGCAAGCGTTGTTAGCATAGTTAGCTAGCCTCTCATCTTTCTTGCTGAGATTTAGGTGAGAAAAATCGATGACGCCACAGCTAGCAGCTGGTTAGCTTAGCTAACTTCAATACTGGAAGCAGGCGGAAACAGCCAGCCTGTCACACATTTGTTAGAAAACCCATTCAAAAGCTCTATTATTACATCATTAAGACGGTCTCTGAGAGCCAGAAAAGGGTACGTTTCTGGCTGCAGCGAGAGGCTAGCTCGCTAAGCTAGCTCTGCCTCTAGTCCATGAGTAGATGTCCGTTTCCTCCTGCGCAGTGATAAAGTTGGTGGATATAGTTGAACAGAAATAAAATAGTGCTTATGAAACTGCTCACTATCAACAATAAGATAAACAGCACTAAAGTTAACATTAAAAATATGCGTTTGTGATCTTGGGTGGTGTTAACTGTTCCTTTAAACTACAGAACAGAACATGATTGCATGGTACGAGCAAAGACAAGCGTTAGCAGTGTTTTTTCTTGTGGTTCACAGTATTAATAATGTTTATTCTAGCTTATTTTATTAAGTGTGTTACATTGTGTACCAAAAACAAATGTCCCTAAATCCTAGATGCTCTAGATTTCTGCGGACTGGCTGCCGGCCTTTCATTCTCATTTGGATCAGGTGTGGGGAATGTAATACGCTTAAAGCTTTATTGCAGCGAAACCTCTAATACCGGGCTTTGTATTGGAATTGTCAGACTTGACCTTCGGCCTTCAGCTGTTTGTCAGCCCTTTTTACCTCGTGTCCTTCTCCAGGAGCTGTCTGATGAAGCTCTTGGCCAGCTCGCTCGTGTTGCTGAAGAGCTCTTCGTCGAAGTCGTAGTTCATCGCCGAGATGTTTCCCAGCGTTTCCTGCTTGGTGTCGCCGAGGAAAGGCGACGCGCCGCTCAAACTGAAACAACAGCACAGATTTTTCACACTCTCACCAAGACTGTCCCTCGATAATCTCTTTTGGTACATTAAGATTCCCCTTAATAAGCACGAATCGTCCCAACTTACAGTATATATGTGATGACTCCAATGCTCCTGTGAAAAACAGCACAAGGTTAATCCAGAGTTATGCACTGCAGCCTGTTGTGTGAAAGGCAGCAGAGTCAGGGGTAATTAAAGGCTCTTACCACATGTCTGCCTCCAATCCCAGTGGCTCATAGTTGACTATCTCTGGAGCTGAAAATAGACAGCACACACACTCCCGCATCACAAACACAGCCAAGCCTCCTCTTAACATGTCCCACACTGCAAACATATCTCGTACGAAAACACTTACCGACAAATTCAGGGGTTCCAAAAATGTTTTTGAAATCTGACCCGGCTTCCAGTTTGTGTGCGAGTCCAAAGTCTATGAGTTTGATGCGGGGTAGAGGAACATTCCTGTCCAGCAGCATTATGTTTTCAGGCTGAATATACAAAAAGAACAAAACATAGAGAGAGAGGCACTTTGGTCAGCAATGTCCTCAAACACCAAGATTGAGTGATACACAAAAAAATTAGTAAAACAAGTTACCTGGTTAAAGCCGCCTGTTGTGTAAGCATTAAAGAAAAACATCGCAAAGGTCATTGTTAGTGTGAAACATTAAAACGTTCAACAAATTCAGCTTTCTCAGCTCTCTTGTTGTGAGTCGGATGAGAAGATCGATGTCGTATCGTGCGTCTGCATGATATGAAGCTCCTGCTAACAGTTAGCACAGAGACTGGACACAGTAGGAACAGCGCTGGCCTGGCTCTGTCCAATAGTAACAAAATCTTCAGCACCTCCAAAGCTACGCTAAGCTCGCTAACTAACACATTATGTCCAGTCTGTTCAGTCTCTACAACAGCCATTGTGCAGGACTATTTCTTGGTTGGGAATGAATACTAGGCAGTCAGAAAAGACTACGGTAAGTTGGTCCAGACCAAGAAACAGCTGGGAAATAATTCAAGACAGAACTTGTTTTTTTACGCTTCACTTTTTGTTCGGATTAAACACGATGCAACGTGTTAATCAATGAGCTTTAGAGGTATTGCTCAGTGGATTGTTTCTCTCTTGGGCAGAGCCATGCTCGCTGTTTTCAGTCTTTGCGCTAAGCTACAGTAAGTTAGCCAGCTGCTAGCAGGAGCTCATATTTAGGGCGCGTTCGTGAATAGCTGATTAAACTGGACCGTTTGTAAACACGGAGCGCTGATGGAATATGGCCTTCGGTTATTCAGAGCGCCGAGAGCAGTCAGTGCATCATGAACAGGTGAAACGCGGCCCGAGCTAAATGTAGCAACTGTGGACTGATGGGGTGAATTAACGGAAATAATTCAACACACGTGAGCAGAGAAGAGCGAGCTGTTTGTGTGTGCAACATTAGCTTACTGCTAGCTAGTAGCCTGCGTTCTATAAGTCTTATATTAATGGACGTATTGTTGCAGTGGTATGTCTAACACTGTCATCCTCCTCACTGTCGACTACAAGTACTTGCACACAAGGTGCTACATATCGACAGGAAAGCTTTTCTTTCATCCATTTTCTGATGGTCATTTTTAGTGTAGAGCGTCAGATTGGATTCATGATCGAAGCTAACACGCAGATGAGAAGACTAAGTTGTATCAATCCTCTCATCTGACTAGTGGCAAGAAAGCAAATAAGCTAATTTCTTAAAATGTCCAACTTTTTGATAAAGCTAATAAGTAGGCTAAAGCTTTTGCAGACTCACAAAAGTTCAGAGTTTACATTGTTGATCTGGATTCCTATAAATCTAAAAACAAAGGTTGCGAGCTCTGTCGCACCCAGTTGGCACAGATTGTCACATTTTCTTTGACTATTATCTTTCTGATTTGATAGAAAATGTTAAGCAAACTCTTGAACTCTTTGTTCGGCAAACAGGAGCCGCAGCTGCACAGAAACACATGACAGTGACAATCAGAGTGAAGAGCGTCTCCCACGCTGCTCTCTGAAAGTGAGGAGATAACCTTGTGGTGTCTGTATCTGAGAGTCTGGACTCCAGCCACAGAAAACAGGAAGGATGTGTGAATCAGAACAGAGAAACTCTACCAGCACGAACATTAGACACCTGCTATATATATTTGACATTAAGTCCGGCCCGACCTAAAGTGAATGCACAAGATCTGGAGCTGCGGAGGTAAAGAATTCATCACGAGACGAATATAGATTCACAAGGCGATGCACAGATGGGGCGTTCTGTACCTTCAGATCGAAATGTGTGATCCTCTTGGAGTGGAGATACTGGACTCCGTCGAGGATCTGTTTGATAAACTGAGTGGCCTCCTCTTCACTGAGAGACTCCTTCTGAGCCAAGAAATCGAACAGCTCTCCTCCAGACACCCTGTAAAACACACACACACACACACACACACACACACACACACACACACACACACACACACACACACACACACACACACACACAGTCAGAGACTCATCCTGTACACTGATAATCTGGAGCAGTGGCTCTCTTAACCGTTATCTAAAGTGAGTTCTCAGGATTTGGATGCAGTGGCTCAGGATGCCTTAGATATGTTTGTTTGTGCTATTTAGGTCGGCCTTGAGTCAGTCTGCCTGTCCGATGAATCATGCTGTCAACTTTTTCATTATAACAATCTTGTAAAGCTGCTGAAAAGTGGTATAAAGTGCCCTCTGAGCAGCTGCCGGCCCATAAACACGATCTTCTTTTCATACTCATACAAAGAAAACATAATAGACTGATTGACGCGCAGTGTGTCGTCCTGCGTCTAACAGGAACGGTTCTGTCAGTCAGTTCTGATTGGACTGAGCTTCGCTTTTAGTCCTAATTGTGCCGTCCATGTTCCCAGGCACTCACTGGACCCAGACGGGGTCCTCTGAGGCCCCCTTTTTTCAACACAAGCCTTATTGACACAGCTCGGTTCTCTCTGGCACACGTGACCCTGCATGGCAGAAGGGTTTTCAGCAAACACAGGTTCAACAAACAATCTGTGTACACAGAAACAAGTTCGCAGATCGAACATGACACAAGTGATCTCTGATGCACTGACATTATGGCTTTTGATCAAAACAAAATGACATGAGCTACGCAGAACACAAACAGTGTTCTGTCAATGTTTTTTTTATTATATCTGATGTTTTTAGATTAATATAACTGTTGCATTAATGTGTATGTTGCATTTTACTGCTGCAGATGTTTAAGGTTGAGCTAATTTTAACTAGTTTTACTACTATATTACTGTTGGGTGGTTTCATCTACAGCAATGCATCATATTCTGTGAGATCATCAAATGTTTGTAGCATCGCTGTCTTGTAAGAACCACATATCTCTAAAAAGTCCATTTTTCAGTGTTGTAAGAAGTACAAGAAATCATGCTTGAGTAAAAGTAAAGATATCGTGTTAATGTTGTGGTGTGTTGTTAAACCGTGCAGTGACTCACAGTTCGAGGATGAGCACCACATCCGTGCGGTTCTCGTACACGTCGTGCAGGGCGACGATGTTGGGGTGCGTGATCTGCTGCAGGATGTCCACCTCCCTCTCGATCTCCTCCCTTCTCACGCCACGTCTGCTGGCCCGGCTCTGCCGCTTCTTGATGAACTTGGCTGCGTATTCAATGCCTGAACTCTTATCTATACAGCGCTTGACAATCGCAAACTGCCCACTGCAGAGACAAAAGAAGGAAACATGATATGTTAATAACCTAACTGCTACATTTTAATGTGACAAATGCTAATGACAGATTTTATCATTATTTGTGTACAGTTTTGTCGTCTCTCTCATGTGTTATGTGTACTTAAAGGCATCATTTTTCAAGATAGGGAAAACTTCCTAATCAAACTCTTAACAATTAACAATAGGATGAAGCCACGGGCGAAGACAGATGTCAGGGAGGAAGCCACGTGTCGAAACCAGCTGAAATATTAAAGTACAGTCCATCACTTCCTGTTTCCTAGCCAGCCAGAGAACAATCAGACCAGTCAGAAGTGTGGACAGATCTGCTGTCCTCCCACTTCAGCAGCAACATTCCTGCCAAATTTCCAGCCATCCCCGAGAGATCAGTCCACTGAAAAAAAATCCAAAAAACTCTGAATATTTCACAACAGAGGTGTGGCTTCGAGACCATCTCTCTGTGGATCATTGTTTCATTATCAATGTGCTCTTGTATCTCATGCTACAGCCTGGTGACATGTGCTCATGGCATCTTGTTAATGAGCTTAAATCCTGAGCTACACTAACCCAATATGGTCATTTTATATTTCAGGACAGGGGTGACTCCGCCGGTAAACATGTACCTCCACTGTCACTGTCCTCTAACGTAAATACAGAGTCATTTCATTCATAATTGACGCATTGACAGACTGCATAAGATGTACAAGAACGTTTTGCAGCAGTGTCACCAAGTTAAATATATGTTGCGAGTCTCCATGGCTTCATTATCAGATCAGCACTTATAATCTCGGACCTGACTAAGCGCTGCTGCCACTCCTTCTAATTTACACGCTCGCTGCTGCTGTGGGTGACCTGCCCACCCATACATTCAGACTCCGAAAAACAAGCCTCTCAGTCAGCGATGCTGGCAGAGAGCGTCTGAGTGGGGAGGATGGACGTTATCTTTGACAAGACAGAAGAGGAACATTCAGTCGAGTGTGCGCACTGAACAGTGGCTGGGACGACTGAACCCAAAAATTTACGCCGCAAACTCTTCTGCTCGTGTATTTTTAGACATTGCGAAAGAGCGAGCGCAGAGAGAGGAAACAGATAATAACTGGCAGGCTTTTCATATGTTTCCAACATAACTGTCCACACAGAGATTCCAGGGTGGCTGTGAGAGGCTGTCCAGTCCGTGTCCACTATCATCACAGTGTCTAGTGGGCTAAGAATAGCTCCGGTCCACAGGCTCGTTCTCCACCTGCCACCTCTCCGCACGCCGCTGCTGCTGGGTGAAAGGGAAAAGCCTGCTGGGCTGAGGTGGAGGAGTGCTGGGAGGAGCTGCTGGATGAAAAGCTGCTCCTGCTCCTTCTCATTACCCCGAGCGGTTTAACACTTTCAACTGCCAGCTCCAGCTAATAACAAAACAAATAAGTCATCTTTGTGGTTTAAAGTCTGTGTCTTTAGTGTGGGAACGTTGAGCCGGTTTGCTCTTTTCGAGGCACACCCTGCCCCTGTCCTGAGACCAGCTCCACTGACGCTTTTCTAAAGTCGGCCCACTCAGAGACAACAAAACAACTCTCACAGAGGTGTACTCTCACAACCTCAAACCCAGACCTTTAACGACTGCGCTGCAGGGACAAACTGTTTTGCAATATTACACAATCGAGCACAGCGACGCTGCAAACTCTGGCCGCAAATATTTAATTCAGCATTTCTTTGACACAGTCTGAACAGAAAGGAGATTAGAGGCCTCATGAGCTTACAGTGGTTTGAGTTGCAGGGCACCTGTATTGGATTGCATGAAAGGAATAAGAAATGTTTTTATGCAACCAGGAAGTTATAACTGAGATCTTCCTATCAGAACAACAAAAACCTGAACACATAATTCGGGATGTACATGTCCCAACAGAGAATGCAGAAGAAGAAAGAGAGAGGGCGGGAGTTACATGTTGTAACAATGGTTACCAAAGACAGAATAAAAAACAAGGCGGACGAGGCGCTGCAGCGTGGAATCTCAAATGCTCCCTCTATCTGGTCTATTCACAGGACATTTCCACCCCTGAGACATCCCTGAAAGGCTGACCCTGTTAGAGATGGCTACGATAATGTGTAAACCAAAGAGGAGGGTAAGTCACTCAATGAATTTCCACTTGGAAAAACAGGCGTAAAGTTCCCCCCGAGGGAAGGAAGGAGAGCAGCAACAAGACCGCAAGACTGAGCAGAGTCGCTCCTCTCCTTGATTTCTGTATTGAGAAACTGCACAACACAAGAGTCAGAGCGAGGGCTTTAACTTCAGTGTTGTTACTGTAGAAGTGATGCTGGGAGTGGTATTCCACAACGGGCCAGGCG
Organism: Pagrus pagrus; assembly: GCF_965226575.1. Taxonomy (NCBI): domain Eukaryota; kingdom Metazoa; phylum Chordata; class Actinopteri; order Spariformes; family Sparidae; genus Pagrus; species Pagrus pagrus. The sequence continues at coordinate 11,407,075 of NC_140194.1, read as the reverse complement.
TGCCGGCTGTATTAGCTCTAAGCTGACCGGTGGGGCTGAGAGTACCATCTCCCCAAAGAGTTTCCACTTCCAACAGCTGAAGGTCATTATCAACAGCCAAGGTTGGAGGAATGCTGTGGATGACAAGTGGCGCCGGCCCAATGTTTAAACACATTTCTCAGCCGAGCAACCTCTGGGGCGGCGGGACCAAAGACGGACAGAGTCATTATTGGCCGAGCCCTGTCCCTTCCCGCCCTCAGCATCTGTGAAATCGAACGTGAAGAAGAAGCAGCTCAAAAACACGACTCATCACCGGATAAGATATGTTCGGTTTTATTATCTGGTGTTAGCAGCCGGTCACACCGAGATGTGTCGCTAGAAACTTTGACAACAAAACTCAAAGACACCAGCAAATGTTTCACATTTTTGCTTTAAAAAATGACTGAAACTCGATTAATCGACTAATTGTTGCAGCTTTATCTCAACATTTAAGCTCATGCCGTGTTCAGGATACTCTAGATTCCCACTTGTTTTGAAGCAGTCCAGTGCCCACCCCAGTCAAACGGGAACTCCGGGTATGTCGGAGAGGTCAACATGGAGTTCCCTCCGTCGGGCTGCACTGAATAAACACATTTTTCACCCACTCACCAGCAGGAATGTCTGCTCCTCAGAGCCGACTGCACGCAGCCTCATCCTGCTCCTCGGACACGCATGCCTACTGTCCCTGCTATAGATACATCATGTACAGTAAATCCCTTTGGAGAAATTCTGGCACTCTGCTGCGCTCATCAGCAGCACCTGTCTGCCTCGCGACTGTCAGCTCTTTTCACTTCAACACATCAAGTGTGTGAAGGCCTTAAAGTGTGCATCGCTGCCCTCCCTGCATCCCCTCCAAAGACTTCTGCAAACTCTCTAATTCATTTCCCTCTGAACAAACCTGCAGAGTGTTTCTAGAAATTACAAACATGGCAGTGCCCAGAGGCAAATTTGGAAAATACTTTGCATAACAAGTGTGGTGTAATGTGACCTTTTCAGTGTTCCTGTGTGTAGTTGTAAGCAGACATTTGAGTAATTTAATAGTGTGCAGCCATGAAAGCAGCTCTGTGTGGCTGTGCTGAGAGTCGAGACAGTGGTGCTTTCAGATAAATGCTAACTTGAGCATGCTGACATGCTTGTAAGGATATTGCTAACATACTGATGTTTAACAGCCAAGAATGCTTACCGTGTCCACTATTTTAATTTTAGCGTGCTAGGATGCTAACGTTTGCTAATTAGCACTATACACAAAGTAGCCTACAGTTACGGCTGATGGGAAAGTTGTGAGATTTGCAAGGTTGTGAGCAAGTTTATACCTGCCGTGACAACACACACTGGTTTATGGGCTACCGCAATATTTCATAATGTGACAATGCCGTGGTTAAGTTTAGGCTGACACACAGAAACAGGAAAAGATCAGCATTTGGGTTAAAATGATCACTCGTGTGATATTTTGCACCGTTTGTGATTACTATCTAGACTTGAGCCTCAGGTTTGGCATTACGGCCGTCCTCATCTTGGTTATTTGGGGCTAGAAGTAACCATATCTTGACCAGAGGGGGGAGCGAGTAAGGATATCTTGATTGGATCTTACTGAGAACTCAAGGACACACCGGTAGCAAATTGTCAATCACAAGTGCAGACACCCTAAAGCATTTCCTGCTTTATCATCTGTTACATTATACAAAATAAACATCATGCTGTATTGAAGAGGACTTGAGACCACAAACTCATCGGAAAACTGTTTACTGAGGTATTAAATCAAGTAAGGAGTAGGGTCATTTTCTCATAAGCTTACATACAATCGGACTTCCTCTGAAACCAGAGTGGCCCCTGTTGTTGAGACATTTCACTTAAAGAGCCTGTCCTCATCAGGAGTCACAGACTTAACGTAATGATTTCAACCCAAACCACAATGTCTTCCTGAACCTAACCAAGTAGTTTTCTTGACTAAACCTAAAAAAACTGCAATTGTACGACAAAGGTCCGGTACGTGCGCCACTGATACGGTGCAACTATATATTTCTTTTGAGAATAGTTAAAACATGTCGTTTAGGTATGAGGATGTGTTAGACCCACTAAGAACCATAAATGTCTATCTCATGGTGGCTTGGAGGAAAAATCTGAGAATCACTAAAGTCAGTAGGATTCATCCTCTGGGGAACCTGAATGTCCGACACTGCCATCAGACAGAGCCACGCTGCTTAAATACTACTGACTCACAACTTTCTGTACAAAGGGATGAGAAGCATGTGAGGGTTCATATCAAGATTTCAAAATGAGGAGGAAGTTTACGAGCCTTGTATTTCTGTTCAGGCACGCAAAGACAATGGGACTTCCCACCCGACAGCGCATCCTGTGAATTTCTGACATTGCTTGATGATGACTAACAAAGATTCATTCAATTAGTGTTTCAGGACCACCGATGTATCTCGCAAAAGTGGTAGTAAGGGCATTCGGTAAAAGGTCTAGGCTGTTATGACCAAGAATGAATCAGTTGTTGACAGGTAGCGTTCTACCATCTGCTCAGAAGTCCTTCCTTCCCCTGCCTCGCCGTGACGGTCACTTGTATAACAGCTCACGGCAGTTTTACCAGTCTCATGGGAGGGCTGTCGGCAGCTGTGGGCTCACACTGAGACACATCCTACTGTAAGTCATCATCAGTGTCATCACTCAGATGGTAAGACGGGTACAGTTGTCAGTAAAGGCTTGTTTTACAGATAGGTTTACCAAAAACTCTTCGTCACCAGTGGAAAGAAACATTGAGTACAACTGCGTGAGGCCCTGTGACATTAAGATCTGTCCATAGGGGGGGAACAGTATGATTAATTGACTTTCCTATGGCGAATGGCGCAACAGTTCCAGAGAGAGCAGAACATCACAGATCAGTTTATGGGCCCCCTCATTAAATTTCCCCACCCTCTTGACAGGACGATTGAGTAATACTTCCATTGTGGTGCACGGTGGAGAGGTCTGAACCCAGGAGGCTCTCAAAAACCGTGGGCGGGGTGGGCTGCGTCCCCCAGCACTCACCAGAGAAGCTGACAAAACAAGACCTACAAGCAGAAAACCCAGCTGCCGAATTGGTGACAAACTTCTCAGACACGTTCTGACTGAAAATGGCTTTCTTGCTTCCGGTTGCAAACATCTGCGGCTTTCGACCACAACAGAGTTTGTCAAGGCGATGGTGCTCAACGCGTACAGAGCTCACATCACAGCTGAGTCGTCTTTTCGAGCAACTTGTTTGCAAACCACAACTAAGTGATGTTGTCGGTGTTTAAACAACACATTCCCACACCTTTCTTCATACGAAAGCACGAGCAGAGAGCTCTCAGATGTAGTGTGGGCTCTTTCGGTTAACTCTTTTAAAATAGGATTGAATGCATTCTAGGCAACAAAGGGTATTTTGCATAAATATTGTTATTTTAAGTAAGAATATTGTGGTATTTTTACGTTGTTGTTGCACGGTCTGTGTGTTCTGAGCTGGAGAGTCTGGTATGGAGGATTTATATCCTGTATCACAAAGCTTTCTATAAATTTCACCAATATATAAATGTTAATAAAAGCTGAAACATTTACCAGGATTACTCTCCAATAAGGCACGCTTTATGAGTAACGCTTTAGGAAGGAACTTAATTATAAAAAGGTTTTTATTATTGTAACTGATTGCTTTATTAATCTTTTTAAAGGTAATTGATAAATCCTCTAGAAATCAGTTAAAAAATGTATCAGAAACACTTTTGATTTAACTGAATAAACAAGCAGTTTTCAGAAGCACAGAGCACAGATGGAATTTAAAAAGGTGGCAGGGTCCGCCACATATAAACAAAGTAAAACAGTATGAAATTGTGTTGTCCTTTAAGGTCAGTTTGTTTATTCAGTTTATTCAGTCGTGAAACCGTGAGTTTGTTTATGACGATCTTTCTCTTCTGATAAAAATGTCTTCCCCAAAAACTACATAGTGCACCTTTAATGAACCATTAGATGCAATTTATAAAGGCTGCCAGATTAGAAAATGGCACCTGTCTTCATCTAAGTGGATTGCCTGTTTTTCCTAATAATATCCCGTTCTTTCATTTTAGGCAAACATATGAGGATCCTTGATGTAAAACACAGTTAAAGCCGGACACGAAACCTTTCCTACATAATGGAGCATCCATTTCAACAGCAGGTTTTAGTTCGTCCTGTCAGGGTGTGTCAAAGAAGCCGCTCACTGACCAGCGAATACTGGAACATGGTGTATACACAGACCAGTAGTGAAAGGTTAGAGGTCAGACACTTTCCTTTCACACCCTCTCTATCTGTTAGCGAGCGCTGAACATGCCCAAGCTGCCCTTCCGTGCAAAAGTGGATTTGTAGCTTCCTCAAATCCATATTGAACCTGGCCAACTTCCTTTAATGTATTTCCCCATGGGAGCCAGTTTCCTTGACGTCTGCTCTGTACAGGCTTGATTAACATTCCTCAACATATTGATGCACCACCCAGAATCAGCCCTTGCAAAAGCGTCTTGTTTTCTTAGAGTGCGTTTGCCTTTGAAACTTTATCTGCTGCTGTAAACTTCAGCCTACTTCAACGCGACACTCCCCGTTTCAAGCTTAAACAGGCCAGCTGTTTTTCATACCTACGTACACACCGGGGACCACTGCGTCAAGAGGCATGCGGGGTAGAGAGCTGAATCACACCCTGACTCACGCACAGAAGAAGTGAGGAGGCTCACTCTCTGTGAGCTGCAATTAAACATCTGCGACCGTACTCTCTTCATTAGACGGCTTTGAGAATAAATACTCACCTCCCCAGTACTTCTCCAATTTCATAGAAATCATCCACATTCTGTTGCTTGAAAACCGCCATGCCAGGTGTCTTCATTGACGTGGTTTCTCTCTCCTTGATATGCACCCGCTTTAAGACTTCTCCCCGCAAGTCCAACCCTGCTGATACAAAGAGGTGTTCCTGTTCATTTCTGACTGGAGCCATGAAAAAAGTCAACTACATGTTCCAGCTTGCTGTAAAGCATTCCTTCTCAGACTTTCACTGTTGAGACATCCTATGCACTATAACTTGACCTGCATAGGAAATAAATAGCCAGTCTGTCTTCCTCCTTGTCTAAATACTGATTATTGGCTTTAAAATGCAATGAGCAGAACTGTGCCAAGCCGAGCAGCGTAACAGTGTTCAGTTTGTGTGATTATAACAGGATTAGAAATTAAAAAGAAAAGAGCTTTTGGGGGGTAATTAGGGCAGGCTATCTGTGAAATGTGCCCCCTGTTGTGAAACATTTTGTCTGGTTAAACATTGGCAGCACTAGGAATACCAAACTTCAATAAATTGGAATTAAAAAAGAAAACAGCAGTTAATTGTACACTTTAAGAGTGAACACCAGCTGCGAAGACCACAAACTTCTGATGAACTGAAATACCACAAACTTCCTGTCACACTTAAATGGCTCAACACACTGACAGCAACCAAACTCTGTTGTCTTACCGTCTGTTACAGCTGATGATAAACTTCTCCTACAGCTGCTCTGCTCTCCTCACGTATGAGCTCACACACACAAACACTGCTCCTTCAGCCTCCCTGTTGTTTTCTGTCACTTGCGGCGGCACCATCAGGCTTTTGTGTCTGCACAAGTCCCTCCCCCTGATGGCTCTATTATGAAACTGCAGCATGAGAGAGGCAGGCTATCAATAAAGATGAGACTGGAGTTTATTCTAAGCGTTTAAGGAAGCGAGGATTACTACAGATGAGGCAGAACAAACTCGGTCAGCCATTGTTTATTGAATTTGTCTTTTAACTGGCGTTTACAAAAGCATACAGTGGCGTGTGCTCGCTGCGGTAACATAGAAGCGTGGCACTTTTCATCAGTAAGTGGATACAGATTAACATTGAACATTATGCCACAGAGACTGACGTACAAAAGAGGTGAAGTGCCCGATAATATTCTGAAGTCATCTTGTGCAATACGTTGCTGGGAAAAAGCAAAAGAAAGAAATGAAGGAGAGGGTGATAACAAATGAAATGTAGCTTATTCAATGTGAAAATCAAACTGACAGCAAACCAGCCGAAGAATAGGATATTAAAGAGTATACACTGAAAACCTACTGTATGAGCCCTTTGACAAAACCTAAAGAAACTTTTTTTTTTTAAATCTTAAACAGATCGAGGCTGAAAATTTTGATCTCACGCGAGGCCTGCTCTCATGAAGAAAAGCTAATCAAACGTCTGCTTCCACAGTCTCTTTTTTTACATTTCCATCGTCAAAATGACAACGATTCTGCCATTTGTTCATAACTTCATGTGTTCACCACGAAGGAAAGTTAAGGTTGATGCTACGGCTGACAATACTGTGGCAGAGAGAAGGTCGTCAGATCTGTAAACAGCTCAAAGTAAAATACAATTAAAAGCATATTAAAAGTTAAACTGTAAACAATAAATCAGCATACAAGAGAAACGAGTTTTGACATGTGGAACATTAACTTTTTCGTTCTGGTTTGCTACACAGTCGAAATTTAAAAACAGGTGTAATAGAGATCAAAATGCTAAAGAGAGTAAACTGTCTTTAAGTACCTGGACGTGGAAGACAGAGAGATGTTGCTCCACATGTTTAGCAACCTCCTGAAATACTTCCCTCATCGATTACAAATCGTATTTTCATTTTTTGCACAAAAAAAATAATAATGTTGACAGACGGACTTCACAGCCACGTCATCCAAAGCTGAAATCCAGCATAATAAACTTCATAATGTGTGGCGGGTACCTGTGAACTGGTGTAAACACTGGGTTAGACAAATGTTATACTGCCACTCGGAGGACAATGGATGCAAATACAATCAGCATTTTCGGACAGGGCTCAGAAAAAGTGATGCCAGCATTCTGCATGTACTGTACAACTTTCAAACCAGGTTGTAGTCGGAGGAAACTGAACCCTTTAAACACCTTAAATCAAGAGCATGACTAAAAAAAAACACACTCAAGAGCAGCACTTGTAGGCAGGGGTACTTCAAGGGCAAAAAAATAAAACCGTCATAACAAAAACTGTCAGAAACTTGATTGTTTGGCTTATACAGCGTTTTTTTGTTTGTTGTCTTATTAATACAACAAGATTTTATTTGTATTTTTTGTTGTTGTGTTTAGGACCCCAGGAAGATTAGCGTCCATGTTGCTAAAGCTAAAAATATTATGCTAGTGATGTAATCTGTAATGATCAATGTCTGTCAAAGCCAATTACTGTAATAATCTCCTGACAAAGCCAGTGGCCTTTGGATAATGTTTTTAGTTTAAAGGACAAGTTCCCCTAAAAATGAAAATTAATTCATTATCTACTCACCCCCATGAGGATGGAAAGTCTGGGGAAGTTTTGTAGTCCACAAAATATTTCTGAAGCTTCCTAAACAACTGAAACAGATGGGAACAACATAAAATGGCTCCATAGATCCCAGATTGACTTGAAAAGATGTTAATTTAGCTGACATCTTCACTCTAGCTTTTAAGCTAAAAGCGTTAGCATGCATCTCATCCCATCTGAAGGGCACAAACTCGACAGCGCGTCTAGTATGAAAATAACGTCTTTTCAAATCAATATGGGCTCTTGGGGCTTCCGTAGACATGGATTACGCTGTTGTGAGGCTCCAGAAATATTTTGTGGACCATAAAACTTCACTCGACTTTCCATCTGCATGAGGGTGAGTCGATAATGACTGATTTTTCATTTCCTTTAAGTAAATTGTCGGTGCAAAATAGACAAAATAGTTTGAAGTAATTAAGTGGTATAAAAATAACTTGACCATATGAAGATTAAGGAATGATATGTACAATTTAGGGCGACGTAGTGATCAGACGGCTCTAAGACTTAATTTTTAAGTTTCAGCAAAATTTGAATTTCAGCATAAGTGATTCAAGTGCATCGTGAGACACAAGGTCAAACCCATAAGATGTGTTGTTGAGTGGCAATATCGAAAATATATATATATATAAATGTTTAGGTAAAGAATTTTAAGACATTTAAGGAAAGAACTGGGGGGGAGAGAGGAAAAGGAAAAAAAAAAACCGAGTAAAAAAATACAATCAGTCCTTAAAAAGGTATAAAATCGCAGACTATTAAAAGATCACAGCCATGTTTTTGAAAATACTGATTTGGACTGCGAGAGTGTAGCTTGGCACTGAAGGTTGAAGAGCCATGAACAAAGCGTGCTGTCACATAAACACACGAGCATACAACAAATAAGGCGTTTACAAAAAAAAAAAAGTGGCAGGAATACTGATAGAAAGCCTGATCGGCTGTAATGTTTTGGTCTTTTGATGCGATTTCGCTCGATAGAAAGTTGATTGTTCCAGCTCTGATCTGAACTCCAACAATCCTTTAGGAAAAAAAAATCCCTTTACAAGCTGCAGCACATCACCGCTGTGGTGATGAATGTCTTCGTCTTCATACTTCAGCCACAAGGCCGGGAAACGTGACAAGGCTACGGTCAGTTATCCTCCTCGTCGTCGCTGACGAAGCTCCGTCCTTCCTGAGTCGTCTCCCTCTCCCTCAGGAAGGTCTGTCTGATCGCCTCCAGCTCCGTCAGCTCCAGGCGCACTTTCTCCAGGTGGAAGGAGCGGCGGTTCTGGATTTGCCGCATGGGGAACGGGTTCATGTCCCCGAAAGCGATGTTCATCAGCTTCCTGGAAGAAAGAAAAGGAAAAACAGACAGTTCTGTCAGCCTGGGATGGTTTTATATTGTTCTGCATGCTCTGGTTATATAAAAAGCTGTGGTTGAAGCCACAACACATTAACTCGACCTTATTATTATGCAAGAGAATGCAATGTGACTGGTTTCACCAAGGTGGACTCCAGGCTTGGGTGATATCCAAAATTTTATATCACCACATTGTCCCGCCCAAATATCGCAATAGACAATATTATCGTCGGGGTAGGGGTAATGTTTTAGGCTCTTATAATAATATATAATTAAAGTATTTTATTTTATTTGTATGCTGATTAGTAGTATGAATAGTATGAATAAATAAAGGACTGAGAGGTTATATGATATGCTGTTCACTTCTCCCTTTGGAGAAACACATAAACCCTTTTAAATAACAAAATAATAAAAAAAATAAGCAATAAATAGAGCTGATAAGTAAGTTTCAGAGGGAGACATGATTGCAGTTTGCAATACAAAAAAAAAATACAAAAAATGTGAAATTATTTTTTATCTTATCGGTATTTGCCATGAGAGGCGGGTAATTATCGGTACTGAAAAATATCCCTGCTTGCCATGTCTACAATGCAGAACTCATAGACGACCTGTTTGTTTACACCAGCCTGCCACACAGCAAGATGATACGATCAGCTATTCCAGGGTTGATTATCTTGCTTATTATCACCGCAGACACACTGTCCTCAGAGATGTTTGATCATGCCGTGCTTATACACGTGATGGCGAATACCAGAACTAATTGTTGCTGTCAGTAAACATTTACAAAGTGTCAGTCACTGTACCTCGAGTCCAGGATGGTGCGTGTGAAGTATCGGAGATATTTAAAGATGGTGGTGGAGTCCTGCAACTTCAGAAACTCTTCCTCTTTGTACTTGAAGAGAGCGAGGGCGAAGCGAAATATGATCTGTGGAGAAAAATGATCAGGCTTGAAATCTGCCTCACATAGTCAATCTGACATGCGAGGCCACATGACACGACTGAAAACATGTCACTTTTAGATGAATGTGTGGGCACAACGTACAGCACAGTATGTTCAGATGATGTTCAGTTATTTACTGAGTTAACAGCTGATATTAGTGTTGAACTAAAGTATGATTCCCACCACAAACACCCTAAATGATTTCTATATAATCACTGATCGCATGACTAAACGTAAAAGTGGTCGCTCGTAGGAATGAATGCAGAGAGTTATCGCCCAACTCTACGACCCTGATGGTATCTTTTGACTCGATGTTTTGGTTTTCCCTCACACCGCTCTGATTGTGCTGATATCAGCCACAGCAGCCTGCTGTCTTTACACTGTACACTACATGCCCTGCAACAAACAGATGGACAAAGTTAGCGACCAGCTGGTGAACAAAGTGGATGATTTAGGAGGTAAATAACCAGCTGCTTCCCCTCAGGAGATGGCACCAAATACTAAAAAGGAGAGTGAACGTAGGACTCACATTCATCAGTGATTGCAAACAGGACAAATGAACGCTACTGTTGGGTGTGAATAGCAAACTGTTTGCCAACAAGTGAGCCATGATAATTTGAACAGCGATAACACGGTAAGTCAGTGTTTCTCTAGGTGCTGTATCGTAGGCAACTGGACTTGTTTCAGTTTCTTGAAGATGTTTCACCTTCATCCAAGAGGCTCCTTCAGTTCTAACTAGCTGAGAGGAGTTGCAGGCTTTTAAACTCTGTCTGGGTGTGACCTTACAGAGTTGTTAAGGACACGTGAGCTCTGAGTTTCAGAGTCGTTAGAGCTAGTTAGAACTGAAGAAGCCTCCTGGATGAGAGGTGAAACGTCTTCAAGAAACTGAAACAAGTCCAGTTGCCTACGATACAGCACCTAGATTTACCATGACCCGGATGACTGAGAACCTTCATCAGTAAGTCAGTGTTACTCCTTCTGCCCCCTGGTGGCCAAAACTCAGTTACAGCAGGTTTAATACTGCATGAATTGATTTTTCTGCTACAATCTAAAACCATTAAGTGTTAAAGTACTGCTTAAAAACTTCTTGCGGACATGTTAGCAAACAATTGGCTAGCAACATGAGCAGGTCCAATATTGACACTCCTTTTGTTTCTGCTGCTGGAAATGAGGTTTATAACAGCCCAGCTTGTGGGCTTCAAAACAAAAACAACAAGCTAAAACATAGCTAAAAAGAAAAAGCTAAAAGGCTCTGTGGACCTGAAGAAGAGAGATGCAGGATTATTGCAGGATTATTATATATTAGTTATTCTCCTCAGTAGCCATTTTATTCAAAATGCTTTTGACAAGAACACATAATAAATAGACAGGCTTTAGCTATGTGTAGCTCTAACTCCACCTTGTGAGGCTAACAAAGCAGAAAGCAGCTGACTGAACGGCCACATCACAATTTTCAAAGGTCTTCTAGAGCTCTGTGAACATGTCAGGACATATATCCGTCTCTGTAAGATCAGAGGGACCACAGTTTCACTTTCTCCTCTGCCTCTTACCTTCGGCCCTTCGTAGAGGAAGGCATCCCAGATCTTGAAGAGGATGTCGCTCACCACACTGTCCACAAACACCACCAGGAACCAGTTGAAGGTGATGAGGGAGGAGTCCACCTTGTGCTGCTCAAAGTGGGCGTGAAGCCGGGGCAGCTTCTCAAGCATCAGGTCCCTGAACACACGCTGGTCAACCTGCACAGACACAACCAACATGAGGTCAAATGCAGCAGAGGGAGAGAAAACAACCAGCGCTGTTTACAGTGCTGCATTCTTTCCTTGATTACTCACGAGCAGCGGCCTCAGTCACGTGACTACGACATTGCTGACACCACAGAAGCCTGTGTCCTCGTAAGACACATACAACCTTTGAGCTTGTTTACCTGTGAGCCGAGCAGAGTCTTGGTGTAATAGTCTCTCGGCATGAAGACCTCCACGATGGCTATGAGGCTCCAGAAGGCGTCCTCTTGGTCCAGATAGAGCAGGGCAATAGCTGCCAGCCTGAGGAAATTACACGCAATAAAATGTAATGGTTACAAGGTCTAACAGAAGAGAAAGAAAAAGGAGGATGCCAGAAGTTGTCCCGTACCTGTTCAGTCCCTGGCAGTAGCCGATATCTGGATTCCTCCAGGAGAAAGCCATCAGGACGTTCCTGAGTTTCTGGATGCCGCCTGCACTCGGGGAGGCGTAGTGCTTGTTGTTGGGCAAAGTGCGCAGCAAGTCCAGTTCGATCTGCTTCGAGGCCGGGTTGGGCTTGTCCCGGGCCACGTTTAGTAAGGTCTCGTAATAGTCGGGCGCCAGTTGGTCCCGAAACTTTTTGACGTGGAAGGAGACGCACCAGCGCCACACCTGGGAGCGGTGCTCGTGGGGAACACCGCAGCGAATCAGGGCCTTGAGCTCAGGGGATCGCACCAGGTCTCTGTTCATGGTGCTGGCTAGGTAGTTCTCCCACTTCACCCCGACGGACACCTCCTGATCTGTCATGGATAGGGACTTCAGCTCCAGAGCTCTCACCTTCGCAATCAGCTTCTCCTCCTCTTCCTCCTCCTCTGGGACAGTCTTGAAGCCGAACACGTCGTACTCACTGACATTAAACCAAAGGTGGAGAAGAAAGGTCAGCAGTCATGGTCAAGTCATTCATAAAGTTATAAACATTTTTAGGGATAGCAGCATCACTTCAGCTCTCGATCACTTATGGATTACCTGAACAACATAACAACACATTATGACAGAGGACATGCATGAACTCGCACTCGATCTAGTTTTTCCCGTTAAGAAAAATGAAATGCAGCCGTTAGTGGAAGTAAGACAGGTCTGGTGACTACGTCGGATTAAGGTCTATTAAGGCTACTGAGGTAACATCAGGACTGCCATGTCTACAAAGAACTTTAGGCCTTTGTTACTAAAGGACTGACACTTGTGGATTGTTTTCTACTTCCATGTAGCTGTGCTGGAAACGTCTCATTGTGAAATGATGTGATACGATCTAGAATTAGTCGTTATCTCTGCAAAACTTGTGTAAATGTTTAACGCTGCGTAATTGTTGCAACACTAAGAGGAAACAGAAAACTTTTCAACTTCCTCCCTTCTCGCAATTCCATGTGGCAGATGATCCAGGACGATATTCAGCATTTTTAAGATAATCCATGTCTGTGTTTTTTTGTGTGCAATTGTCGGTAAACTGAGTCACTTTAAAAATGCAATGTAGTCATCACTCTGTCTCACTCACTGTCCCGCCGACAACACCCTCTTATTGGTCACACGTCATGAATAATGGGGTATCAACACTGAACAATCAGAGTCTGCAAAGTTACCGGTAACTAAATGTATCAAATAATTGCAGTAGAGAGGAAGTGTGAAGGAGCAGAAAATGGAAATATGCAAGAAACTGTAACCTAAAATTGTATTTGAGGAAACAGTCAGTTACAGTTACGTCACTGGTTATTCTAAATTCTGACAAAACGATTATTTATTTTACCGCATGTGCACATCGACTCCAAATATCAGTTATCAGTCTCCTTGATTACTAATAATCAGCGTCGGTATCGGCTCTAAAAAAAGAGATATCAGTCGATCTCTAATTGTTGGCGCTGCTGTCGCTTTCTGGTTGTCTGAGAGCCACAAGCAAGCACTTTCTTACGGAGCAAAAACATAGTATGAGTATAGCTTTGCACAAACTGGTAACTACAGCATGGACTGGCATATGGATGGAGGGGAGAGTAGAAGAAAGTTAGAAGAGAAAGCACAAGTTTATTCATTCATTTAGTCTATAATAGCGATGTGACAGCGGATCAGGTTGTACTGTGAATCGAGCCTGTTCATGAAGGCTCAGTCCGTACCTGACAATGTTTGGTTTAAAGATGTGTTGCTCCTGCTGGTCGGGGCTCTCTGCCTGCAGTGCATCCTCTAACAATCTGGAGATGACCTCGCGGGCTGGGCTCTGCTCTGACGAACACACCGGGGTCTTCACTTCTTGAAGCAGCACCAGGTACTTACTCTCCACCTGACACAGCTTGGCCTCCAGGGCCGTATACTGCAGCAGAGACAGCAGGATTACGTTAGCATTAACAACAGCAGGATTAGAGTTTGATGTTCATTGTTCCGACTTGGCACTTTAGGTTTAGAGGGCACCAGCTGAGGTCAATACTGGACTTCCCCTGAAAGCTACTCATACTTCCCGTTTCTATTATCAGAGTAATGCACCGTTAACCGACCAACACATGCTCGTACCTTTGCTTCCATCGCCTTCTCTCTACTCTCTGCATTTCTGCGTAACACTGTCAGCTCCAGGATCTCTTTGTTTAGGAACTTGTTCTGGGATTTGTAGCCTTGAAGACTGTCCTGAAATTGGAGGAACATGTGTTCAGTTAGTTACAGATTCAACCAGAATAAGTGCTTCCAGTTTTCTCATAATAACATAAGTGTTTCCGTCTGTACCTTGAGGATGTCCACCTCCTGCTGGTCTTTGTTAGGAGATGGTGAACCAGGATCATTTGGATTGCCGCTCTGCTCGGAGCTCTCCTGTGACAGCTTGATGATGACCTCATCCTTGGCCTGGATGGTCTCCATCAGCATCCCCAGCTGGTCGTTTATCTCCCCCACCTTTATTTTCAGGCCCTTCAGCTCTTGTTGCAGACTGTCCTTCTCCAAGGCGAGACGCTCCATGTGGCCGCACAGGGACTGGATCTGTCCATCTCTCTCCTGAAGCAGGGCCTCCAACTGAGCGATCTCTTCCTGGGTCACTGCTGGACTTTGAGTCTGGTCTGAAGCTGCAGAGGAGTCGGGATCCGGGGGTGGACGTTGCACTGGCTGCCTGTCGCACTGGGAGGTTCTCAGAGTCTGCTGCAGAAGTCTCACCAGTTCCTGGTTGAGTAAAGAGGGTTTTTTTGGTCACTCATGGTCTTGCAGGGTCACGATCACGCTTTAAATGTAGCTGCCTCATTCGATTTGATGGATTCAAAGTTAATTTTATATCCTTTTGGGGTGAATTCACAAATTTGCACTCCTTACAAACTTTTCTGTCCGTAAACCTCATCAGGGTGTCCCTCAGTGTTTGACAGCAGAGGTGCGCCCCCTGAACTTAAACCAACATCATACCCAGCACCAATTCACACTGCAAAAACTCATATTGGGTGTGGCTATTATTTACAACATTATATACTAACTGCATGCATCAGGATGCGTCAGGATCTGAGCGGCTAACCACATCCGCTGAATAATCTTCTTTAAAGTACCCTGCTAGTTCACACTGTTTGACAGAGGCCACGGTCATGCTGACCCAAGCAGCACCATGTAACACCACTATGCCCTGTTAACCATTTTCATGTAATTATAGAGCGTGAAATTCAATAACGAAAGTTTGTCATAGCTGTGTATTTCATTAAGTCTGCTGCAGTGTGCAAACACTTGGCTCACACATGATGCACCACATGTACATGGTCATGCAGACACAACAAGCAATAGAAGTTACAGTTTTCTTTGGCAACTTCTTCTAGCAAAGGTAGGAAGTGCTGAAAATTGACCACAGAGAAACATCTCCGTTCTGGAAATGTAATAATGAAACTTTGTCAGCGCAAAAACCAAGAGACAGCTTGTGGGAAAATATCGTTTGCCATTTGCATGCACTTACCCTTTAATAGAGTATGGGCATAATGTCATTATCAAATTCAGTCTAGGCCCAACATTACCTGGAGGACATACAGCAAGTCAGTATCATTAACAATACAATGTTGGCTTCAGTCTGCCTGGCCTGACCCGAACAGGAGTCAGGAGTGACAGAATATTTCCTACAGCAGTTACGCAGAGCAGCCAGCTGACTCAGTTACTCAGTAAATTCCTGTTAAAGTTGGAGCTGGCAGTGAAACACTTGACAGGGGAAGAATACACACATACATTGTACATTCATCCGACTCGCGTTGCAGCCGTCGTGACCAATCGGCTGGTCCCAAAACACTAAAACAAGAACAGAGAGTAGTGGGAAGGAACGACACAGCTGTGATTGTTGTTAGGAGAACTGCTGTTTCCTTGTTTCTTGCTTAAGCATGACTAATCATTCGCTGTCTTCCTGTATTAGAGCATCATGGTTACACCAAACCGCCCAGTCAGGCACCACAACCCCAGGCCTACGCTGGATTAAAATGAAAATAAAAGCAGTCCAGTCAGCTTGGTTTATCCCCTACTCTGGATAAATCACACTTTATGAAGTCAGTCATAGTGCTTTGCAGTAAACTGCGAAAAGCATCAAGTCTTTGCTACATCCATTTTTAAATATTGCAATTATTGTAAACAAGAACACTGGTATGATGACTATCAGACAGGACTTTTAAGGCATCAAACTGAAGAAAAGCTGCTCTTTATCAAGTCTCAATGAGTCTTTAGCCAAGACAAATGGCGTAATGAACAATAAGGTTGTCAGAGGAATATTTGGTTTAAAAGATAAATGCACATGGAACAACACCAAAGTAACAAAAGTAGGAATAAGAATGGCAAAAATGAGGTTGGTCTAATTTACTCATGATAACAATACCAAGGGGTAATGATCCAATTAAAAAACTGAGAGTACATCTCTGTGTGGCTGCACTGTCACAGCTGTGCTTTAAACTACATTTTAATGCCAGCATGCTAACACAGTCACAATGACAACATGATCATTCTGATGTTATACAAGAATAATGTTTAGTATTTAGTAGTATTTAGTGTAGCATGCTAGCATTTGTAATGCTGAGAATGGCATTGGTTTTGCAGGCATTTAGTCATAAAACAAAGTACTGGGCACATTTACATGTTGACCTAATGGTGTCTGATACATTTACAGAACATAATGTAGAAAAAGATGCTGTGTGGTCAACTTCAATCATCTTTCCTCTTTAAGCAAGACACTGAAATGTAAATTAAAAGCTATAAATACTATCTTTAAGCGATACACAAAATCTAAATGATTGTAAGCATTAGCTCATACTCTTTAAAATGATGTGTATAACGCTCTTCTTTGAAGTGCTAATACATTTTGTGAAATAATGAGAGTGGGATCTCTGTACCTTCTGACCGGCCAGCTCTTCTCTGAGCTTGGCGTCTTCCTGCTGCATGCGGCTCAGCTCTTCCTGTTGGCTCTGGAGGCGAAGCTGCATCTCCAAAGGTTTGCTGCCATTACACTCCGCTGGGACGTTTTCTGCACTGTTGCGCCCGAACCTTCCAGAGCCCATCATGTCTCGAAGCAAAGGCCTCTTAGGCCGCGATGGGTTGCGCACAAAGTCGAACGCTGACCCGAAGGAATCTGAGAGAGAGGAGAACTACATTACTCTTTGGTGTTTTTGTAGAAATGAACAACAATGAAGTATGAAATAGACTCAGGAGGTTAAAGCAGCAATGTTTGTCCATTAGTCACAGCACTGAGAAAGTGAGTGAAGCAATGGACGTACGCCTGTGTGTGTCTGGATGAGGTTTGTGTTCAGGGAAGTCCTTGGGTGGAGCATCCACCAGCTCCCAATCCTCTGCGCTGCTGTTGCTGGTGTAAAACACACTGCGTCTGTTCTCGCCTCCTCTCCCCGGCCGCAGATAAGACATGGAGTTCCTGACAGAACAGAAACCAGACAACAGAGTGAGTAAGACCAAGACTGGACATTCAGTGTTATGTTGGACATTCAGTGGCTGCTACTATGTGAAAGCTTTTTAAAATCCACAGGGATCGAGGACAAACTGCAAGGAAGCCTCATGTTCTGCTATTTTGTAAATAATACCATTAGCACAAACGGCCTTTGTTGTGGCGTTTACAGCCTCTGGTTAACAGAACTGCAGCTGTATACAATATTACAAGTAAAAAGAGATACACAATACAGCTCTACAGCGTCAGTATGTCCAGGTTTCACTCCGTGGGAGGAAAGTGTCTTTGTAAAATCAATCAATAATCTGAAAATAACAAATGGAAGCCTCGCACTTTATCTTGCACATAAAACTAACAGGGTCGTGTCTGACAACAAGCCTTTACACTTGTGTTTCTCACACTTCTGAATGTGAGATCGCTGCAAATACACAACTATTTCTGTGCATCACAATGAAATTGACGCCCTCACACCTCGTCTTCAACTGGACGTGTTTCAGCTACTTTCTTCTGACAGATCAGACACGCTTCCATTTTAATCAAAGTGGCTGTCTATAGCCGCCCCCCCATAACTGGTTAACTCACGCTTTATGAGCATAACTGCGACCAACACCATCTTCTAACATCGCATTTCTGGTGTTAACATTCTTGAGCATCAGCTGCTTCTGCTCTGATCATGAGTTATAATATAGTGCTTAAAGGAGACGTATCATAAATGTAAAAGATTTGACAGTTCAAAAGGTCAAAGTCCACACCAACAGAACCTCCCCTCTCCCACAGAAAACACTGCTCCTGAAACGTCTCGTCAGTAGTCCCGCCTTTAATTCTGTGACTTTGTGACATCACACTACGTCACACAGCCAAACATTTGCATCATTTCTGCCTAGCGGCTAGTTTGGCATATAAAAATTGATTTGGCACAGCTGGTCTGTTGTTGTTAGCAGTGCTGGCTCAGGCGTGTGTGAGCTGACCAATCAGAGCAGACTGGGTAATCAGGAGAGGGGCCTTAAAGAGACAGGAGCTAAAACAGAGCGTATCAGACAGAGGGGGAATACAGAGCTGCAGCAAAGGACAGTATGAGAAAACTGATGTGTTTTTTAGCACAAAAGCATATAAACCTATTCTAGTATGACCCAAAATACATGTATGAACCTGAAAATGAGCATAATATGTCTCCTTTAACTTATAGATTTAAACACAAAAAACAACATCTTACAGATAACATCTTAGACTAGCCTCTATTTTAGTTCACAAGAATCATCCTGCACCAGTATTGAGACAAAAAATGTCAGCAAACAACCCAAAACACCCTTATCACAAAGAGTTGAGCACATGGGTGTGGAGACATGCTATCGGCAGCTCCAATCCTCCTAGATTCCTGTGCACCTTTATCAGTGACCTCTCCTTCCTGCAGATACAAAGCAAATTCCAAACCATGTCACATTTTTTGGATGTCAATGCGTTGCAACATCTGAATAGATGTGTTGTTATGGCCAAGAAGGGGGAACTGTTGGTGGCCGCAAAACTAGAGCAACTAGCCATGTGTGGATGCAACCATTTCCCCTGCTGCCACCAACCTCAGGGAGAAGTGAGGAGGTGTTTTCTTTCCTCATCGCAGCTCAAACGAGTTGTGCCTGTTTGGCAGGGACCTGACATCACCGGGCTTACCTGAGTTCTGTACCGAAGTTTCTGAGGGAGAAGTTGAGGGGGTTTGTGGACGCAGCCGAAGGCCCTCTGGCTGACTGGATCCCCACCATTCCCCCGCCATCTGTCTCCGTCCCCACGGCTGTCAAGTCGCTGCGGACCTTCTCCATGCTGTCGCTTAGCTTCTCGAAGACAAACGCATCTGAGGGTAAAAGCATAACAATAAAAGGAAGAGTCATATCACCACTTCTGTTTTGCAGATTCAATTGTTTGTTGAGGAAATGAGACTGTAATGTCCCTGAGTGGATTCCAGAGTAAAATGAAGCAATATTTCGAGTTACCCAGGCTGCCGTTTACAGCAGGGTGGATGTCTGTGGTTGCACGAGCAGCTCTCTCACCATCAGAAAACACACTGCGCAGCATTTCTGTGCCCAGCATGTTAAATATAAATCTTCCCCTTCGATGAAATTCGCTGGGACAGTGTGGGAACATTTGTTTACATAAAAAGCCTTGCAGCTCCACAATTATGGTGCCACACATGGAGGGGGGATACCTGTGGCCACCAACACATAGTTGCTGTTACATATTTAGCTGTTGCTCAAGTATTACAATGATAAGACTACCTCTGCTCTGTTAATCCGTTGAACTCTTTGACATATTCAGAAAAAGGAAAAACAAATCCTTTTATCCTCTCTGAACCTGTGAAAGCTTGAATTAATACGGCAGAATAAGGGTGGCTCATGTCACAGCAGTCAGTAGCTATTACCTTGGTTTTAATGTGAAGCGGAGCTGAGTCATGTTAATCTTTCACTGGCCGTGTAGAAAGAGCAACATGAAACATTTAAGGTCTTCACAGCTAGAGGCTACTAAAGTCTAGTTAAAGTGAGATTACTGGAAGGCCTTGTTGTTTTTCCAAGGGTCAAGGACGTCAGAAATAAACAGGATATGAAAACGGGATATATGAGTACTTTCAAGCACTTGGGTATGTATACATCTACTATTAGACAGTTACTTTTTGAAGGACCTGTGATTCTGAGATGATTTGTTGGTTGCATGAAGCTGACCAATGTTGACAAAATCAAGTATTTAGTAAATACCTCTACATCGGTATTGATATACACTGATGTCAAAGGTATTTGTGCCATTTTATGATAGCAAGACCACCAACATTAAAAAAAAAACCTTCTGTATGTTATTGTGATAGGAAGAGGAAGAGGTGTGTGGTCTTCAACACTTCGCTCGGCCACAACAGTCATAACTAGTATAGTAATTAGTTTCCTTTGACTGAAAGCAGACTCAAAGACCAGCAGCCTGATGTACAGAGCTGTTCTTAGGTTTATGGTGTTAAGATCGTTTCTAACGGTGCGCTTACATTTGAGTCATAATAAAAAGTCGTTGATCAAACTCTTTGGAAGACGAGTCACAGTGACGGTACACATTCACTTCTTCAGTGGACTACATCGTGGGTCAACAAACAAAGCCGAAGCCAAGACAAGCTTATGCAAAGTTCACAGACTGCAGTACATAACCAGCACGACAATCACTTTTCAAGTCTCGATCTTGCTTAGAGATAAGATCATGTCCACAACCAAGTAAGGTCCATAAATAACTACTTTTACATGGTTTTTTGCTAAGTAATTTTCTTTTTTATTTCACCTTTATTTTAACCAGGAAGTCCCGATGAGATCACGGTTTCTTTTACGAGAGAGAGACCTAGCCAAAGTAGCAGCTGGAAAACTTGGACAGTTTAAAGATAATCAAATATTTTCCGTGATTAGTTGCATTCAAGATTTAAGTTGAGGTACATGCATGCAGAATTAAGGTTCTGCTACATAAACATCTTATTATTATAATTCTGAGGGTGACAGCCCTCCAAATAATGAGTGAAAACTTTTACTCAACTTCTCCTGCAGTCAAACCAGGTGACTCACCTGTCCGACTTGACGAGGGTCAACACCTGGAACGTGAGCAGCGTCATGCTGATGTATTAAGCTGAGGCACTGCATTAATATAGACACATCCTCCTGTTTGTACTGTAAATGCTGTGGAGCTGCATTTATTCTGCCATGATACGCTTGTACCTTGAAAACAGCGAGCAGTCTACACAATAAGAGTGCGTTAACATAAAACCCTCTGATAAAGCAGAGTCCTTTCTTCCATTCCCCTTTATCGATATCTCATTTAAGGCACGCTCGACTCTGACGCAGCCCGTTTCTACAGGAAACTGGCAACAAAATCACCCAACCTGAGCAAACATTAACCCATCAGACATTAAGTGTTGACTCTCAGCCGGTGCCTGGATGTGACGCAGTGAGAACGAGTGTTCACATTGTGTTATCGTGCGCGTGTACCCGCCTACCATTGTCTTTGCCTACGAGGCCGCTGGGAGGGTACGCCAGGGTCGGCGAGCTCCAGCTGTCTCTCTGCCCGGAGCCTCGTGTGTTGCTGTACTCCCAACGTTTCTGCTGTAACTGCTGCAGCCAGTAATGCATCACCTGCCTGCTGGGGGCCTGGAGACACAAATACACACACATATCAATCATTTTATTGAGAAAGGACAAGCACTATTAATGGGAATATGATTGCAGCTGTGGAAATAAGAAAAAAAACATATGAAAGAGTTCAACAGCGCTTTAAAAATAACAGGTTACTATTCCGATCTGTCATGTGAATGAGGGCAGACGCTGGTTTCAGTCTCAGTTCCAGCCTCGGGGCCTGTGCAAGCTGTTTGGTATTAACTATTCACTCAATCTGCTGAGAGGGATGCAGACTTGAGCGAGCAGGCGGCCAGGCTGAGTGAAAACCAGAGGCACCTGTGATGGCACTGGAACCCGTCACAGTCATATGACATGGCATCACCATCAGCAGCATCACATGAGATGCTGTGACCCCCCTCTAGAGAAGCACACAGCTGTCATGAGGGCTGATGAGCTCATTGTGTGCGTAAATCACAGTTACATGCATCTCCAGATGTAAACATGGGGCCGGGCAGTGTGTCTGATGCAATCAGCTGATCATGTGTCCAGAAAACATGATTCACTTGTAGGATTTTTTTTAAGCCAGATGTTCTTGAAAGTTGTCAGATCGTTTCTCTGTCAGCAGAAAGAGCTGCTCGTCCGACAAAAAAATCAAAGCTGTTGGAGTCAGAATGGGTGTGTCTGCCTTCCCACAATGGCATAGGAAGTGACAAATGACAAGTCAGATGTGTGCTACACATGCAGAAAAGTTCCTACCTTGAGGAGGAACTCCTTCCCGGCCGTGCGGATCTCAAACTGCCCCTCTTCCCCCTCCACGTCGTAGCTGAAGCACGCATCGCCGATCTCGATGTGGCCGAGCGGCAGCGCATCTTGGGGAGTCTTGAAGTAATACAAATAACATTTCCTCGGATCATACACGAACCACCGCGGCTTGTACCCCCTCAGAGGCCCCTTGCCGGACAGTTTGTTGAGGTACCCGCACAGCTTGGAGGCCTGCTCCTTGGCCCCCTCGACCTCGGCCACATCCACAGACCTGGACGCCAACACCCGGGAGGCTGTGCAGGACCTTGCTTCGCTGCCATCCTCCTCTTCGTGCATCTTTCCTCGAACTTTCTTCTTCGTGCAGCGCAGCGGATGCCCACTCCTGTTTCCATCCACATGACTGCCTGCCTCATGCCCAGGGGGAGCATGGGAAGTGTAGTTTATTTTCGACGGTGACGTGGTGGAAGAGGAGAGGGCACCGCTGGGTGGCGCTGTTCGACCAGATGTGCAGCCTCCAGCTGGTAGGAGCCAGAGAGAAGTTATGATCTTACGTTCAAGACATATGGAAATACATGAATAATGTTCATATAGCCACAGTAACTGGAGATCTAAAGAAAAATACAAATTCCTTAAAATTGTTAGGGAGACATAATAAAATAATAAAACAATCCTTTATAAATCCCATAACATAATAATTTGCATTATTACAGCAGTGAAGGGGATAGCAAAAATACCGAGCATCAATTAAAACAGTAATAATAAATAAAGTAGAAAGAATAAAAAAATAAATAAGTAAGAAAAAAAGCAGTCAGAACAATATAAACACTACATATATTTAAATAAGGGGCCCCAGTGCAAAAATGTGCTGCTGGGCCACAGATGACTGTGCATACAACATCTACATGACACATGTTTAACTGCCATATATACATACATATATTTTATACATTATTATATACTATATTGTATGTATATATATTATATTGTATGTGTATGTGGCAGATAAAACATGTGCCCTGTAGATGTTGTATGCACAGTCATCTGAGGCCCAGCAGCACATATTTGCACAGGGGCCCCTTATCTAAACGTGGTACGGTGTAAATATCTTCGTCAGTGTGCAATTGTGTAAATATCTTTGGTTTCCTATTTATACTGTTTATATTGTTCTTTCTGCTTTTCCCCAGCAGTGCAACAGCCATAAATTATAAAAGCTAATAAGCTAAAAACAAAACACCACAAAAAAAATAAATCCAACAAGCAATATTTATTATTAATATATGAACTATACACAAAGAAAACACAGGTAAAGTTAATACTGTATGCTGATGATGTAAATAAATTAACAATGTTTAAAGGGCAGTAGTGCAGGTAGGTGGCAGCTTTAATATTATCTCAGAAAAATAGTGGAAGAAGTGTTCTGATCATTTGCTTAGGTAATAGCAGCAATACCACTTTATAAAAAAAACTATATAAAACAAATAAAAAGTCTTGTTGGCCAATTTAAATCTCACTGAAGTAAAAGTATTTTCTATTAGCATAAAAACACAGGCCCAACTTAATGTATCAAAAGTAGTTATTTTCAGGCACAAAGGGTTCAATCAATATAATCTTGTTGCAATAATTGATTATCACTGTTGATGCTTGATAATGTAATGCTAACTTCATTGTAGCTAGCTGATGTGATTTTGTGTAGTTTAATCTGTAAATATGTTCACATTTCACAAACAGGTCATAGGTTTCAGACGTGAAATCTTAATTTGATAAGAAGAACTGTAAATGTTGAGTAAAAAGTACAACATTTTGACTAAAAAGTGAAAAAATTCAAGTTAAATACTACTTCAGCAGTAGAGACATTCTGCTGCTGCCTGGAGCTTCACAAGCTTTCAGATCAATTTAAAGATTAAATTATCTGGAACAGATTGAGAACATTTTCTAATATCTGATTAACTTGTCACTGAGCGGAAAGAGAGCTGTTGTGCAACAATAATAATCATAGTGTCGCTTCATGTTGAGTGTAAAATCCTAACCTGCAAAGTGATACAACCACAAATAAATGCAGTAAAGTGAAAATTATAAAATTGGACTACAACTTCTGCATCACATCATGCAGTAGGGAATAAAACAGTGGGAATCCTGGAATACAAGATCAGCACATGAAACACAGTGCAGCACTTAAAAAGATTAAATTAGTTATTCTCTCTGGTCTTTGCAGGAGCTGCAGTAGGCTGCATTAATCAATAAATCAATCTAGTCTACATCTGTTTTGTTGACATGCACACTGTGACACACAGTAGAACAAAGGTCTGTAACAGAACAGAGTTCAGCCTGTTGGACAAATTGTTCAGTCGCTTTGTGTTGATGGATGTTTGTAGACCTGAACGTGCCATGACACGATGCATGTGGGTCCTTTAGACAGGGGCGTAACCAGGAGGTGACCCAGCCCCCTAAAATTTCATTTTGCCACCCCATGTGCCACCCTATTTTCCTCATCTCTGATTGGCTATCTGCCTGGTCAGAGGTGGGACTTAGTTTGAACCATGTTTGGACTTTCCTTTATGAGATATTTCAAAACTTAGTGAAAGAACTATAAGAAATACAACTACAAGAATAAATGGGTTTTATTATCTGGAGGTTATGTTTTCGCCTGTGTCCAGTTGTTTGTTGGTTGGTTGGTTGGTTGGTTTGTAAGCAGGATTACACAAAAATTACTGAACGGATTTACGTGAAACTTAGATGGAGGATGGGTTTTGGCCCAGAATAGACCCCAGTAACTTAAGTTGTAGATCCAGATAAGGGGACAGATCCAGGAACCTTTTCTCAGTTTCTTTACCATTGCGAGATTAGATGGATTTTGTTTTTGTTTTTTGGGGGGTTATTTTGTTGTTGTTGTTTAGATTTTACATTAATTTCTCAGAGAATAATGCATGAAGTAAATCAAGATGAGTACAATTTAATGTGAATCCTGGTGAGCCTAAATTATGGTTTGAGCATTTATGGGTAGTTTACAATTTAGAGTGATGGCCATCAAGTAGATATTGGACTAGGCTTGATTGAATTAAAGGGGACTGTTGGGCCTTGGTGAAGGTATACCCCACTTAGGGCCATGCAAGTCAAAAAAGTCTGTAGACGCTGTTGACTGAATGTGACTGATCTTCTGCTATTTGTTTTAAATAAAGGTAATATAGTAAAATTACAGAACCACCTGTGATAAATGTGCTGCTTGTGTTTGGCTACAAGTTACATGATTACTATTTTAGTACACTTATGGTTGACCTCTGTTGGATCGACTTTCTCAGGTTAAAAGGAAAGTGTGCACAAAAGCAATTCGATTTCTCTGCGATGACATTTTACAGACATCAACTGACTTGTGACCTTTTTAAAGACCCACATTCCCCCCCACACTGTGGGTGCGTCACCAGACTGATAGAAGATTTTAGCCAGCCGTATGTCTGGCAACTTTGCCTCTGCTTCCTTCCTTTCATAACTACCCATTTACCTCATGGCTACTCTCGATAAAATACATCTCTGCGTTGTCCACGCACCAGTAACAGTTCATTATTTGTGTACTATGATACTTGTACGTAATATTAAATGCTACAAACATGGAACCAGTGATAAAATTTGACACCAAACCCTCTACACACCCCCAGATGGAGCGAATAATGAGTCACAAAGCCATTTGTTGAGATGAGATGGTGTTGAAATTCTGGCTCATGGTACTGTAGCAACATTTAGTCATATTGGAACATGGATGACAAGCCTATAAGTTTGACTATATGAAAAGTGAAGGGAGATAGACAGCCACAACCACACCGATGTCACGTTCGGGGACAGATTTGATCAGCTGGGTGAAGAGGAAAAGAAGCAGTGTGTCATTTAAGATCAAAGTGGGAGCCGAGTTAAAATTGGGGAATGCTGAAACGCAGTCTCATCCCGCTCTGTATGACACAGACTGTTTCTGGTTAGTGTTTCTCCCCCACAGGGAGTTCCTACAGTATACTCCTCGCCGTCGATCAGAAACCAAAAGAGGTGATTCACGGCGACTGCCTCAGCCATGGGGGGGATGAGTTAGCCATTATTTATGAGAACCTTAAAAACAAAGGCCTGGAAATATCTCATCTTATTAGTGTCTTGTTTGCGCCCTCGAAAAATCTCTGCATACAGAGTGAATCTTCCCAAATATTTCCATCCTTTCTCACTTTTGGCCCTGCAGCTATGATTTATTGCGAACCCAGGTTGGCTCAACTGCTGACGCAACTTATCTCCCATTACTACAGTAAGCAGACAGTCTGTGGGTAAAACAACATGTTCTCTTGCAGAACCAGCGCTCTTGTGTGAGCACAAACCACAGTTTCTGTGCGGTTTACTTTCCGTTTCTCTTCAGGAAGCTCCTCGGGCTTTGTTCAGCAGCACTTTGAGCCGTCCCTGTCATGCAAATGAGCTGTATGAACCGCCTTTGTGTGTGCCGTTGCCTCAACACTGTTGCTTTCCAAGCCAGTGGAAAAAAGTGTGTAACTGTAAATGTCATCTGTCTATATCTCCCATGTGGGGTCATACTCAGTTATATTGACACTTCACAAGTTGAGAGAAGCATTTTGATGTTAGCTGAAATGACACCGGGTTCAAACCATACACTGGTTCACTCAAGGAAAGGTATGTACACCATCTGTGCTAGAAAATATCTCAACTAATGGTAGCAGTACATGAGCTTTACATTAAGCTGAGAATACATTTCATTTTCATTGTTTTTCTAGGGATTGAAAGGAATTGCTGCACACCACACAGACAAGACAAACAGAAGATCTGCCACTGTTCAGGGTCAAGGACAAAGGATCAGAGACATACCAAACCACCCTGCCTCAGGACTTGTCTGACACTTTGCTTCAAGGTATGTACTGCCACTACATGAGCTCATCCCCTGCTGCGTTAATGACTGACATATTAACCACATATCTACATGCAAAATATATTTTTGCCTAATATCAGTGTGACACTACAGCAGGGGAGGTCAATGTAAATAAAGGTCTTGTTCGATAAAAAGTGTTTTCAAAGCGGGAATGGACTTTGGACTCTGACGACACTGAGTAGTTTTGTGAATAATAATTAAATATTGCATTATAACAGTAAATAAATATTGTATTGTATATATTTCAAAAAAATGTAGGTTAAAGTCCTGTACATACATGAATGATCAAGTTGTTCTTGCTACACCAGTTGCTGATATACAACAATGAGGACACTGAGCTTTGGTTGACGCCTCCTGGAAAATAAGCAAATGAGACGGCTGAAACACAGCCGAGCCGCTCACACTGGGAAATGACCGCTGGTTGACTTAATCGGCTGTCTGTGTGGCTTTGATTAGGACCGGGCGAGGATGGAGCAGAGGGAACCATCGGTGGATTCTCATGCCGAGGGGGCTGAGGGGAGACTCAAGGAGCTGACTTCAAAGTGGTTCATAGACACTCAAGTGCCGCTCATCGTCCACAACGGCTTCTTCCCCACCTGGTTCGTGGGCTTCATCACGAGAAAGTAAGTGTTTGTTGAGGAGACATAGAAAAAAATTTAAAAATGTATTTCTAATTATTATTTCAAGGGTCAAGAAAATTTTTTAATACTCATTTGTCACAACAACAAAAAAGGTATCCCATTTTCAGAAGTGGTGCCATGTCTTGTTTTTATGTAATCAAGCGTAAAAAGAGATGATCTGTTGAATTTTAATATACATTGTTCATTAATTTGTCAAGAAAATAAATGTTTATGGTTTATTAATTAATCCCTATCATTTTAACTGAGCGATGTACTTGTACAGCAAACATTTAGGACAGCTCTTTTACTTTGTATGATGGAAAGTGTCCACTTGTCAACACGCCCACGCTCACCTTTGCCCTCTCCTCTGGCACACACCTACATAAACACCACAATTACGATTTCATCACACCCTCTTTTTTTTTTTTTTTTCTAAGTGAATGACAGGTTTATGGAAAACACAAATGGATTTTCCTTTGATGTAATTTCCAAGGTGAATTACTGTACGTCACCCGCCTCGCTGTTCCTGTAAACTCATGCCAACTGGGCATTTATTGTATTTTGTAGTTTGGGGTTTTTAAAGTTCTTCTTGGTCTATCAACAGGGATGCTGAAGAAATACTCAGAGAAAAGGAGCTGGGCTGTTTCCTGATCCGTCTCAGTGATAAGGCCATCGGATACATACTGTCTTATAAGTGAGTATTGGTTTAGTCTGAACAACGTGTTGCAGAGGGAGCTTATTTGGCTGTAGCTACATTTGTAGGACTGTTAAAGTGATTTGTTAGCAGGTAAACTTTATCCGAGAACATGCAAACTCCAAAAGTCACAAATGGGATGTTTCAAGAGTTACGCTGAACTAAACATCTCACTGTTTTCCATCTTTTCTTAACCCCAGATCTTATTTTAGTCATTCTGACCAAACTCCCGTTCCAGTTCTTCTCACTTTTCAGCCAAAGGAGCCGATTTTATTTTGTTGTGTTGTCGAGAGGCTTTAACAGACCATTGTTTTCCTGTTGCAGAGGCAGGGATCGGTGTCGACATTTCGTGATAAACCAAAGCGAATCGGGCCAGTTTGTAGTGTGTGGAGACACTGAAGGGCACAGCACGGTCTTCGGTCTGATAGAACACTACAAGTCGAGCCCCATCGAGCCGTTCGGAGAGTATCTGACATCCTCGTGCTTTGAGGTGAGATAAAACTCCTCAGTTGCTTGCTTTAAGTAAGTTAAGTTGAGTTGAGCGAGAATAAAGTTCTAACTGGTCTTTTTTTTTTGCTCCTGCAGGCGCTGAATGAAGACCTGTATGATGTCATTCAGATCAGCCCTAAAGAAAAGCCTGTGGCCGCTGGGAGGAACGTGCCGAAACCACAAAATAGTTCAGAGCAGCCACCGACACGGCCACCAAAGACCAACAGAACACTAAAGGTGAGGACAGTTATTCTAACCAGTACGTTACACTGAAATTGTTACTGCTTCAACATCTCCGAGCTGACTTTAAGACCCTGGCTTGTTCTGTGAAACAGGAAGGACCACCTTTGCCCCGGAGGAGCAGACACCTTGACATTGGACCCTTGAACGACCAGGACAGCGTTTTGTACGCTCAGCTCAGTAAGCAATCACCCAGATTCCATCGCACCTCTGAGGACAATTCACCCGCCGATAATCACAACACACGGAGGTGCAGTCCTCCGCCTCCACCGGCCTCTATTTACTCTGAGCTCGGCCTGCTGGACAGCAAGAGCAGATCTCTACCGCTCCTGGACAACAGCTCTGACGGAGAGCAGTCTTACAGGCTGAGCGCACCCCCTCACACGCCACCGAGACTTTCCCCCAAACCAGTCAGACAAGCCACGGAGAAGACGAACTCATGCAGCAGCCACAGCCTGGAACACATGAGCGACAGCGCTGTCTACCACCTGGCTGGCAGATCCGGTAGCCCACACACTACAGAGACGAGATCAGAGCAGCAGATCGATTCGCTGTACGCTGAGGTCCCCGGTGAAGGCCTCGTCGGCCGCTACCCTCATGTGAATACGTTTGAGCGGATGCCCGGCCACGTGGACGCGGCTCAGCCTAAACCTAACAGCAACACTTACGAGCCTCTGGAGGACATCAGACCCAAACACTCGGGGTTAAAGGTTAGTAATGTCGTCAAATTGCTTTCATTTAAGTACGTCATCCTCCTCAAGTTGTATTTAAATGTTCATCCTAGCCTCTCTTTTACTTCCTGCAGAATGATAAATGGAAATGGCTGTTCCCCGAGGTCAAGAGGAAATGGTGAGGAGGTGACCAGCTACTGATGAAAAGGTTCTCTACACTACAGTGGCCCCGTCCAAAATACACTCGTTTATATATTTCACATGGGTTTACCTGTCTCTAACTATTTAAATGACATCTGCTGTTTGTTTGCTGTGTATGTATTTATTTAAAAGTTATTTACATTTCATTTTTCACATGTACTGTAAGCCGATGCGCTGAATAAAACACAAATGATTTATTAATTCAACGTCAGAGAGAAAGGGTGCACTGTGTTTACTACTGACCTTTAAAAATGTTCAGACTACATCCTGCCACCATCAATGCGGCCCACATGCTCAGGAAACTTGATTTGCATACAGATTTCATACTGTATACAAAAGCAACAGGAAAGCGTATCAAAGATGTCGAAATGTCATTTATTATCTCTTATCATACGCTGCGCTTTTACTTTCTAATTATAGTTTTAATGGCAGTCACTAAAACCACAGTGTAACTCATTGTTCAACAGTCTTTCTGTGCAGCACTTGAATGTTTTCCATGGTCAGAGTTATCTTTATAAGCCATTAAATACAGGAACAGTTGTCGTGCTATTTAACGCAGAACTTGGGAGGCAGAATAAGGAAATAAGGTGTTTTCCCGTCAATGATGTCGTGCAAACCAGGATAAAACAACCCACTGAAAAATATAAACACATTCAGATCAGGATAATGAACAATTTCCCATGACTCTTCTGCCATTTTCTCTTTCACAACTTAGATACAGAAAATTAGGCGTCACTGGAAAAGAAAAAAACGCGTGTCACTTCTGATAACAGATGAGCAAGACGTCGTGTTTGATCTCAGAGTGTATCAGAGGGTTCCTGCACCTGTTTCTGCCATTTAACACTTGGAACAAAATGATCTTAATGTTAGTATCATAACAGCACAATCACTTCCCTTATTGGTAACACATTATTTAAGTCCATATTAAGCATTTATACGCAGCATATAAACACTTACAATACACTTGAATCTGTTACTTATGTTTCTTAACACATTTTTTTTTTATTTTCCACAACAAAGATAGTTAATGATTGGTAACACTATAAACACATTTTACAGTGTGAATAAAACATTAACTGTTTATCCACATAACCATTCACAGGAGGGATTTATTATGCAGGTGCAACATGTTAAAACTTGAAAGTTTATTCTCAGAAATAGTTAGAAAAGAAAAAAGGTTCACTTACGTCTCCTGGTGCTTTCAGCTGTATCTCATGGCCTTCATCAGCAGACTGAGTTTGCTCACTTATCATGGAGAATTGAAGATATAATATTTATTTATGTTTATATTTATATATAATATTTCTGCATTAAAATAAAAATATACAAAAACTAAAACCCGGCTGATATTTGTTCTTTTGGGGCCAATGCAGATGCTGATATTGTGGAGTCAAAATCCCAAAATCAATTCATTGCTTGACAAAACACATTTTTTTTGCAAAGATCTCTCAAATGTGGTCACCAAACACTGGAGAACAGGATATTTTATGGTTTATGTAAAATGACATCAGTGCACTGAAACCAATACTTCATTGGGAATTTATTAATTATAAATAACCCGAGCGATTCTTCTGTGGTAGGCCGCCCGATATATTTGTCGGTCTTTACTCAAAGACCTTTGTTATATATTTTGTAGAGTTGTATTCTTATGTTATCCCAAATGTTTCCAGTGATCTTCAAACCCAGAGTGAAAGACGTAAAGTAACACTACATCAGACAGATTTTCACAACTCCCACGATGCCTCGATATTTATGCTTTGCTTTTACTAGCAGCAAAAATCACACACTGCGCATTTAAGAAATAATCAGGAATAATAAATAATTGCTAAAAACTAAATTTAAAGTATAACTAGCACAAAGAGCTCTTGATATTTCATCATCATATAGAATGGGAAAACATTTTCATATATTGATAACTGTAATTGTCAGACATCTATAACTGTAGTGTGTCATAATATGTT
The DNA here is from genome assembly GCF_965226575.1 of Pagrus pagrus. Lineage (NCBI taxonomy): Eukaryota > Metazoa > Chordata > Actinopteri > Spariformes > Sparidae > Pagrus > Pagrus pagrus. Next base: position 11,375,141 of record NC_140194.1, on the reverse strand, counting down.
TTTCAATGCACTAATTGTCTATACACTGCTTATAAATGCTAACTAGGGTAAGGTTCAATTAAAGTAGCATCTTGTTCCCTAAAGAATTTTCTCAATTTTAAGAAAATGTACATTTGTAGGAGACTGATACAGCACCGACCTCCACGGGATTGTCTTTACGGGCCGTGGAGCAGTCTGTAAAACCTCCAGGCATCTTGAATCTGATCAAATTAAGACAGACAAGGTCCCGTGGAGTGAAAGCAGTGTGAGTTTCACACGCTGCTTGGCCGCTCTCAACTTCAGAAACAGTTGCTTACAGTTAACGGGTGCTTTACAGCCTCAGTATCACATTGCACCAGAAGCTTCTCTGCTGGAATCATAATTAACAGATGTTCTCTGTGAGACCAGTAATTAATGAAGCCACACAATCAGCGCTGTATTGCCCTGAATATTTGATACTGCCCTCATAAAGGGAACTGGAGATAATGGAGTCAAGAATTAAATGGCTGCTCTGATGACTGCACACTGTTTAACTGACTTCAACAGCCTCTTGTCTCAGATGAAGAGACGCTCAACATCAACTTCTCCTTTTTTCACACTCATATTTTGATGCTGATTTGCATGCATGATAATTTCTTTTTTTGGTCTGCTGTCACACGCAAGATTCAGCCTCAACAATCACACGAGAATATCTTGTCCCTGCTTATGTTTGTTCCTTTAGCCTGCAGCTTGCGTCCCAATTTCATTTTTTGTGACAGTTGTGTATTTGTCAGACTCAGCAACAATTAACCGGGTCATACTTATTTCGCAGTCACTGTGCTTGGCAGCAACGACGTAAAGATGACTTTCTCTTGCACCGTATGACTCACTAGTACAACCTGTGCTGAACACAAAACAACTATACTCCACATACTGATGCAAATCTATACCCTACAGCTCAGAAACCTTAATCATCAGCCAACACAGCCAAGGCCATTTCCAGCAGCTCCCCCGCTGAGATTAACTGTGTGTGCAGGATGTAATCACGCCTGCGAGTGCTGAGGCAGCTCGCTCCTAATGATCACATCCTGCTTAACAAGTTATTACCGCTCATATGATGGGCTGTACGGAGGCACAGCCGTTTCCTGATCTTTACTGTGCACACGCCTCGATCATCACGGGTGGGTGGACTGACATGAGCTGGTTATATGGACGGGATATTACTGATATTACAACACCGAGAGCTCCTGCATTTAAGGACGATTTCAGTGAACACAACAAGAATGTCATTCACTCAGAACACACAGAAAAAAAAAACATTTATTCAAAGTAAGACAAATACCTGAAGTCACATTAAATACTGTTACACGTGTATCCAAAAGATGGCTGTATGTAATATCTCATGATGATGGCTGAGGAAGAAGATGGAAAAACAAGTTGAGATGACAGAGCCCTTCATTCAACTGGAGATCAGTAAGATATGATTGTCATCATGTTCCAGTTACACAAGCAAACAACACAACTTACAGTAAAGTCACAAAAAGCAACAGACTGCATGTAAAAATATTGCATAGCTCATTTAAAACATCTGTATGCCCTTAATGCCAACGCTGTGCTTTCACTCTCTTCAAGTGTCGCCCATAGCCTTATAAATACTTCATATCTAGTGTGTCATACTAGGAAGACTTCACTGGGGGAATCTTATGTGCAATACAGGTAGATAATTATTTTATACATTCTTCATTGACTTTTCAAATGTAGAAATGACAGCCTTTTCTCCCAACAAGAGACCAATCCAGGTCAAGCCCTTTTATCAGTGGTAAAATAAAAATACATTTTCACCTACAATTAAAATCAGGATTGTGAGAAGTTCCACTGTGTCCAGTAATTTGCTGTCTAACTAAGCAGATTTCACTGAGGTTGGAGAAGACTGATGTATGATATTTGGACGATGAGGGAGGGAGACAGGCACCCAGGACAGGGTGCAGGTAGAGTCCTGAGGTTCACCACGTTTCCCTCCTTGAAAACTTCCCCACAAAGTCGTCTCAGATTCGTATATGGAAGGTACTGGAAGGACAAAAAAGGCAATATGACAAGCTAGCATTGAAACTAGTAATCATTGTGCATTAAAAAAAAAGGCTGACTAACTGTATATATGAGTGTAAACTCGCTTCTACAAACCATGGATACTTTAAATTTGTACGTTTCATATTGACCACCATACTTGTAATACAACACCTTCATATAACATGTAGTGTATATAAACTGACTTTAATGTCAGTAGGAGAGGATGGTGATACTATGACAGCTAGGTGAGACAGATGTGTCGAAATGGTGTGTCAAAATCAAAAAGTGTGAAACCACTATATATCTATGAGCAGAGCCTTGTCACAACATTAAACTGAACATTTAACTTAAAGAAACAAAAAGTTTCAGCATATGAACCAAAACTTTTCAACGTACAGCATCCACGGTTTGCAGAAACATACACAACATTTATCCTGGTGATTGGGTTGTCATAGCAGTGAGGACAGATAGTCTTGAGGCTGTTTGCATACAAATGAATGGGCATAGCAGCGGCTCAGGATTAAAGTGATGTTGTTAGGCTGACAGTTAAATGATTAAAATGATTAGCAGCCATCTGGGTAATGAAAACTGCAGCTCAGCGCACTGCAGCTAGAGGAAAAAATGCATGCATTGCCTGATTTTAAAGCAAAGTAAAGAGTACTGACACATGCCCTTATATAAATGTCATACAACAATATTATATGCCTTAAGGGAGGTGCATTCAATTACCTTAAAAAGTCCGGAGCCCTAGTTATCATATTTTCAAAGTCAGCAAAAGAGAGTTTGTTGTCTCCGTCTAAATCGGCCTCCTCGATGGCTTTCTGGCACACCAGCTCCACCTCCTCAGGAGTCAATTCCTCCTTCGTCAGCTTATTTAGAGTCTTTTCCAAGTCTTCTTTGCACAGGTAATTATCCACATTGAAATCTGTGGGCAACACAATCAGAATTTCTCATTTTACGAGTTCCTGGAAATATTTTTAAATTCTAATTAAAATGTGTCATTACCGTATATTTTGAAGGCGTAAATGGCCTTCAGTTCTCTGGGAGCCATTTCACTCAGGACTGAGAACATGTCCACAAATTCATTGAAGCTGAGGTTCCCCATCCCGTCCTCTGAGAAAGACTCCACGATCCTGCTGCGGAATGGGTTTTCCTAGAGACAAATATTCACATTAATCTAGGAATATGTGGTTGGACAAGAAAAACAAGCAAAATATCTTAAATATTAAACGTATTAAAACGACAGCCTTTGTGCCAAAAGTGGCCCTTTAACCACCTAATTGCAGCCCTTTGATTATTTTGTTAGTAGGCTAATTAGCCAATCCATTAGCTATGTCTGTTGCCTCGCACACAAATACTCTTAATTAAAAGTTTTAACCCAGGCCATCTCAGCAGAAGGAACTTACAAGAATCAAAGCTACTTCAAAGATCACAAAGATGCATTGTTTCTTTCCTGTACTTTTATTCTTCTATGTCTCCTTTTCAAATGTGAAAAGCAAAAAAACTAAGCCAAGAAATGAAAGTGCATTGTTTCAACACATTTAAACTCCAAGCTTTAAAGGTCAGACATTGGGAAAGTAAAAGTCGGGCACCTTGGCACTTTATTTGATATCCGGCCCTTCTAAAAAAAGAAGTTGAATAGGCGTGCCCTAAAGGAACCATAGGCTGCATGACCTTTTGTTTTTACATGCCGTTGTCAGTTTCACATGTGAGCTGCGGAAGTATAAACTGAAAGACGTTTTTTGCTGATGGCAGGGTTCAACTGAAAAAAACCTGACTCTCGCTCTTTGCTGTTATGGTGAAGCCAATATTTTCTCCTCTGTTGCTCAACCGGAAGTTTCTATCTATCTTTTTAAACCTCTGGTAATAAGCTGATTTCACACAACTTCACTAGTTGTATAAGCAAAAGTTAGCATATTTTAGCTGAATATAAGCTCAGCAAAATAATCCATTTATATAAACAGCAGTCAGCAGTATAAAGTGATGCGTATCGGAAGATACGTCAGCGCAGCCTGACTCAGTGCAGCCGACTCCACACAGCTCATTAAAAGTGAGTAGGAAATGTATTTATGAAGACTTTGTGCGCCCCATCAATCCTGCCTTTGGTGGCCTCCATCTTCCTCCTGCCATCCCTACAGGCCCCGCAATCATGAGACAGTTTTACAGGCGAGGGCCAATTATGTCCAGAGGCAGCACACATTATGAGTCTCTGTGCTAAAGCTTTGGTGGATAAGGACTCCGTATAAAATCGTTCTAAAATTTCTGGATGTTCTTTTTAAATGGCAGTTGCTTAAAAGTAGGAGAGGATAGAGACACATTAACTTTTATTAGCTCACAGAACGTGGTGTCATAGAATCAGATCAGTGATGATGATGGTTAAAAATCAATTCTTCTCCCCTGAAAGAGCGCGTGATTATTGATTAGGTGTCTGCCCACGTGAGCAGTGGGTGTGTGAGAGTGTCCGAGCAGCACAATCCAAAATAAGAAAACGCAACACTGATACACACACAACACAGTAAAGATAAGAGGAGGCTGATCCGCGAGGAAAGACTGGACTTGCATTATCATTGAGGCTCGGTCAAAAAGGGATTTTCTTTACCTTTAACTCTGGCATATTGACTATTAAGGCTAAAGGCAGTTTACAATCAGGATCGTTGGTGTAGTCCATTGGTACAAGATGTGGAGCCAACTCATGGTATCTGCCGTGCAACCTGGAATAAATAAAAAACAAAATTTTTACAAAAATTGGAAAACAATGAATACACAGACTACGAAAAAAGAAAACATCTAAACATGACCACAAAGTGAATCAAACATGGCAGACCAAAACACAGAATTAAAAATGCCAAACTTGCCAGCAACTATCTTTGATGGTTTTATTGAGGAAATAATGCAAACTACAACATATTTCCTCTAGTTAAAGCTGTAGAAGGTCCTCTTTTTAACCTTTCTCTCCTTTAACCTTTAATTTAATGTCATTCATTATTGATAAAGATGTCAACAAACTGCAAGGAGGCAGTATGAATGATAAACACATGATGGCGGGACTGTCTTTGCTTATCTGCAGCCGCCCCTTTCACTCGGTCCTTTGGCCAATCCTCGTTGTCAAAGCAGAGCCATTTATCAGCAGGGGCACTGGTCTTAGAGGACAAAGTCACTACAATTAAATTACTAGATAAACCTGTCAAAATGATGGAGTTTCGTTGGTACACTGCGGCACATGAACGGCTAAACCTGCGGTTCTAATGTACCACGACACTTGAAAACGTTTGGACGGCACAGCTTCTGCAAATTTTATAATGTCGAGTATTAACATGTGGTTTAAATGCTAATTCTACTCCACATATGAAGATATAAGAAACACGGAAATAATATCATGTTGATGCTAAGGTAAGGCTAATTCAATGACCTTATGACCATCCATGAGGACCTCCTTCTTTGATGTCACATTACCGTGTTGTAACCGTCGCAGCTGGAGACGGAAACAAGGAGTGTTTTATGAAGGTCATAAAGTGGAGGACCCAATTACGTCCTCTGATGATTGTCAATTTTGAGTCTCCAGTCCGCTGGTGGCGGTGGTATAAGTTAATTCGATATCACTCTAGGTTTACATGTAAATCAGACCCCCAAATAAGTATCACGTGTAACATCGTGAGAATCAGCATCTAATTTCTTTGAGTAGCTGTTTTTATCTTCCACCATCTCGAACCACTGATAAAAGATACTGAAACATGAGCGTCACCGGTGAGCTTCATTAAAAAAAAAAGCATGCAACTGGTTTAATTTATGCCTGCGATCGAGGCGATGAGCGACAGGAAGAGAGAAATTATGCTACCCAATGAGTCATGATACCCCCATGTAATCACGGAGAGTAGAATGATATTTATTTCATTTTTAAAGTGATGAAGTTGCACATGTCAGAGGACTTAGAAATGCGACACTTCCTTGGGTGGCACTGAAAACAACACCACAGTCAAAAGGTCAGCGTGACATTCAAAGGTTTGGATGACGCAGTGATGACCAAACCTTCAAGGTCTTCATCGAGTAACGCTTGAAAATCTTTACCAGCAATCTCCATGAGCAACACAGAGCCATTCATAGATGTAATTACGTGTCTGGAGAGGCTGCGACGCTGCAGTCTGTTTGTATGTACTGGGGTGTTTTTGATGGGGAGATAATTAATGGTTTGGATAAGAGGATCATTTAGGATGTCAGTCTGTGCAAGGAAACTTAGCAGCCACTAAATGTTAAATCACAGTGTACTTATTCTGTACAGAAATTACTGTATCACTTAATTTTGCGTTCTGCTTCATATGTATCAGTTTGTATTATCTGGCACTTTGAGATAATGTTTTATTTCCTTTATATTCAGTAGCTGCAACAGAACATACGCCACTTACAATGGCAAGTTTGTGCTTGATGACAGACTACTTAATTACCACATTTGATTGATTCTCAAGTCAAATAAATGTTGTAAATCATTTTCATCAGTGGCAAACAACTGTGATCCTGCAACCATTAATCGATTAGTTGCCGGCTATTAAATGAAACAGCAACTCTTCTGATACTCGATTAATCAGTTTGATTCATTTTTTAAAGAAAAAAATAAAAAGGCAATTCCAGCTTTTTTAATGTGAATATTTTCAGTGTTCTTTGGGTAGTGGACAAAACAAGAAACTGGGAAACAACGATCAACATATTCCCCCATTTTCTGATATTTTATAGAACAAACAATAATCGATTTATTGAGAAAATAATTGACAGATTACTCAACAAAGGAAATAATCGTTAGCTGCAGCCCCACTGCAAGCACACGTGTAATTGTGCCAGGGCAAAGTAACTAAATAAAAATGCATTAATTATCTCACAATTATACTGTCATCCTAAGGTTGTAAATCAGATGATATTATCACAACGTACAATGATTTTGTTTCATCTTCCCCTTTTGAACAGTGCCAAAATGTTACGCATGGCAGCTGCCAATGAAATCAGCTTCAGCATTAAGTTTTCATAAGCGGGAAGCAGTCTGCTCTGAGGACTTGGCACGGCTCACACGTGAGACACTTTTAATTTCTTCAGCAGCACAGTCTTACGTGTATAACATTATTATTATTGTTATTAGGTGTATGATCTCATGGGGTTACAGGAGGTAGTTTACAACTGACGGACAGTTGTGAGTAATGCACTAGAATCAAGAGGTGCAGCTGATGAAACTTACCGCAGGATTTCTTTGCGGGTGAAAAACGTACAGTCCTGCAAAGAGAGAAAAACAGCATCTCAATAAAAATATGACAAAGGAAAATGATAAATTGTTTAATGTACAGTAACTATTTTCATCTTCTATACAAAGGCCTAACAACACTCTGAATGACACATCTGTGAGTCATACGAAATAACATTACAGTTTCTCTGAAGTCACGTGTGTTACCGTTACTGCAAACGCTCGTTGGGGTGTCTGATGTCTCCTGAACGATGATGTGTGTGTGTTGTCACCTGCCACTTCCAATAGGAACGATGAGGCAGAGCAACATGATCTGCTGTTGTCTGACATGCATGTCTTGGCACACACATTATCCAACAGCCCTAGTGGAGGCGCCTCATTTTACATTTTCTCTTGTATCCCTTCTGTCTGAGCTGTGCTCCTGAGTGTGAGAAGCAGAGCGCAGCCAGCTGAGCGCTGCAGACAATGTGATTAACAAAAATAAAAAGCTTTCCTGGGAGCCTTCTTCACTGTTGTTACATCCACTCTCATCAGAACAATCCTACTGAAGATGTGTGGGTTAATGATAATTGTGTGTCAGTATATGTAAAGCAGTATCTGACTATATAGTTTACATCCAGTTTTCAGTCGAGCGCATACGTCTGCCAAAGCCCAACAGCCCCCTTCAATTTGATGAAATGATCAAATAAAACAAATCTGCTAGATCCAGATTTTAATTGGCTCTGCATCAAAATAACCAACTGATACGTACCAGCCACCTTAATATGCCTGATTTTATTCATCAAGATCAAAGAATTATTCCTTAGGAAATTAACGGAAATGCTTAAGAAAGTGAAATATATATATATATATGGATCCGCACCAAAAGTTAACGGGGTCAACTCTCTCAAGACTCATGGGCCATCCAAGTTTTGCTGAAATACGTTCAGTGGTTTTTGTGTAATCCTGCTGAAAAAAACAACCAACCAACTAACTAACAAACCAACCAACCAACAAATCAACCAACCAACCAACTAATCAATCAATCAACCAGCCAACAAACCAACCAACAAACAAACGAACCAACAAATCAACCAACCAACTAACAAACCAAACAACCAATCAATCAATGAACGAACAAATCAACAAACAAACCAACCAACCAACCAACAGATCAAATAACCAACTAATCAACCAACCAATCAATGAACAAACAAATCAACCAACCAACCAACCAACCAACCAACCAACGAATCAACCGACCAACCAACCAACCAACCAACAGATCAACCAAACAAACAATGAACAAACAACCAACTAACCAACCAAAAGACATGGGTGAAAACCTCCTTGGTGAAGGTAATGAAGCCTACACATTGAAAAGTAGTGAAATGCTGCTGGTGAACAAACAAAACACTCAAGCTCACTTAGCTGATGTCCCACTGGGTCTTTTATCTTTTAAGTATTTGAACCTAAAAAAAAAATACAAAAATGATACTGATACCCAGGAGGACAAACAACTACAAAGGCAAACAGAAAGCCAAGATAGTCTAATAAGGGGTTTTAAAGAGTAGCAGGAGTAACCAGAGAGGCTCTTGAGAACCAAACTGTCTCCTGAGAGTAGAGTTTCACAGCATATCACGCTTGCTTGGCATCAATTATTAAGCCCACGCCTAATCACATGATAAACCTGTGCACACGGACGATTCACAGGAAAACCTGGATTATGGTCACGCAGAATAAGGTCAGATCTTCTCAGATGGTTTGCCATGACATCAAAACCCCCACTAAATATTTAAACAGCAGAGTTATAACTGGCCAGACTCTGGTAGGGAATTGATTATTGACTGTAATTAATTGGGGCCGAGGCTTGCATTAGACTGAGATCAGGTGATATCAGTGATCTTTATTGAGGATAATGCCTTTCTCTGTTTTACCCAAGACACTTGGGAGTGACTATCAGGAGGTCAACATCAGGAATTAATCAGATAAATAGTGATATATTTATGAAATAGTGTCAAAAGTGTCACAAACATGTATTAATCGTACTTAATTTGGGGTTGAGCTGACTACTGTAGATCCACATTTACATACAATGAACATGATCTGCTTCACTGTGGAGTAGAGATGCTGCAGGTATCTTACCTGGTAGGCATCAAGTTGCTCGTCGGTAAATATTGTCTGCTTATTACCCATCTTACATCAAATCATCTGTTGCTTGAACACATTCACAGCACTGAACGTCCGAAGCCTTTTCTCATTGAGAGGCATTTAGGGGCTGAGAGTCCCCCTGCGCACAGGAGGGAAGGGAGGCTCGGTCCACTCGACGAAACGCTGGGAAACTCTTAAAAGGGGTTGTTGCTGTTGTTGTCCCTGCAGCAGCTGTCCGCCATGACTGCAGATACGCAGAGGATGCTTTTAAAAAGGGAAAAGGAGAAGTAGACCTGGCAGTTTCTTTCCTCGTTGTGTCGGAGCCGGAGGAGGCTGCCTGCGGAGAGAGAGACCTGCAAACTGATCCGGTTGTCTTTACGCACCGCGCTGCTGCTGCTGCTGCTGTCCACCGGAGGCGAGACAAACCAATAGGACCTCAGGTAAATAAATAAATAAATAAATAAATAAATAAACAAATAAATAAATGTGAGGTAGAGCCTGCTGTTGGTGAGGATGCTGTCTGAAAGAGACTAACTCTGCTTAATGCTGTTTAAATGACGCAGTGTAATGCTAATTAAACAACAACAACGTCATTATTTTAGGTAAAGAAAAGAGCTCAAGTGCATTATTATTATTATTATTATTATTATTATTATTATTATTATTATTATTAGGCCCATTGATACAGTTACACGTAATCAGTACGTCAATGCTTTAAGACGTGTGTACTTTTGGGCAATTTACTGTATAATCCATCATATTTCAGGAATGCATCACATACATGTGAACTAGTGGAAATACTGTGTGTGTGCAAGTACATGTATTTATACCTATATGCAGTACTTGAATAAATACATTTAGTTGCAGTACTTCCCATCACTGGTAATGTGTAGCCTACAGGAACTGGTTGACCGATATGGCTTTTTCAGGGCCGATACCGATTACTAGAAATCAAGGAGACTGACATCCGATATTTGGGAACGATATTCATTCGCTGTAAAACTTTTTGCGTCAATGATTTCAAACAACCAGTGATGGAATAATAACATTAGTACAGTTTACTCAAGTACTGTTCTTAAGTACAATTTTGAGATAATTTACCTCTTCTCTACATTTATTTGATACATTTAGACACGAGTTACTCTGCAGATTCAGTGATTACAGGCCACTAATTGTGACGTGTTACCAATCAGATATTGTTATGAGCGGGATATTATGTCAGAGGATGTGGCATCACAGCCAAAGCATCACATTTTTTGGCACGAGTATATTTTACCGGCAATCTGACAGAAAAATCACTGATACCGATAATCGGCCAAACAGATATTTGGGACCGATGTTCATTTTTCAAAATTGTGTCAGAGGATTTTGCATCACAGCCAAAGTATCACGTTTTTTTTTTAGCACATTAGTTTATTTTATAGGCAAAAATATATTTGATCAATAATCGCTGATACTGATAATTGGAAAAATGCTGAATATCGACCCGATACTTGGTCCACCTGTAGATACAACCATAAAAACATGTCTGACTCTGGCACTAACATGACCCCATCCTCCATCTGTCTCCCTCCTGCATTACTACATATTTTGTGGGTTATTTCACCCCCTGATTGGATTAGACGTTACATGCTCATTCATTAACTATTCATTACATTTAATTATTACCTAATTTTACAGTGCATGCAGAGTTGAGTGCTACAGACAGATCCATTAACAGAAACCCACAGAGGACCACTTCCCAGGTCGGTTCTGTAAAACTTTTAATTGGCACAGAACCTGTTGCACGGAAGCGACACAAAAACAAATGCAGGGGGGATGTTTTCCAGCCTCGTCCTCACCCTCCGGGCTGCAGCGACCTCCCATCGTCACGGTCTGTCGCCTCCTGCTTAGCTTACGCTGGACTGCGGACGACTCAAGTCCGTCTCCACCTGCCTGCTATTGCAGCACAGCAGTACAGTGAGCGTGTCCTGACTACACCCCAGGACAGATGCCAATTTCACATCACCCCGTAAATAACCACTGCCTTGCCTTTCCACCGCGTTAGTTAAAACCCCCGTCGCGTTTTATTGCGATAGGCAGCTTTTGTTTTTAGTAGCAAAGTTGCCCACGATGGACTCAAAGCGAGATAAAGACCAAGGTAAGTTGTCACGGATAGCTTGTTGCTACGTCGCTATGCTAGCCAAAAGCGGCTTAGTGCTAGCTAGCCGGGGCTTGAGCTAACTAAGCTCTAGCTAACAGTGTATTCGTTGGTTGCACAGAAAATGTACGTGTGTCAGCTTCAGAGAGAGGGGGAAAAAATGACTATTACCATTTCATTGAATAACCCACCCACTTTCATCCGGCTGAATCATCCTCATGAAATCACGCAGCCCGCTTTCCTCACGACGTTTGTAGTTCAGGTGCAGGTCGCTACCCACATTAGCTAAAAACATTCACGGGTTGCTAAAGCTAAACACCGTCAAGCTTTTAATTTCTGCAGGTGGTAACATATGCAAGATGTGTGTTTGGTGGCCCTGCTCATCCCACCCGTGACTGTCTTCTTCATGTTGTTGTGTCTGTCTTCCTGTCCTTTCATGCACTAAATTTCAAAGTGAATAAATATAACCAGTGTTGATTTAAATCTGAGATAAAACAGGGTGAAATGTGGGGGAAAAAATAGACCTAAACATCATTATTTCTAGTTAACCTGGTGAGCCTTATTTTTCCAGTGGCACTGCTCTCCTCAGGGGAGTTTCATTATGTGCAGGCTCATGAGAGAGTACTCATGTGTGGTTAAGAGTTAGGGGTCTGATGCTGCCTCAGGAAATTAAACCAAATATAACTTCCCTCAGCTGTTATTCATGCATGCAGCTTTCAAGCTAATACCATCACAGTCGACACACAGGAGCCAGCACATCTTGCCTGTTTGTGACCCCTCTGCTCTGGAGCTGGCAGGAGACAAGCCCAGTGTGCTGCCAGGAATGAAAATCGCAGTCCGCTTGAATTGGTATTTATTTCGAGACGATTGCACGGGTTATTTGATTGTTCCACCGTGAGCAGAAGAGACACGTCGCTTCCAGCATTCTGCTTATGACTCACGAATAAGGAGTCTGTGATTGTATTGCATATTTAAGAATAGAAAAGTGAATGCGCTTTGTTATGCTGCAGTCATTGTCCCTCTGCTTCTTTCAGATGCAGACTGTGAAAAGATAAACGCCGCGCTGCTCAAGTCTCGCACAGGGGAATTTGATTTGGAGTCAATACTGTTCCTCAAATTGAGAGGTCTCGGTAAGATATGCTTCTGTTTAAGCTTTCGAAAAATGCCTCTTTGTACTGTTGAATTGTATTCATAATTATTATTTCTTTGTCTCACAGGAATTCATGACCTTGGATGCATTGGAGAGTGTATGACTCTGGAGAGACTGGACCTCTCTGCCAATAACATCACAAATTTAGGTCCTCTAGCGTCTCTTCGGCATCTGTCTACACTCAATTTGTCCTCTAACAGGATTTCCAATATAGGTAAGACTTGAAGAGCAACCTATTCTTTATTTTCAGTCCCCTGTCATGGATAGAAATAGATATTTTAATGTTACTGTTTTTGCTTTTGTCATTTCAGAGCCCCTGCGTAGTTGTGAGAGTTTACAGAACTTAAACGTGGCTGGGAATATCATATCAAGGTATCACGATATAAAGGTTGACCTAATGCTTAGCCTAGATGAAAAAAAACATGAATATGTCCCTAATTGCATTGTCTTCATCTGTCACTGATGTAATACATAAAAATATTTTCTTCTAGTAATTATATTTTTAAAAAAAAGCAGTATTCTGAACTGATCATGTAAAATAATCCCGTATATGTTTCGTTATTCAACAGCATTGAGAGCCTAAGCAGCCTTCAGCCTTTGAAAAAGCTAGAAAGTATACGTTTTAAAGACAACACTTACAATTACTCCAATCCAGGTAATTTCTCGTGAGTTTTTTTGAAAACAATCATGCGGATGGACAATCTCAATGAGGGAACTCACAGTGATTTCTCTTTGTCAGTGTGCAGGAACGCGTCATACAGAACAATAGTTCTTGAGATGTTTCCCAACATCAAGGTGCTGGATGGTAAGATGTGTTTTCTTATGTTTTCTCTCAGATAATGTTGAATGTGTCTTTGGACTTGGACGTCTAAAAAAAAAAATCTCTTAAAATTGTAGGTGAAAGAGTGGTCGGACGCGGGAGTGACTTATACCAATTATGCAAAGACATTGATGATACCATCAAAGGTACATTGCTAATGTGTTTTTGTATCACCACTGGCAACTTGTTACTGCACTCCATTCATCAGATTAGGCTCAGTTGATGGACGTAGTATTCATTCATCAAGTCTGCGGTGCATTTGTTGTGTTTGTCCCGTCTTGTTCGAGTAAAATATTAATGGATGAACTGTTGATTCCTCTTTCTATAAATGTTTTAGCTGGTTTATACAAGAATGGACAGCTTGTTGAACATACCGATTGCAAACCATGGGTGGAGGATACTTACTGGGAGATAAAGAGATCAAACAACGCCATTATTGATGAGGCTTATAAACAGTTTAACGGTAAGAAAAGTGCTGCATGCGATCTGACAAGCTGTTGCTCAACTATGTTGTGTTTTTACGGAGTAGTATCCTGTTTAATCCTCGCCCCGCACATTTCTTTTTCCTCAGATGTTCTTCATGAATGCAGACTCCTCAACAACAGAGCCACTCATGTGATTTCTCAAACTGAAAGATCCATGAGCCTGAAGAAGCAGCCGAAGCAGTATGCCATCTAAGTTGTGTGCAACATTTAGCAACTTCTTTGTTGTATGATAAAACCATGGCTATAATGTACTGTAGGATTTTTCAAATTACTAAGCTACATCCAAATGCTTGATCAGTATCATTGCTGGACACACATGCTCTGTGTTGCAGTGTGAGGCATTTGTTGAAGTTGTATCGCATCCTATGCATTATGTAACTGACGATACATGTAAGCGGTTTGAAAACCTTTATCCATACTGACACCCCTCAGTTTGGTTCCAAGATGTCTTTACTTGCACAGTGTGCATTTTGTACCATGTTGTAGCCCGCATTTATGCCAAGAGATATGCTGCTTAAAAACATTTCTATAGTATGTGATTAAGAGCTGTTTTCCATTTTGCATTGCTGGATAATTTTGGGAGATACTGCGTCCCATGCTGTATGCTTTCTATGTAAGTTGAACTTTTGCAAAATGTGATTGAATGATTGTTTCAGCTGTTTCTACTTGTTTTATACCATAAAGTTTATTCAGTGTACACTCAACTTGTTGGATTTACTGTGCTTATAAAAGGTGTACTTCACATCTTTGATTTTTATTCCAATCTAAAAAGTGTACTTGCTTGTTTGCATGTGTTTTAAAGAAATGGGCAACCCATAGAAGTCCCTTTTAGTGGGGTTTGTTGCAGTCCACTGGCGCCACTTGCTGGCTGTCCTGCAAAACTAATCGCAATATAAAAATGTGTGCAGACAAGGAACTCCAGTCCTGTTATAATATGCCGCAGTGTACTCACACATGAACAATTTATAGGAAGATAGAAATCAACATACAGCAGACAACAAAGCTGAACAAAGATAGGCAAAATAAGCATATATAAAGCCACAGTGACCAAAAAATACTTCAGCCCAGTGTGCAATTGTCTGTTTTAACTGCATATATTTGTGTATCTCGACATCGTTGCAAATGAGGGAAACCTCTGCTTTTCAAGGCTTACAATGCTTATATAGAAGCAAAGAAGTGTTTATGTTAACTGTAATTAAAAATTAATTGTAGGTGAGTAGAGTACATACATTTATATAATTGTAATTTTTTATTTTCAATTTCAATTTGCATGAATGACAATAATAGTATTGCCAAAATCAATACATTTCATACATTCCAGTAAGAAAAGACTAGCACAATATTGTTAAAACAGGATTTGTGTTTGTCAGTGATGGATATTTGTACATGTGAGGCACTGTGTGTCCCATATACTTTACAATACTACAATAACTACAATACTACAATTTCGTTAGCCTGTTTATAGTGAGAAACCTGCATTTAGTTTTGTTTTTTCATTCAGCTCACTTCCTTAAATTTCACTCGGTGCTGATCCCGGAAGTCATCCAGAGAAGAGAATCGTGACTTTAACGTTGCTATGCGTGCAAAGTGTAAGAGCACAGTGACTCCTACAAAATAAGAGAAATCTCACACATTCTGACGTTATGTAATGTGTGAATGTATTAAATATGGGTTTATTTTGAAAGAGGAATCTCTTCAGAACGGAAATCCGCTTTGTGTTGTTGTTGCTAGCTTGACAAGGGCTGCTACTGCTGCATCGACCTTGGCTGGTTGAGGATGGCAGGGAAAGCGTGGAGGTCAGCTGTGAGTACGGCAAAAAATGTTCATAAGTACTGCACCAAACGCATGACATTGTGTTCATCAACTGAGTTGGTGCTCTTTGACTGTAGTTGACACGGTCAAAGACTGCAGGCATACCAGAGACAGCGTCTACCCAGCTAACTAGCTAGGCGCTAACGCATAGGCTACTTGTCTGTGGTTACTATAGCAACCTGACTTTTGATTGCTATGTAGCTAGCTAGCTATCTAGCTAGCTACATGTTCTCGTATGAAATACTGTCGTAGAAGTCACAACTGGTTGCTCAAGTTGCACCGTATTGCAACAAATGTCAATGAAATGTCCCTCATCTACAGATTCTTAATCTACTAAGAACATGGCTCAGTGGCAAGGATAAAATCAAGGCGCAGGAAGTAAGTTAAGCATACGTATTAAGCTAACTACAAGGTTGACTGTCCTTGCTGCAGTAGGAGAAGGGCTTGCTAGCGATCTCCCTCAGTAGCAGTGTTATTCAGATCTGGAATGGGCATTTTCTTTTTGCCACGTTTGCTAAGTCAGATCGCCTTTGCTATTGCATTTCCACAATTTCTGCAATTCAACCGAGCAAAGATAACCAAGTTATCTACTGCAAGCTACCGATTGTGCTTCAAAACTAGCGATGACCTCTCGCCTCACTTTTCATCTTCTGTACATTACAACATTCATTTCCTATCATGGTTGTCTTTGCCCTTGTTGCGGGCATTATGAGGTAGTATATGGGCCCTTAAGCCATAGGCTAATTAATTGGCGTATAGCCATATAGTTACACATATTATACTGAACTAGACACCATTAAACACATGTAACATGCTAGTTAAGGACTGATATTTCCTGCTGTGAAAACTGGAGTGTCTTTGTTCAGAATGTCCTTTGCAGATTTCCCCCAAAGTCATGCTTATCTATCTATCTATCTATCTATCTATCTATCTATCTATCTATCTATCTATCATGTACATGTAGAAACTCATCCCTTGCATGTTTCATGTAATTGTACTACTTTTCATGTCTCATGTACTTTCCTGGTCAAAAAAGATTACAGTTTTGCAGTTTTCCAGATCAAGTACTGTAAACATGAGAGTGCACAATTCTTGAATCATGTTCGCTACTCCGATAAGCTTTTCTCAATTCACATAACATCCTCATGCTGCGTGGACGTGTTTGATTTGTACCTATATAAATCTGATTATTTTTGATTGTCAGGTGTCATGGGTGGTTGGAGCTGTGAAGAAAGAGGCTCCACTGCCCAGGACGTTCACCCGTGGGGTATGTGCCTTTCCTTTGGAGCTACAGTAAAATTTCCCTCAAGATTTTGTGATCGCATGTGACTACCTGTGAAGTGCATAGTTATTGTTGTGTCACTGATTGTTACGTGTCTTTGTTCTGCCACACAGATTCAAACTGTTACTTTAATCCCTGGGGATGGAATTGGTCCGGAGATCTCCACTGCTGTTATGAAGATATTTGAAGCAGCTGAGGTTAGTTGTAGAGAAGCAGAACATCATTGTCCACCACGAACATTAACCAGCAAAAGTATTTATTAGTAGATAACACTTTATATCCATGACTCTAACAAAATCTGATCAAATTAGAATTCGTGTTTTCAAAACTGCAAGATGTAAAGTAATGTAGTGAACTAACATTGCTGTACTTTTGATCTAGGCTCCTATTCAGTGGGAAGAGAGAAATGTTACAGCCATCCAAGGACCTGGTGGCAAGTGGATGATCCCTCCTGATGCCAAAGAATCGATGGACAGGAACAAAATTGGCCTAAAAGGTTAACCTCCTTAAAACACCAATAAATTATCCTTTGTGTTGGAAAGAGTTTTTTCACAAATACTTAACCGATAAATAACTTTTCAATACAAACATGGCAATTCATTTGTGTCCCTCCAAAAAGCAGTTGGCGGGTGAACTCATAAATAATTTTGAATTACTTAACAAAATACAGGTCCTTTGAAGACACCAATAGCTGCTGGCCACCCATCTATGAACCTGCTGCTGAGGAAAACCTTCGACCTCTATGCCAATGTGCGTCCGTGTGTGTCCATCGAGGGCTATAAGACCCCCTACACTGATGTGAACCTGGTCACCATCAGGGAGAACACTGAGGGAGAATACAGTGGGATTGAACATGTGGTAAGACCCTTGTCCTCCGGTTGTTACATTTTACTGATTACAGTTTTATTCTTTTGACCTTTTGATAATATCCTCACTGAGTCAACATGTAGGAATATTTTTCATTTTCTGTGGAGCAAAACATCATATCTCAATAATCTTTTTTAGCTTCCCCGCTGTAGATGCCTTTTGATATTAAGTAATGTGATTGTTAGCATTTTGTTTTCAAACACTATTTATAGTTTACAGATTTTACCTGAATCTTTCTTGGACGTGTATATTTTCAGATTGTTGACGGAGTTGTACAGAGTATTAAGCTCATTACAGAGCAAGCCAGCCAACGCATCGCAGATTATGCTTTTGAATATGCCAGAAATAACCAGAGGGCTAGTGTTACTGCTGTTCATAAGGCCAATATTATGTAAGTTGGATTCAGTACACATTGTTTTTTTCTAATTTGTCATTTTAAAGTAATTTGTTAAATGGTTAATGGTTATCCTAATTTTTTTCTAGGCGCATGTCAGATGGGCTTTTCCTCCGGAAATGCAGAGAGGCTGCTGAAAAGCACAAAGATGTGAAATTCACTGAGATGTACTTGGATACTGTGTGCCTTAATGTAAGTCAAGTACATTAATTTGTTAAATGTGTCTAAGAAGGATAAGAGGCAATGTTTCACTTGAAAGTCTCACTTGCATATTTAACAATCCTAAATAATATAGTGGCTTTATTTTTACCTGTTTTAACAGATGGTACAGGATCCCACACAGTTTGATGTCTTAGTGATGCCAAATCTGTATGGAGACATCCTGAGGTAAGTTAGAGTGCATGTTCTCCATTAGCACCAAATAGAAACATATTTACTTTGCCAGAAAACACACATTTGGACATGCATATACAATACACACAATGCACATGTAAAAATGTATGTAGACCAGGCGAGTAGTGCTGACGGGAAGGATTCAACCAGGCCATATATTAACCTATATGATATGTAGCAATCACAAAAACTTTTCTTTAGGCAAAGTAAAGGTGATTAAAAACTTAATGCTGAAGATGACGTCGCAATAGCAGATAGCACTGACATTGTCTATATACAAAAGTATATATAAAAGTCATGTGTCTACATGCATGAAATCTTATTAGCAAGGTGAAAGTGTGCATGTAGTCTAAAGTTTACTGTGTTGACTATTACAGTGATCTTTGCGCTGGACTTATTGGAGGCCTCGGAGTGACTCCGAGTGGAAACATTGGCGCCAATGGTGTTGCCATATTTGAGTCGGTATGCTCTCTTTAATAATCACACTCCTTTTTCTTAAGTTTCCCAGTTACTCCCACGATTAAAGTACAAGTTGCGCAGTTTCAATTAATGGTGTGAGATTACACTTGCTTGTATTTCTTAGAAATTAGGTTTTCATAGAAATGTCACCGGCGATGATTGATTGTAATACATTTCTCCCAACAGGTTCATGGGACTGCCCCAGATATAGCAGGAAAAGACATGGCCAACCCGACCGCCTTGCTGCTCAGTGCGGTCATGATGCTGCGGCACATGGGCCTGCACGGCCACGCCAAGAAGATTGAAACTGCCTGCTTTGACACCATTCGAGACGAAAAGGTAATCTACTTGAGAAGAAAGTGAGACGTGCAGTTTTGATCACATGTTCCCACTCGGATTCATAATGCTTTTGTTATTTGTCTTCAAGGTTCGCACAAAGGACCTGGGAGGAAACTCAAAGTGCTCAGAATTCACTGAAGCAATATGTCAACGAGTGCGAGATATGAAGTAAAAGGATGCTAATGGGGCTGTGAGTTAATTGTTAGCGTCTTATCATCATGTCATGTCGTATCTGCACATTTTAAACCAAAATACGTATTTAAAAAAGACTCAGGAGTTTGAGATCCTGAATGTTTTATTTTTCTCTGCACACTCAGAAGCACTGTCTTAAAACTCTTGACCATCATTTAGTGTATGTGATACGCAATTTATGCCTGAACTGTTTATGTGGTGGTTGTTGTCTATTTATTGGCTATACTTGGCCTCTTGTCTAATGTATTTGACACTGTTGTTTCGATGTTAAAAACACAATCTGTAACCCCCATTATAAATCAAGAAACATTCAAAATTTATGTCAAACTCTTGTTTTTGGACATAGTTCAAATACATGTGGTTAAAAAATGCAGATTGGGGCTGTAATGACTTAAATATAATCAAGCTTCCGTACATGATATTTACCGATGTTTTGCAAGTCTTTTTTCATGTCATTCTGTTTTCCTCGAAGCAAATATCATGAATGTATAAAGAAAAATGAATATTACAATGACTTCTGAAATGCAAGACTTTTTATTCAGTGTTATACAAATGACTCTCAGGGGTGTCATAAGCCCTTTTAGCTGCTATGAGGTTGACCTGTGATTAGATTCCTGGTGAAAGTTGAGTTTTTATCTGAATTGGTGTAAACCATATACTGAATACCACCAAACATTTACACAAAATACGCAGTGAGATCCTGTAATGCAAGTAATGTAGCTGGTATGATTTTAAAGCAGGAAAAACAAATTGTTGACTAAAGACAAATATGAACTAAAAAGCACATATTTAAGCCTATGAGAAATGCATGAAAATGCTGTGACTTTGTGAAATTCTTAATATTGTATTAGCAAGTATTATTCACTATTTAAAACTTAATCTTGGTTTCCTCTTAAATATTAAAAATAAATAAATATAGTACCTCTATTCTTTATGCATTCTATACACAAAACACATATAATTAAATCCCATGCATGTCCACAAGAATGATGAGATATGCAGGTGCCACGTGATTCTCAGACAGTTACAGTCGCACTATTCTTGATATAAGTTCTCTACGACCTTCTGGTACATCTCCAACACGACGGGGCGCCGAAGCTTCATCGTGGGGCCTGGAACCAGATAACAATACAAGTCTCAAAATTGCGTAGCTTTTGATATGAAAAGCATAATTAATTTAGGAAAACATTGTCTACTGATTGATAGCTCTGCTAAATTTACCTAGCTCTCCTCCAGAAACAGAAAAGTCCTTTCTGAGAATCATCCACTTCTGTATGCGCTGGGCATTAGAGGTGGCAGCAGAGTTGACTCTGTTGATTCCATCTTGAATCGCCCGGTACACCTCTTTGTCTTCTCCTCCAATGATGTCGGACACTTTAGTTGCTTGGCTGCCGAGCTGTTTGCAGAACTCCACAGCCTCCGGGCTCAGCTCCTCTGTCGGTTCCATGGTTTCTGCATCACTACAGCACTGGAACACAGAATTCAAATCCTGGAATCTGACATTTTCCAACATAAATGACGACTAATTGTGAAAGCAGTTTCCATTATGTGGATATAAACAAAGATTACCTTGAGGGTCAAAAGCATTGACAAGAATTTCCTCTTGTCCCCTACGAGCATGGCACTGCTGATGATGGGCAACTCCTTCTTCACTGCTTCTTCGATGGGAACAGGGGGAACATTCTCCCCTCCAGCTGTGATGATCAACTCTGAACAAAGAGAGAGGACACCCTGACATTACAACTGCTTATGGCGTATAACAAAAATAATGGATCTTCTTTTCACACAAGGTGTGGGTCTGCAGTGACCTAAGAAAAGCAATATCCAATAAGCAATAATCCTTATTTGACCAGATAGCTCTACCTTTTATTCTCCCTGTGATGTACAAGAAACCCTCCTCGTCTATCTTCCCCAGGTCTCCAGAATGTAGCCATCCGTCTTCATCCAAAGCTTCCCTCGCTTTGTCTTCCATGTTCAGGAAACCCATGAAAACGTTACGTCCCCAAAAGCAAATTTCACCCGTCCCCTCAGAGTCGATGTCGGCCATTTTGTATCGACAGCCAGGCACCACCTTACCGCAGCTTTGACAGGGAAAAGGATTATCTCTGTTGGGTTGTATTCATAGCATTCAAAGCAATTAAAGGGTAACTTAGGTATTTTTCAGCCTGGACCCCATTTTCCTTAGTTTTTTATGTGTAAGTTACTAATGGCGACAACAATTTTTGAAAATGGCCAGTATTGAGCGAGATCACTGCAGCTACCAGCCGCGAAAGGTGCTGCAATGAAATCCCTCTGGGCAATTGCACACCATCAAAGTACATCAACTAAAAGTGCTTGTTTTTGCCATGGACAAGCAGTTGGTTATTTGTTATCTTAAGTGTCTGATCCCTACAGACATAGACCTCTGTGTTGAAGAATAGGGTCCTCTTTGTTTAACCAGAAACAGCTGCCAAATTGCTCTTGCCAAAGCCACCATATACAGAAACAGTCATTTTAGCATCATAAAACACACGTAATTCAAGCAGGAGAGAAAAAAATAAAACTCACTCTAATCTTCTTGGTTTATCTTTCCACTGTTTCAACAATCACCAGCTCTGGTTTGATCAAAATAAACCCTTAATTTAGGTGTTAGATGTGTAAATATCAGGACAAGAGCGTGACGGAGGGCGATGATAAAATTACTGTTTCTGCAAATGGAGTCTGGCGGCTTTGGTGAGAGTGATCTGGCGTCTGTTTCTGGTTAAATAAAGAGGATTTTACTCTTTGACAAAATGGTCTATCTTTGTCGGGATCCTTCCTGTCAGAGCCTGTCAGTGGCAAAAATAAGCACTTATATTGGACATTGGACACCTTTCGTGTTTTGTTCAGACAATACAAAAAAAGTGTCCCCATTGGTCACCTAGACACAAAACATGGAAAAATGGAGTCCAGGTTACAAAAATACCGAAGTAACCCTTTAAGCATATCATTTTTGAGATGCATTGTTACAGCCCTCTCATTTTTACCTTGGTAGTTTGTAAGCTTTGGGACCTGACATAAAGTGAGGTCCCGTGCTCTCACTCATGCCATATGCCTCATACAAGCAGATATTCAGGCCAAGGAAAAACTGCACAGTTTCACTGCTGATTGGTGCAGCTCCAGAGAAAAACTTCCGACAGCAAGACAGGCCAAGCTCAGCCCGAAGCTTCTGCAGCACAAGGCTGTCAGCCAGGGTAACGAGGAATGGTTTCTCATCCTCTCTGAATAAAAAATAAAATAACAATATGATCAAATCATCTCGCAGCAAAAATGCATTCATGTGTGTTGTTTGGTCGGTCACATTTCCACAGCTCTTACTTGTGCATATACTTCTGATTGGCTTCCAGAGTGACTGACATTGCCCATGTGATCAGCTTCTTCTTCAGATATCCACACTCACTAATGCCCTGTTTTATCTTCTCCATCATCTTCTCCCATACCCGCGGGACGCCCATGTGGGATGTGGGACAAACTTCTCGCAGTGTTGTCACCAGGCTTCCCTACAATGACATGATTTTGAATTTTTCTTTGAAAACTGCTTTAAGATATGCTTTTAACATTTGTGTGATCTGGGCATTTTTGTTTACCTTTAAGGCATCTGGCTGTGCAAAGTACACCAGCTCGCCCCACTGGATGCCCGTCCAGAGGTCATAGATCTGAGCAGCGATGTGGCTGAGAGGCAGGTAGCTCACCAGTGACTCCTGTTTAGTGTCGGCCGGCTGCATGTCCCCGGCCCTGCTTGCGTTTTTGGCAGTCCATGTGATCTGAATATTCATCACAGATTGAGACAGAAGCCTTGTTTACTTTGCTCTGGTTTCGCAACTCCCTCCACATACATAGCTGTAATGAGTACAGCTTAAAAATAGCCACACCAAAGCTTACATTGTCATGACTAAGCATGACTCCCTTCGGCTTGCCCGTGGTGCCAGAGGTGTAGATCAGAACGCAGCATTGATTGGCTCTCTGGCTGCTGATGATGTCATCCACTTCTTTCTCAGAAACATCCAGACCCAGCTCCATGAACTCCCCCCACTGTCCAAAAACAGCAACATGCAGCATCAGACCATGAGCTCCACACTGTGACCCCTATCATTTCATGTGGTGTCAGGACTTACAGAGTAAAGATTGGAGATCTTCTGCTGGGGTTCTCCACTGTACTGCACTATGGCTTTCAAATAGGGCAGTGTGTCACGTATCTGTGGTATCAAGAGTGAGAAATGTACCAATCGTATGTTTTGGATGTCGGCAGAACCTTTATATATTTAAGTAACAGTACCTGCAGGATTTTATCCAGTTGCTTTTGGTTTTCCACCACAATGATGTTGGCCTTGGAGTCACTAGCCACATACTGGCAAGCTTCTGGTGAGTTTGTGGCATAAATTCCCGTCATTATCCCCCTGTAGGAAGATTACAGGCCAATATAGAACAGCCTGTGTCAGATGTAACAATGATAGCAGCGGGATAACAACCACACAGTGCTTTTAGGCGCATATAAAGGCTGATTCAGGTGTAATGTTGTCTGGTTGAAATGTGTCGCTCTCACCCTGCCATGATGGCACCGACCGCAGAGAAGAACCATTCAGCTGAATTGAATCCTAGTATTGCCACTCCATGGAATCGCTCTAAACCAAGCTACACACATTAACACATTCATTTTGTCTGTTATCTTTTGCAAATCAAGGCCATTGATAATACTCAATAGTTGTCAGTTAGTTCTCTTTTTGTGTGATATACCTTTATGAAGCTCTTGGCTGCCCTCCTGCAGAACTGGTAGTACTCTAAGAAGGTTATCTTCTCCCAATTGTTGTTGTTCTTGCTGGCGAGGGCGTGCATGTTTCCATATTTTTCGACTGAGGCTTTGAATATTTGGTGAACTGTGACAGGCTCCTCAGGACATCCCTCATCTATTCTCAGTCTTACTGAGCCATGGGCGTCAGAAGTCCAAAGAGAAAGAGCCGGAGCAAGAGGTGTGCCGGCACACTCCTCTTCTATGTTTTTCTTTCCTGAGGTTAGAGAGAAAGCAAAAACAAATCTAGTCCTTCACACAGAGGAATAAAATGCACGATTGTACCCCTACCAGTATTTTTCAGAACCAGTGGGGTCTACTGAATGAAAGACTTCCAGCACCGCAGTGGACACCGACTCATTCAGCAGACCCATGTGCTTAAAACTTACCTACAGAGGCATATTCTTCCCTATCTGTCGACTCGTGTGCCATAGACTCCTGAACACTGAAACACACAGAGGAAACATGGGCTCCAAACAGCTCATATACACACTCCACCCTCACATTATGGCAACGGTTCGGGCTTTCATCACATGGGTCCTAATTTTCAGCTGCATTGTTTATCCAACACAATGTCAGGCTTTTGGCACAGCTAAAGGCCGCTTGCTTTGTTTGACAAAATATATTCAATGAGAGCTCAAAGGACTGCTCACTCTGACTCATAAACTATGATATTTAGTTTGATTTAACCAGAGAATTCAGAAGAAGAGCTGCCCAAAGTTGGCCCACCATAAGTTTCAAATCGGACCACCAGATGCTTCTAGAGAAAACAAAAATATAAATCAAAAGGTGCAATATGTAAGAATTTTAGTTCGAAACATTCAAAAACTAACTAAAATTATCCATTATCATTTTTTAAGAGGTATCTACTGAAGTTAGCATGCTAACCAGCTAGCCCTGGCCTGTCCTGGTCCTGTCCAATGTTGCTCCGGACCACTAGCTCCATTGCTACCCAACTAGCTAATGGTAGCCACGATCAGTAGCATTTTGCACTAACTCTGGTGAAATGCCAATCTAATTATGAATCCGACAGGTGGCAAATTCTTATATATATTGAATCTTTAAATTATTAGAATATAAATGTCTGTGCTATTTTATTTCTGTAAGAAAAATGCTCTTTTAATATGTAGGATCCCTAATTAATTTTTAGTTTTCACAATCCGATAAGAGTGACTCTGAAGTCAGTTGGGAACCTGGTACCATTTTGCATCTTAAAAATGCTACAATATGTGTCTGCTTTTGGCCCCACTTTAAAAGTTTCAGTTTTGGCCCTCCAAGGGAGAAAGTTTGGGCAAAAGTCTGCTCTAAGGAATACAGACTAACAAGAGAAGTGAAGTGATCAGGGACAAAACTTTGTGCAATCGTTGTCACATTAGTTTTTCATTGTCATGAATTTGCATACTAAGTGATGAAACTGGTTCAACTGAAAAGTTTTTGTAACCTATCCTAAATCTAAAATATACAGATAGATTGTCAACTTATGTTTAAGAGTATTAGTGAAGGCTGATGAGACTACACCGTCTCCCCAGCTTCTAGATTAAAGAAACAAAATGAGATCACTTTTATATGTTGCTGACCTTTTCTCAAGTTGATCACGTTCCTTCTCTTCATCTGGAAATTCCATCTTGTCAGTATGGTAGTCCTGGTAGTGAGGAAGTTACGCAGGTCCGAGCCTCTGGATTTGTTCAAAGGAGAAACTTTTCAAAATCTTATGTTCACTCTTTATAGCACCGCATGTACTTTTCATGAACGAGCAAACTAAAAAGACAAACAAGTTGAACTGCATGAAGTCGTGAATGGTTGCGAAACAAGTCAGAAAGTCCTCGTGAGCACTGCAATGGACCGATCGCTCAAGACCATGTCCAGAATTTAAATGAGTTCAATCTTTTCATATGTAAAACAGAGTGATTATAACCCTCCCTTAAATCTCACACAGAAAGGTAAAACCCAAATCATAACTCCATTTTAAGCTTTTACCAAGGACAAATATATCTGATGGAAATAATAAAAGCCTAGTCTTTGAGTTTAGTATTTCAAAAGTTTGATCTGTTGTGTTTAAGTGGCTCCTACACTACAATCTCAAGTAATTCAAAAAGTTGTAAAGGGCTCTAAAACTTTTAAAGCGGCACTATGTAGCTTTGGAGAAAAAATTCTAACTCAGAAGTTTAATATTTATAATATTAATGAGGTAATAATACAAACTCAAACTCACTTTTTTTCCCCATAACTGAATAAACAAGCTGTTCTCAGAGGAAAATAAGGTCACCAGAAAGGTGGCAGGGTCCGCCAAATATAAACAAAGTAAAACAGTATCGAATTGAGCTGTCATTTAAAGGTGCACTATGTAGTTTTGGGGAAGAAATTTTAATTTCAAGAGAAAGATCTTCCTTGACAGATTTTTGATGCTTAACAAAGTAAAACAACAAACTCTCTTCCGTTTCATGGCTGAATACACAAACTGACCTTAAAGTGGCAATCTAGAAGATTTCCCGAAGCTGGTATATTTTCATACCTCACTGCTTCCCAGATGTCCAGTGTCGCCTGTGTGATGTCAGTCAGTTGGCAGCTTTGCCACGCCTCCATAACATTTCATTTCATTCCATTCCTCCATTTCATCATCTGTCTTTTCTTTGTTTGTTCAGCCATGACCGTTAACTATATAACGTTAACCGTTTACTCCAAACGCGAGCAGAGACCAGGACAAACAAAACTGTCACGTTGCTTGGGATATTTTCTGGGAAGGTCGCCACTGACACCCATTGTACATCTTTGGTATTACAGCAAATGCCAACGGCTTTCATCAATGGGTCATAAGCTCAATCATCGTTGCGTTACCTCATTCGGCGATAGATAGTGACTAAACAGATATTTATTTACATGAAAATCTTCGAGATCGTCACTTTAAAGGACAACATAATTTTATACTGTTTTACTCTGTTTGTATGTGGTGGACCCTGCCACCTGTCTAGCTTCAAACAGTGTTCTGGACCTTATTTTCCTCTGAGAACAGCTTCTTTATTCAGTTATGGAAATAGTTTGTAATATTACTTCAATGTTATAAAAATTCTGAGTTTGAATTTATCCTCCAAAACTACCTGCTTATTCTGATTAACATTGCACTTCTCTAACTTTTTGTTTTCTGTTCCCTCAAGCTACAAGCTGTGTCACTCTCTCACTGCCCACCCTCTATAGCTTCCTCTCCTTTCGTTCAGGCTCCCCCCTGATGGGCCACGGGCCCCTGGGATCTGGATCGTCATACCATGGCATCCACTGGATCATTGCTCTCCTCTGTATTACTATCTCCTTATATCTGTATTTCTGTAAATCTGACGCCTCTTCACTCGGTTCCACGGTGGAGAGGAGGTTGTGTGGCCCCGGCACCACCTGACGATGCTCAGTCGTCCTCCTGGATCTACACACTTGACATATATTATACTGTATCAGATACTCTGTCATGGCAATTTGTACATTGTGATTTTGTTGTTCTCTCTCCTGGGAGAGCGATCCCTCCTCTGCGGCTCCTCCTGAGGTTTCTTCCATCTTTTCTGTTGAAAGGTTTTTGGTGATTATGATTTTGGACTATATAAATAAAATTGATTTGATTTATTTATCTTGTTTGTTCAGACAGTCAATGAGGATCTTTCTCTTCTGATTAAAAAATGTCTTCCCAGAAACGAGGCTCCACCTCGTGCACCTTCAGCACAGCTTCCTTATGAGCACTTTTCGACACTAAACCCAACCATACACCGGTGTAACGCGCTGGTGTGACTGCCTCCAGCCCCCCTCCCTCTTCACTCCTCCTGCCTGTATGTTTTTTCACGCAGGTCCAGCAGCCAACGACACATCCGGCGGCCCCTCTCTCCTCAGAGCTCTCCAGAAAGTTCTGCACTGCTGTGGAGCGGCTATAAGACCCAGCCATCTTCCTTCCTTCACCGGCCACACAGGCGAGCACTCGGATAGCGATAAGACGTGGTAAGTGGGTGAATTTGAAAGAATATTTCGCCGTATGACACGTAAATACGAGCGGTTTCATTCAGACGTTTGTTAACCGTTAGCAGCTACGAGCGTGCCAGGAAACGTCTTTAAATGCTGCCTTCAAGGACCTCATGTCGTCCGTACGAGGCTGCCTTACCATGTGGCTAATGTGAACTTTGTTATTTTAAGCTACCAGTAGCATCGACGTTAATAGCACGCTACCGCTTCATCTAACTTCAGGTGCTAATGTGTTTTATTTTGTTGTTTTTTTTAAGCTAGCTAGGCTGTCACCATGGTCCACGAAACGGGTTACTACGATCTCCTGGGTGTCAGCCCCAAAGCCACACAGGACGAGCTGAAAAAAGCCTACAGGAAGCTGGCCTTGAAATATCACCCCGACAAGAACCCCAGTGGCGGAGACAAGGTGGGTGAAGCTACATTTAGCATTAGAGGCCGTTAGGGTGTCTGTGTAGCCGTTTATGGACCGATGGAAACGGCCTTTGCTAATTTTAAACAGCACGCCCGGCCCGGTTGAATTGACAGCAGGAACTTTCTGGAAAGATCCAGCTCTTGTGTTGGAGATGCAGGAGGACACGCCTCAGGACACGATGTCAGGAGGCTGTGAGGTTAAATATGTTAAAATGAAATAAATCAAGTGGTCATTCACTTTCCTTTTTAAGGACTGTGCCTTCCCACTTGAGGGCTTGGGTTGATGAATTTGGTTTGACAGATGTCAGCCATCTGCAAACTCACTGTCATACTATGAAATATGCTGAATTTTTTTTTTACAACTTTATACTTCAACCCCACTGTATCTTAGAGACAGATGCTGTACTTGTCACTGATATGGTTGTTTCAGGGCCAATAATGATATGAATGTTTGTGATCAGCTGAAGGATGAAGTGTTGCTTTATGGGTTGACAAATTCTCCTACTTAAGATTAATGAACTCTTACAAAACCCCCATGGATTAGCTGGAAAATACAGTGTCACAACTCTTAAGACAGGCTGCTTTTCTGAGCTGACATTTAAAAAGATAATGTGGCTCTCACAGGACACGTATGAGCTTATAGAATATGATGCATTGCTGTAGATTAAACTACTCGACAGTATATAAAGTAGTTTAAATTAGCTAAGTTTTAAACTAGACCAGAACATTTCAAGATACCCTTTAATACCTGTTTAGACTTAAAAATTGTGGTAATACTTGCACTTAAGTAAAGGACATGAATGCTTCTCCTAGAGCCCTATTGATATTATTGTTTGACATCACAGCTATAGCACTATCAGTGTATACGTTGTCCAATATGTGCTGATATTGAAATTTAGTTTTATACAGAACTTAATGCAGAAGAATATGCTTAGGGTAACCTATTTTATTATATTATTTTGAATTACTAAATTCCCAGTTTACCTAACGTAAATGTTTCCCTGGTCAATGTATTATACTTTAAAATGTCCTTTCTCTGTTAGGTTTATTAGGTCATTGCATTAAAATGTGTGTTTATGTATACACTACTCACAAAAAGTCAGCGATGTTTGGCTTTTGGATTCAATTTCAGAATGCACGTAAAATGCACTATAACCTTTACAGGTGAACTTCAGTTAACCTTCTCTAAACTTTTGAATGCACATGTCCAATTGTTCAATGTTTCTGTACTTTTTGAATAACATGCTGTTCTGTAACAAGGTGATTAACCGAGAAAATCACAACACCTGTCTGATTTAGTGGTTCAGTTGTAATTGAACCTCTAAATGTTCTGGTTCAATGACAATTTGTATTCAAACAGTCCTCTTCATCATGATGTTCAAATTTCGACATCATCACTTTAAAATTGATCAAGTTATTGAGACGTTGAGATTTTTTGTTGTGGTATAGCCACCACTGTTAGCGCTTGTTTGAGATAAAGAAATTACCATTACATCCTTCTACTTAAATGCCCTGCTTTCATGGTAGAATATCATGAACATAGAAGAACAATAGAAAAGAATAGCATGAACTTTTTATGGGATATTCTTGTCAAATATCCCTAACTTTTTGTGAGTAGCGTATATTCTCTGTATACAAGAATATTGATATCCTAATTTATTTACTCCCTAATATTGGTATCGGCAACAAAAGTCCAGTATTGTTCGGACTCTTAACTTCTTTCACCACTGCTTACTGAAAAGCTTATGAATGCTTTAAATGCTGTCTTGTTTTCACAAGTGACTTAATGTTTTTTTAATTCTTTTTTTGCCACAGTTCAAGCACATATCTCAAGCATATGAGGTGCTGTCGGATGCAAAGAAGAGAGACTTGTATGACCAAGGAGGGGAACAAGCAATCAAAGAGGGAGGTATGGGTGGAGGATCTTCCCCGATGGACATTTTCAACATGTTCTTTGGAGGTGGAGGAAGGATGCAGAGAGAGAGAAGAGGTATATATTTTCTTACAGTGTTTTAAGTAATCTAGTAGCAGGTTGAGTTGATATATTCAAATACCCATAGCTTATAACTTTTTAACTTAAATGTATCTGCTTTTCTTTGTAGGTAAGAATGTTGTCCACCAGCTCGGTGTCACACTGGATGAGATTTACAAAGGCGCCACCAGGAAGCTTGGACTTCAGAAGAATGTAATTTGTGAAAAATGTGACGGTACGTAGTGTTGTTGTTTATTAATCCCACATATAATAATTGTTGTAAAAAAGTACAGTAAATGACATTATCCTCTTTTTAACAGGTTATGGTGGTAAGAAAGGTGCCTTGGAGAAGTGCTCAAGTTGCAAAGGTAAAGGAGTAACAATCAGAGTGCAACAGATTGGGCCAGGCATGCTTCAGCAGATCCAAAGCATGTGTGCAGACTGCCAGGGACAGGGCGAGAAATTTAACTCAAAGGACCGCTGCAAGAACTGCAATGGACACAAAGTAGAACGGAAGAAGAAAATAATTGAAGTCCACATTGACAAAGGTGCGTTCTTTTTTCTTTTACATGATACTCATGTTTAAAATGCATTAAGTGGTATACATGTATTATGCAATGCAAATGTAACTAAAGATAAATGTGTTGTGCAGGTATGAAAGATGGTCAGAGAATTACATTCCAAGGAGAAGGTGACCAGGAACCAGGACTAGAGCCCGGGGATGTAATTATTGTGCTGGATCAGAAGGACCACGATGTTTTCCAGAGACAAGACAATCATTTGGTGATGAAGATGAAAATCAAACTTGTTGAGGCCCTGTGTGGTTTCAAGAAGACCGTTCAGACATTAGACAACAGAACGCTCATCATCAGCACACAGCCAGGTAGTTGACTGGGATCAGCTTGTTTGGGTTTTTTTTTGGTAGACAATATTTAACTTTGGTAGACAGTATTTGATATATAACTCAAATTTCATGAAGGTCTGTCTGTGTATCAACAGGTGAAGTAATAAAGCACGGTGACGTCAAATGTGTTCAGAATGAGGGCATGCCACTTTACAGAGATCCGTGTGATAAGGGAGAGCTTTTCATTCATTTCGAGGTAAGACTATTCGCAAAACATTTCACCGGTGGGCCACAACCCAGGATTTTAATCTTTGTCAGAGTCTTTGTTGTGCATAATTAAGGATAATTGTCATTTATCCTGCAGGTGGAATTCCCAGATAAGGACTTTCTCCCAGAGCACCTCATGTACCAGCTGGAAAGACTGCTTCCTCCCAGGGAGGACTTGATGATCACTGATGACATGGAGGAGGTGGAGCTCAGTGCTGTGGATGTGCAGTCACAACAGAGAAGCCGCAGTAGAGAAGCTTATGATGAAGACGATGACGACGACGGTTCCAGAGGTGGAGTGCAGTGTCAGACACAGTGATCAAAGTCTGTGATTAGAAAAATGTTGTAGAGCATGTGGGTTTTTTGTTGTTGGACTGTCCTGGCATACAAATATGCAAGTGGTGTACTCACAAATTCATCAGAACTGTGTTTTAGTGTTCTTGTCTTATCTGTTCACTATTTAAAATCAGTCTCTTTTATATGTTTATGTTTCCCAAGAAATCAATGGCACAAATGCTTTCTTTTCATTCAGACATGTATGCTTTCTGTGAAGGTAATTTCAGTTGTGACAAACATTTTGGTTATTTCTCAATAAAACTACCATGATGCCTCAACTTTAACAACAGCTTTCTTTTATTGACTTTTCACCTTTAGTATTTTTGCATATTACAAATGTTGTTAGTTCTTAAACGTGTCTTTAAAGTTGAACATCTGTACAGTGACAGAACCTGTCATTAGTGAATGTACAACTACATTGTAATCAATGGAAACTTAAGGGCTTAATTACAGACATGATTAAGTGTGTAATTCCTCTTTAATGTTGCTTCCTCCTGAAAGAACAGCCTGTAAAGAAAAAATTTAAATGAATTAGCCTTATCAGTTGGTGCTACTTTGCTCCATCCTCTTGACATTACGTATAGCACTAGCAATAATCAAAAGTTTTACCCTCTGTCAGTCTGGCCTTTCCTCCTTTTGGCTGGCACAACACGGTTGAGCATCCCACACAGAGCACCACAGTCTGTGCATGGCTGAACATGGTGGTGATCTTGTAGCAGCCTGCAATTACATAGGATTAAATACAAAAACAATAAGAGCATTTCACTCCAGTTTTTTCTCTTCATTATCATGCATGTGTGGCCTAACAAATTGCCTAAAATACTGCTTCTGTACATTTATTCTTGCATGTAGCACATGTTCATATGGACCATGCATTCATACATTTTATTTCCTCTGTTTTCCCGTGATAACGAGTTAATTTAATTTGTTTTCTCGAGATCTTGAGTTATTATCTCGAAATAAAAACTGCCGTTTTCCCGAGATAACGGGATAATTTTCTTGAGATCTCGAGATAACGATATAATTAATTTGAGATCTCAAGATAATGACTGTGATATGATAGGCCTGAGATTATGGAGACGCCCGGGACCTCGTAGCTGGTCAGCTTTGTAGTTAACAACAACATCAGGCTCACTTCAATTGTGCCGCCGATATAGCTGAAGCCTTGCTAACCGTCTTTTTAGATTACGCACACTAATGTGTATATTATCTGTAATAGCAAGGCACAATGCTATTTCAGCCTGTGTCAGGCCTTGATTGAAAAGATATGTGACGCAGTGATCGATATGCTCCTGCTCCTCTGACATTGCTACACTGAATGATGTTTCCTGCAATGATTTAATATACTACACTATTGTTTTGTTTTCTCAAGATCTCAAATTAATTCTATCATTATCTCAGGAAAACAAAGTTTCGTTATCTCGAGAAAATTATACTGTTATCTCGGGAAAACGGAGGAAATAAAATGTATGAATGCATGGCCCTTTAGGGCTTCCGTATGTTCAAATGGACTTACCTGGGCACTTCACATCCATAAAGTAAGAGTTAGGAGTCTGAACAAGTCGTTTCTTCTTATGTTGTCTTCTCTCATGGTCAATAGTCGGGTGGAGGAGGTCTTTAGCCAGCTAGAAGAAATTAAAAAAAGAATAAATAAAAGGCAGAGGAGATATTTAATGAGATGGTTCAAATCAGTGCAAGTCTTTTGTAACGATATTGTTTCTGATCTCACCATCACTTAGTCTTTTTAATAACCACAACGACACTGAAGTGATGCACAAGGTAGGTGGCCATTTCTTATCTTTTTTAAATCTAGCGTTAAACTTTTACACATGGCAAAGAAGTCCAGATATTAGCTTACGTTTTAGCGACACATTACACGATGGATAAACACTGTAAAACAAGTTTACACCCGGTACATGTCCCACAAAACTAAAAAAAAAACGGGCCTTCGGTCGAAAAATATTTGCAGGTACAGGCTATTTCTTGGGCCGAAACTACTCCGCCACAACTCGTATCTCACACGCGTTCGATGCGGTTGCGTTTCAGCAAGTAGTCGCCACCCGACATGTCCCGAGCTAGCTAACTTTCTCTCCATGTGCTGCTGCTGCTACGTAGCAACAACACAACTTAGAGGTCTCAGACCGAGGGCTCAACTGCACCGTCCGACGGCGGACAGTCGAAAATAACACCACTGACAGCTGACAACGCTGTATATGAACTCAGTTTAAGCAAATCGGCATAAAAACATTGTAACTTACAGGCATTTTCACTGTGCTAGGCTGGCTTTCCTGCGCATACGTGGTGCTAGTGGAACAGAAACTGTGCAGCAACAGGAACTGTCAGACCTGAGGGGCTGAGATACCCCTGAACACACCATGAGCAGGATGTTCAAACAGAAAACAAGCACTGCCTTCAGTCAAGCTTTGCACAAAGTTAGATAAAAAGATAAAGATAATCCTGGTGTGGATCCAAGTATTATTAAAAATGAATTGTCAACATAGAGGGTCTCATAGTTGATGATATTTGCCATTTTCTCATTAAGTATTTGTAAAAATATGTGTTCATTACAAGGTTGATTTTTTGTTTGCTTTTTGCAAATATAGAGATTTTCACGACATTTTTCTGCATCTTATGGTATCAAAATTATAACAAACCGTTGAGCATTAGGCTTTTGCAAACCATTTTTGACACATAGGAGCACGGAGTGGGTCCAGATGAGGTTACAAACATTTGTGTGCGTGTATGCCTTTGTGTTTTCTTTTCAAATCATCATCACCGGGAGAACAGACCCCTCAGACACACACATTAATCTATGGTAAGTGGCAGTCCCCTCATCAGAAATAACGAAACTTGTCTAACCCGCTTTAGACTACACGGACCATAATGCAAAGCGAGGCGTGGCGTCACTCCTCTCGGCACCGGTCTGCTACCAGCCTGCCACAGACAGCTGAGGACTTCCAGACAGGAGATCCCGGCCTTATTACATTGTCGAAACGTTGTGCTCTCCAGTGTGTTTTAAATGGCGAAAACGTACGATTATCTGTTCAAGCTGCTGCTGATCGGAGACAGCGGAGTCGGTAAGACATGTCTGCTGTTCAGATTCAGCGAGGACTCCTTCAACACCACCTTCATATCCACAATAGGTGAGTGCCCGGCAGCAGCAGCCGCCCCTCTGGATAGATCTGACATCATGCATGCTCATATGAACAGAGCATAATTATTTTTTTGCTTTGCACTGGTGTTGCTCAATATGTAGTCGTAGTTTTAGCTATTTGGAAGTAATTATATTATATTATACATACCCACGTTGTTTAAAGGGGCAGTGCTGCATAAGAGCAAGACAATGGGTCTGAGAGACAGATTCTAATGATCTCCTGTCCTTGATGGCTCATCGCCCGCCAGTAAGGTTAAATATGAGATCAAGAGATGTTAGACCTCAGGAAACATTATTTAAATGTTGTGTTCCTTATGGAATTGTTATAATATTGTTATAACCTTCATAAAGCTCTGTAGTGCAGCTTAATGCAGCTGTTGATTTTGCTGTGACTTTGAATGATGTCCTGCAACAACTTGACATAGGATTAAAAGTCTTAGGAGTTTGTTTGGTTAACAAAGCGCCTGGTTTGTAAGGTATGCGAAAAATGTTTTATCATATGCAGCAAGGGTTGCAGAGATGGTTATTGTTCTGTGAAAATCTCATACTGTTGCAACTTGGGGTAGACTGATTATCAGCCGATATCAGGGCCGATATTCATCATTTTTCTGTCAGATTGCCGATAAAAAATGTAAAATGTGCCACTTTGGCTCTGATGCAGTATCCTCTCACTCAATATCCCGCCCACAACAATATCTGATTGGTAACATGTCATAATTAATATCCTATAAACACTGAATAATCTGAATCTGCAAAGTAACTAGTAACTAAATTATCAAATAAATGTTGTGGAGAGGAGGTTTAAAGGAGCAGTAAATGGAAATACTCATGTAAAGTACCTCACAATCGTACTTAAGAACAGTATTTGAGTAGATTGAATTTAGGTCAATTTCATCTCTGGTTGATCTAAATTTTGACACAAATATTTTCAGTTTTACTGCAAATGAAAATCAGTCCCAAATATCGGTTATCAGTCTCCTTGAGATATCGGTCGACCTCTAGTTGCAACCTTACATGTCACTAATCAATGCAGTAAGCATCAGTCTCAGTCTGTGTTTGTTTATTCAAATGCAGGAATAGACTTCAAAATCAGAACAATCGAGCTGGATGGAAAGAGAGTCAAACTTCAAATTTGGTGAGTACAATTTATAGGTGTTTTTCTCTTAAAAAAAGTATGTGACACAAATCAGCCTGTTAACCATTGAAGGTAATTTGATGTTTTCAGGGACACTGCAGGGCAGGAGAGGTTTCGCACCATCACTACAGCTTACTACAGAGGAGCCATGGTAAGTCTGCGCTTCATGCTACACGTCCTCCTCGTGAATTTATCTCATAAATCACGTGGTCTGGGATCTTGTTTGTGAGGATGACTGTTTCTCTTCACAGGGCATTATGTTGGTGTATGACATCAGCAATGAGAAATCCTTCGAAAACATAAAAAACTGGATTAGAAATATTGAAGAGGTGAGCTCTGAAATGAATATTTGCATAAAATGAATTTATTCATGTTAGAAGTTGCTGTTTGACAGTGTTGCTGTGTACTGAGGCATAATGAGTCTTTGTACTTCTCCCAGCATGCCTCGTCTGATGTGGAGAAGATGGTCCTGGGTAACAAATGTGACATGACTGACAGGAGACAGGTGTCCAAAGACAGAGGTGAAAAGGTGAGCCTCTGCAGCCAGTCATTACTGATAAGCAGTCTCAAACACACAGAAATCCTGTGCACTTTTCCAATTTGCATTGAGTGACACTAACATCGTATTCTTATCTTACTCAGCTGGCAATTGATTATGGAGTTAAGTTCTTGGAAACCAGTGCAAAGTCTAGCTTAAATGTGGAAGAGGTAAGCAAAAATGTTTTAACCCTGAAACTAACATTATCACACGACTGATAAATACCGTGTCTATATTAACATTCTGTTTGTTTTTCTGTCATTCTAGGCTTTTTACACAATGGGAAGAGACATATTACATAATCTGAGCTCAAAGACAGTAAGTGGATACGATAATCTTATAACAAATGCCAAGGGTGTAATTTCTAATGAGGATCGACGGGACATGTCCCTCTCATTTTACAAATCTGTTCTGTCCCACCCTCTTACAGCTTCAGTTTGATTTGAACACTGAAATCTCTTGAAACAGTCGTCTTACTTTCCAGCTGCCTGGAGCTGATAAAAATGTTGATATGCTCATCTAGGTTGCTTTCACTCACAGCAATCAAGCTATGCAAGCAGTAGCGAGTGCCATGCAGACTTTCTTTACCCTGCGCTACACTACAAAAAGACTTCTCATAGACCTGCAGGCAGTTTGTATCTGAGATGACTGCAAGCAAGAATATAGACTGTGTTTGTTTGTCGTCGGTATTCTCCTAAAAAGATGCAGGAATTGAACATCCTTCAAACATGAGGCAATAGAGGACTTGGTAATATGCATATACACTGTTCAACATAACATGTGAGCTCTCTATTATGAAAACCAAATGTTTTAAGTGACATTAGTGTATTAATAGTACTACAATGGATATATAATTTCTATTTTTTAAAATCCTGATTATGAGTTTAATTATAGCGTTATTTGCTATAAATAGCACCCTTTACTTGTGAAACAACACGTTCGCCCTTTACACAGACTGACAGATTTGGTATCAGCATGCGTCCTGAGTGATCCGATCACAAGCGGTCAGCTCTAAGTACAAGTGTGAACACCCTCAAGACGTATTGATATTTGAGATCCAATCATTGAGACCACAATTAAAGGTGGAGAGGGCCACATGTGACCACACGTGTCCTGGGCCACAATGAAGGACCACACACTTTGTAAAACTTTGCTACAAGTTGTTTGAACACATTGTTTCAACTGATTTCATCATTTACCCTAGATTTATGAAAGAAGACATGTTATTGTAGCATTTAAGAAATAAAGTAAACTGTAAACAATGTAGGCAACTTCTTTGTTGTCCGCTGAGACGTCCCCAGAATCGCTCAAGTTTGTTAGTTGTGAAGTAACAAGAAACTTTGTGGAACTTTGTCTACAACAAATTCTTAAATAGTTGGGCCCTCTCGTTAATTTCGCAAATGTTATTGATTCTATTTCTTTATCTGTTTAAAAACATATTCATTTGTTCCAATGACGTATGTGTTTATTGGCATATAAAAGGAAGTGAAGTGAGATAAAATGTATGCCAGAGACGCATGTTAATGCCAGGTGTAAACTGACGGGCGTAAAGCTGTCCACTTGTGATCGGATCACTCACCAAATGTGAACAGCATCTAAAAGTAAAAGCCCTGATTGTTTAATCTTGTTCTGACAACATTTCTCCACTATCTTATCTCTCCTTGCCAGACTGACAACAACAATGCCGGAGGATCAGGCAAACCAATCAAGATCACAGAGAAAAAGTCGAAGAGAATAAAATTCTTAAAGTGCTCGCTTCTCTAGGCGGCTCACCCCTCTCCAGTGTGCACGGCTCTAGCTTGACTGTTTTGGAGGGTTCCTGCCTCCCGGACGTCCTCGCAGCAGCAGCAGTGGTCATACTCAGAGGGCCTTACACTGCCAGCTGAGGTTCACAGGTTCATGAGTGGTTGAGATGCCATCCTAATCTGCTGTCCCGAGGAGGATAAATGAGGAATGAGGCCTGATACTTTATGTCCGCTCATGCAAAAGACTTGTGCGTGATCGCCAGCATTGGTTTGTAGCTGGCCCTGCAGAGTCTGCTCACAGGAGGCAGTGATTCTGTTGGCATATATATATATAATACCTCTGTTTGATCTCATGAGAATATCTAGATTACACATAGTTGTCTTACAATTGGGGAAAAAAAATTAAGATTCTTTCATAAAATGTAGCATTGTTTTATACACACTACCTATTGTCATATTTACTACTGCGATGCTGCCAGATAGACATATCAAGTCTCAGCATTGATTGTATTTGTATGTGTATTTCATGTATATTAATATGCCTCTGTAGCACTGGCATCATCTCTATTTGTTCATCTGTGCCTAGAGCGAGTCACAGAATTGTGATGGAAAGACAAAAATATGTATGAATATAACCCATTTGTATTCTTTTTAATGCAACCTTTATTTATACAGGTTCTCTGTGTCAAAATGAAAAAAATGAAGAGGTTGTTTGTTTCTTGGGAGCTGTACTTACTACATATTGTTATGCGATTGTCAGTATTTGCATGAAAGCTGTAGAGATACCTCAGAGTGGATCATTGTTAAGCACATTTTACAGTATCTAAAAAGAAAAATGTTTACAGAAAGTATTTGAAAGTGTCATTCGTATAGGAAGTTCATGTTTTTGCCGTTTACATTGTGGATATGCCAGCACAACGAGCTGTTGTGTTTATACTTTATTTTCACCTTATACTGTGGACATCCAACAAGTTCCTTTGACATCTCCAACATTAAAACACAATGACTGGGGAAAGCTGTAATTTTACGATACTGTATGTTACACCAATGAAAAGAAAAGACAGTAAAGAAAGTAGATATTTAGAGAGAGTTCTGTTGATTTTTTTTATACGCTGCACTGTGACTTAAAGTATTAGCGTTTTGTAATGATTTTTCATTGCTGTCATTGTATTTTTTCATTATGGTGAAAAGTTTCATAAACTCAGTCAGTAATGATCTCCAGTCAACACCATTGACAGTTTCACAGTTCTCTTCCTCACTGGTAGCATTCACTTCCTCTTCCTCTTTGTCTGCATTATTGTCATCTGTTGCCGCCTTCATTGATCCCCTCTCTTTGTGGCTCTCATTTATTTTTCTTGTGCACCATCTTCTCTCTTACCCGCCTCCATCTTCTTTTCCTCTCCTGCCACCTTGCAGGCGTCGACAAGGTCTCTCTCA
Source organism: Pagrus pagrus (assembly GCF_965226575.1). Classification (NCBI taxonomy): domain Eukaryota; kingdom Metazoa; phylum Chordata; class Actinopteri; order Spariformes; family Sparidae; genus Pagrus; species Pagrus pagrus. The sequence goes on along the minus strand of NC_140194.1, from coordinate 11,334,796 downwards.
CTGCTGGAGGCTCTCCGATCCTTGCTACCCATGGAGCACATTGCTTTCCTCTCCGTTTCATTCCAGCTCTGTGACCTGTGAGACGGCATGCACCTTGCATCAGCTACAGTCAGATAGTCGGTAGTGTCTGAGAGGTTTCTCTTGGCCTTCGTCTTTGTTTGGTCTACCGTGGGTTCTTCTGCTGGAACGGCTCCTTGACTTTCTAAAGAAACATGATCAATCTGAGTCTCCTCTTTTTTCATCGCTGCAGTGCCAGTTTGAAACTGCTGGGCAAGAGCTTTGACTGTAGAAACCTTCGGCACTTGACCAAAAGTGCTGGAATGCACCTGGTACTCCAAGTTTGCCGGCCACTGATTTGGTGTTTTAGTGACCTGCTCCATTACTGACTTGTAGTCTGGAGGGTGCAGCACATCATCACCTGCCTCGTCTGGGTTGTAGAGAATGCTGCTCATAGCTCTCTTCTTTGTGATAGGAGATGTCTGGCTTTGGCTTTCAGGTGGGATATATCTTAATGATTTAGTCCTCTTTGGGGAAGAGGTGGTTTGTAGCGGTAGTTCGGCCTTCTCTATGGGTTCAGCTGCTTCCTCTGGTTCATCAGGTGGGCTGACGATGATGGTGCTCATCGACCTCCTCTTTGTCAGAGGACAGGTGGCTTGGTCTTCAACTGGATAGTGTTTCAAGGATTTAGTCCTTTTTGGAGGGGAAGAAGGCCTCAGTCTATTTGTATCTGGTAGTCTATTTAGCAGCATTGTGCTGCCTTGTCTTAGGGGATCTTGACTTGATGATGCAGAAACAGGCTTTTGTTCACAGGGAGATATAAGAATGTCCACGCATGAACTTGGCCGTGATCTCTCCAAACCACCAACCTCTAAGGTCTGCCCACCTTCTTTTGCGTTGAGAGTACAAATACTAGAGGCTTGCCGCAGACTCCTCTGTCTTTCGACACCAGTTTTAATCTCGTCTGTGTCCTTCTGCTTCGATGCAAACTCCTCCATGTCCATGTGGAAGCGGTAAAGACTGTAACCATCAGCGCTGTTAATACTACCCTGGCGAAGTAGGGAAGAGGGGTCACACACAGAGGAGTTTCGCGAATAGGTTCTGGTCAGCTCTAATCTGTCTACCCCTGCAAGTTTTTCCAGGGCGACAGCCATTCGTCCGTGGATCTCCTCCAGTTGGGCCAGGCGCAGATCCACAGTCTGCAGGGAGGCTTTCATAGTGTTCTCCCTCTCATTTACCTCCTCCAGACGCATGGACATATTCTCAACTCTGCCAAGAGAAACAAAAAGTTTATGTCAGTAAGAACTGTCCTCAGCATTCTTGGAAATGCCCAAGTTACTCTTAGAAAACGGGGTGCACCTTTCTGATGTGACCTTGATGCGTTCATCGCTGGAGGACTGCTGCTCGTCCTCTTTCTCACGGAAGTATTCCTCCACACATTGTTCTTCAAACTCGTACAGACTTTTCATCTCTTCTGGATTCAGCCTAAGCTCTGGGACAAACAAAAAAAACGACATGGTTTCAGTCAAGTATTTCTGTCAGGACCAATACTGTTCTGTAAGTGTATATCTATGGACTACAGTGTGGTAAGATGAAATATAGCCAATGAAATACATTTGTTTGAATAATTCGAGGTGACTTACTGAGTCCGCGGTCCTTCTCATCCAGCTCCCCCTCTTGTCTCTTCCTGGCACACCGCCGAAACAGCCTGTTGAAGACGATGTAGAGGTGGCTGAAGATGATGAGAGGTGGCGGCAGGATGGGACGGTCATGGAACGTCATGATCAGCTGATATCTCTGGAACTTCCACACCTGGTTGGAAATGGACTTGACTTCAAAGAAAGTGTTGCTGTGGGACAGGAAACCAAAACCAAGACCAGTCAATACACACTGTAATAGCAGATGTTTCCTGTAAGATGATAGAGCAGTTATACATCGGAGCATATACTTACTTGAACACTGCAATGAGCAAGTTGACCAGAAGAATGTTTGCCACGAGAAGGTAACAAGCCATAATAGCAGGTGTGAGCCAGGCACCAGGGATACATGGAGGCAATTTCTTCCCGTCCTCGTCATATAAATGTTCACCACATGGAGCTGTGGGGGAAGTTATAGATGTAACATTTATTTTGAGATCTTTAACTAACTGATTTGATTTACATTCTTGACTTGAAGACTACTCACGGTTGATTTCCATCGCATAGACTTGGAGAAATTTCAGAGAAGCGCAGTCATGCAGAAACATGGAGAGAGCGTTAAAATCAATAAAAAATAGGACTTTTATATAATGCTTCTGTCAAGGTCAAGCTGATGTCCGTTAAACCGCGGACTGGTGTCAACAAAATGTTCCTCTGATTTGCCAATATCCAAACACTAAATATCAATGGTCTCGTTTTTTAACTTTAATTTTGGTGGTAAATCCGGTTTTACAGCTTTGTTCAGCTAAATCAAGAATGTGGAGCATTCAAAGACTGAGGGAAGCCAGCATGCAGCTTATATATACAGTATATTAACATCCTCAGAATATAACTGTTATAACCCTGCTTGTTGCCTTCACCCTGACAGAAGAAACACAGACAGAAAAAAGAAACTTGAAGGCAGATGATCACGTTTGAGGAGATGCGATAATACTACCAATCCTGATCTTTTTCAATGCAAAACATTACCATCTATTGTAAATGTGCCAGCAGAGGGAGACAAAGTATTGAAGGGAGTCACAGTGTAATGTATTGTTACTAAACATCACAGAATTTCAGACAAAGATTAATGTAACACTGATCATCTGCCCAGGATCAGGAAACAGAATCTTACTATGAATTCTAGTCTTACGGTCTATCGAGTCCGCAAAAACCTCTCCATAGATCATCCAGTAGGGCATGTAGAAAATGTTTCTGGCCAGGCGCCATGTCGGCTCCTCATCGGGGTGGAGGATGGCTTGCCGAGCCACCCCGAAGCTCATCAGCACCACCAGCATGATGACCACAAAGTACATCATATCTATCATCTAAAAGACAAGAAACAAATATAGATTTGAACTCGGTGTGACCTCCTGTTCATCTGTATGTGTCTCATGTCTGTCATGTGAGTTTCACATGGTTTGTTCAGCTCAGAGTGAAACATTAAATTACCATTTTCCCTATCATCATCACATAGGGCCCCAGGTATTTGTTCACTCCAAAGATGTCCAATACGCGGATGTACCAGAAGATGATATCGATACAGTAGATGACTCTGCCGTAGCCCATATAAGGTTCATGCTGCAGCCGCAGCATTAGCCCGAGAAGGAAGGTGCAAATGGCGGCCAGGTCTGTGATGTTCCAGTACTCCTCCAGCCACACACTTATCTTCTGTCTCAGCTTCCCCGGCTCTGACATCAGAATCTAGACACATGAGTTTAAGGGTCACACAGAGGCCCCGAAATACCCTCCACACATATAATGACCCGATTCTGATCACTTTATTTGGCTTGTACCTGTCTGACTTTTTCAGCGCCAAGTGTAAGGATGTATGCGATGACAGTCCACTCTTGTAAAGATGGCCATCGCTCCATCTTCACCAGGATGATGTAGTTGTACAACATCAAGTAGCCCAGATAGCAAATCTGTTGAAAGAGGAAAATACCAAAATGTCAGAACACCTACGTCACTTCACTCTGAAGTAAAAGTCTGTAATAAATTCTTGTTTACATGAAGGAAACTTACAGTGTTGAACCAGAATTTGGTGAATGGCGCATCGTAAAACTCAAAGAACCTTTTGCCAATGGGGATTTTTCGGACATTATGGCTGCCCTCCTCTTCATCCCCTTTACGGGAAGTTGCATCAGCATTAGGGTCCTACAACATAACATCACACTCTGTTTCAGCGTATCGTTTTTCACTCTTGACAAACAAATGCATATAAACAGCATTGTAAAATAAATGAATCAGACAAATTCAGTGTTAACCTTGCTGGATTTTGTGTCGTCATCCTTTTCCTTTCCTTCTTCTTTGTCTCCAGGTGCGTGATAGGATGCATCATCTCCAAGACGGAAATCCAGCAGTAAAATCAGAGGAGGGAAGATGATTCCCAGAATAACCTAGGTGAGAAAAGGAGATAGCTGTTTATTTACCTGAAGTTAATTTGCCCTTATACTATGAAGGTAACACTAAAACCAGCGATATCCTTAATTATTATTGTGAAATATTTCTATGCATGCCTAAATGAAAAACATTTTGTAATGTCAACCTTGAGGCCAGGATTTTTGCCAATCCTCAAGCTGCCCATCCACATGTCAGTGAGCAACATCTGGCTGCAGGTGTGGGCGATGAAGTCACGTTGCTTAGCAGCAACAGCCAGCTTCAGGCAGGTGGAGTTGCTCCAGTTAACCAGCTCATATGTTAAGAGTTTCATGGCCACCTGTTCATCATGCTTGTAGGACTGGTCCAACAGCTCGTAGGCCAGCTGGCCAAATTCTCTGTGAAAGAGAGGCAACAATGACAATACTTTTTATACAGCACTTGTCAAATGAGTTATACGTTAAAAACAATATACATATAAAACAAAAGCAAGAGAAGCAAGGCCTATATGACACATGTTACATGTACTGACTTGGAGTTGTTCTCCAGGTCTTGGGATATGTCATCCACCAGTTCACTCTCTGAGCACTCATGGGCCATGGCTTTATACAGCTTGCAAGCCACCAGGGCCTTCGCCATAGCCTCCTCTCCACGCTGCCAGAGGAACAGCGCCATCTTCTGGCGCTTCATCAGCACCGCCCACAGCATCAGCTCGTGGAAGGGGAACTTGAATCGACAGACCTCGGGGTCATCCACGTCAATCTCCACCTCTTCCTCTTTCTTCTTTTTTGCCTTTTTCTTGCCTTTTTGCCTGGGTTCATCATCCTAGATGAAAAAAAAAAAAAAAGATTATTCTGTTGCATGTTGGTTGTAATGTAACTTGATGGTATTCTGTTGTAGAAAGGATACCCTACCTCCAGTCCTAGCATCTTCAGAGCCTTTGGCTGTAAGAACAGAACGAAACATGAGCATTTATTAATATTGAATGTTACTTAATATGATGAACAAGCCATCACCAATTATTTTCTTCCACCCATGCGTACCCTTTTTAGTCCATACAAATTATTGTAGAGGTTGCGGAAAGCCTTCCTGGTATAATTGCTCCTGTAAGCTCCACCCATGAAGCACTCCAGCACCAGACCAATATCAATCAAAGTGATCTGATAATCTGGAGGAAGGTTTCCCTGCAGAATCACCACATAAATATATGATATAGCAAGTACATAACCTAAAACGGTCTGAAAGATTAGATATTATGCAGCTAAGGCAGATTTCTTTTACCTTTTTGACGTCCCGAACCACAGCATTCAGTGTGTTAGCAGGGCCAAGTTTCTGAGAAAAGAGAAGAAAAAGAAGGAGGATTAGAAATAAGTGTCAACCCTTTTCTTCATATCTGTCAGGTCTGTAGTTTGAGAAATTCAGCATGTGTGTCAGGCCCACCGTGTTGTATAACTCCTCCAGTCTGGGAATGGTGAGGAAGTGGTGAATATTGACCCCATTCTCAAGGAGCAGCTTAACAAAGTCCACTCTGTCCAGCACCAGAGCATCCATCATAGCCTGCTCCAGAGAGTTCACCTGAGAGACAATGAATTATTATTTACACATCACAGCCTTTATTATAGTCTGGTCTTTTAAAATAAAGGGAGAGTGTCTTTGTCTGAACCCCTGCTCTTACCCAACGAATCAACTCCAGCTTCCGTGGGTCTGTTTCTTCTGGGGGTTCAGGCTTTGCCTTGCCCTTCCCCTTCCCCTTCTTCCCCCGGGTTTTGCTGCGAGGAGCGCTGGCAGGACTCTTTTGCTTCTCCGGGGCCGGGGCTCCAGAGGTTGTGGTGTTGGCGATGGCACCGGCAGGCTAATGAGGAAAATAAATGAAGCTGTAGCTCCTCTTTGCTTAAGCATCAACGTATCAGTCTCTTCTCTGCTATTAACAGTACTTGATTACTTTGAAACTTTGGCAATTTTTTGAGTTCAAACACAATATTTTTGTCCTCCCTTCAGAATATTAAGAGTAATAAAGTGTCTGAAAGGGCTGCACAATTAATTAGAGCCAGGCCGATAATTGATTTTTGGGTCTGATACCAATATTGGAAATAAAAAAGTCCAATATCAACATATCGGCCAATATACACACATTTTCTATAATGATCGCTCAATTTCAGAAACAAGAAAAACATTTTATTTACAGCCCCCAGCTGATTTGATTAGCATTTCCACTAATCGTTAATCAAATCAGAATCATAATGTCTGTCAGGATAATTGCATTATGATTTTTAGAACATTGGGCAGCCATGATGTCCGGTGTGTTTTTCCCCACAAAAGCTCAATTACCTCTAAATCTAAAAGACTACATCTGTTCTGTCTCCCTCTTATCAAGAATCTTTCCAGAATCTTTTGTTTTGAAAAGTATATCTACTCGACTCAATGCCCCACAATTCACTGAAAGGTCCATTCTCATGGTATGTGAGCTGGAGACTCTACATCTCCACATGTAAGTTACATATTGAATCTCAATAGACCACATTCACACAGTGGCCATTTTCCTCTGACGTCACGAAGCTCACAGGCTGGGATCAATGGTATCAAAAAGCAAGGAAGTGGATGAATGCTAACATTACGGATTATCAAATATAATGTTTTATGATTTTATGATTTTCACTTTCCGTTGTCTATCAGTTGCTTATCAATCAGGAAACTGGGAGATGATAACAATTTGTCAGATTTCCCGCGTTTATAGGACTTGCAACCTGAATCACAGCAGTACCTCATTTGAGCTTCCCACCCTGAGTGCGATGTCAGAGGAAATAATGGCCGCCCTGGGAATATGGCCTATTGGCTTCCAGATTACGTCTTAAAATCAGATTAAAAGTGTCAAAGTCTGAACATACATGATTCTGCACAGTGAAGAACATCCAAGTGAAATAAGTGGAGGGACATTTTAGGCAACTTCCACTGACTTTTTGATTTTCAAAACCAAATTTCCTGCAGTATTCATCCTCCCCAACTTAGTGCCGTGGAATGATCAATTAACACTGTTAAGATGTGATCACCACTCACTGGTAAATTGTGTCCGTAGACAAATATGTGATTGCGAGCAATATCCACTCTGTTCCAGGCCAGAGCCAAACTGAGCTGGTCAGCTGCTGAAGCATTTGTTCCTGATGCAAAAGAAACAGAAGTGCAGAGAGAGAGAGAAGAGAGTAGGTAGTCATAAGTAGTAGTAAGTACATGAGTAAGTACATGAGGAGAAAACTATTGCTCTGAAGAAATAGCACACAAACTGACTGAGATAATACCTTTTAACAAGGCAGTCAGAATGGCCATTTCAATATCTTGTTGTCCTTCTGAGCCCATTCGAAAAACCGTGATCTACATGTGGGCAAAAAACGGAAAAAGAAGAGGCGATTGCAGACGTTAAATCGGTAAAAACAATGCGCACAATGATGCATGATTGAATGAGGGAGTGAACTGGTGTCAGGAAAGTGTTCCCACTCTCACAGTAGCCGTAAACATGCAGTGTTGTCTCTCTTCGGCTGACCCATCCAGCACAAACAGCTAATTTACTTGTCAGACAGTGTGATAGAGCTCTCCTTGTTTCAAACTCGACTATATCGAATGAAATTACGCTGACCAGTCTGTCACATGTGCAGCCATGATAAATGGGATTAGGTTGGCATGATTAAATGGCACGGCGCCAGAGCTGGTCTCGGGATGCGTTGATAATGAGCAGCCCCGGAAACTTCTATCACTCTTTCAGACAGTTGTTGGGTGCGTTGTGTGCTTTTTTTTTTTTTTTTTTCATGAAAAGGGAGTTTTTTTTCATAATGTTGAACTTCTAATTCGGTTAAATGTTGTTTCCTGATGTTACATCACAGCAAATTTCTGTCTCCAAATGAGTGTTTTTATGTGTCTAACCCAGCTGTTCACATGGGATGCACTTAGGATGAAAGGATTATGGGGGGACTAGACGGTGACTCTCATTCACCTGTAGGTTAGTCATGGCACTTTGGATTAAGAGCAGGCAATAGTGTGGCCTCTTAGTCGCGTATAAAGAGCTCAAACAACTTGTGGTTCTGTCACAATGTCTGGGTCGGGTATCAGTGAAAAGTAAATGGTACGTTAAAAAAAAGCCTGCGGCAGTATGATCTTTAAAAAAGCAGTTTAAGTTGCTTATCTGAGTGTGCTGGAGCATTAGGCGGTCTAATACAGCGGGGATAGAGGATGCAGAGTTGCTGGTGGAGTGAAAGCACTCTACATCCCGACAGAGAGAGGGACCTGGCTGAGGATTAGGGAGATGGATGCTCTCCTCCATCTGTGTGCTGCATGCTTACTGTGAATGGATGAAGTAAGAGCCTCTGCTAAGCAGGTGGTAGTGGGCGCTGATCTTTCCCACCCAAATGTATGGAGTCTGGAGATTATATGCATTGGGTATTACAAACTACTAATCACATCACTTATGGAAATCTGGCCGAGATGCACATGTGCTGCGGCTGTTTTTGCACCAAGGTCTCTGGCAAACACTTTAGAGAAACACTCTCAGCTCAGAGGATTAATCCGCTATCTGTGAAGACGCTTCATTATAGAGCGGCGAGCTGCATTGTTTACATTAAAGTAAATAGTTTAACACTCCCAACACCACTTTACAGCTGTGTGCTTATACATGAGGGGTTGATGATGACCCACAGTGAAGCTGCGAATGCCCCAGATTACATGACATGACCACAACAACGAGGAGAAAATGAGACAAGCACGTTGTGGGGATTACGTTTATTCAATATGTTAATGGAAATACATAGATGAGTGGAACGGATGAATGACGATGGAGACCAGATGTTTCACAAGTCAGAAATGTTTATTGATCGACACAGACAAGTACAGGATACATATGTGGAGCTTGACCTTATTCTTCTACTCACCAGCTCCCTCTTCTTCATGCACTCCATAACCATGAGCAGGATCTGCTGCGATTGGCTTTTGCTATAGTTGAAAGTCTTCTGAATTGTCACCAGAAGCTGCTCTCGGACGTCATCATTAACCAGGCTGGAGGAGGAGGAAGAGGAGAACATTTTAGCTTTTTACCAGAGGAACAATAGCCAAATACAGCAGAGGGGAACCTGTCATGGTTTGGATTTTTGGTTTGTTGAATTATTTCCTCTTGTGTCTTGTTGTCACTTTCTAGTTCCTGCTCACCTGTGTTCCCAGTGTTCTGTGCCCATCTGTGTTCCTGTGCTCCTCCCCATACCTTTCTCACTTCAGCCTTGTTAGTTTTGTTTGTACTTGTGTTGTTCCCTCATTTTTTGTTGGTTCGTCTGTTGTCACCCCGTGTCTCCAGTGTCTGTTCCCTGTGTTCCTGTTTGTTTCCCCTTCTATTTTCCTTTTCTATGTCTATTCAGCTTTCCTTTCCTGTCTTTTTGTGGCTGCATTTGGATCCAGAAATCATCTAAAATCTCACCCTCCATCCTCTGAGAACTTGTGCGCAAAGGAAATGATGTCAGAAGCTCGGCCACTGCCGTCGCACACCACCACAGGGATCGGAGGCTCATCTCTCAGACTCTCCAGTGCGATGGAGATCACGTTAGGACCTCCCTCCACTATGAGACACACTAGAGGGACCCCCTGACCCAAACCTGGAACACACCAGCAAAAAATAGTCAGTGTCACCTCATAGTAGCCAAACTTTAGGAATTAAATGTTACAGCGGAACACGTCGAGGTGATGCATGAACAGACGAACCAGAGGAGGGAAGGAGTGACGTCAGTGGTGACAGCTGAGCATCCCTTTGCTGTCCCTGCCTTATCCGAGCTCCAGGCATAGGATGACAAAGGGAAGCCCACAGGTCACAGAGGAGCTCTCCATCCACATGTCCAGCAAGACTTTGGCTCACACACACACACCATGAAGGATGAAATGTGTTCTTGAGTGCGTGTGGCGCACTGTGTCACTTACGCGTGTTGATCTTCTGCAGGGAGATGTGCTTCTCCAGTAGCCGACGGAGTTTGACCTCGGAGCCGTACTTGCCACAGGTGCCGTTGTCGGTCAGGATGAAGTGCGAGTGGCTGTTGTTGAGCACAGCCAGCTTGCTCAGCGGGTTCGCCATTGTCTGATAGGGTCTGTTTACCTGGGAAAAGAAGAAGTAATGAGTTTAATATGTTCAAGAAGAAATGTCAGTAAATGCAGCTGCAAATGTTCTCACATCTTTTCCGATGAGGTCCTCTTTGTTTTCCAGGATCCCCCACGGAGCGATTCCTATTGCGCACACCTTCCCTCGTGACTTGGAGGAATGTTCCTTTAAGGCATCTCCGACATGACGGATCACCCCTAAGGTGTAAAGAGCATGAATAATGAGTCTTTCAGCTGCCTAATGGGGCCGCATCATGGGACACACTGTGGTAACTGCACGCAAAATCCACACAGATTGTCATTCGTGATGAATTTTCCCCATAAAAGCTTTAATTACAGTGCTTAAACCTGTGACAATGGGTCGGTCAAATCTCCCCCAGGAAATTGCAGAATAGGTGTTATGTAATGACAATTTAGAACAAAGGTAATCTTCTAATGTCATGAACTGTTATTTGTTAAGTGAGCATTAAAAATCCTGAACTGGCAGCGTCCTTACCCGTGTTGACTCCGCCCGTGAAGATCCAAGCTCCGGTGGTGACGGCAGCTTTGATCAGACCTTTGCCGAACACTTGCTTGAGTTTTGGCTGGAGGTCGAAGTTCTGGAGGCCTCCGTGTACGGAGATGAGCAAGGTGGGCAGCTCCAACTGCCAGTCCTTCACCATTAAATGCAGGAGGTTGTCTGGCTTGGTGTCGTACGAGACACGGATATACTAGCAGAGAAAAGAACAGTATTATGACAAAGTTCGACATAATGCATCCACTCTCTTCTCCCATGCTGTTGTAATCCCTGACCAGCCACGTAATTGGGACTCACCATGGCCTTGTTGATGAACCCTCCACCCTGGAATTCAATCAGGCCAAAGGAGTCGGTTGGGTAGGTCCTGGTGTGCTTGATCACGCTCCATTTATCCTTTGGGGTGTCGATCTGCACCAACTGGTGTGCTTCCTCTAGTGAGTTGGCACCAGGAGGGATGGCCACGTGCTGCGTTGTCAGCTGACCACAGGCACATCTAGATAGAGCACAGAAGAAGTACCACACGAGTTAACATGTCAGACCTGGTCGGTGTTGATTATTCACAGAAATTCCCTGAGCTATACTATCCAGTGTATGAACCATGAATAGCCGCGAATGAGCCAAATTGGGGGTTGTTGTTTAGTCTGCTCATGAAGCTTGTGTTTTTTCCTCGAAACACAAATCGCGCACACTCTTCCATGACTGTGCCCATTTCTGGGAAATGGGTGCCTCGATGAACAAAGGCCCGCACTGCCTGGCTGCTCTCAGCCTGTACTCGCCGCCCAGGATAGTAACTGTGTCCTGCAATACACTCTGAAAAATCTGCTTTCATCCTGATAAATGTCTGATAATCTGTAGTCATAGGTGTCATGATTTAGTAGATTAATGAATGAGTATGGAGAATATTTTTCATCTATTTAAAACATTACTCATAGTGAATATGGAGATGAATGGCAGCCTTATTCATATTTTAATTTGGTTATGAACACTGTCATGAGTTTTGAGACTTGGATAGCATTCATTCAGCAAATTATTTTTTGAGTAAATTTAAAATTGTCAATAGTAAGCTGTCTCAAGCGGTAGATATGAACACCTTGAATGAAACTTGAGTCCTGCTGCTGCTAAAAAACACATTTAAAAGACAATTTGAAGCAATTACCTGGTTGGGTCCTTGGTGGGAAATATGTGAATACATTCTCTTTTTACAAAGTTCCTCTCAATCCAAGCTTTTTGTGCCTGTAAAGACAAAAATGGACAGAGAGACAGAAAAAAAAGAAGTGTTAGCTCACATGGTGTCATACCCCAGTCACAGGGGGATCATCTTTGCCGATATCTAAATTTAAGTTTCACTATCAAAATCCTCTTAGTGGTAATCCTGGCTAAAAGATGAAGACCATTTGCTTCCTATAAATAAAGTCCAAATACAGTTTATATCGAGTGTCCACAGGCAAAAGCAGTGCATACAGTGAGGTCGAGCTCGTTCTGTAACTTCTGAGGTTATTAGAGACACAGTTGATGTTGTGGAGTAAGACACCTTTCCTTTTCTGCCGGAGCTTGATAAGCAGCCAGTGAAAAAGAAAAAAAGCACGATGCCCACACACTTTGTCAGATTCAGCTCTGATTGCTATCTGATGTTTTTCCAGTGCTGAGCAAAAAGTGACCTTCAAGTACAAAGGAAAGTTTCTCTGAGGGCCATTGTTGACGACGGAGGCCCAATTAAAACTGAAGCATTGGAGGCAAATCTTTCCAAGGAAACACTCGGAAGTTTAATGAAAAAAATCGTTGTGATATTTAGCAGTGTTAATGGCTTTAAACACGCTGTCAGCTCTCTTTTTTTTACTTCACCTATGAGTCTGAAGTCATATGATTATAAATGAACAACCGTAGATAAACTCTGGTCTTGTGAGCAGTGATCACAAGTGCCCTTAACACAGTGCTCTTACTGTTCTCCCTCTTTATTGACACAAATGGCCTCAGGCAGCTGGGAAAACCACATACTTTCATTAGTATGTTCTCCATCCACAGACATATTGTTGTTATATTAGTATTGATGACAACAGAGATAAGTTGTTAATAACTTTGTTACTATTAAAACCTGTTAATGTAAATATATGAAGTTAGACATACTATTTTGTAATACATGAATTATTCTCTTTTGAATCCACAATCCTCTTCCTTCCTTTTAAATGAAAATGAAACCTCTTTTCTCTGCACCAACCTGCTTTCCCATCAGACTCATTAAGAGTCATCTCATTTTGTCTCCAAAGCATTTATCTGATGATGACTCGCTTAAGCAGATAAAATCACAAAGTAACGTTTTGCTAAATCGTTAAATGCAGCAGATGCATTTGCAATTTTGTATTTTCCCCACTAAAATGTTAACCTAATTGTTTGGATGGAAGCAATCTGACTAGAAATAGCTAATGTAATCGACAAATACTTTGACTTAGGTAGGTTATTGCTCAAATGCAATCGTTGTATCTTCGAAAAAGTCCCAGGCGCAGTATGGTTGTTGCTGCCTGTCTTGTCTCAGCAGTTTTCCATCTCAGTGTTATCATGCATCATCAAGCATCCAGAGCTCGTACATCGCTGCCCGTTCACATTCACCACTGCTGAATCCACTTTCTATTCTTTCGCCGCTCTGTAGTGTCGCACAAATTCTGTCACAAAAGATGAAATTAAGTTTGAAAAGAGTTTGCAGTTTGTAGATACACTTACTCACAATCTTCTGTCCGAGGTGCAGGCTGCCTTCTACCTCTAGTGCTGCTGGAGATTAAGAGTGGAGTGTAGAAAGCCTACAGTCTGCTGCTCCTTCAGCAGAGCCTTCTCCTGCTGCTGCACTCCCAGTCGAGTGCTCTCATTGAATCCCACAGGACATGAAACTTCTTCACTTTATGAGGGCCAGTTAATATGATGAGCATGTGAGCAGGGTCTTTGTTCGCCCAAGTCTCATGACTCCAGTTCAAGGTAATCCTTTTGGGAGTCCCATGACCCCTTCTCCATGCCCACAGGGTATTTTCATCCTTCGCTTGAACAAGGCACAATAAATCTACTTTGATAACCGGCCCCTAATCTCCCCAATTTGTTGAAAACTCCTTTCTTTGTGTTCACTTCACAGTGTGGAAGATCTTAGCCTGCGTGGAGGAGCACGCTGGCTAACCTAAAAGCACTGCGGTCTCGTTCAGAGGCTCCCCGACTTTTCATTAGAAAATTTTCACCCCCTCCAACTACTTTGATTTCAACCCAATTTGCATAATTGAGAGAATTGGATGCAGGCATTCTTTTGGAAGGCGCCTTGTTAAGACATGACTGGTCTCCAGTTGGGGGCAAGGTCAGTCAATGCTAATTGCAGTTAATCTCTATTTCCACCCACCATGTTTTTGTGAAGGGAGAGAAAAACCCAGCAAACCAGCTATTCAATATTCTCTTAGTCTTGCCTTTTCCATTTTGTTCATGTTTAGTGGATTTGCATTTAAAAACCTCAGCCATTTAGTGCAACAAACAGCCTCCCAGCAGGCTGAAAATGGATGTTACACATTAAGCTTACTGGCTGCAAACTGTAGCCTAAAATAGATCCAATAGGCTTCTATTTAATTTTGGAAAATTCAAATCTGACCTATTTAGATTTGTTTAAAAATGAATCCTGTTTATTGTACATGTTGGGCTTAATGTTATTAAGGGCTTTTAGGTGCATGCTTAAATAGCTAGAAGTAGAAGCCGAGATGGAGTTAACAAGCACAAAGTTGTAGACATCCATTTAAAACCTTCCTCATGTGAAATGGTATGATAAGCGCTCCTTTTATGGTTGAAATGAGCAGTTTGAGCCTGACTGTAACTCACAGTGAAAAAGACAAGGGAGGTTGGTGGTTGATGACTCAGAAAGACAGGACAGAGAAAAGCCTAACATCCCCCCCCCCCCGACTTCCCCCCTTTTGGTCCTGCTCTGGTCCAAAAAAAAAAAAAAAAAATGCACGTGGGCCACTGTTAATTATAGCCGAAGAAAACAAAGTGCATTTCCAGAAGGGGTTTTGGTGAGTATGACGCAGTTATTTCAGCGTACTTAAACTCATTAACCACAGCAATTAAAACCCAAATCCAGTCGTCAAACCAGCTGCCTTGTTAAGAGCTGCCTTTGAGCACTCGACAGCAGAAGGAAAAAGCTTGAGGAATTAGATATTGCAGGATCAGATTGTGTCACACCAAGCAAATTAACGAGACTTAAGACAAGCCTCGGAACAATAAGCCACATTCATTCCATTGTGCTGAATTTTCTGAGAAAAAGGTCGCTCAAAACAAAAGAGAATTGTGCGAGAAAGAAATAATTGCTGGATTGCTGAAGAGGACACAGAAAGGTAGAAAAGATATTTATGACCTCTTTTTATATAGGCTGTTTCGATGCAGTGATGCATCAAATTCTGGATTTTTCATGACACTATAACACAGTAGAGCGCTCTGGTTTAAATGTTTCTATCCTGATTTTTTTTTTTTTTACCACTTTCACAATGCGGCCGATACAGTATTTGTGTAAGTCGAGACACTGTGTGCCATACATTCGTGACTTTTTGCACTGGCATCACATGGTCCCGGTCTCCTGACCCACAGCTTAGCGAGCAACTAGATCACAGCAAATTTGCTCCAGTGCTGCTACAATTACACAGAGTATTCATTTCCACAGTCACAAGGAAAAGGTGAAACCGTGGCTGTAATTTTAGTGCATTTTCATCTGACTTTTCACCGCATTTTGAACACAACCAGCCTCAGGTGGCTTTGTAAAGAACCATATTTGTCATTTTTGTCGTTTGTAGTAACGACGGACTTCACACAACAAAAGCCTCATCAGCACAAGTGAGATGGATCAGAAAGGATTTGGGGGTCCTAATGGAATGTGATGTCACCAGGGTTGAAGATAAAAGCAACTAATTGCTCGGCTTTTGGTACTGAATGGCGACATGCTCAGAGCCTGATGCAGTGTGACAGGAAGGAAACCCACGTAGACCCCTTTTTACTGCCTCAAAAAAAAAATCCAGACTCATGGTCGATCCCACGTGGACTGAATAAAAAGCGGCCTTTTACACATTTTCACTGGAGGGGTAAAAAGATATTTGGACAAAGTGACACGCTCATAGGCTCTGGATAGCGCAAATTTGCATCAACTGTGAGGCTAACTGTTTTCCTCTCAGTCCTGTTTGTAAATGCACTCATTGTCTGCCCGGGTTTGAAAATCCAGTTAGCAATCACATGAGTCCAACATGTCACTGATTATCCCCAAGAGTGGAGGGAGTCATAAGACATGTTTTTAAAGCTGCTGTTTGTCTGTGTTTTTATCCCAAAGGAAAGTCTGAATGAAAAAGACACAAAACTCCATTTTAGATCAAATCAGAACGTCAGAATAAAGATAGTGCCTTCGTCAAAAACTAACAATAACTATAAAATACTTTTTTGTTGTGAAAAAAAACAACAATTGCCAGCATAGGAAGAGGTAATGACTTATCAGTCGTCCACCCATGAGCAGGGAACATTAGCCGACAATCATCAGTGCGATCTTGATGGATATAGTGACTGGACTTTATGCTGATAAATTACAGTTATCTACTGTTATGCTTAGCAGACCGCATTAAATGTTAATTTACAGCGAATGATGATTATTTAACAGCATTTTAAAATTATTTGGAAAAACTGTGACACTGTCGATTAACAACTATTTTTGCAGTGTGATTCAAAATCATACATATTCATTAGGACGTAACAGCAGGTCACTCAACAGTAATGTTAGCCTTATTATATGCAGTGTCATACTAAAGTAAAAGTGAAAGTCACCCATATGGATAGTACTTGAGTAAAAGTCTTAAAGTATCTGATATTAAATGTACTTACGTCTCAAAAGTAAGATTCTGGTAATGAGTATCAAAAGTTCAAGCACTACGGGTCGACCAATTATCGGCCTGGACAACTATCGGATCCGATATTCATGATTTTATTGGTTATCAGAATCAGGTTTGTTTTTTTTATCTGCAAAGTAACCGAGGTCATCAAATAAATATAGTGGAGGAGAGGTATAAAGTAGCAGAAAAAAGTACAAGTACCTCAAATTATACATAAGTACAATACTTTAGTGAATGTACGTAGTTACAGTCCATCGGCGATTATATGCCATGTTATATTAAAAAGCAACTAGTGCCACAGCTGCAACACTGTTCGGTATCAGTCAATCAGTGGTCGATACTTTGCCTTGTTTTGATATGTCATTTTATGGGGTGTGAAAGCAGAATTAAATCTGCAAACCAATTCTCCTCCAATAATCCATGTGATTGAAAGCACAACAACCCCAAGTTAAGAGAAACCTAATAAACTTTATTCCAGAACGCTGCCACATTCGAAGATTTTTACTTGTTTAGCTTTGATTTTCACATCGTGCTGTAACCAGACCCTTCTACACACATTAATGCTCAATCCTGACCTGAGCCTTAAAGCTTTTTTGCAGATTCTTGGCCCTCACCTGACCTGAAGGCTGATGCTTACATCACGCGGTCATATGATCATGCAAACCCAGAGAGAAGAGTGTTGGGCTTGTTAATCGAATTCAATTGATTTTGTCGCCTTTCCAGTTTTAGCGATATAGTAGCTAACATGGTTAAAGAGTCTGAGCACAGACTCGTCGGATGCGTTTCTGGCCGTTTCTTTTCCTAATTGTTGTGCTGTGTGCTACTAAATCTCAGTAAAGGAGGTAAAAAGTCATCTTATTTGCTGGTGAACAGTGCTATCTGTGGACAGAACAGCACAAATCTTCACTCAGTTCATTTATGGCAGCAAGGTAATATCATATGACCACGTTTAACTGAATGTGCTCTCTGTTTGAGGCTCCCGGTGGCACGACTTTTACCCTCATTTCTAATCAAGTGTCATCCATTCAGCGCGTGTTCAAAGAGATATTGCCTTAACTCCATTTCTGATTTACGATAGCGTAGATTAAAAATAGATCCTTCTTCATATTCTGACCCACTGTAAATGATTGAGTATGTGCCTACCATTTGAAAAAAGCAGATAAATCCATGATTAAAGACTATCATATTACAAAAATGCATGATCAGAAGGGGGGGAAATGGACAATGTTATCTCTCAGCAGTCTGGTCTGTGCAGCCAATGAGTTTATATTTAGCAACATATCCGATCTCATTAAAAGTGCAGCTGTGTTCAGCTGAGAGCCATGACATTGCTGATTGCTTTACAGAGTAAAACCTCACATAAAAAGGCTGTGGATTATATGTAAAATATTAATCTCACCAAATAATGCCCGCTGTAATTTATAGAAACCCATCACTCTTAAGTCTTTTAATGATGTCAGTCAGTGTCAGATATACTGTCGAAATATACAGCAGGAGTCTGGAGGATTAAGCCACATCGGTATTATTAGAAATCGCATGTTAACTGGAACATTTTGATGTTGATTATGGACACGGGCTATATGACAGTATGTCAAACGATCAACTTTAAATGCTTTATGTCCCTCTTTATCTTCCATATTTATCTTTTTCTGGAAACTAAATGGATTTTGAATTGTTTAGGTCTACTTATCCTTTTTATTTTAAAGCAAGGTTAAGTAACAAGGTTTTGTTTTTTGCCCTCAAATGTATCACCACTCTTCTGCGCTTACATGTGTCTACAAAAGCAGCACAAACTGAGTTAGGTTGTCCCACCACTCACTGCTCATTGGATTGGGAGCAGTAGCCGGCACGTATATAAAAAAAAAAAGGCATATTTCTTGCTTTCAAGGACATGTTAACAGGAGTGTGTTAATCACATGAAAGTAGACTTTAGAAAGATATAAAAGTGCTTAATCTGTCATCGCTGTGGTCGTCCGTACTGGGCCATTATGAAGGATTAAAGCGCAGTACTGGAGCGAGTGGAGCCTGCTCAGCTTCAAACACCACTTAGTGGTAAATTTGCAGACCATGTGCACACCAACATACAGCCGGCAGTCGTGAATGGTGCATGTCATTGTGCAGCACAAAGAGGCTCTGAAACGATTGGTTAGGAACTAATGTAGAGTCCGTGCAGCTCATAGTAACGGTTCCATGTGACACAGCGTATTCATCGAGCAGTCATATGGTCTCTGGATACAAAAAGTTAAAAACCATCAAAGAAGCTAAGATAAAGTGCAGTTGTTGGTCATTTATAAAGCAACATTCAAACATTTACTATCAAAATGAATGCCACAACTACATTTCAGAGAAAGGAGAAACATTTAAACATCATAACACATTTTTCCTTCAAGACAAGACGTGACAAGAAGTTAGAGCCATCTCAGTGTACAGAGCACCTGTTGAATCTTACCTTCTGCGAGCCGGATGCGGTGCGTTTCAGGGAGGAACGTTTAAAGGTGCTACTCGGGCCCTTGGGGTCCATGTTGAAGACTCAGAATTTAAGTCAAACTGACTTAAAAAGGGATCCTCAGTGACGGGCGACAGGTCAGGGTTCAGCAGCAATGTCAGCATTAGATACAGACAGAAACCCCAGATACCCACTACAGAAACGAAGCATGACAGCAACCTCTTGACTCACACAAAAATGATCAAAGTTTCACATCATTACAGGTTACAGTGCGTCTCTCTCCTCTCTGCGGCTTACTCCCGACTGACAAGACAGAGATCCCAGCCAGGGATATAAATCACTCGATGACACACTTGACACATAGACCCTTTTCCTCTGCCGGGCATCCCATAATCAGGCTTAATGCAGCCAGCTCTTACGAAGCCTCAGGGTCTAATGGATAGAGATTTAATAAATGGTTATTGAAGGTAAATCTACTTTGGCACACCACAACCCCAAAAAAGGCTTAGAGAGACCATGCAAGCTGTGAGGCTAAAGTTAGCCGGCGGGAAGCCAAAGGTTGTCCCACCAGATGAGGCTCAGTGTGTCTGAAGACAGGAGGGTCTCGTCAGGGTGCAAACACAAAGGTATGCACACATACAGAGTGTGATGCAGAGGCGAACTGCACACCTGCCTACCATCATTCAGAATGAACTCTGATCTTTGTGAGCTGGGTAAAATCCCTCATTGTCCTGCGGGGACTATAATTTTGTTAACCATTAGAATAAAGCAGAATTTAATGCACGGTGGGGTTAATCTCTCCTTTCCATTTGATGGGAACATTTAAAATGTAGTTTTGTTTCCACACAAAGTACTCTGGCAACACGGATTTAGAGCAGCTGGATGTTAAGTATTGTTAAGGGGTTGACCTGTTATATAATACCAACAAAAATGATGGGAAGTGAAACTATTAAGGCTTAATACCACGCTGCTCTTGGACTACCCTGAGCAAATATGTTGCTGTTCATTAGCAGAGCTTAGAATAATGAAAATAAAACATTAGCAGTGATGAATTGTGTTACTTTAATGCTGAATTTATCACTTCCAGAACAACTGGAACCTGTTATGCAATGCCATTATGACTCATTATTTGCTGCTGAATGTTTGGCTGAACAGGAAACATGATGTTTAAGTGCCTCGACGTCTCAATTGAAGGAAATGAACTACCTGCTGCCTCGTAGCAGATCTGTGACAGGATGTTGCATACATGAGAGCAGCGAGGTGTACGTTTGTATGTCGGCTGTGTCTTTGAATGAAACAGATTGAAGGTTTAGTCCAGCTTAGACGGACAAATTACATATGCAGCAACTCCCTCTACTGGATCCTAGGTGGAATGGTCGCGAGGGAAAAAAACACGAGTTAATGTGTTTAAAGTTGACCTTGGGGATCAAATTACGGCAAAACCAACATTTCCCAGAGCGAAATTGAAATTTGTCGTGGAACTATGTGATAGAAAAATAAACACCATCAGCATCAGGAAGAGTTCAACAGATATTTGCTTTACAATAAAATAAGCTAACCACAGAAAAACCCTGGACATCCAGTTTTCCTTTTAAATAGCTTCAAGGTATGAAAAATCATCTTATTTTACAGTATCAGTATGAAGTAATGTATAAATGTATCCCAGCCCTTCTTTGAAGCTACAATATATGATGATAAGTAAAATATTACTTATTTATTAGTTGTCCTTTGTCTCATTTATATTTATACACACCAGCGAACAGTAAAGGGTAAATGAGGACAAAATTCTCCAGTTAAACTGCGACAGAAGCACGTGTAATTGCCTCGAGGAAATAACAACACTACAGTGTGACGTCACCATGTGTCTACTGTGCTGAAAGTCGTCAGCCTTACCTGTTTTTTTGAATCAGGGAAGAAACGTTGGCTGATTTCTGCTGGTCTTTATCTCAAACTTGGCAGAGTCTTGATAACAAGTCCATGAATGAATGATTGACTTATTTTTCTACCCCCTTCCCAGCCATGTGTCTCAGTGTTGCCTGCCTCTAAGAATGGATAATGCGTAGTTTCTCCTAGTAAGCAGACACAAATGAGCTTTATCATCTGTTAGTGGCTTTGCATGTATCAGTGCAGGAGATTACCTGTTCTTCAGAAGGAGGCAGAGCTCTGAATGGAGCAGGAGCGAAGGAAGGTATATTGATTTGGGAGTGTGCGGAGACCAAAAACAAAAAGAAAAATCGCAGGCAATGTCACTACGGAAAATTGAATTAAGCTGGGCCTTGATCAACAAGCGCTTCATTAAGCTCAAATGCAATTAAAGGAAGTTTAATTTGCTTTCTCAGATAATAATGTTGTTTCTTTGAGGTTCTTCTTTTAGGTTCCAGTCAAGCGGACACACAGAACCTACTCCTTTAATAATGTTACACACATACAGTATACTGTGTATTATACACATATAATGGAAGAAACAAAATGACTGAAAGACTGTTGCTACAATAAAACGTAGACGTGTGTGTGAAACATATTTTCTAAAAGTATTCTGGGTGTCTTAAAGGTTAGAGAAGCAAGATTGTGACTGAATAAATCTGCATGGGGGAAAGCTAAAGGAAGCGCTTACCTTTTCCGACCTCCGCTGACTTGCCCTTGAGCAAGGCCCTGAACGCCCTACCCCTCGACTGAAGTGAATGTGTTACTGTGACTGTGATCAGCGCGTTCCTGAAAAAGTAACCATCGCTCTCAGTGAACCCTCCCTGAATAAATTAAAATTAAAATTTTTTAAAAAGCCTGCCATAGATTAATTTAATTGCACGAATAAATCAATACATACAATATTCCCCTGGTGCAATGTGTACTGCTTTCTGCAGTTTTCTAGTTTTTCAGGATTTTTTTTTATTGGATTATTTCGGTTGTTATTGCTTCAGGGATTTTTTGGGTCAGTTTTACTTGTCTGAACAACGATTTTTTAAATGATGTGTTGTAAGTAATATAAGTATATCATATCTTATATTCACTAGGCAACACTTACATTATGTTGCTGAGAATGTGGCGGCAGTTTGGGTTTTTATTACGGATACAGAATTTACTGTTCACACACAATTTTTGGCAATTTCTCACACAGAGCAGCAGATACTGGACCTCAGAAAGCTTAACACATATAGAGATGATAAAGATAAAATATATTATGTATAACACACACTATACTAAATAGGCTACATATATACTTTATATACACTTAATCTATTCAGGAAGTCACACTGAGCTCAAGATCCCAATTACAAGTGAGACCTGTGTACAGAATACAATAAAATGATAATAACAGGAGAAGATTTAAATATACAATCATATAGACATCAGCATGACACATGCATTCTATAATGTCCTTGGTGCAAGTATAGAATAGAAAAAATATTCTCTAAAAATATGTTTATATATATATATATGCAGACAGCAGCTTAATATAAACAGATGCATTATAAATACACACATATACACATAATTTATTATTAATTTAATTTATTAGTCAAAATTCAAGCAGCTTCAAGCTATTTAAGGACAATCTGTGCTGCCAGGATTACGCAGCAGCAGAACACAATGTACTACAAACCTCTGACTATGTGAAACAAATCTCAGTGGGCACAGGTGCTCATACAGCAAAACGCTCCCACATTCAGCCACAAGAGGGCGCTCTGCACTCTTGTATGACCAGGGACTTGAACTTCGTGCCCGTCTCTTACTATAGGCTCACATAGTGGCTGTAAGAAACACAATGTGCTTTAGAACAGGTTGTCTGAGGTTAACTGCACGTCACATCCAACGACACCGCCTGAACCATGAGCACAAATCGGCACACATCACCAGAAAAGGTGCTCTTGTTTCTTTTACTACACCTTTTATTTGAGACACCTGCTTCACATTGAGCCTAATTAGCCTCAGTTGTTTTTAACCTGATAATTTGTACATTTTCTCGTGTGACTGATGTCATCAGTCGGGCCAGATGGGTTAAACAGCTGGAAAGCAGGTTGAGCTGAAATGACTTCCGCATGTGATTCTCTGGAAGGAGGAAGACACCGCTCAGGGAGGGGTACATGTTTCACTTTGTGCGCTGTTGTCTACTGTGCTGTGGGAGCCCTTCTTTGTTCCTGTAAAGTGGTTCGAGGCACCACCCCTGGCAAGGAAACCCAAACATTTCAATCTACAACGGAGCTCAAGTACTGAAGAGTGAAAAACACCAAACAAAGGCATCTCCGTCTGCTTTTGTTTGTGTGATCAGCAGTGACCTACAGCAACATAACAATGAAACTTGTGTGTTTTTCACTCAGCCAGTGTTTTTCCTGGTTGCTAAGGAAATAAGACTACACCCTCACCTGAGACCTCGGTGCTCCAGGTGTGTTAAGTCCCTCAGTACTGCAGAGGAGGGCAAACACACTCACCTGATATCAACCAGCATGCAGTTGGACAAATAGGCTAATGAAAACATTACATAAAGGGAGATAACATAGCACAAAGATGTTTGAGTGCTGACATTTCAGTCTCTCTCTCCAGACCAGACACACCGCCTGAACTTAAGGGCAGGAAGCGGTCTTTAGTGGTTTGTTATGAGTGGTTCATGTCAGGACATGTTCCCGATGCGCGTCCATGGAAGCACCTTGGGCTCCCCACATAATAAGCACTTATTAGGCATGACTGTAAAAACATGATTTGTGTGTCATAAATCTAACAAAAGGATACATTAAAAGATTTGTGGGACCGAGTCAATCAAAAACAGACTAACTTTAATTCATAAGATACTAATCCATGTTACATTTAGCTGTGGTTGTTGAGAATATAAACAAATATACGCATTGTTGTTGAATGCATACAACTTTTTATATATGTATATATATATATATATATATATATATATATATGCTGCATGAGTTGGACAAATTTGAAAAGGAAAAGGAACTTGTTTATTTCTTTAGTTACACTTCCCATAAATTATCCATGATTCTGCATGCTGAGCTCCTTTTTCCATTTCATGCCACTTTGAAGTTCTTCTCTGATACATTTCAGGGGAAATGTTTCAGTTTTTACTCAACTACTGATGTGAAAAAAAATACTTTATTGATCCCCTTGGGGGAAATGGGTACTTTATAGTTGCTGCTTCTAAAGTAGAAATATCACACTGTAGATGTAAAGAGGATAGAGAGGGACACATGAGTAAGTATAAATAAAATTACACAAGTACTCCAAATAAAAAAATTTGCATTAAAAAAATGAGCATTAAAACTATAATATGTGACAACTGTATATAATGTAGTTGAAAGTAGCGCAACCTCGACCAGCTGAAACACTGAAATGCATCTCGCACATTGATGCATCAGCAGATCAGTCTTTTGCACAGTGCATACAGCACATTACATTCCTGCTCACCTATACAGTATATTCTGCGATATGGTTTAATGGCTCATTCTGTATGTTTGTTTATCTTTGTATGCATATACTTTCGCTGCACTTTACATTATCTGGCTAGATACCAAACTGCACTTTGTATGCAATGACAATAAAATCTGATTGTCTAATCTTGTAGTGAATGTACTGTATATGACGGTGAAAAACGTACTTTGCTATCTAAGATAGCCAATAGCTGATTCAACGTTCATTTATCCGTCATTCTACAACACAGGGTTGTACAACAAAATTCAAGTTATAGTCCCTTTATGCTGCACAAGAAAAACACATTTTCATGGCGGAGTGTTGAGGATGCGTTCAGGAGTCTCATGGCCTGAGGAAAGAAGCTGCTCCGTAGTATTGTGGTGCAGCAGCAGATACATTTGTATGTTTTGCCAAATAGCAGCAGGGTGAATAGACTTGACTTTTAGTAACCTTTGGTCTCTGCAGACATCTCACCTCACCAATATCACTGATCCTCAGTAGATGGGTACCAATGATGATCTGCAGAGCCTTCCTGTCCTGGCTTTTCATTGCACCTCTGTCAAAGTTGACGAGAACTCACCGAGACTCAACCTTAAGTTTCCTTAAGTCGAGTCTTTTTCTGTGCTTTTTTTTCTAGGAATCCAAAACTCTTGCTGAGCCTTTAAAATGTCAAAATAATAATTTAGCTCTTCAAACCCCATTTTAATAAGCAGGTAATGTAAGATGCATACAGTTTGTATAAATAATATGGAGTATCTTTTTAAAACTAGAGGAGGAAGTCCCCTAGTAGGGGGTGGAGTCTCAGTAGAGTCCACCAATGTCAGAAAGAGGATGTTTACCATGTCTGGGGCTCGAGAGGGGCCGGAGTGTGTTGATGTGCAAAATTGCATAAGCAGCAGTGTTGAGCCATGGGTCTTCCTGAGGGTTACGGTAACACTGATGCTAAGATTTGTTTGCTAAGATGTTTATAGGAGTGGTCCCTCTTCACACTGTTGTCAGCACAAAATGGATTTTAAGGAAGTAGGCGTGGCAGACTACAGGTCTGCCTGTGCCCTACAATTGACTGTCGAACACTGTGGCAGGCTTGTGCACACCCAGCTGTCTGCTTCTGCTGGCCGACTGGCCCACTGCACACCACTAGAGCAAAACCTTTCCTGGAAACCCGTCCCCAGGGAGAAACGCATTCCATGGATATCCTGCTTGGTGCTGCTAAACGGCTGACCGTGTACATATCTCTATTCAGCCCCTCATTGAGTGCATGCTGGCGTAAGTCGTTTCAAAGACTGACCTGGGGCCCACACAGAGGTTAACAGGGAATCCATATGCTGCAGTGGGGCTGTTAAACAGCAGCTCTCTTGACCTGCAGGAAGTTACTAAACCACTGACTCCATTTCACAAGAAGTCATACTGAACTGAACAGTGGCTCCTTCCTTTGATCGGAGGAGTTTCATAAACCTCCATGTTTGTGATTGCAGCATTTGTGCTGTCGGGCGGGGGGGAAGCACGTAAGCCTTTCCCAGGGAGCGGTGAAGCAGATCTTTCTCACTGGAGGAGGGGATGTTGAGTCCTGCTCTCAGCTGCGTAAACTTCCAGAATCAACTTATAGTCCAACATCCAAACAACCAGATGTGGGATTCACACTCGAGAGCCTCATTTCCCACCACACTTTGCCTGACCTTTAAAAGAACCGCCATGAAACGGATCAGAAAAAGATCGTACTTGCCCTCCAGTAACACTCTGGAGATGCGAGAGACGGGAACAGACAGCCAGACAGACAAAAAGCACAGAACTGCTGACCAACACAACTCACACCAGGAACCGAAGCCACATGATACAGCTGTCTCTGTGTCAGACCATGACCACAGTTTAATAGATGAAAATGAATGTCAGATTCGGATGTAAACACGCAAAATCAATAGTCATTGCTGTGATTGTTTGATTACCTCTGCAGCCAAAGAGCTGCTGTGAGCGGGAGTACTGAACATAATGAGGGAAAAACCGTCAATATTTTTTCAGTGCTTCGTCCGAGCACAGGCTGTTAATGCATGTGAGCTCTGTATAATCCACAGAGACGTGTCCATGACTGGGTCATACATAAAACACAGCATCATCTTTAACGAGAAAAACCATGAACTCTGTTTATTCTGTTCCAGTCTCAAGAGTCACCAGAACACATGGATGTGGCTTATTGTGCTGAGTTAGTGTAAAAGTATACATCACAATTAGCTCATTTCAATCTGATTTCTTCATCTGAATAAAATAACTAAACTAAATCTGCAGTCAATAAAGCTGCGTCGATGTTTCCAAAACCAAAAGCTGGAGATAACCATTCATCGCGTGGCCACAAATGGATGTGGTTTAAACTGGAACACTCATAAGAAGAATAATTAATAATCTGAAGCGCCACTAGTTTTGCCATATGTATCACAACCCACAATATAAAAGAGTTGGATGAAACGAACGTCACACCATCGGCTTGGTTTGTACCTTACTGATGATTTGACTAAACATTTAAAAGTTGCCGTGAGAGAGGCACAAGGTCAGGGAGGTCACTAAAAGCTAATCACTATAAACATACATACTGTATGAATGTAGAATCTGTAGGCAAGGGACAATCTGTTGGCGACTGACCATATACATGAGAGGGGGCTTCGGTTGCATGTTGGTAAACATAAAGAGTCTGTGGAGAGCAGAATAAGCAGGACGCTTTGGCTGAAATGCGTTCTCAGAACCCATCAGCCATCGCCTGACAACGATTTTGCGTTAATTAGCTTTTTTTTTAAAATCATTTATTGAATACATATACAGTTAAATGATCCATTATCCAGATATCCGGTTGCTACACTGACAGCTCAGAAACACTGCCGTTGTCCCCAGAGGCTAAATGGTTACAACTGATGGGTTCTGGGGGGAAAAAAATAGGATTCAGGATTAGTTTTCTTAATAATCTGCACAATTAAAGTTAATAATTTGACCATAAAGCGTGGCACAAAAATGGCAAGCTTAGAAGGAATCAACGATGGAGAGGATTCATCCTCTGAAGAGCATGACGGTGCTCAGTAAATCTCATTGCAAACCTTTATATTTAGTGGGTGAAATACAAATGAAGTAGTTGTCAAGACACCTCTCTTTAGAAGAGTGTGTTGCACAGGCTAACAATATCACCATCTCCCTAAAACATCAGCAACAGACACACATGCATCTAAGAAAGTAGACTTAGGCCGACAATAAAAATTTTTCAATCCAAATGAGAAACTAATAATAAGTTGCATGGATGCACCATGTTGAGACACACAGTTGAAATTGGTTTAATTCTCTTGGCGAATAATCTTCTAAGACCTGCATGAAGTGTGTGAATACAATAACAGGCAATTTCAAAACTATTCTCACCTCTCAAATTTAATTAAACCGAAACCCTAATCACTGTGTTTATGTGCGTGTGACGAGACAAAGCCCTACAGCCGCGACATGGAGAAGAAACACCTGTTTGATGACGGAAATTGGATTGTCAGTGTCTCTGAGCAGGAGACAAAGAGTCAGTGAGGTTCTCATCTCCTCATTGATTGTCCAGTGTGTGTTACAGACCATAAAAGCCCAAGTGGACAAGCACCTGTCTAATCCTGCTGATCATAGCAGCATTGTCATTATCTATGGGCTCTTGCCTGTGACTGTAATTACAACTGCCTTGGATGATCTGAAACACAGATGGTGGTGGGAGACTAAGCGAAGGGCAGTAATCGGTTGGGGCTGCGGGAACAGACAAATCTTTAAATACCTGCGCTGACGGAGGCTAAACACTCGAATCATTGAATCTGGTCAGGAGTGGCCAGTCTGTATTGTTGAGGTAGCCCCTTCAGCTGTGTTACAGTTGTAGACATGCAT
This sequence comes from Pagrus pagrus, assembly GCF_965226575.1. Taxonomy (NCBI): domain Eukaryota; kingdom Metazoa; phylum Chordata; class Actinopteri; order Spariformes; family Sparidae; genus Pagrus; species Pagrus pagrus. The sequence continues at coordinate 11,306,491 of NC_140194.1, read as the reverse complement.
CTAGTCTGATGGACCTGAAATGCAGTTAATCAAATAAGGCCACTGAGTCATTGAATCACGTGAAGTCATGCGCTCTTGGTGTTCATTAACCTTTTCAACCTTGCTGAACGCAGCCATCATTCGAGACATGCTGTGCATCCAGGCGTCACCCGAAAAGCCAAGGAATCAAAAAATGATCAGATAAATGTTGGCAGTGAATGTCTGCACACATCACGGTTATGTTGAAAAGTTCGCATTTCTTTATGTTGCAACTACAGCTTCTTTCGGTTCAACTTTCAATTTTAGGTTGTGACAGCTCTGTGCTCTCTCTTCTCTTTCTCTCTGGTAAGGTTTAGGCAAGAGAACAACTTGGTTAAGAGTAGGAAACGTGATCATGTTTTGGCTTAAAACACCTGCTTTTGTTGCCACGAACGCTGCAGGAAAATCTCCTGATGTCTTCTTAAAAATATCCAGCGGTGTCGCGCTTACAAATGTTGAAACGCCATCGCAAATAACATGTTACAGGTGCAATATGGAAGACTTGGCGTTGAATTCATACTCAAAACAAGAGGAGGGGAAGATTATCACCAGAACAACCTCTAACTGCTGCTAATTGTAGCTACTAAAATTGGCTCACTAAGCCATGCAGCTAGCGGCCTGGACTAGGAGCTCGGTGCACCTGGGATGTATTGGTGTTGGTGTGGTGGACACATACTGCACCTTTACGTAACTGCCATCCCCTCCAGCTTCTGACATTAAAGTCAGCTCCTATACACATAGGCCTCAAGAGATGTGAATATGACACGTTTATTAGAAATGTCAATATTGCACATACTGGACATACAAATGATTGAAAGATAGAAGGCCAACATTTAATCAGGATCCAAAAGTTAGTCTTGGTTTTGACCCCAAGTATAGTTTCGCTGACTCCCTGTTAGAGCCGCATATACAGGCGTCTCAGTCATGAAGTTTCATTTGAGCCTTTTGGTCTGCACGTTTCTGCTGAGATTAAACCATTTCCCTTGAGAACACGCTGTTTCCTCACACTCACAGGAAGTAGGGTTTGGCTGAGGTAACTCTGACGTAACACAGAAACTCCCTGCAGCAAAGTGTGTACTGGGATGATTGTGTGTGAAGCACCTGCAAACTTTGTGAGAGGGATCATAAAATGGATTTATGACAGTCACACAAAATCAGCAGCTCCCTGCTTTAAAGTTAAACTGCAGCAGGTTGAGTGAAGCTTTAGGCTCAGTTGATTCTTGACCTCGGAGATGGCAGGTGACAAAACAATCTTGACTTCAGCAGACCGAGTTTGTTTTTGTTTTCTGAGGTCAAGCATGAGCTGTCAAGTTCAACTCCTGGGGCCATTTTAATGGAAACCGAGAACACTCATCCCACCAACGAGGCCTGTGTGACAGTCAACTTAGCGGATCTCGGGTTGTGCTTGTTTATTTCAACTTTATTTTCTCGTCTTACAGCGGAGCTTACGTAACATCACACATGGACATCATTTTTAGTGATCCCGCAGGATGTTTGGTTTGGCTTCTGAAATCGTGCATCATCCAGAGGCGAACGCCTCAACTCTTGCGCCTGTGGATCCAGGTGTGGAGGAGGCCTGCAGTCACCGTACGGGGAGAGGATGAAATAAGAAAAGTGTCAGGTTCAACCCGTATGACTGAGCGTCTCTCGCATACCAGATGCATGTACAGCACAGAGATTGGGCTCCTGCAGCATGCTTTTTCAGGGCTGTCTGAGTTGTTTAACTGTTGCTGACCTACATACAACATTGCCATGTCAGCCCTCAAAATCAGCCTGCCCATAGATCCTCCAGACAGGAGACTCCCACAGAACATAGCAACAGAAACTCTCCTCCCACCTCTCTCCCCTCCCTCCCTCCCTCTGGAGCTATGCAGGCCAGGCTCTGTAGCTCTCCAGCCTCACTGGGCTCCAGGATTGGGGGAAGGGACTGAGTTAACATATGGCTTATTGTGCATTGTGGGGCTACTCTTTCAGCTCATCAACAACACTGGCTCTCCTCCTCCTGCTGCTGCAGAACTGTGTTGGAAAATTGTTGCTTCCTGTCTGTGCACAAAAAAAAAAAAAAAAAATCACCCTTCAGTTCAGCTTCTGACACCAAACTCCCCCCAAAAAACGTGCACCGGCTGAGTTACTGTGATCAGGAGTCAGCTCTCACCACCTTTAATAACAACGTGTGTAACACTTGCAAGTGGTAATCACTTTGGCTGCAACACCCCGCGGACAGCTGGTTGGAGAATGATGACTACCTGTTTTATAACCATGTTTGCTCTGGAGGGAAATGTGTTGCTGGCACAGTTCGTGGCTCCGTTGCGTGTCTAGCAAAGCGGTGCGCCACAGTTTGGTGACGCAAGGAGAGCTATTAATATCTCAGGGACGGGATGTTCTCGCTTCAGCATCGGGGTCACTCGAGGATAAACAAGTCGCGTCCCCTTGTAGACGTCGCAGTTACGGCGAGCGACGCAAAGAAAGAAAGAAAGAAAGAAAGAAAAAAACCCGGGAAGTTTTGAGGGAGACGATGCAACTTCTCACATTTAGTCTAACGCGCCCCCCGCCTCCCTCTCCTCCTCCTCCTCCTCCCCGCACCGGGCGCATCCCCTGCGGTCAGCCTGCCTCACGCATGCACCGCTCCAGTCAGTGTGGAGCCTCGCCCACATGTGAACCCGGTGACTCCTGGTCGAGGCGCTGAAAACAGTCATATGATGTAACAGTGCCTCTTTGGAAATCGGTTATGTTTTGAAATTCAACCTCGTTATTTTTTTATTTATTTAAAAAAAAATGTTTGCCCCCCTTTCAACTCCCTGCGCGCACCGCACGGGGTTTTAATTACAGGCCGCTCCTAACGCGTCTTTTCTTTTACACATTTACTTTATTTACAGCTAATAAAGTTAAAGAGAAGATAAGGACACGTCAGGGGTTTCCTTCAAAGATGCACACGTCTGAAAAAAACAAAACAAAAGGAGAACTTTCAAAGTCAGATTGAAGTGAGGACACATGAGACACACACACAAAAAAAGTCTTGATGTTTATTTATGTCAGCCAGTGGTCTAATTGGTAGTCTGGCTTTAAGTACAGAGGAGCTCATAGTAAAGCGTTTTCCAAGAAGACCTATAAGACCGAGCAGTTCTTTTGAGGATAACTGAAGCTGCTTTTCATTATTTTTTTTGGGCACCAAAGATATTTCCCAAAACACAAAATAAAAAATTCAGACACGTCACAGAACAGACTCAATTTTGAGAAGTGTATTTTTAAGAATTTCCTTTGTGATGCAAAGGAGGTCAGACAGTCTGGGTGCAGCTACAATGGATTTAAACTGAGTCATCTGTGAACATAAACCACTTCATTATGGAACAAGGGCATGTTTTAAGGAGCCGTAACCATTAATTGTTTAATTAACACAAAATTAATTGGCAACTATAGCTGATTTATTGTTCGAGTCGTCTGTCGAGCAGAACAAAATGGCACCGGCTCCCGCTTCTCTCTGTTTCCTGTTCATGTATGTTGAGTGTTTTTGAGTGTGAGCTGCTCTGTCTGATAAAAGTATTTATTTATTTATTTATTTATTTTTTTACATTTTATTGACTAGATTCAAGATTCAGGATGATTATTGTCACTCCGGTTGTGCAAGCACACTCGTGTGAAAGGATTTGGCTGAGAGGCTCCACGAGAGACATTGTAAATAAATAGAAAATATTGTATAAAGAAATCAAATCAGGGTATAAAAGCAGTAAAGTAAGCGATAAAGGTGTAGAGCAATAACATGTAGAGACGGGATAGAATAGGTTGGGAGGGTTACCTTAAAAATATATTCTGATACAGTTACTAAAATGTAGATTAAAGTGATGTAACCTGATTACTTTCCGTTACCTTTGGATTACCTCAATACCAAACATATGCAAATAAAGACAAGAGAAGAGAAATGTCAACAATACATATATATATACAGCAATAAAAACAAGTATATAGTATATATAGTATTGCAGCAGTAATGAATCGATTAGTAAAGAAAATAATCAATCAGCCCTCATGGTTTCCACCAGGTCAAGTGTCTCAGTGTATTTTCCGTGTATTGTTGCGGTGTACTCTGTGCAGTCTCGAGCGTGCTGCAGGTTTATTCCTCGTGGCTGACCTGCCATTTAAGTGCTTCTGTTGAATGGCCTTAGAAAAGAGACCCTCAGCTCTTTAGCATCAGCACCAGTTAATGCAGCGCCTGCGGACTCACCACCCAGCTGAATGGCGTATTTCACAGTCAGGTCCCCCCTCACCAGTGCCTGCGAGGCACATCCCTCCCCGACCGCTGCACTGATCAATGCATTCTGAATGGGGCCACTACTGACCAGCAAATGGGTGCGAAAACAAAACTGTGTCCGCTTCACTTTGCTCTTTTGAGCTGTATTGTGTGCAGCGGACAAAGCCACCACGCTGTGATGTGAAGGAACAATGATGGCAGTACATAGTCACGGCTCAGCCTAAGGGTCAAATGAGTGACGTCGCTCCTAGCTTGTGATTATGAACTCAGCTCTACATGCATGGCGGTCGTCACTTTCACGTCATAGCGTAGGAAAGGGCAGTTGTGTTGAGAAGGCGCCTTCGTGTTATGCAACAGACTCTCCAAAATGTTCTGTCAATGAGTGTTGGGCAGCACTGTGTTCTGTGGTGGTGTGGCGGAGAGGCTGCACCAAGGCGGGGGAGGCAGGCAGGCGGGATTAACATACTGGTGAAAAAGGCTGCCTCTGTTGTGTGGCTGAACATGGACAGCCTGGAGGCACAGGCAGAGGGAGGAATGACGACCAAATTGATTTCCATTTTAAACAACACCTCCCACCCTTCTGTGAACTCATGTAGCTTTCAACTTTCAACCTCCAACCCCTTCCTACAAGGTGCCTCACGGAGCCCCTTTGAGTCCTCCTTTGTGCCATCAGTCTTCACAGCGTTACTCGTCCCCCCCTTCCAGTCTCAACTGTCTGGTGGTAGCTGGAGGTGGACACATGCATGGCAGCGCTTATTCAAACTGTACCTGGACTGATTTCAGCTCAGTTAGTGCACATAACATTTTCTTTATATATGATTCCTCCGTATCAACAGCTTGTACAGGTATGCACTTGCCTAAAAATACAAGCTGTTTACACATGGCTTTTACAGGACACCTGTGAACTGAACATATGATAATCTGCACTTGTTAATGTGAATACTTGATGTATTTATAGCCACTGAAGGCAATAAAGGATTTATTTATAGCTATATAAATGTACTACAAGGAACCTTTAACCCGTTATGAAACATTCTCAGTCTTGTACTGAGGCCTCTGTACGACCTACATAAGCAAACGAGACCATCAGCGGGAACATTGGCTATTTCTATGTGGTTATTCATAATGGCTGCCACCGGGTCAGATCTGGTGTCTCGCAGCCTGAGGAAAGCTGCTCTGTAGTCTGCTGGTACAGCACAGCATACTTCTCTTTTGCTAGATTGCAGCAGAACAAGTGGCTTATAACGTACCATTTTATGTTGGCCTCCCTACCGAGCTCTACCTTGCTGTTTGCTTATTATTATTATTATGAAGACCGAACCTTATTAGGGAATGTTGGAAACAAATTTAGTGCTAAACAGCGTAAAATGACACATGTATTATACATACAGTATACAGTGTGTTCATTAGTAGGCTTTAGTTGTGCTTTTAGATCAATTTTATTTACTGTTGGACCTAGATAGGCAACCTGTTTCCCCCTATTTCCAGTCTTTATGCTCAATCGCACTGATCTTCTCTCCTACACCACAGCAAGAAAGTCATGAGTGTTTTCCCCAAAATGTCCAGCCTTTCTTCCACTCAACATAGCCCTGATGGACTTTCCAAGATCAAATGACTAAACTGATCAGCAAGAAGCCTTCTTGTGGTCGGAAAACTTCTACAAACTAAAGTAGGTAACTGACTCACGGCAGTCATGGCTGAGTAAACCTTGATAATTCTTCAGGATAAGATGGAACAGGAGCGGGGCCACGTGATCTTATTTGTAATCATTTGGCTTTCTCTTAGTTCATGTTTGCACTTTGTGTGTCTGCGGGAAATGTCATGACAGAGTCTTAGTGATAAGCGCCCAATAACGCTGTAACAAGTATATCCTGCTAAACAGCAGCCAGGTCACACTTTGTTACAATAACATGTAGTTTGGACTTGTTTTCGCGTCTCACCTTCGCCTGACTGACTCATGTGACCTCACGTGACTACTTGTGCATTCATTCCTGAAGTACCTGGTGTTCTTTTCACTCTTCAGTCAAAAGAACAAGGAACAACATTTCAGTTTCACCTGTAGCCTAGTGAAACACCAGCACATGTGAACCACAGAGAGGCTCGTGAGGTGGGTGTTTGCTGTTGACTTACATGAACGTGTTTACTCTTTTAACACCTGTACAACGGCTTCGGTCTGAGTAATCCTCTGTTCTTCTACACAGGTGAAACTGTAGCCTGTTTTCTCGTCATTAGTCATGGGGCCCAACTGTTGTGTGACTAACGATGAGTAAGCTTTGCAGCGCAACAACAAAGAAGAGAGACGGCATAATAATAATAAGTAACCACGCGACAGCGCCTTATGTTCTGTATCAGTTTATCTGTGAAAGTGTCTCTGATTTCCATGAAACCACTAGTTCAGTCTTGTAATATTCTCCTAAATCTAATAACAGATAATGACAGATGACATTTGCAGACAAGCTGGCTCCACACCAAACCAACCCTAAGTGCTTTATTACTTCTGTTCTGATAAGAGTTGGTTACTTTTGTTTTCGGGGAAGTTTGAAAAGTTTTGGCCTTACAACTTTACTGGATTAAAGGAATCCCAGCAGGAAGTTATAGTCAATAAATTAACTGGGTTTATGAGCAAAGTTGCATTAGAAAGAAAAACAACATAATACAATTGTAGCCATGTTAGTAGTGATACATTAACTTTTAGCATAATGTAGAGCCATCAACAGGTCCAAACTTCAAGCTGTCCAATACTTTGGTTTATGACCAAGTACCTGCAACACTAAGTGAACTCCTTATGAACTTAGTTGCACTTTGTCCGGAGTAGCCTACTAATTAGCCAGTATTAGCATGCAACCACGCTAAACCAAGATGACAAACATGCAGGGTGTGCCGTCAGGAGAGGCAACGAGACCAAATGTTTGGGGCACCCCAAAAAAATCTGGGTAAAGGGGTCCTGATGGCAGCTAATGTTGGCACATTTTGCAAAGACTGGAGAGAAAATCACTAACATGTTATATTTCATTCCACCAAATTTGTGGAAAACTAATGATATAATAAACTCAGGCTTTGTGCTTAGTGCTAATTAACAATTATTAGCATGCTAACACACTAATGCTGCCTTCAAATAAAGCTTATGAGCTCGTGGTTAAGAAATAGAAAGTCACGTAGTGTCGCATGGACACTGCTGATAGGCAACTGCATCTAGAAGCCACCGAGGCTAACAATTTAGCACGCTAATGAGCGGGTAAAGTAGTGCAGGAAATGCAAAGGTATAGGAAAAATGATTTCCCTCAGACATATTATAATTATCTGCCTACTGAAATTATTATAAAATAACTTTTTGTCCTCCAAAAAAATGTGCATCCATGGCCTCCACCATTTTCTGAAAACAACTCATGAACTCATGATGACTCTTCTTGTCAAAATAATAAACATGACCCTGATTGAGGGCAGCATAAGATGGCGAACATGATAATCATTCCTGTTTAACATCTGTGTGATGGCACCGTTGTGAGCATCAGATAAGGATTTGTTTTGTTTAAAGAAAGTCTAGTCCTGGGAGTAGGACTGTGTCACTGGTTAGACCAAACATGAAGAAAAACACGACTATGCCAACACTTAACGACGGCTTGTTGTCTGAGTCAGTGTTTAACCCAAATGCGGGGATCAAACTCCGGTCATAAGCCAGAGGTCAGCTCCCTCCACTGAACATCAGCGCCTGCTGCGGTGAAGAGAAAACTCTGCCAACAATCTAAATCCACTTGTGGTGTTTTGTGCTTTTATAGTTCTTTGTTTTGTTTTTTCTATCTGCCTTGAGAGCGTGGCCTTGACACAGCGGTCCAGCCTGATTGTTATAGTGGTCAGGCTGTCCTGTGCTTAAAGAGGATCGCTCCCATTACAAACAGAAGTGAAGAGGCCAATCAAAGTGCTGTTCCTGCCTGAGAACTTTATGTCAGTGCCAGACAGTGTGGTGTTTGGACACTGCGCACTGGGGGTTGGTGCTGGGATTTGGGAACGTACAAAAGGTCTCTTGAATCATCACATTGCTGCAGCTACAGAGAGAGAGAGACACTTCACTGTTTCTCTCCGAGTGATTTCTTTTTTTTCAAACGATCACTTCTACAGCTGCTTATTACCTTTGGAGAGGTTCGGTTGTATAAGCTGCAGCTGATTTCCTCACTGTCTCTTTTGGCCTTCTCGTGCTTGACACCCGGTGGGAGTTGATAAACACTTGCAGTTTCTACACAGCTCTGGGAAATAACCCTGTGAAAGAGGAACCATGCCCTCTTGTCGTGCTCTCGTTAGAAAAGATCGCCAAAGCACCACATGAAACACAAGAACACCACGTTTTTGTGGTGAAAGAATATGTAAAATAATACAGCCAGATGGCCTTCTGAATGCCACATCGCCTTGCTGACACTGAACACTGGGAACTTTCTAGTGGGGGCCTTTGTGCACAGTGCTGAAAGTGTGCATTCATTCTCACAGGAGAGCATCAGCTGCTGCAGGAAAGCAGGTCTTATCCTGCATTGGCAGAGTGCAAATTTATTCTTATTCTTAATAAATTTGCTTAAATGGACTGTTAATTGGGATTTGAGCTTGATAAATAAGAGATGAAATGCTGCAGCACTGATAACAGAGAACATCGCGTGCAAAGCGACATTTTGTTGAGACAAACGCATCCTGAGAAACTGTTTTTGACATGAAGAGCGGGGTTAAATCGGGCTGGATGTTAACAGGGACATTCAAGCGCGACCTTGCTGCTAATCAATAGCATCAGCTGGTTTGTTTTCAGTTGAGACTGTGTAGCTGGTGCCATGCTATTTTCCACACCAGGCTGGCCTCTTCGTGCTTAAATCTTAAATTGGAAACAAATGAAAAGTTGGCTTGTTATGGCTTGGATGTTCATACTGACTGTGGTGGTCTGCTGGTTTTCAGGGTTTGCAGTAAATTTCGAGTTCGCTGAAAGGAAGCTACCATCTTCTGGATAATGTACAAACAGTTGATGTCGCAATGAGAATATTTCTCTTGAAAATGGGTTTTATCAAGCGTAAAACCCACCGTGACACCACCAATTGGTTGTTAAAGTTTGTTATTACGGCTGTCGCGTCTATTTTTTTGGAGCCAGAGGTGACCATATTCAGATTAGAGAGTGGAGCTGGGAAGGATATCCTGATTGGATCTGACTGAGAACCCAAGGACAAGGCAGCCATTCCCTAAAACGTACCCTGCTTTATCATCTATTTTACTCTAAATGGTACGATAATTTAAAAGATGAACATCATGCTGCATTGTAGAAGACTTTAAACTAGCGAATAAGATAATAATCTTATCAGGAAACTGTTTACTGAGGTAAGAAATCAAGTAGGAAGAAGGGTCATTTTCTCATAAGCTTACATGCAATCGTACCTCTTTTTGAAACCAGTGGAGTTGCATAGAAAGAGTGCAGGTTTGAGGGACTTATTTTGACTTCTCTTTTCAGACCTGAAAGCTTCGACCATGTACAGTCAGTGGTCATAATGTCTTTCTTGAGCCGCCAAGGCAGCAGTGCAAATGTGACGCAACTTCTCTATTTCTGTCTTCATATACGCATTTATACATTCAACCTAACTGTGTATTACAAAAGCACTCTGCTAAGACTGCAGTACAGTAAGAAGAAGGCTGAGCTCACAAGCTACAGAGAAATCTGAACTAGTGTATCAGTTATTACAATTGTCATGTTTACACCATCATCCCTTCTCTGACTAAGATGTAATTAAAAGCCTTTGAGAGGCTGTGAAGAAGAATTATTTTGCCTGTGTGGAATCTCAGCAGGCTAAGCCAATAATTTGGCAGTTCGAAGCGTTCGAGCACTCTGCTGGTTCACTGTCTCGCTGGCGAGAGGCCCCAGAGTGTGCTGATGGCTCCAAGAAGGTGACACAATAATATTCAAAGTATCACAGACATCCTGTCGATGATGAACTGCAGCCCATTTTGCAGAGTAGACAACTCACTTGCCTCAGAAGAGTTACTTTCTGGACTTGTGTGCTTTTCATTAACATTTCTTCATTTGGGATTGGATTATATGTAACAGGAGGATTCAATATAGCGCGACGGCTTTTATTGAAGATCCGCGTCATCACAGTGGCAGACATCAGGCTGTCTGAGAGGCAGGGGCAGAAACAAATAAAAAGGGCACCAGCGCACAGAGATTCATGATGCATTTATGGTGACATATTTCCAAACCCTGGTTAAGATTAAAATTGTTTAATTATGTAACTGAGATTTAAAGTTCATGGACCACACCGCTGTACTAAAAACTTGCAGGGAACTATTTCAAGCCAAAGCATGTAATAGACCCGACATCTACTGTGTCAGTGCCACATTTTGCCTGAAATTGGCTTGAAATGTACAAGTTTTCATTACACGGTGAAGTTAGCTATACGACTTTCAAAATCGAGCTTGCTGAGAAACTTTTCGGCTCAAGTTCACAGTTTGGTTTTGGTGCCTAAAACTACTCGTCTGGGTTGAGGAGAAGATCATGACACGTGATGTAAACTAAGCACGTTATGTAAGTTAACTTACAGGATGTACACGAGTTATAATAAGTGACTCTGACTCTTGGTTTCACTTTGGACACAAACAGCAGTCTCCTGGGTGAAAGTCCATTGTTTGACCTATTCCACCACCCTAACTTCCTCCTTTTATGCTATGTTTGGGAGTGCACATACATACACAAGTGTACTTTCACACCTAGGTGAGGCAAACCGTGACACCAACATGGTGGACTGACAGGATGTGAGACTGAGCTGACTATGAACTGTTTAACCGTTTAGAGTCATTAACATAGGGGCCAACTAAACTCCTAGCATGCAGGGAGGCCTATATGGCACTGCTTGTGTTTTCTCCATTTTAGAAGCTGTGTTGCACATTCAGTGTTGAAAGATTTCAGAGCAACCTGCGACTGACAAAAACAAGCTCTTTTGGTGGAGGTAACTTTGATGGTTGGAGTTGCCCCGATGGATTATGTTGCAGCCCGGAGAATGAATAAAAATAGAGAGCCCTTCCGGTTTCCCCCATGGGACCTTATTTTGGAAAGACTTTGTATGGTAGTGAATGGAGAAAGGCAAATACCATCTAGTTTTGTGTGAAACCGCTCAGTGAACTTTACCATCTCGCTCAACACACATCACCAACACCAACATGGCCGCCAACTCTGCACAGAAAAGGTACTGAAAAAGATGAAAATCACATTAAATCTGTTCATACTGACAACTGCAGTCATGTGAAAGGAACGTTTGTCAGTTCTGTTTGCTGCTAATATACAGGACCAGCTCAATGAGGTTTAGGTTTAGGATTTTGGTGACGATCGACGAGACGACGTCACTAACGTGACTGCTGGCTGTGTTTATAGTCTTTATGATTACGTATTTTCACATTATTATATTTCATCAGTTTATGACAATGTACAACTTTCTCAAGATGAAAATTTACCTTTTAAAATTGATCATATGTGTGATTCATGGCACAATTCAAGCAGGATCGAAGCACTGGTTTCCCATCAACTACATCTGTCGTGAGCAAAACTGTTTGTAAGTTGCTTGTTTTTACCAACTGTGGGACTGAAACGATTCAGTCGATCACTTAAACCACAGCACTTATGTGCTTAAGGTATCCTTGATAAATAGCAGCTACCATGCTCAGATGAGGGCTTGAAAACTGTTTCTATTTTTTCTTTTCTACTTTATTGACGGTGATATGTTGTGGTTTCTTTCTAGTGACAAATGTACCAATTGTAAGTCGCTTTGGACAAAATGCCCTTAATGTAAATGTAAATGATCAGTTAGTGGATCAGAGAAAATTAATCCGCATAATTACAGTAATATTTCTCGCAAAAATACCCAAATATTCTCTGATTCAGGGATTTTTCCAATGTGATGATTTGTAGCCCTCCCTTGTTTTATATCATTGATTGTGATCTGCAATTTTTAAAAAAACATTTCTCTGACGATTAATCGACTAATCGGCGCAATGACAACAACCCTAACCAATGTCACCCAATGCATACTGAACCAAAAAAAAGGATCGAAGTGTCCTATATTTCATGCAGATGGAGCAGGATGCTGCAGACACCCCTCCGCCCCCCTCCCTATAAAACACCCGTATTTCATGTGCCATGCACTCTCCCTAAACGTCTCCGCAGTTGCTCGTGCCACCCCGTGAGATACATCATCTAAATGCACGGAGGCAACCTGAGGTGAATCTTGCAAGAAAACTCGTGCTGCTCGGTGCATTCGGGGACACGCAGCGCCCAATGAATGAGCGGCTGCTCTGACGATGCTCGCCGAGCGCTGCCGGTCGACACGCCCCCAGCATGGATACAACCAGCAGGAACAGGCGCTCAGGAGACACGCTCACTATGCCGGAGAGTGTTTGCGGCCGCGATGGGAGTTAACACAACCAAGTTTCTGGAGGTGCTGTTCCCAGCGTCGTTGCACTAAAAGAAAAAAAAAAAAAAAAAAAAACAAGAAAAAAGACATTGGCTTTTTCTTTTTTGATTTCTCTCTCTCTCCCTCTCTCTACTCTCTCTCTCTCTCTCTGAGGGGGCTTGTCTGCGTTTTTGTCCGAGGCGTTTCTCTCACAGGATGTTGATGATATTGGATAAAGCCGGGTAAGATCATAAAGTCAGTTCTCTCTGATGAGAACGACCTCCTCCTTCTCCTCCACCACCGCCACACAAAGGGAACCACGGAGCAAGTTTCTTTTTTTTTTTTTTTTCTCACGCGCCATCATTTTTTTTTTATTTTGTATTTTTTTTTTGTTGTTTTTTGGTGAATGTCATTAAGAAGCAGAGGGGGCTGTTTCAAAGACAAAATGGATCACTTTGCAGCAGAGTGCCTTGTTTCAATGTCCAGTCGTGCAATTGTCCACGCTCCTAAAGGGAATAGGGAGATTAAACCAGAGATCCCGTCCTCCTCCAAGAACGGGGAGGAAATCAAAGAGCCCCTGGTGAAAGACAACTCCTCTCTTTTTGTGGTGGCGCGGATCCTGGCGGATTTTAACCAGCAGCAGACTCCCAACAATGTTGCCGAGCAGGCAAAAATAAAGGACGAGAGCATGCCGAACCTCATAGATGATGGAAACTCTGCCACACCTACCACCATCTCCGATCCTTCGCTCAAACAAAGAGGCAAAAGATCGCGGGGTCGGACTGAGCAAGAGTCGCCTCAGAAAAAGCACAAATGCCACTATTCAGGTTGTGAAAAAGTTTATGGCAAATCATCCCACCTCAAAGCCCACCTAAGGACACACACAGGTCAGTCTTGATTGGATGCTGAGTGTTTTTTTTTTTGTCGCTGTGTTGCCTCGGCTGTGTTGAGAAGGGTCGAGGGCTGAGAATAAAAGAAATAAAACCGAGAATACAGATAAGAAGTGTGGTTTCTCTTTGACAGTCAGAGGAGGTGTGTGTGTTTCATATTCACGGATCCACCTTTTTTTTATTATTATTAAACGGATTAATCCTCACAAGCAGTGCAGTGAAAGTCGTTGCTTTGCTTTAATGATTGCATTGTTCCTCTTAAGTTGTGTGAACTTTTTTTTTTTTTTTTTTTGCGAAATGTCCTTTTAATTTCGGGTTGGGGAGGGGAGGGGAGTCGAGAATAGTGCCACTCCCACTCAAGTCTCCAAGCTTTGTCACTGCTTTTCCTCTTGCTTTGCACCCCCCTCCCTCCCTCCCTCCTCCTCCTCCTCATCCTCCTCATCATCCTCCTCATCATCATCATCCTCCTCATCCTCCCCTGCATTGGACAGTGTGTACAAAGCGAAACTGCAGTGTGCAAACGCAGAAAGAAAAGATGACACAGATCCTGCGCACGTAAATACAAAGAAAGTCAATGAGGAAGGAAGAGGGAGGGAAAGAAACGCTTCAGAATAAAGATGCGGGCATGCACACAGAAAGTTTTCAAGATCAGACCCGTCACACTGCAGATCAGCAGCAGCGTGATAGCGTTTGACTTTCCTCAAGGACCATACCTCCATGTTTGCTCTTTGCATTCCGCAGGAAAGGCGACAGAGAGAGGGAGAGAGAGGTGGTGGCGGTGGGGGGAAGATGTAGATGGACTCAAATTGGGGGGTTGATAAGAGCTGTGCAGTCGCCTGTCTGCCCAAAGCCCTTTGTTGTGATGTGCCACACCCCCGCTAGACAGACCGCCAGCTGATCTGGCCAGCAACAGACTCAGCTAGCTGAGCCTCGACTCAGGAGCCTCTCCTCAGCTCTGTGTGCTGCTGCTGCTGCTGCTGCTGCTGCAACACACTTCACACACACACACACATCAGCCTGACAGCACAGAAACAAAACATAAATCTCTCTGGATCGCATGAGAAAAACGCCTCGTGTGAACTTGACCCATATTTGAGTCATATAGAAAATGTCACTCTGCGGAGAGAGGCAAAGCGTGTGAGAAAGCACAGAAGTCACTTCTCTCTGCACAACTCATCTCCCCCGTTTGTCTTGATATTAAAAAAACCTGATCCGTCCTAGCAGAGGGTAGATTCTCATCTTGCTGCCTGCTAAGCTTTTTCCTTTTCTGCTGCCTTTGTCCTAAGATACACTCCCCCTGTCTGGCTCTGTGATTGGTCTGTGTCCTCATATCACCTATGCTTCAGAGGCGATTCAGATGGATGCCATATGTTACACAAGCAAACACAACCATAAGTAAATACAGGGTGATTGCCGTTGTAGATTGTGGATGCACCTGTGCTGGCATTGTATTTTATATATGCTTCTTGAAAATGTCATACACATTCATGCATCAGCTGCAGCCGGGTAGCTTGACTGCAGTGTCGGGAATGTAGCCCGGCTCCTGCATGTATACAAAATAAGGGTCTATAATGATCCGGTATCATTAGTTAAATCGCTCCCTCCTGTGTTTATTTTAGTGCAGTTTTATTCCTGTCAATCAGCCCTGCCCTCGTCTCTTTCCTTTCTTTTGGGATACGTTCCCGTGCCTGGCTTTCTGATTGGTTTGTGTCCTATAATTTCTGATAATGAGAACGATTTCTGCTTATTTCATTGGATAGCCTGTCACAGAACGTGAGTCATCTCTTGCCTCGGCCAAGCTTGCAGCAGCGCTCGCAGAGAGCCAGCCTCCAGCCCCTCCGTGTGCTTCCCTTCAGCCCCCGACCATGTGTTTTTAGAGCAGTTTTATTGCTCTGTATTAGCCCTGCCCTTGTCTCTATGCCTATTAAGAGTTTCCTCTCGCCTGCCTTTCTGTTTAGATATGCTCCCGCGTCTGGCTTGACGATTGGTTTGTGTCCTATAAATTCTGATAATAATGACTCTTTCTGCCTATTTGATTGGATAGTCCCAGAATGTGGGTCATCTGAGTTCAGGCGGGCTGCCTCAGCCTTGCAGTGCTTTCACAGAGCCAGACTCTGGCAGTGTGCTTCCCTTCAGCCCCGACTAGCAGAGTCAGGAGAGAATGGATTCCAGCCCAGTCAGCCGCGGCCAAACACCGCTATCTAATTGAGGGGGGAAAACACTGTTATAGACACTGAACAAAGAGCCAGGCACAAGGCGTCCTCACTTGACTTCTGTAACGCCCAAAGCCTCATCATCCCAGCTTCTGCAATCCTGGTGTGTGATTTCTCAGAGCTCAAGAGGAGCTGAAACCTGAGCTACATTGTATTTCTCATGAAATGTCTACAGCACGCGAAGAAATCAATCCCATTACTAGCTCAAAATGAACTTCAGTCAGTAGTCGTGTCTTGTGAGAGGCATCAGAATTTTTATTTTAAGCCCTAAAAGAATAACTACAGTCAAGCAAGTTTGAAAAAACAAATTAAATTCAGCATCTTTATACTTTATTTTGCAAACTCCTGAAGCACTGTGAAGTGTCAGGCACGCCAATTTGCATACAACTGAGCCATGGAGATAGTTTCAGCTTTTTTTGTCGAGGTTTTAAGAAGTTAGTCTCTTTACAGAGGTGTTTATGCAACGAGAAGTTCTGATCAAGAAGTCTTAATGGCTGGATTAGACTAGACGTTACATAGTTCCCCCAGGAAGTTGAGATCACAGTGAAATCTCGCTTGACCTTTGGTCAAATTTGCACAAAAGTTGCTGTGATTGGACAAAAATTCAAGGTCCTGCTGAATTCGCAGAAATTGGTGAGCGCAGCATCACAACTTCCCGGAGGGACTGGTTAGAGATGTGATCAGATCGAGCCTCCAGTACAGGCACCAGGCTTTGAAGCCTATTGACATAGTGGCCAAACTGTATAATTACAACGTCACGTGATGCACTGGGGCCCACAAAGACTTTTCCTATAAGCTTACATTGAGAAACAGGCAAGTAAAAGTAAACAGTGGCTACATTTCTATGAGCAAACCCCCACAAAATAAGTTGTTTGACTGTCAAGTGGTACTCATTCAGTTTGAGAAATCTTGCGCTCTTTAGAAAGCATTAGCATTAGCATTAGCTCAAGTTGGCTGGTTGATTTTCGCGTCTGTTGCTAGGTCGTTACTAAGGGGTTTCATTACATATGGGTCTATTGCAAGCTCCCAGTAGCAGCACTGGGCTTGGAAACCAATCTGTCTTAGTGGCCAAGCCGCGTAATTACAGCATCACGTGACTGTAAAACACTGAATACATATTTGTGAAGTTCACTGATGTAGCTAGTAGCTTAATCTCTCCATGGATTTTTTTTTTTTTTTCCCAGCAGATATTTTAGTTACAACTAGATTGAGCCAGCAAGGCAGGTTTATATATGTGGTATTTATTCAGTTTGGGAAATCCCATGATCCTTAGAAAGCATTAGTGTTAGCTCAGGTTGGCTGGCTGACTCAACAGGGACTACCTCTCTGTTGCTAGGTTGTTACTAAGGGTCGGATTACTTGCTGGAGCAGATTTTATTACATATCTACCGACATGACTGATTTGTTTTCCAGTTATTAGTCAGACCCCAATGTTTTTCAGGGAAACACAGATGACACCAGCAAAACGCTTATATATTGCCCCACATTATGAATACAATTTGATTATATCTATTATTTAGTTGGTTACCATTCTATAATCCCAATATTACACTTGTGGGTGTGATTTATTGTTATTGGCACGACAGTGAAACGGTCAGGACGGAGACCCCAACCCTCTCATGTAATGATACTTTAATAAAAGTTCAGTTGCAGTGATCAAAGCATAAACACAATATATATTTTAAAAAAAACATCAGCAGTAATTCAGGAAACAATGTGATCAAGACCTTTCTATTGGAAACTACGCAGGAAAAACTGTCCAGAGCGAATTCTTTGTATTATTTCAAGTATCTGGGACCTCTGTCTCTTTAAAGGCATTAAAAAGTTCCTGGTCCCTCAAGTGGTGACGTGGGTTTATTTAAGGTCTCTTCTCAATGCACAGTTGTCTTCTCCGACACTGGGATGTAGCAGACATGAGAGTACGCGCTGAATTTAAATTGCTCATTATACTGCATTGAGTTTGATGGTGAGGAATCCAGCGCAGTTTAGGGGTCTAAGGTTACCAGACAGCTTTTGTCTGATGTCCCGGTGTGGGAGGTGGGGCTTTTTTCCCCGACACATATACTTATCCCGCAGTATGGAAAATGCAGTAACACAGATGTACAGACGAACTCTGTTCCTGATGGAACAAATGAAGGCTGTATAAAAGAAAGCGGTTGATTCTTTCTAAGGATTTCCTTCAGCACCAGTTGGTTTCTTTTCAGTCCGGCTTTTTCAACTCTTTGTCTTACGCTGCGTAACCGACTCTAACGATGAAGGCCCACTTTCCCAAGAGGTGTCTTGTGGTCCTGGAGTACATGGTGTTCTCTGTGAAGCCTCATTACTCTGCTCTGTTCATGTCATGCAGACTGCCATCTCCAAAGGAAAGATGGCCTCTGACAAGCTCATTACAAGTCATGTCTTCTTCTGAAAGAACAGCCCGGGCCTCCTGTGCCCCCCACAGCTGGGCCTCACAAAAGGCCATCTTGTCATCTTGTCCATTCGAAAGCTATTGCAATCACCAGGAGGAACAGGGTCAATGTTTCTCATAGACAAAGAGCCTAATGACATATTTTACAGTTGGTTTGATGTTTTGTCTGGATTTCTTTTGTGTTCGACTGGGGGTACCTCTAATACTGTGAGATGACTGTAAATCCCCGTCCTAAAAATTAAGTGGCACCACCTGGCAGCACAGTCCCACTGCCATATAGACCCAGTTATTCATGCATGCTTTCTATTTTCAGCCGAATAACTGTGGTTAATGACAGTTTTTTAAACGTGAAATTATCCCAAATTCCACATGGAAAAAAGAAGCAGGAGTCTCTGATTATATATGCTGCGTCCCTGCCAGTGGTTTTATATTTGGCTGCAGTGCTACACAGAGTGCACAGTGTTCCTGTGTGGCTGGTGATGAGGTAGCAGGGTGGAGATGGGGTTTTCCTGCTCTTGCTGAGACTGACCTTGGCACCGCATCGGGTAAAAACTCTACTGGGGCACAAGAGGTCAGTCTGTCTACCTGCCCCACAGCAGGATTTCCAGCATCCCACCCAGATGAGCCATGTTTCTCCTGATGGCTAATAAACTGATGACTCTTCAGTCAGGAGACGCTCAACAGTTTCCATTTGTTCTCATTCGGGTGACATTACAGATGTTATGTTTTTAGCCATGCCAGCACTGTGTATGTCAGACTGGAATATTTCAACAACTTTGTGATGGATTACCATGAAATTTTGTGCAGACATTCATAATTCCCTAATGACTGTGGCTGTCACTATGAGGGTGACATTTGTGGTTTTGACCGAGGTGTCCCAACAGTGTGCCACAGAAATTAGGTACATGTTCCTTTCTGGATGAATTGGAATAACTTACGCGATCCCCTTTTCATCTAGTGCCAGCAGTAGGTTAACATTTTAATTGGTCCAGTGGTTTACGACAAAATACCTCTAAAACTAAAGATATTCACATCAGGCTCAATTAGGAGTGTGATGGAACGCAGCTGATCCGTGATCCATATGGATTGCACCTTTCGTTCGGCACACGTGAACTGCATAGTAATGCCAAAAGGTAGCTGGCACAATGTGAAATTCAGTTTTACTACCACCAATATGTTTAAAGTAATGAAATCACACTGAAATCTCGATGCAGAGTTGCAATGAAAAGATATACATGATAATGATAGAAGTGCTCTGTGATTAAAAGCTGTTCTTTTTGCTCATCTGAAAAACTGATTGGATGTGTGACCCAAAAACGGTGACACAACTCACACTGTGAATTTTGTGATCTGTTGCATCCCTAGCTTTAACCATACTATGTATTTAGTGGTAATTAGCAATGTTAGCATACTAACCTGCTAATGCTGCTATAACTAAACCTCTTCATGTCAACAATATCATTGGGCAGTAAGGCCTTAAAATATCTATATAGCTTTATTGCAATACACTATATATGTCTCAACATTTTGAAATGTCATCAAAAGCACTTCATTAATGCTGGGATTAAGCTTCAAATCTCAACATTTTTGACCAGATACCTCAATATTAATACTGTGACAATATTTGTACCTTCACAAAACATCAGCACAATCAGATTTGTGATAAATAATCAGCAGTAAGACAATACCTATGCCATATCACAATATAATGGCACCCAAAATATGAGATAGTATATAACCTGATATCATGATAATGATATATATCGTATATATTGCCATGCCCTAATTGTCATTGTTAGCATGCCGACATTAGCATATTAGCTCAAAGCACCAATGTGCCTAACTACAGCCTCACAGAGCTGCAGACTCTTAATCTTGTCATAATTTACTGATGCACAAGCTCTAGCATTGTCTTCTGCCATCAGATAAGACTTTTCCCTAAAAGCAGCTCTTGTGAATGAAATCTGGTTGGCTCATGAAGGCCACGTTTACAATGCAGTGTGTGTCGAATGGAAACAAGGTATTAGTTAAATCTACTTGATCCACGGGATGTAAATAAAACCAAAGTGGAGCCGCCATCTTGTCTGTTCTAATCCTCTGCCGCCCCATGAAAGACTTCTCTGAGGCGTGTGCTGGTGCACATGCTGCCCATATGCTATCCTATATGTGCACATGTAAAGCTGACAGTTCCTCAGTAATGTTGGAATATAAACCTGATTTAACTGTGATTAAGCAGCCAAGCATGCATGGTGGACACTGAAGGCTCCTGTCAAGCAGTTCCACGTCGCTTTCAGTGGCCCACAGGGCTCATGTATTCTTTAGTTAGCTCTGGAGTACTTTTATAAAAGCTGCTCTGTCTATTCCCCCAGCAGTCCCTCCCACCCATATCCAGCTTGCAAAGCAAAATAGGTGCTCGAGCGTGTTGTGTTGCAAGGCCGAGCCCGGGCCACGGCTTGTGGCGTGGTGTTGATTACCGGCGGCAGGAAGAGAGGGATACAGACCTGTGGAACACTGTGAAAAACCGCCTACCGCATCTCGCATGCAAGGGAGGGATCTGCAGTACAAAGCCGAGGAATATACAGTGCGGCAGGGTGGGGGTGGGGTTAGATACTAGGATATTCACTGTCAATGCCCTCCATTGATGTAGGTCATATATTCAGCTGCATCTGCAGCTAATCTGATTAACGTTTGAAGGGCTGTGACCTATGCAGCAGAGAACACCCCTGTCAGCCCGGCACTCACAGGGTCCCCGTCTAAAGAGTTAGACTCTGACTGTGTCCACTGTGTTGTTTTTAAGTTCAGCTAGAAGAAGGGAGGGATGGCTGAAGATTACTGTGGAGCTAATGTCAGAGGGAGTGTTGTGTCTCTAGCTGGGTGTTTATGTTCCCTACGGTATGTAAGGTGTGTCCCCTTTCTCAGCGTGATAAATCAGACTGTGGCAGACCACGACACACGGGGGTGTGGTCCTCAGCACGAGATGAGGAGTGTTTTTGTGGTGTCTTGGGGGAAGGAAGGCATAATCATTTTCTGCGAGACATGAAAATATTTCTCTCCAGCTCGCCCTCAGAGTATCAGGTACAACATTGGACAGCTGGCACTATCTCCAGCCTGTATCTGCTCTTATCGCGGGGCCTCTCAGGAGCTAGCAGGGCTATGGCTCTTTGTTCAGCGCTGGGTAGTGAGGCACGTCAGTCTCATATGAGCTATAGTGTCAGACTCCATCAGTGGAATGAGCTGGCATTGTACTGCGTGAGTGAGAGTCACGGATGATGGGGCATCCCTGCTCCCACCTGCTTCTGTTAACTGTAAACACCCACTAAAGGCTGCAGCTGCTTGAACGTCCTTAGTTAACCAGAGTTTAGGATAAGGAGGCTTCCTGCAACGCAGCAAGGCTGCAGGTTGTTTTAGCATGCACTCAAGGCTGAAAGAGAGTGCCCACTCTAACTAATTGAGGCAAATGTGATGAGCTGGTCGATGCAGGCGAGCCATCCCGGCCTTTCCCTTAAAGAGTTAAGGGGATGAAGTAATGTATGGCTGAGTGTGTGCTGGAATCAGACGGTCACACTCGACCCCACTCCATGTCTCCAGGTGAATGTCAATCGCCCTGTGCAGCGCAGACTGAGGAGAGTGAGTTACGGTTAGTACGCATAGGCTGTCTGATTGAAATGCATTACAGGAGTGCCTCTCCTGCTGGGAGCGAGGCTGCCGCTATTGTTCACAACCCGACAGCTATAGGCCCACAAGGGGAGCTAGGCTATTCAACGGCAAAGCAAGGCTCCTCTCAATAAAAACAAAAGATGATAATAGATCAAATGCTGCATGTTTTCGGAGCTTTCTCCTGACAGGCTCGAGCTTGTCCTCATCACGAGCACCTGACCCACCCAAGGGTCCTCTTTCAGTGCTCCTGCAGAGTTTTGTGTGCGCAACAAACTCAGAAGACATGTTTTGACTGAGCGATTTTCTCGGTTAGCTGACTCCTCTCGCACTGAGCTAATTTTTCATACACAAATAGCCACGTAAACAGTTGTTCTGATCTCAGATGTGTTTCGAATCAAGCAGTGCCTTTTTTTCTCCTTCCTACAGACCGCAGAACCTTCTAAGCCTTTGTTGTTATTTTTGCTCAAGCGAAGCCTGCGCATGCTGCTGTGTGAACTAGAAAAGACGAGCCACAAACGCCTTAATGTATATGCATTGTTCTGCACACACATGTTAGTGTTTATATCTGCTTGGCATGTGATGGTGCGCGTCGTAGGAGCGGCTGGTTAGGTTAACCCTGTCTGCTCCGGTGGTTTCATGCTTATGAAGGACTCAGCAGTCAGTCATTTTGGTATTACCTAAAATCCCGTGAATGGTTGTCTGCTGGCAGAGTAGCCGGCTCCTGGTTGGTTACAGGTCAGAGTATGTTGTAAACATGCAACCAAATTACAGGATTGCACTGAGCCCTACCACTGGAGTTAGTGGTACCCCTCTCATTTCATGATGCCAAGATGACTGTGCCACTGAGCCAGCACTGAAGTGAGGTAGCTCCAACTCTAATGAGCTGTGACCTACAGTCTGACTCCAGCTTTACTTTCCCTTCTCAAGCTTTGTCCGCGCAGGTTTTTAGTGTGCACCTTGTTTTTGTTCTCAGCTCTGTAAAAAGATATTTCCTGTTCAGGTTCTCACCGCACAGGCAGAGCAAAGTTAACTTCAAGGTGATCTCTGATGTATCCACAGGAACTGTGTTCTTTCCCCTCCTCACCTTGCAGAGCTATTTACTCTAGCTCTCTTTTGGCAGGCTCACGTGGACATTTTCAGCTGTACACTGTGTGAATTTGGCCCATGCCTGAGGACACACCAGGAATGTTATCTGCTCTTGTTTGAAATGCTGGTAGCTGCTGTTGGAGCAGGTGACAGAGTTGAGCTCCTGCGCCGCTGCTGCTCACGTCAAAAAGGAGATTTGATCTCGCCTTTGTGAGCAGCATCTCTTACACCAGGGAGACGGACTCGGATTCCATTCCTCTTAACCATTTCTGCAGTCGAGCTTCTTAGATATGAATGAGAGAGGGAGAGGAGCAGAGATGAGCTGTTTATTTACTGACCCAGTGGCCTCGGAGAGAACAGTTATATAACAAGAGTACCTGTGACATAATCGCATCTCCTTGGAGGGGGGACACTAGTGCTTAGTAGAGGTACAGTTTGTGTGTGCATGATGTAACTCACTTAACGGGTAACTGGGTCACTGTGTTCGTGAGGGAAAAGCTTCCCTCATTACGACCCCCCCCACCCCCGCCCGCTCTCACCCTCTGCAACCGACACATTCTGAGAAAGACAAACCACTCCCTGGATGTGGACGCTGCCAGAGATGGGATAACCAATCGGCGGGGCCTGGCGTCACGATCGCCACGGCGCCCCGCTGTGACAGCACTGGAGCTAGATGGGAACATGAGCAGGGTAAGGGGAGTAGCTTGCAGCTTTCTTCTTGCGACAGAGATGCTGAGTAATAGCTGCAGTCTATTGAAATATCTCTGGGAGAGTGACATCCTCCCGCCACACAGGCGATCATCATTTCCTCTCAGGATGAAGGAGTTTGTTCCCTGAAAAACCTCCTGATTGTTTCCAGAAGATTTCTTCTGCCCTCATGGAAATCCTCATGTTACAAAACAAAGCAGACAATTAAATGGGGCATTGCATTTGTTTTCTTTATGTAAGTGAATCTCTTCAGGCTGACATTAAAGCACGCCTTTTCATACCAGTGACCTAAATGCCTAACAGCAGTGCAGCATGAGGTGAAAATGGCCGGCGTGTCTGTTTATCCCGCATTTTCTCAGAAGTCAGGGAGCTCTAAATAATTTGACGCATCTCGATGAGTTGAGTTGGATACCTGATGCTTCCACTATGACTGCATTACTGTATCAGGGCAGTTAGACTGGATATCTCAGCCTAGCTCTCTGGTGTCTGGTTAAATATTAATGTTGTTGGATCCGTTACGCTGGTTATTGAGCCTTAAGCAGCCCGCAGAGCTTAGCTCTACTTTTTAGCCAATAACTCAGTTTGCAGTGCCAGGTGGCAACACAGGCTGCTTCTCTTGCTAATAAGGTATGAAATCAGACTATCACGAGTCTCTTCAATCAGATTAGTGCCTTAAAAGTTAAACTACCTCCTTTCCTCATGGGTGTAATCCAGGATGTGTAACGGGGTCAAACATCCATGGCCTCCTCCTTTTTATGAATTTCCACTCTAACTCTGTGCAGGGCAGATGGATTGTTTCTCTGTGCGTGAACTTTTGCAGATAACAGTGTAGACGTTCTGTCTGTGTGCACATGCAAATGTCTATATGTCAGTTACAGAGTTCGAGCCCTGTAGTAGCCCGCAGGACCTGTTGTGGGCAGGGCTGACTGATTTTGTCTGGAGCTGAGGTGAGGCGTCAGAGGCAGGAACACAGACCGGGCTGTCTAGACTTGCTCTGTCTGTCTGCATGTTTTGTAACCATGCAGTATAGGGGGGTGGGGAGGGACCGAGACTAGTCGTGCACAGAGTTCTTGTTTTTGAGACTCACTGGCATCAGGTAGCATAGGAGTGTTTGATGCTGAACAGCACTGTTTCCATTGTGGCCCTGAGGGAAGCCGCAGAACAAAGAAAAGCATTTGGCAGGCCTGTTCTTATGTGCTCATTTGTCATGCCACCTATAAACATTCACGCATCTCCCCATCTATTCCTTTTCATACCTCAAATCCCTGGCATGGGCTTGCACATGAAGAATGATCATTCTTATTCTCAGGAAAGAACCATAACATGAAAGGAATGCGTCCTGCCCTTCGCTATAGTACTGCAATGTCACGCTGGTAAATTTAGATGCTGGATGTGGCTATTGTCAGGCAGAAACTCACTGAAATGGAACTAAACAGAGTACAGTATTAGACATGTTGGGCAGTAGATGCGGAGCGCTGCATTCAGGCTCCATGCACACTGTTTCCACATCAGAATGGAAGGAAACCACAAGATATATAGTACCATCTGGCTTTGACTAGATTTGTGTCAAAGCCCACTTTTTTATTGCCTGATGGAGGGGGGAAGGGTGTAATTTCCCATGTGCCGAGTCACAGATAGTTGCATGTTGGAAAATGGGCTGGGTAACCATTGTGAGCCTGATTAGCATCTGGAGCTTAGATAATTAAACTGTGTCTGCTCCTCCAGCACAGCGCCAATTTTTAGGTGATTTACCCCCAATTCCCTCGGCTCACGACAGCCATTTCTGTCCCGATTTTTTAATATTTTGAAGATGTTTTCTTTAGCTACCTATGAGACCCAGAAGTAACCTTGACATCATTGTTCCCTGATGACTCAGAGGTTACTATGTACAAAAAAACAGCACAGTCTTGTTCTGCAAGCTGGGTCTTATAGATGAAAAAATGTTTGTTTGCTGTGCTTGGCAGTGTTTATGACTTGTTAACCTGTAACCACCCCACAATGAGTCACATCTCTCACTTTGATGAGCCACTGGGTGCTTAGTGTGCACCAGATTTCCCATCAGAGTGTTTTTATTTGCTCTAAATGATTATAAACAGTCCTACAACGTAAAGCACTTATGGGCTGATTCAACACGAGACAACAAGATTATAATTTTAGATTTTCACTTGCATTTTGATTGTGTTGTTCCAACCTTTCAGCAGCCATTGGCTCCCATTCATTTCATAGGTGTAATCCTTAAAATAATAAGTGCATAAAGGCAAGTATTAGAACAGTATATAGTCTCAGATCATGATATTGATATGTTGCCATGATGCTGACATGTTGGGTCATGTGACCCACTAAATACACACAGTAGTGTTTTGCCTACTGGCCCCGCCCATGAGTTCAGAGCTCGTAGACATCTCATTGTGATGATGTCACAGAAGTTTTTCAAATATAAATCCTCCATGGATCAAAAACCAATAATAGAAGGAGACAGAATTCACTTTGTTTGCAGTCTGAGGTGTCCTCTCAACAGTTGTATAGGCTGAAGGAAGAAGGTTTTTGGGGTGCGGGGGGAATTTTTTTTGCTGCAATACCGCGAGTGGCCACAGGGTGAAATTGGAAGAAAAGCTGCATGCTGCTGTCACTCAATAGAAAAATATATTAAAATAAACCTGCAGTGTGTCAAAGTTACTGTTGCTTTGAAAAGGAAGGACTGGTTGGTCATGGATTGATTTGAAAGCGTGCCCTGCAAATATCACACAACAAGCATACAGCTTAAAAAATAACAGCAGCTGTGATGTTCGCTGATTATTTTTGAGTTCTACCCCACCTCAGGTTTCACATCCCTGCAAGTAGATTTTCATATCAGACTGAAATCAGCAGAAAACTATGACTGCCTGGAATGCTTGAACACACATCAGAGATAAGTGTGGTGTATTTAAATAAAAGGTCAGACGTGTGTGCGCTTAAACATGCGAAACATGGGAAAACTGTGCAAAAACACGTAGATAATAGTCAGCAGCAAGTAAATAATACAAACTAAATTAAAACATTAGTGTTCTTAATGATTTAACACTTGTCATCTCCCCTTCCCTCTGTGTGTTTCAGGAGAACGGCCTTTCCCATGTACCTGGCCCGACTGCAGTAAGAAATTTGCCCGCTCCGACGAGCTGGCCCGCCACTACCGCACCCACACGGGGGAGAAGAAGTTCGGGTGCCCGCTCTGTGACAAGCGCTTCATGCGCAGCGACCACCTGATGAAGCACGCCCGGCGCCACTCAGATTTCCAGCCCGGCATGCTGAAGAGGCCCCACGGCGGCAGCGGCGGCGGCGGCGGCACCACACGTCCCAGCTCCCTCAGCGACTACAGCCGCTCGGACGCCTCCAGCCCCACCCTCAGCCCCGCCCTCAGCCCAGCCAACTCGCCTTAAACTGAAACCCTGTCGCACTTTCTGCCTCTGACCTGGGAGGCCTGTGTTTTTGTCATAACACTTGTGTTGCACAGTTGTCAGCAACCCCCCCCCCGCCCCTTTGCTATTCCTGCGCTTGCTGTGGTGTACCATACTGTACATAACTGCTTATTGTAGTGCAATTACTCGTGTGATCCTAAAAGAAGGTAATGCCTTTCCCAGATGGCAATATTTACATTCTGTACCATATGTCTGTATTTTTTTAGCTTCTGATCATGGCTAGTTGTCCAATGTATGTTTGCAGTCAGCTAAACAAGGTTTAGAAGAAGAAAAAACAGACACCCTGACAAGTCTTATCAAAATGGCTCTTTTTTTTTGTGTTTTTCTCTGTTTTTTTTTTTGTTTTTTTTGAACGGGTGAGGAGAGGGGCCACACACACACACCTCAGGATTGAAGACAGTTGCTATTTCTGTAATACCACAGTACTTCACAGTACTCACATTGACTGCACAATATACTCATCACTTTACTCTGAAATTCAACAGGGGTTGAATTTTACGCCCTGCTCAGGGATGGCCTTGTTAGCTTGAAAGAATGAACATGGTGAAGAGAGAGAAACATACAGTACATATATAGCAGCCTTACACTCAACACAATTTGCACTCTGTTTTTTTTTTTTGTTGGTTTTCACGCTCGAGGAAACTCGCTCTGCGGTCACACGGTCAATCGTACACAGAACTCTGTTCCCCCCTCGGGTTTCATATGTAATGTAAATGCTGTGTGTTTAAGAAGAGAACCCACCTCAGTAAACACAAAACAGCTGTTCCTCCGCCGCAACGTTAATATTCAGTTGCTGTGACATTGGGTGAAATATGTGTTTCATTACACAGCGCTGTGCAGTGTATACTGTGTAAATCTGCATTGTGGGAGGATCGGGATTATATTGGGTTGACAGGTTTTATAAATATACTCTGTCTAAGAAACTTTCGACCCTTTAAATAGAGACGGTTAAGTTTCAAAGCAGCTGTTTTTCTTTAAAAAAGAAAGCGCTGTATCATCAGCCGAATGGACACAAAGGGACTTTAGTTGAAACAATGTTTATCCTCTCTCAAGCACATAGGAAAAAGTACCAAAGACAAGAGTGAATGAAAGCTTTCTATTCAGTCTTGTAAGCCGCCCTTCATTGAGGCCTGGGGCTGGTGTTTGGCAGTATCACAGGTAGAGCCAGACAGCCGGCTCACTTCCCTCCTCCTGCCTTCGCCTTTTGTGGCCTCCCTGGAGGAAACAGCTGCATCCCACAAGAAGCTATTCACAGCCCGCAGGAGGAGTGCTAACATGCCACTGCTGGGGAGTCCTGCCTCACCCATCTGGCTCTACCTGTCCTGCCAGAGAGCGGTGAAGCTCCGAGCCTCCCAAATTGCGTAACGTTGCTTAACTCGGGGGGGTCAAATGTAGGCCAGAGAGTGTCGGGCACAGCCGGGGCTGGGCTGAGACATTGTGGATCACCGAGCGAACAAAGCAGCTATCTGCAATAGACAGGCAAGAGAGGGCAGGTCCTGATAAAAGAGGAGAGGTTTATCACGAGCTGAGCAGTACAGAGGAGGAGACACCAAGTCGCAGACACCCCCACCTCCTCCTTCCTCCCTCCAACTGTAGAAACCGTGAGCGGAAAAATGGCTGTAATTAGTGGCTTGATTCAACCTGTGTGATAAGACAGAAAGAGATGAACAACAGTACTACCTAGACGATGCTAGCAGCGTGGGTGGGATGTACCATCCTAAGCACAGGGAGAAATCCTCTACTACTACTGCTGGAGAGTCAAAATTTCACAATGCCAAGGAAAAATGTTGCTCCAAAATTCACTCAAACAGCTGCTTTCAAACTTCTCGCTCGCAAAAAGAAAAATCAAGGGGGCTTTTAAACTGTTGTAACATTTGAACCAAAACGAACATATCAGCAAAGTGCAGCGCTCCACCAGCCTCACGTCGTCCTGCCTATGAAGCTCAGATGTCCCGTGAGAAAGCTGACTTGTGTTTCTAGACAGACATGCCTCAATAAGTCAGGCAAAAGGCACAGTAAAACCTTCCATGGAAACGGGCACCACTATCAAAACTGCTGCAGCCCCCGCCAGTCTGTGTTATGCCTACATTTTCTTTTAATGCTTCGGCCGGAAATAGTCTCATCCATGTATCTGGTCCTGTCAGACCCCTCCAGACTGTTGTCATCATGAATCGCATGTGTTGGCTTCGTCCTACCCCTGCAGTCCTGCGCTTCACACTATATGCATGCTAACAACTTTGCCTTTGGAAGCGTTGAGGGTTTTTCTGAGGCGGTCTGGCAGGTGTAAGTTCATGAAAGGCAGGCCTTGTCCCTCGTTTTCTTCGCAGCAGCCATCTCTCTTTAAAGTTGTGAAGAATCAGCTCTGTCACATCCTCCAGAAAGAAAACATCCCTTATTTAGATCGAAATGCAGTAGTTTCCTCAAAACACAACCCTCTGTAAGATGTTAAAATAGTTTCCAGGCTGCGAGATGACACTTTGAATGCCACTGATCAGCAGCTCTTAGTGAAAAGAAGCACTGAGAGGGTTTTTTTTTTTTTTTACGTTTACCATTTCTGAAAAAGAAAATTCAAATTGCTGTTGAGCGGCTTTTTCGTGGTTTCAATCCACGACTTTTCTTTTTCTTTTTGGTCAACTTTTGACTCGATTTGTAGTGTAAACAGAAAAAAAAAAATCTCAGTAGCTCACCCTCAAGCATGTTTAGTTAATCACTTCTTAATCCATAATCTGCACATTTACCTCAGGGTCGACATCCGCAAAGCAGATGTGGGACAGTTTGTGGATTTTGTTCTAACACCAGTTGCTGCACAGAAATGTCTGCCAGCCCCCCCTCCCTCCCTCGTCCCCCCTCCCTGGTGTTCCTGGGTGCTTCGTGCTCACTGCTGGTCAGTGTCCGACCACACTGGAAACACAGGAACGCCTCCGAACGGGGGCCCAGCTCCTGCCTATACTGTCTTCATTACATCCTGCAGTCCTGCCTTATAGTAAGCACTGGGCACTGGGGAGCTGTTTTCAGTGAAACGCCCCTTTAAACACCGTTGTTTGACCCTTCGTGCCAGTGGACTTACAGTAGGCGACAGGAACATAAAGCGACTGTGACCGTGTAAACAACCCAGTCTATCCATCCATCCAGACTGCACCGGTGACATGTAGGCCTCCACAGGCAGAGTGTCTCATAACTTTTATTCTCACTGTATCAAATCTACTTGAATAATTCAAAACAAAAGGCCATTGAACACAGTTTTGTACATGTCCATTTTTACTGTACTTGCTTTTGTTGTCAAATGATAATTAACCTCTCTGGAGAAAGGTGTACAGTATGTTTTTTGATTTGTTTTGTTGTTTTTTTTCTAGATTTTCCATTGTCTTCAGGTCATTTCAGCAACTCTTTTCGAATTTACCGCAGCATTAAGGATGACTGTTTGTGTCGGGGCTGTTTGAAAAGCACCATACTCTGTTCGCAAAAACATCATTTTAAGCCCCATTAACGGGGTTCACCCCTTTAATCAGAACAGCTACTTACTCTGTTGATGTCAGGATGCAGGTTACTCCAGTTAGCCTGTTATCCAAAAGATTCCTCCAAGTCATAAACTGAAAGGATTGTTCGGGGTGATGATAAGAAAAGGAAACTTCCTGACCTCTTATGTACGACAATTTCAGATGGAGTGACTCATTTTCTTTATTACTTTAGATTCTTTTGAACGTTTTCCATAAGAATAGAGACCACAGCATTGTGAGTTAGCAATGTAGTCATGATTTTTATTATTATTATTATTATTGCTTTTTTTGTGTGTCTCATATGAAATGTTTAAGCTTGTATATTTTTTTTTTTCTCAAAAATCATACCTCTTGAAATATGTTGTACCTTCATATCTTTTCAAAACATCCATCATGTAGCTTCGCTTGACGAGTAGCACAAATAATCGGTGGTTTTATTTGCCCCTACTTGAATGAAGAAGGAAAGAAAGAGACTTTTTTTCTGTAAAAAAACAAACAAAAACAAAACACTGGGCTACATTTTATATAATCATCCCATGTTGTCAGGGTCGTGCACATCCTCGTAGATTCAAAAAGTAATCTTTCCAGGAAATAAGAAAAACCTTATTTTTTATTATTTTATGTTTCCAAACAAAATATTTAATGCGTCCCTTCCCTACTGAGCTCCACATATTTGTCTTGGTTTCAACTTTTTCTATGTGAGGGATGATGTCAGCTGTAAATTACTATCAAACTACAACGTCAGCATTTTTTAATCCAACTTTACGATTGTAATCTCAGTAAGATTACAGATTTCAACATCTGTTAGAGACTTTAAACGATGACAAAATGTAAATGCAAGGTTTCTACAAGATGCCGACCGTGTACCAGTTAATATCTTTTTCTGCTAATTGTAAAAAAAAAAATATATATATATATATATATAAATGAAAGTGAATTGATTGTTGCCTAATATGTAAAGAACTAACAGTCTTCATGAATATATCACTGATCAGACAGTCTCAACTGAAATCTTCATGAGTGATCTCAGCGTACAAGCATGATCGATGCAATTGTGTGCCAAAACTATAATGGAAACTTCATAAAGATGATGTGGGTAAAAAGAAAAAAAGAAAAAAAGTGAAACCTAGCTACTATCAGACATTTAACAAACCTGTACAGTTTTATAAAGTGTGACATGTTTTTATGTAATGTACAGTAATATTTCTTTTTCGGCTTTATGTAAACATTTTGATTGTGTAGCTTTTGTTTTCCATTTGTTATTTAATTTTTTTTCCTCTTCTTTCTTTTTATTTTGCTGTACAATACTCAAGCAATGTATAATGGCTTATTACAGGTATTTTGTTGACATAAACAATCTTAATGATAACAAACGCCCAACCATTCCAAAGGATTGAGAATTGCATTTGCTATAAATGTGCTGCTTACATCGACCCGATGCATTTTTGTAGGTAATGAATAGAAGTCTGTCTCGACTGTGAGGTTTTACACGTTGTGAGTTGTGCACAAGGTACGTTTCTCATTGTCAACATTTTCCCAGGTTGAATCTCTCCTTTTTTTCCTCTTCAGGCTCCTTGTGCAGGCTAAGCCAATTCGAATGACACATGCAATATTTTAAAAGTATTACGACATGTGAAATTGAAAAAGTTAAGGACATACGGTGCATGTCTTCCCTCTTGACAAAGGCCTGAGGCTTTTTTTTTTTAAGGTCGGGATAATGTTTGAGAGGCGGCCATGACAGGAGAGGGTGGTTCTCGAGCAGTGAGAGGGAGCTCATCAGACGCTCCACGTTTAGGAGCTTGTTGTTACCAAAGGCTTTGAAGGGAAAGATGAATGTTGCAGTAATTTTGGACCCCTGGGTTCAACTTTATGCGCTGTAAGTGTTGATCAATGGATGTCGTGCTTAATATGGACCTTTTTCTACATCTCGAATAAGCAACTTTGTTTATTTTTTATCACTTGAATGATCAAAGCCTATTTAATCATACGAGCAAGCGCTTTCTGAATGAGTCAATAGACACGAAAACAAAAGAGACTGAGTGAGTAGGAACACGCAGCACAGCGGACCACATCTGTCTGTACCCTTCGGTGACCATGTGGTCTTGCTTGACTGCCTGAGCTGACACTGTGCGGCGGCGTTTGCTCTTTACTGTAGAAAATGCACACTGACAAGAAGTGCTTGGCTCACGCGTTGGATAGTTTTGCCCTCAAAGGATTTGTCTGTTTCAGGTTATGCGGCACACCGTGCTGTGAATGACCTCCCTTTGATTACAAAGAGAGCCTCTCACCAGCCTTTTGGTTCTGTTTCCTGTACCTGTTTGTCCTCAATGTACCTCCTCAGTGTAATGTTGCTCTCTTGATACCTCTGTGCGTTTCTCCTCTGCCCATCACCATCAGTTGCCTGTTGTAGTGACTCCATGGTGCTGTTTCCCCTCTCAGCACCAATATAATCTAATCTGTAAATAACTCTTGACTCAGCTATGGCCAGTACATTCTTCTATGACCTCACTCTAACCTTCAGGTGTCATTTTGTTTATTTTTTTCTCTCTCAGCAAACCAAAATCACTACATTCAAGTATTACAGTTGTACAGTTCCTCGGATTCTACACACATGGTAATGTGCTGGTCTTAGCTGCTCTGCTGTACCTTTTTATGGCATTATTTTTTACATGTTAGACAATATATTGTGACCATGTCCTATGCAAATATGAAAAATAACAGATTGTTGAATAATGTATGTTGTCATAACTTGTATGCATGAAATAGTGAAGTTTACATTTGGAAATAAATTCATAAAATAAGCAGCTACAATTTGTTTTGTGCTTATTTCCTTTCCTGTTAAAGGGATAGTTCACTTCACAATCAAAGATTAAAAAAATTCTACTTACTTGTGGCGCTGTTTATTCATCCAGATTTATTTGCCGTGAGTTGCAGAGTTTTGGACATTTTGGCCGTAGGGATGTCTGCCTTCTCATGAATACATTAGATCAAGATACCAATTGGCTTGTGGTGCTCTAAGTGCTAAAATGATAGGCTAGGTACATCCCTGTGTCCTATGTTGCAACTTCAAGTTGAACTTTGTATTTCCCTCTTGGTTAGGATGAGGAAAAAAATCATAGTTTGGCTTAAAATACCTGTTCTGGTTGCCATGATCACAGATGGAGATGGTCCCATTTCCAGTGAAAGATTGCTGTTTATGGTGTACTCTAAAACAGCTGGAGAAGTCCCCGGGTGTCCTTAAAAATATTTAGTTGTATTATTCTGTTTGGCAGCCATGTTGGCTTGTAATAACACCACTATCATTCCCTGGTGTAAAAGGTGGCTACAGAGCATATAATGTGAACGTGAAGGACGCCATTAATGTTTACGTCCCATGCTGTGATGAGCACCACGAGAAGATGCATGTTTCCAGGCTAGCAATGTAAGAAAAGAAGAGTCCTTCAAGCATTTTTTTTTAGCGATTAGACAAACCAGATACAACATTTTGGTTGGTGAGCTTTGGAGGACAGATCCAGGCTAGCTGTTTTCCCAGTGTTCCCAGCCTTAATGCTAAGCTAAGCTAACGAGCAGTTGGCTGTAGCCTTAACGCTATATTTACTGTCCAGATATGAGTGTGGTATCAAGCTTCTCCCTCAACTCTTAGCAAGACTGCAACTCCCAAACTGGCAAACTATTTCTTTGAGTGGGGGGAAGTGAATCGGTAATTTCAGATAGCATTAGCCACCATTAGCCTAAGGTCAAATCAAATGAGGCTGGAGAGGAAAAACTGAACAAGCGTTTGTTTTATAGCTTAATGATTCTTCTTAATTTTAAGAAGAATGTGTTTGGGGTTTTTTTTTTAAGTAAGCACATAGTTTCTCTTCACTGTCAGTCTTCCTCTGAGGAAGTTCCTCATTTGTAACTGTAAAATATCAGAAACCTTACAGCAACATTACAGCAGAGAACTGCAGGAGGGTGGAGACTTATAATCAACAGTTATAATACAGCCTTTTCTCACAAGCTTCAGTATTATTCTTGCAACAGGAAGTACACCTTGTTCCCTCACTTCACCCATGCAAATATTTACAGTAACTGCTGGGGTATCAACAATGGGCGGGGCACCAGAATGCAGGGGACTCTTTCCTTCCTTATTGTATTTCAGGCGAAACAGACTGATAAATAGTGTGAGGTTTCCTGTATATACCCAGCGCACTTGCAACTTCAGAAGAATGGATGATTCACTCCAAACTGCAGCCTCCTCCTGTGCAAAGTGCACTTTTAACTCCATGTGACACACAAAAAGCAGAGTTTTTCCCTCCATCTGCATTCGCTGCCCTGCAAAAAAAAAAAAAAAATCACTGCCAACATGCTTTTATCCCTCTCTTAAGCCGAGTGCGCCCACCAACACCAGCAGAGATCACAGGCGTGGCCTTTCCTGCTCTCAATGAATCATGCGATGTGGAGTGAGACAGGAAGGAAGAGAAAGAGCGAAGGCATTAAAATTCTTGATGAGGAACCCTGGTGTTCTCCTTGCTCAATCTGCACACCTCCTGTCTCCGGGCAGGTTGGAGCTACCATCACACCACGCTACACAAACAGACAAGCTGCCACCCCTGGCACCGCCACACAATTTGGTGTGCCATCACAGCCGGCATGTTCCCAGAGCTTGTTTTTCATATTTGTGTGGCAACATGAGGGACTTCTGCATAGTTAATTTGTATGTGTGTATACGTTTTTATTGCCTTAAAGCTTTGAATGTCGGCAGGGAGCTGTTGTCAAGGAAAACTGAGCTCCTAAATATAAAAACCCTGCTGTGATAGTAGAGCTTCTGATCATGCAACAGCAGAGCAGTCCCTCTGCAGACCACTGACTGAGCTAATTCACACATATCTCGCCGTATTACAAGAAAGATCTCGAGTTGTGCTAGTTGTGTGGGTGAGGCACATATTCTCTCTGGCTTGCACGTCTTTCAGTCACGTGTTGATTCTCAAGATGACACATTTTCCCCTCTGTAGTGACTTATATTGCTGCAGATGCGGGGCAAAGTACAGACAGTTATATGAGCAGTGAGAGCACATCTCTGCTGGTATCACCCTGCTGACAGGATGTGGGGGCGGAGGAGGTGGTTTCAGTTTGACTGATTTATCTCGTCAGTCACACCTTTTCTTTTGGATTATCAGCTCCTGCGCACCCAGTCTCCAGATGAACTTCTGTACGCAGAGTAAACTCAGGTCTTTTTGGCCAGAACCACAAGTTATTTTGAATGCATTGTCTGAGGGAATAGTACAGTGCAGCGTGTGAGAGGGATTGAAGATGAGGATGAGGCGGTGGGTGGGTGGGTGGTGTTACCCTGCGCTGATTGGTGCGCCCAACCTAGACACACTCAAAGTCTAGAGCGTGGGAGGCACTGTGGGCTGGAAAGGGTCTCTGCTCCACTGAGGTGTGTGGGCATCGCTGACTTTAAGACTCGGTGGAATTAATCCACAGAAAAACTGGGAGAGATGTGGTCAGCAGCAGCAGTGGTCCTAATCACACAGAGGCCTGTGTGTGTGTGTGTGTGTGTGTGTGTGTGTGTGTGTGTGTGTGTGTGTACGTCCGTCTTCCTCCATGCCAAGCCCCAGAAGGCAGGCTGAAGGGCCATGTGATGCCACCCACTCTCGAGTGCAGTGCATGGCAGGGCTGGCGCTAGATCCTGCAGAGCGGGTGGGATGAGCTCAGATATTGGAGGCTGGCACTGGCTGAGAACAAGGCTTAGCTATGGGAGGTTGGGGGGGGGGGGGGGGGAGAAAGAGAGAGAGTTTGGCATTACTACTCACTGCAGCAGAGGCATCAAAGCCAGCAACCTGCTCGAAACACAACAGCACTGTAAATACTGTCAGGTAGAGTGGTTTACAATCCGGCCGACAAGAATAGATGACGAGAATAGTCCAAAGAGGATATAAATATTCAGTTTATGTACCCATGGATGTGCGTTATTGTGCCACGTTTAATTTCCCCGTCTTAATGAGACAACTGTTTACCATAAAAATCAATATTTATGAAGTATTGTGTTGCTTTAAGGCCTCTAATGGCTTCTAATTGTGTGAGAAAGGAGACAGATGCATCTGAAAGGGAAATAAAGAAGCGGGGTAGAATTTTCTATATCCTTAGTTTGCAAAGAGTTGAGCGAATTTGACAATATGGAGGCTGTGCTGCGCTGTTTGAGAGGATGAGAGGCCTGCCAAGCGACTGCTGTATGCCTGATGGAGCTCTTTGTTGCTTTGAAAAAGCAAAGGGAGGTCCCTCATGCAAATTCAAAAGGAAATTCTGAGAAAAGCGGATCCGAGAAAGAAGACAATGCACTCTGTCTCATTCAGCACTTGTTATGGAGGACGCAGCGATACAAGAGCCCGGGATACATTGCTCTGGAGAAAGGGGCCCTCGCGTGCCATTGTGTGACTAACATCGGACGTCACGCGGAGATGTAATTCATCCTCAGAACCTAACAAGTCATTCCATATTATTAGCAGCCACGGTCCACAACCGTGACCTGCAGTGTGGGGCAACAGTTGGAGGAGTGAGTCTAGCCCACAGTCACGAGACTGTACGCTCACTCTGAAGTATGCAATTCATCCCACACATAACAGGCTGCTGCCCACTGAACAACCTTCTCCTCTCACTCTCACTACACCAACTCAGTCAGCTGCTACTGTACCGACTGTAGACTCTTGAAAAAGCCGCGGCTAATTTTACCTCATACTCGTACTCTATTAAAAACACTTTTTAAAATGAATGTAATCTCTTAGAGCTCATGAGTTTTGACACACGGTCAGAATTTGATTTGTTACTCTGTTTACACTTCATTTCACTTTGTGTCCGGGCCATTGTTTCTCTTCACGTGTCTAAATATCTGTGGGTGTATTATAGTTTAACAAGACCTTTGGGTCTACAGTCATGCTAGCAGCTCTCTAAAGGCGGTACTTTGGCACTGTGCTGCTGTGAGCTGCGTGCTAACGTGCTAAAGTGTTTACCCTGCATCGTCTTTAGTTAGCGCAGTGTGGGCGGCGGGGGTGGAGTTGAGGGCTAAAAATGTCAAGTGAAACTAAGTTTAAAGCAGAAACAGACAACTTTTTCAACTTTCCCCTCGCCTAGCGCTTCAATGTGGCGTCACTGCCGGCACCGCTGTCGCAAACACAGCATTAGCAACATAGCTTCTGCTAGCAGCCTGGCTAGCCTACCGCCCAAAGCATAAAACAAGTGAAATAATCCAAGTTTGACACCTGGTTTTAGTAGAAAGTGGGCAGGTTTTGTTACTTACTGATCTTGAAGAAAGGACGCCAGTTTTGAGCCGTCTTGAGTCCACCGCGGGGAAAAACATACCAGCTTTGACAAAACACTGGAGCGCTCCCCAACTAGTGAACGCCAATTTGTTCACTCCTGTTTTACCTCTTCATCTTCAACTTCTTTGCCTCCTCTGTCAGCGGGTTTCATTTTATTTTTGAGTGACATTTATTAAACTAAAATTCAACTTCGACCCCTTTTGTTTGCTTATCACTGTCGGTGGGTGTGATTTTCT
Organism: Pagrus pagrus; assembly: GCF_965226575.1. Classification (NCBI taxonomy): domain Eukaryota; kingdom Metazoa; phylum Chordata; class Actinopteri; order Spariformes; family Sparidae; genus Pagrus; species Pagrus pagrus. The sequence goes on along the minus strand of NC_140194.1, from coordinate 11,268,378 downwards.
CTTTTGTTTTTAAAGAGCATAGCTGCTTCTGTGAAGAATTTGTCTTTAAAAAGACTGTGAGTAATGTCTTTTCCAATCTATCTGGGTTCTCGGGGCTTCTGGAGAATTGGTTTACTTAGCAAAACCAATTCTCCAGAAGCCAGAAGCTGTTAAACAAGTTAATCATCTGCTCAAGTTGTTTGGGAGGATGTTGCAATGTTTTTTTCCTGTGAAGCTCCAGAAGTGTTTTGTTCACTGAAACTTCTGGCGTGAGTACACAATGACTGAATTTCCACTTTTGAGTGAACTTATCCTTTAAGGGAACACCAAAGTTACAACTCATCCTTTGGAGGAAATGAGTGTCTGCATGAGATTTTACGGAGATTCGTCCGATTGTTGTCGGGACATTTTACTCAAAACCACAAATGTGAACCACATGGCAAGAGGAAACGACGGAGGATCACCACTGTTGAGATATTTTACCAGATAAGTGACATCTTTGACCGCCTGGTAGCAGTGCTAGATGAAAAGTGAAAGGGTCGCCACAGTCATTATGATTCATTTGCAGGGGGAAAAAATGAATGTTTGTACAAAATTGCATAACAATACATCCAATGGTTGAGCTATTCAAAGAATTTAAATATTTTCCCACTTACCAGTAGTGCTGTTTCAGGGGCGTAGCACATATCCTGGACCCTGTACGCAGTCTCCTCACACCCCTCCCCAAATCCATGGCTAGAAATATGTGAACTGTCCCTTTAAGTCAGCACTATAGTGGTACAGACCATTCGACAAACAACCCTGAAGACTTTGTATATATTTTCAAACTCATGACTGTGTGTGTGTAAAAGCAGTAATGATAAACAGACTGGAAGCCTTTAGTAACAGCTTTTGAAACCCTTCCTACTCTTGTTATTCTCACAAGCTTTGAAGATTAAATTTAGCTGTAATTAAATTCATCTTTACCCCTCTGCAGTGAAAAATAAATCATTAAAACGCTCTCTACGAGCCATTTTACTCATGTGGTGCTTGATACTATCTTGACATGTGACTTATGCTCACATGCGGCAAGCCCTGACCAGATTTAACCATAGCAGGGATGGAGGACACTTCACATGAAAGCACTTGCAGATTTTCTGCTGCTTTTCGAAAGCCTGTCTCGCTGCGTGGCTTCAATCCTCCTGCCAGTGTGGGAGTGTCTCTGGAGGAATACGGCAGAGTTACAGCTCTCAGTCTGGAATGCTGCCCTACTTGGCAGTTCACTCCCAAGAATCTCAACTCTGTAACCTCAGACCGATTTCGGTGGAAATTTCCCCCTCATTCTGTTTAGCTTGACTCATTCAAAACAAGATTAATTACCTTTTTTCCAATGCTGAGTCTTATAAATAACCATCAAAAGTGTCCTATTCTAAAAATCCATATAGCCTCTTAAAGGGGCACTGCACTGATTTTTACACATGAAGGTCAGTTTAGTTGACATGGGGTGTGCTGTACAGTTACAAACTTGAGGCATGGAGTTTAAAACACAGCAGAAGGATTTTATAATTGGACAAAAAATAATTTGCATTCTGGGAATTGTGGGATTTAGCCTTTCTGTGGAGCTTGACCCACATTTGCAATAAAAAATCTCTCTTCTGCGTCACATTTGACTTTTCATTTTCAGCTCAATTTATTTTGGGTGTCTAATAGAAAATGTTTTCATGTTTTAATGTTCACATTATTACCTCCACCAAGTTTACGGCTTCACCTTTCCGTTTGTTTGTTTGTCAGCAGGTTTACACAAAAACTACTGAACGGATTTCCACTGATCTTGATGTGCAAAAGTACAAAAGGGGACTGTCTGACCTTGGTGAAGGTATGCGCTCTACTGAGTAGGAGCTCTAGTTTTTCCTCATAATGTCCACACTGTTTTTGTGCCTGTCTCTTCAAGGCCCTCCAGCCCAGTCTGCTCTGATTGGTCAGCTCTCACAGGCCTGAGCAGGCACCACCTACTAAATCTAATTTTCTAAATCTGCCTTTTTGCAAGTTTCTCAACATTATGAAAGTGAAATTATCAAAAATCAAAAATGCTACACTAATACAGTGATTTGAACCTTTTATCACTTGTTTGAGGCGTCACTGGAAAAAAAGAAGATAGCAAAAAGTGTATTGTATTCTTACCTGGGTTAAGGAAAACCTAAACATGACCTCTTATAAATAACTTTAAACAATGTAATCTATAATCTATAATCATGACGACCTCCTTGGAGATAACAAAAATGACACAGACACACCATGTTTGTAACAATAAACTATTTTTTTTTCTTCATATTTACATCTGTACCTAATGTGCAAATTAATAATTTAAAGTAGTGTAAAACTCTTAAAGGAATACAAAATCATATCTTACAGTCCTAACATGGTGAGAGTCCATGAACTGGTCACATAGAAACAAAGAGGAGCAACACTGCAGTGTGTACAGGAGAGAGACAGAAGCGAACCCAGGGAGCAGTGGACATCCTTGGCCAGGACACACTTAGTTAAGGACAGCATGGTACATTATCCAAGCATCACCAGAACAAACAGCAACACAAACACTGCGTCTTTACAGTAGTCATGTCGAATGAGCAGAAAGCACTTGGAGGCCCGGGGTTTTACAAACCCACTGATTGGTTAAAGCACTGATGATCACAAAAGGCTTGAGGTGCTCTTAGCAGCAGGTGCTTCTTTTAAACGGCCTCTAGATATGGAAGAAGAACAGACAATCTCACACTGGACCGGTGACACATCTATACTGCAGGTCACCACATAGTGCTAGTAGCATGATTGCACATTGTGTTGTGTGTTTAGGGGGGAACAGACACGTAATCACACTTCAGACAAATACGCATCGGCCTGCTCTCGCTACCCACAATTCTTCTCATCTAACACACTGACCGAATAGTAGTTAACAGGCGACTCGGAGAAAACACACCATAAACACTGCATATTTGAGAAGCAATTCATCCTATGCACATTGTTTGGTGCTTGCCACAAAAAAATAGAAAATTTGAATCATAGTTTTTTTTTTTTTTTTTTTAAGAAGCCAGTTTGGCAGTGCTTGTGGTCGTCAGACGGGCAGAAAGTGTGAAATGATATCTTACACGATATTTCGAGTCCAATTGTGACACAGCAAACCTTTGCACCGTGGTAAGAACAAAAGTACACTTAACAAATGAGATAGTTGTACATTTCATCCTAATCCAACATTACAATCTATAATGCTTACACATTTTTAATTCCTGTAGTTCAAATTTGTTTACAAAAGCACACCGTGACAATCCTTTACAATTTACAAGACACAGTTAACCTACAGTAACTATATTATTGGTGCATAGACAAAATTGGGAGAGGGTGTAGCAAAAATCACCAATTTATTGCTTTAAAGTCTAATATTGATCTCCCGTTAAATTTCTTTTGATTGCAAAACAACAAATTTTTCCACAGAGATTTTTGAAGAACCAAGCAGAGGTATTGCATTCAAACTGATTAAAAGAGCTAAAATGTTCCCTCCTGATGAGATGCAAATCTTTAGTACTTTGAAAAATAAAGAACTTTCCCTCAACATACAGAAATTTACATCACAGAGAGATGACTTTTACTCTAAAACAAGTAAAAGACTAAGTTCGATGAGACAGAAAAAAACCCCAAATAAACAAAATAGCACGATTTCTGGCCAAAGCTGCTCACTGTTTCAAGTTCTGCTTCCCCCATCATAAAGTAAGAATCTTTACTAACAAGGGAAGGGTGACAGGAATACAAGAGCATTCTTCAACAAAATAGGAAAATGTTTGCCACCATGTTGTTCTAAATGCAGAGTGCAGATGGTGTAGTTCCCTCAAGTCTCCCGCGGCCTTGCTGACAAGTGGCTGAAGTGGCTGTGATGGCTATGCAGGCCTCTGCACTTTGCTCTCTCTCTCCCTGCGTTTCAGCTCCTCTCTGTAGCAGTAGGAGCAGTAGTTGTCTGTCTCTGGTCTGCCGTAGAAGGAGCAGTTCTCCCTCTTGCAGCGGCGCTGCTGAAAGCAGTACAAAGGGCTTCCAGTGCTCCGCCCTTTGGTTTTGTCTTGGTTGAGCCAGGTGTGAGACGAGTTGTCCTCATCAGCATACTCCAGGCAGTCCTGAATGTCTCCCGCGTCGAATCCGTTGGTGTAGGTGTGGGACTTGTGTTCGCCAGGCATGTTGTAGGACAGCGTCTCTATGGTGTTAACAGTGCGGACCCCCGACAGGCGAGCAGGGCTGTAACTCTGGGATGAGAGTGAGCGGTTCTGCTGGGGGTAGGTGGCGCATGTCTTTAGGGTGCCCACAACAGGCTTATAGGGGTCATCCTGGAAGATGGAGGATTGCATGTTGACATCTTGTAAGTGAATCACGCTGTGCCTCTGGATGGGCGGTGTATGGCTGTAGTGGGCGGACACAGGTACGGGCCCAGGTCTCTTAGCACCAATACTGGGGGAAGAGTAAGGCGCAGGGGCTGGGGCTGGGTGGGAGACGTGGTGGGAGGTTATTGGCGGGGTGAGAGGAGGGACTGGGATAGAAACAAGCGGGGCTGCAGGAGTGGGACTGTTCCTGCCCTGCATCTTGAGACCCAGTGGGGGCTGTGAGTTGTGGTTGTAGGTGTGGGTATGGTGGGGCAGGACAGGAGAGCAGCTCTCCGGAGGCGAGCTGTCCGATCTCTCCCTCTGGAAGACACTCTCGTGCTCTGGCTTCTTCACGACCACCTCGGTGGTGGCGGGGGGCTTCTTCTCGGCCTCCTTCCTCTTCTGCTCCTGCTCCTGGCTGAAGCGCTCCTGGGCGTTGGTCAGGTAGTAGCTGATCATCTCCTCGTGGAACTGGTGTCGATGGCTGGTGAGGAGGAGGCCTGCGAAGATGAACTTGCGCTCCCCCTGCATGGCAGCCCGCAGGATGTTGAGGCTGAGCTTGACATCAGTGCTGTATTTCCAGTTTTCCAGGGTTTTGTCCCCTAAGACTCGCCCTGCACTGTCCTGTCTCTCAGTGGGGGAGGAGCTGGATGGTCTGTCTCTATCTGTAGGAGAGGGGCTTGTGGCCTTCTCAGAAGAGGTGGAGCTGGCTGACTGGCCCGACTCCTCCTTGCTTCCCTTGTTTGCTTTGGACTCCTTCTTCTTCGTCTTCTCCCCTCCGTTCTCCCCGTTGCGCCCTGAGCCAGAGTTAGATTTGTTCATTTTGCCGTGCACGAGGCCACCCAGACCTCCCATGTTCTTCTTCAACTTGATCCCCAAGGTTTTGCTGAAGCTACCTAGTTTGTTGGCTACAGAATCAGCCCGGCTCTTGTCCTTGTCCTTGCGCTGCTTGTCTTTGTCCTTCTCCTTGCTGGGCTTGCCGCTGTTGACGTTTGAGTTGCTGCCAACAGACTCGCGGTCAGAGTCCATGGACTCAGCTAGAGACTGGACATCCTCACCTGCAGAGGCTGTGGGAGACTCTGGCTGAGCCAAGGGAGCCTGCACAGAGAAACACACAAACACATTACAGCAGTGAAGAAAACACAGAACACAAGTAATAATGTCTCGAGGACACGACATCGAAGAGATTATTCAATATGTTTATGAGTTTATGAGTGGAGCGCTTTGAAGGACTCGCAATGTATTCCAGACAAATCCACCAGAAAACACTAAAAAGAGCTTCGCTGGCTGATGATTCATAATCAGGACAAACACATGAATGCCTGAGATTATTGGACTCTGACAGTAAATAAAACTGATTGATTGAACTGGCGGTTTCAATAACATCTGGCACGGAGGAGTCTCTCCAGAGCTAAACCCACCATGACGAACAAGACACATGCGTGAGAACAAGTTACCCTTGTTTCAGATGGAATTCGGATCCATGTTACATTCATGTAGTTGTGCAGCAGGTTGAGTTTGGCCTCCAGAGACAAGATGAGACTGCGGGAGAAGATGTAGACGCAATTAACACCAGGCAGCGGTACAACACAGTTGACACGCGACAAGCAATTTTACTATAGTAAAACCTAATAGCACATAAAGCACATTTATGGCTCTGGTTATGACATTTTCCAGAACCGAACCACGCCTGCAATGCATTAAGGGTCATATAAAGAGGAGGTATTAGTGAAGTGGTTTGAGCATCTCTACTCTGTGCATCTGCACTGCTCGTACTGCAGCTTGTTAGAGGATAAGCTAACCCCCTGACTGGCAGGAATGTGAAACAGAAACCCTTACATAAACTCTTTGCTAAACTCAGAGAGGGTGTTGCTGCTTTAGTGAGGCCGTTCCTGGGAAACCCTATGGATGACTGACGTGACTCACAATTTGTTCTCTCCCTGCTCACTCTTTGAAGTGACCTGAGCCCGGAGCCCATAATCAGAGTTAAATCCCCCACATGCAGCCTTGTGGGTAGACTAACAGAACTGCCTTCGCCTGCAGTTTTTACCCCTCTCACCCTGCTTTAATAATCAGCGCCTCTGTGTGAGCTCTGTTGATAAGTATCAACACCCCGTGATATACTATACGGGACTTACTTGGCTAGCTTGGCATTATCGTTGTCGTCCCTCCCCCACTCCCAGTCCCTGCCAGGGTCCACAGCAAAATGGAGTGCAAGCAGCTTGTGCTCCGAGTCGGTCAAAGGGATAACAGCTGGAAGAGATGAGATTATCAGAAGGTTAGTTTGGACAAGCTTTACCACCGGACGCTACGTTGCACGCCACGCGTTTCCCCTCACAAGACCACCGTGGCGTCAGAGCTGAAGTGACACCATAATGACACACTAGAATAATGCCACGTTAATTATCCCAGATGCCTATCAGCGTAGGGTAAGATATACCATGTCTGTATTCTATCTGCCATCTATTTTTTAGGCAGAGAAGCAACCGTGACCAGTGGGTGTCACTCCTACTGAGTCATCCAGACAGAGAAGAGGCTCAGTGGCTCTCTAAAGCTTCAACTTGATTGCTTCTTTTATAACACAGACTGCTCCATGTCCTGGGTCACTGTAGCTTCTGCGCTCGCATCGCTCGTCAAGTGTAAACAAATTTATAAGGTTAGGAAGATCTGGTTTGTTACAACTGGCTGAAAGTTCAAACGTAGCTACTGGTACATCTTTCAAACTAGACAAAAACCCCTACTAACATCTGGCCTTCCTCTTTAGTGGGAAAGGACACAAGAGGAATTTATTCCTGGTCAAATGATTCTGCAGTAATTATGGGTGTTGACTGGCTCCAGCTCTGATCAGCAGTGATGGAAAAAATCACACCCAGGTGGACACACTAATTCTTGCCCCTTTCCTGAATGTTGGCGTGTAAAGACTTTTACATCTGTCTCTGCTCAAGCAGCGCCCAAACACTGTTGGCGCCGAGTTCGAAGGAGAGACCGGAGTCAAAGAAAAGTAGCAGTGACACTGGGGTCCATGTTGCTTTCTGCTGTTTCCTGACACATCACTCCAGTTATTTGATAACTTCAAACTTCAAAGTGTGCATGCTACATGACAGCCAAAGTCGTGCGTTTTCAAATTAAGTAACTTTATCGGCAATCATATAAAAAAACAACAACATATATATCGGATCCAATAATCGTCAAGGACAATAATCAGTCAACTCATAGTATACAGTATATACACACATATACAATAAACATACGTACAGTTTACTTTTACTTTCGTTACTTTAGTAAATTTATTGCCAGAAAATTTCTTTCGATACTTAAATACATTAAATATTAGATGCTTTCAAACTTTTATTCAAGTACTAATTGTACAGGTGACTCTCACGTCTCAAGTAATATTTTAACACAATGTCTTTACTTTTACTTTTAAGTATGACTTTTTGGTCCGTACAACACTGATGCTCTGTTGGTCAAAGTTGAAATAGAAAGTCAGTCTGTAAACTGTGGTGTCATATTTACAATTGAAGGCTTGGGTCATAATTTCTTGCTCTCTCTTGCAAGTAAGTTTGGCTAGCCTGCGGGTGTTTTTAAAAGCTGTCGATGTTTCTTGACCTGTCTGACTTCTTTTTAGGGTCCAGTGTTATCATTACCAGGAAGAGTGAAGGCCAAAACTACAAAAACAAGACAAACTGAAACCATCCCTCAGCTAATATTAGTACTACTACTGACCATGGTATGATGAGATTTACATTGAACCGAGTTGCTGTAGATGACGATTTAGTTTAGTAATAGAGTGCAATCAGAAGCAGCAGTACAGAATAAGAGCAGGAGTGCTGAAATAATTTCATTCATAGCCCGCTGATAGGATCAGCTACTTACAAGCAGGAAGAGGTTTTCAACATTAATCACTGGACTCAGAACACAAAACAGACACCCACCCGGGCTTCCTCTCGTGGGAGGCGTGCTTACAGTATGTGCACAGTGCGGGCGTGTACGTGTTGTAGTATGATGAGTGCATGGCTGCCTTTCAAAACAAAAGCGCGAGTAGGACTAGCTCGACCCCACTGGCCCGCATGACAGCTCTCCTCGGGCTACCTAGTGTGTGGGGGCTGTTGTCCACATGACAGCAGAGAGAGGCAGGCTGTTCAGGCCGAGGACATTCCAGCCTTCGCTGTCAGCCCCAGATGGAAGATACAGTCTCCACCCAGCCTCATCAATTCTTCCACTGCCAATAGGCTGCTCTGCTCTGCAGGCTTCATTGAGACACAGACACCAGCAGCAACGGCCCCCTCTGTGTCCCTGATGAAACTGCAGGTCAAACTCTCTCCTTCTTGTGTTTTTCTTTTTTGAGCACCGCTGTGTAGGTGTACAAAGTACATGATTCATGATGTTAAGTGTCAAACTAGTGGTGGCACAGCATTGTGATGATGCCTTGTGTTCTTGAAACAGAATTAGTGCAGCCACGCCCACACTAGCGCTGCTAAGATGATCACTTATTTATATCCGACACCATTAGCTGCTCGGCAAACAAATTCCATCAGCTGAGTAAATATATTACTAATATATTTAGCTGCTGACAGACCAGGCTTCGTCTGTCCGAAAATGTCAAGGCTGCTTTTGCGTCACACCTGCAAATTACCATGCATTTTACACCTTCTACCTAAAAAAAAAAGCATGACTCATGCCTGTACCCACAGAGGCCACTGTAATGACACCGGTGGCATGGCAACTCTGAAAACTGGGAAGAAGAAAAGAGAGAGGTTTTCTTGAAGACAACTCTTTCCTAAAACACTCTTGCCCAGAAAAATTCAGTCATAATCACAAACACACACACAGGCGAACAGAGGACAGTGGACCAGCTCCCACTCAGTTCCCACTCGGGTCATGCAGCAGGCAGCTGAGGTCTGTGAGGTGGCGTCCTGGCTCCCACGATGCAGCTGTCCTCCTTTCTCGCCATTCCGAAGTGCTGTGTGTGTGTGTGTGTGTGCGCGCTGTTGTTCCTGCTTGGGCCCGGTCCAGATTCAGAGACTCAACACTGCCAATTGAGCTCTGGGGGACTAAAGTGTGCTGTAATGTATTTACGATCCCTGTTGGCAGCCTTGTTTTGTTGTCCTTGAATGACCGATTCCCATAGCTTATGCATGGATGACATCATAGCCCTCTGTGGTATGCGAGATGTGTACTCAGCAACATAGCTGCTAGCCCGCCTCGCCTTGCTCACTTTGCATCTTTGATTCACAGGGATGCAGATGGGGAGAACAGGGAGGAAACTTGGGTGTAACCTGTGAGGAAGCAGCTGTTTGAAATGAGGCAGATAACCTCTCTAATACTTTAATCACGTGATTTGATTGGACATAAATAACTTTTTTTAAATTTGTGCAATGTGATCATGTCAAGTAGTTCATGCCTTGTGCGATGAGGGCAGAAAGAGAGAAGATTCGCCTCTTTGACTCCCTTTCTGAGGACAAAGTCGCCCATTACAAGCTTTGATTCACAGCAGCAACACTGAGCCAATGTTTCCTCTGTTTTGCGATTCAAGAACAATTTGTACTGTCTGGAAAATGCACAAATTTGAATTCCTGACTTTGGTCACTCTGCACAGCTGCAGACTTAAAGGGCCCAATTCACCAGAGTAAACAGCAGTCATGCATATAAACAAGCCTGGGCTTTTTTTTTTTTTTTTGCCACAGATTTTTAACAGCGGATCCAGGGTGGTAATTACAAGAGCATCGCATTTGGAACAACACATAAAGACCACAACAAATAGCATTTTAATCCTCATCGCCCATATTGAATTAATTACGCTGACTGCGTGAGGTGTAATACACTGGGTGTCTTTAATAGATGGAGAAGTGAAACCTGTCCAGAGCTGCACTGTTATGTAGGTGGTCTTTGTGTAGAAGGTGTAAAAGTCCTTCATTCAAATGGGTGTTAGAGGGTTGATGAGGGGATGCCAAGGAAAACCTGGAAGTGTTTTAGTATTGGGACCAGAGCTTGAAATAGCTCCAGAGTTTTTTCCTAGAGGGCCAGTTCCACTCATACGTCGTTTAACCACAGGAGCACAAACAAGCTGATAAAAGAGGCGGCCAGCAGGCGTCTACTGAGGAGCCAGTCTTTATTACACAGCAGGTGAGCAGCAGTGGGCTGACAGAAAACAAACCCGAGTTCACCTGACTACCTTAGTAATAAAAACCACTCAGAAAAAAAAATAAAGTTTTGATCCTGAGCAATAACCTCCGACCTCACTCACCCCTCCCTTGTTTTTTTTCTTCACTATTCACCATCTATACAGCCACGCACACAGGCCATTAAAGGGGCAGTGGCGTGATGTGTCAGTGTGATTTAGATTCAGGTTACTAGCGGGAGAGGGGGGGCTTTGCTATAATCTTCCATACAGAGGGCTGAAGAAAGAGCCAGTATTCTAACTCAGCCTCTGGCACCTGAACACACACAGAGCCAACGACCTCTCGGATGCTCTGCGCCACGCCGGGGGAAACTGAGAGCGAGCCTCCACCTGAGACGAGCACACATTGGCCCGACTGTCAGGAGAGAGGGTTGGTTTGCAGCCCGGGACTCTGCCCATATGTGGTGATGTGGTCAGGGCTTAGGGGCCGGCTGGGGCTACTCTGCCCTAATTGGCAGTGGAAGATTAGGTCCGTCCGTCTGACCCTCTGCCTGCCTGTCTGTCTGTCTGTCTGTTTGTCTGGCATCTGTTCAGCCAAATGCAGAAATAAAAAGAAAATGCAAACAAATAAAACATAAAACTACACCTCTTACACGCAGGAAAGGCACAGCAGAAGCTGCACATTGTATCATTCCAGTGCGAGATGATTCATCGGATGAAAAACAAATGCACCAAGCTAAGCATACAAGTGTTTTCATAACATCCTGGAGAGAGACTGCAGACAAAACGCACTCTGATCCTATCACAGGACACAGTGTACCAGAATGAAAAAGTACAGTCATGCAGTGGTGTTGTGATCGAGCTACCGCTACCGTTCTTTGGACATATGCACCATCTGGTGGACAAAGAGAGAACCCCCTCTGCCACACTAAAACAAACTACAGTGGGAGTGCTGAACAGTTACGTAGGCTGGCTTTGATGAACTGGTGGCATAAAAGGGGAATACTTCAGGGCAGGGATGGCAGGTTAGTAATCATGTCTGTCTGCAGTGGTCCTACCCAGACTTAATAGCTAGGTTGGTGTCTGCGGGCCTGAGAATAGGACATTGCATACTCGGAAAAGTACAAGAGAAGGAAGAAGACAGAGAGAGGAAGAAAGAAACAGTTTGCGCAAGTGCATTTGTATTTCAGAGTGAGAAAAAGAGACAGAGTTGTCCGGCTTCCCACGCAAATGACAAGAGAGTTCCACCCACTGAGTCAGATACAGAAGAGTGCTGTGACTACTAAGACTGGTTGTCAAGGAGATCCTCTCTATTTGTCAATTAAAGGAACTCCATGTGAGGATTACTCTGACCTCGAGAATAAGCAACGCATCCGGAGTGGGAACACTGGCATCTGAGCGAGCGAAACAACACAAAAACAAGAGTCACTCAACAAAACGGAAAATCAACACTCCCTCGCCACAACGCAACACAATCAATATGTTCCACACGGCACCATGTCAGAGTCCTACGCAGAAACAGACGCACCAGCTGGAACAAACTAAATTCAACCAAGAGCGACTCCAGATGGAGAAACGTAGACATACAGTAACATACAGGCTTGCATGACTTGGTCAAAGCTCAAAAAGTCACGAGGAAGGAGCCTGCTGTCCACTTTCCCTCCATGTTGGCCACTCCCTACTTCCTGCTGCCAACCGGCCCGTTTTAATAATGGATCACAGGTAATTAGACGGCTGTCTCATACATTATTCACCTCCCGCAGGACAGGCAGACTACTCGCCCTCATTCGCGCGATCTACCCAAGTTAAAAGTAAAGGCTGCCCAACTATTACCTAACTTAACTATTGCCAGTAGTAGAAAGTAACTAATTGCATTTCCTCAAGTACTGAACTTAAGTACAGTTTGAGGCACTTGTAATAAAGTACATCCATTTTTTGCTACCTTATAATAACAACCATCCTGCGTAATCTCTGTTTGTCCCCTGTGCAATCCAGTGTCTGCGCGCAACTACATTCATATTTTTATATATTTTTTTTGTATATTACGACTCACAATATGTGTATTACAAATATGGGTGCATTTAAACAATTCAATTATTGTGTTTTTCTTTTTAAGAAACTCTTCTATCAATGCTCTTAAGCAGTCTGCACAAAAGTTTACTTATAAATGTCTTATAATCCAACAATAAACATGTTTATGATGCTATTATTTACACTTACACAGTCTTATTAACTCTTAATAATGTTAATAAGAATCTTAAGAGGACTTATAGGGGCCTTATTACAAATTCACTAATGCTAATTGCAATCATCTTATTGTACTGCACTTGTACACCACTTCAATTTCGAAGGGGCAAATATTGTACATTTTACTACACTACACCTTAAGTTACTAGTTACTTTGCGGATTCAGATTAATAATTCAAAACATAATCAACAAATCGATTATAATGTATTGTTTTGGATAAATTAAAACTTCTTGATCCCTTGGTGGAATTTACAAGCTACCGAGTCGCATATATAGTAAGAAAGTTATACCTACGTTTATCAGCTGCAACATTAACGTGATGTACACATCAATGCATCAATATAATAATATAATACATACATTAATCTGTGATGGGATATTCTGCTATTTGTTAATATACTTTAGTCTTGGTGCTTTAAGTATATTTTTAATGCTAATACTTTTGTACTTTTGCTTCTGACTTCCACCTCTGACTATTGAACATTACAGCGGGAAAACTTTTTTCAGAGCAAAAAGTCAAGAAAAGGTTTGTATCTCACACATAAATCTGTAGATGCCACCAGCTTTTTGAAAGTGTTTTTATCTATTATTTTTATTCATTATAGGATACCCTTTGACATCAGGTGTAGCGGGGCTGCCATTGAAAACCAGTGGTTCAGCTTACTCGGGTGCACGAAGGGTCACATTTGTGTGATTGATAGATTGTTTGTTTGTTGGTTAATGTAAGTTGACCCTTTTCAAAATTAATGAATGTGATTATGTACAATCGCCTACCTTGCTCTCGCTGCTGGTCTCTCTGCTCCATGGACACCAGCGCAGAGAAGTGAGCCTGATCGTAGGCCAGGACCAGCGGGGAGCAGTGACAGCGGCTCGGAGGCACCTCCAGAGGCAGATAGAGCCCTCCGAACGGGATGGGAGCAAACGCTGGAATACAGTAAGAACACCACGTCTCGTGTCAGACAGTCCAGTGCTTATTCTGCTGTAATGTAGAAGATGGAGGCAAGATGCAGTGAGTCTACCTTCCCCTCCCGAGTCTCTGAGCATCGTGTCAGCCACCACTACAATTGGCCTGCGTAACACGTGGGCCAGCACAAATACATGGAACTCCTCCAGACTCTCATAGACCGGATCCTCAGAGTTATCAACCCTGAAAAAAAACATACAAAAAAACAATAAATATAATAAAACATGCATCACAGTGGGACTATGACAATTTCCTGAACTGGTATCGACCAATACGAAAAGCAGCCCAAACGGTAAACGTTAGGGATAGACCGATTATCTTTATTAGCAAGGATAATCTGATCTATAATCAGCAGTCTTCCTATTGAGTGATGAATGGGTTTTTTATGTCCAATTGCCGCTAAAATAAATTAAATAAAAAATGCGCTGCTTTGGCTCTGAGGTAAGGTATACATATCTCCAAATTGTACTTAAAGCTGCTTCAAGGAACTTCCATTTTTTGTTGATTGTGGTCATAAGTGGTATGATCACCACCTTTAATGCTGGCATGCGCATTTGTTTTGAAAGTGATGGAAAGAAAGACATTTAGGCTAGCCGAGTGCTATTTGATTCAGCATAGTTACATGTTTCCTGTAAGAACAGGCCGCTGGGGTTGGACTTGTTGCTGCTGGTTAGCAGTTACATTAGAACAAGTTAAGCTATCTGTCCAAAGTTGAAGCAGAGCAGCCAGAAAACACCCAAGTCAGTGAATCAAGTTATAAAGTTGTGTTTTGTATGGGCTAGAAATTTCTTCTATGCACAAGTTATAAAGGTGTGTTTTTCCCCAGAAACACTCTGGGTATCCTTCTTTTTATACATCCATACATCATGACAATTAAGAAAAAGGTCATTGGACAAAAAAAATTGTGCACCCCCTTAGTGCAGGATGAGTCATCAACATTTTTATCTTTTTGTAAGAAATAAACACAATTAAAAAAACCTACAAAAACAACTTCTTTTGCCATTGTTTGGCCTGATACTAGTGTACAGAGATGTGCAGCAAGACAGATGTAATAAAAACGTTTAAACATGATTTCATGAGAAGATTAGTACTATTATTCTTTTTAAACTAAGCTGTTACAGGATGCCTAGCGATGACGTAATGACTCTCTCTCTGTGGCTATGTAAGATTAATGACTTTAATATGGGGATGGTGAAAGAAAGTAAACTTTATTTTGGTACCGTACCAGCAGACAGATCAATTCATCCTCAGCACTCGGCTATAAAAAATAGTTTTAATTTTATGACCCAGGTGCACATCATTAAGAACAACTAGAACAAATACATAGACATATCCAATCATCTGCTGATAGTCTTGTTTGCTTATGTAGGTCATGAATGTTTGATAACCAATTAAAAGTTCCTTGTAGTTTAGGCACAGTACTTGAGTAAATTGTACATACATCCCATCACTTGTTATTGTAAATTTGGACACCGAGATTTTCTTTCTTGTTGGTTCTAAGTATCTATAATCAGTGTCCTTGATTACTAATAAAAGCTATCAGTATCAGTACCTGAAAAAAACACAGCTGATCCCTAATAAATGTTCCTGCTAATTACGTGCCTGTGCAATCTAACGCTATTAACTCAGATCCATTTTCCCCCCTCCGTCTATCTTTAAAAGACAAGGACAACAATGTGCAGAGATCCGTCTGTTTTTATCTCTTTGAATGAAAGAGAGCGGAAGAGAGAAAGAGGGAGCGGGGGGTGAAGCAGAGAGAGAAAAAAAGCAGAGGCAGAGCTCTCAGGCGTGCAACCACCAGGGAACCAGGGGATGTGCAACAATTAAGTTGTCAGCCACACAAACAGCCACGCTGCCAAATTCACTCTAATAAAGAGCCTCTTAATATGTGAATCCCACTCATCCTATTTAGGGGCTCATCTCGCACTAGGACCATCAAACATCCCTAACCTGATTACTGTATTACAGTCAAACTCAACGAGAGGTTAAAACCACCAGGCCAAATTAGCAAATTACGCTCTTTAATGGGATATTTTTAGCGATAGTCCCGTCAACGCTGGGGAAACAACAGTGAATTAAAAAGACAACGCTGAAACACTGATAAGCAGGCAACCACAGCCTGCTTAAACTGCATTTTATGTAATTAAATGACATGTCAATTTACAGCCGAAACCTTAATGAGTCTCTCTGTTCACCATCGAATTAAACCGAGGAAGCAGCTGCTATACCTGAGAAAGTATGTGTGTTTATTACAGCGAAAATGGAAACAAGAGACAAACCACAAGGTTTCTGTGCGTAGGAGGAAACCAGAGTTAGTTTCCAATCTGCCTCTGCAGCCTGAGATAAACCCACTCTTACAGTTGTTTATGCAACAGGGGGGTGCACGGATCACATCACCTGCTGCGGCTAAAAGCAACCTACAGCTCAGGGGAGGCTGCAGAAATGATTCATACTGGTGGCGTCCAGTAGATGGCACCGTCTCACATGAGAGCTCCCAGACTGTTACTGAATCAAGGAGGCAATTTGAAAGAGCAACAGTCCGAGTGGGAACAATGAGTTTCCCTGACAAATCCATCTTAGTGAGAAGGTCACTTTTGTTTTAATCGTGGGCCCCCTGCAGCGTTTCAGCTGTAACGCTGTAATGTGTGATGCATTACGAGAGCAGCGAGGCTCCCTGCTGCTGCTTCCTTCTCTCCAACGTACACAATGATTCTGATTCTGATTAAAGTAAAGTAATATGTGTCGTGTCTCGGGAGTTCGGGACGAGGCCCCAGCAGCCGTTTCTTTGGGGATAAATGTGAGCCGAAACAGCTTACCCTCCGCTGGTGTTGCCGTTTTTGCTGAGGTGAGTGCGAGGCTCACTGGAGGCCAACTTCAGCAGCTCGTTCCACTCTCTCTCCCACTCCTCCTCGGTGTACACCAGCCCTGACTGCACAAACACACACACACACACACACAAATGGAAATTATGGTAAGCACGTGCCGATGCTCGCCCACACAATCCCTATTATTATTCAGTTTTTCTATTTTGGTCTGCATCTAGAAGGTTGTTTCCTGAAGCTTGGTGCATCATATAGGTATCTTTTCTTTTTGCTGTTAATGAATATTTTGGAGAGAGAGAGGAAATATGGGTTAATAGAGAAATGTAAATGACATGCAACAAAGGTCCCTGGCCAGATTCATAACCAGGACACCGAGTTTACATGTGATGTGTCTCAGATCACTGGGCCACCAGGACGCCTCGGGCATTTATTAAAACATGAGCATCTGGACTACTTCTTTGCCTGAGCTATCTTTGGTGACACCATTTTCTAATAGATTAGCAAATGCTTTAATCCATGAACATCTAGAGAAGGGATAGGAGGTGCAGAGGATTTGCCAGTATTAGCAGCACTGCTGCTAATGCACACTTGGTATCATAGAAAGACTTATTCCTCGCAGCAAAAATCCACACGTGCGACCACAGCGAGGAAGCTGAAATCAGCGCTTATTAACCGAGGCTACGAGCGGCTCATCCCTCCGCTTATCAACATGTCTTTCGCTGAAAGAGGATGTGATGCATTTAGAGGTTGTGGCGTGAAGACGGAAGCTCTCCGAACCTCCTTGTTCTGTTGGGTCTGCTGCCACCTCCACCTCCTCTTCAGAGCGTCTCTCTCTGCTCCGCTCTTCATCATGGTGTACAGGGATTTCCTCAGCATCAGGTCTCTGTCATGGAAGCCCCACATCCCTGATCAACACAGACACACAACATCTTTATCGCATGTTAGGATAACACACACAAGGTGGCCGGCTAAAACAAGAGGTTGGATTTCTTAACTGCAGCTACAAAATCATACTGAGATGACCTCAGCTCTTTAACTTCATGTCTAAAAATGCCTTTCATCGCTCATCAAAGGGCTTTAGTTGTCTAACTGTCAGGGTAGATTACGTTAGCTCTGGTGCCTCTAACCCTGACGGCTCCTGTGCTGCTCCAGCAGTCCTCACACTGGGGAGGCAACAGTCTCCTTCAGCAGGGACCTGAATACACTGCTACCCCCCTGAACATTGCAGCTGACAATTTCCTGCAACGTATAGGTCAGCTATCTCTCTCCCTCCCCTCCAGCAGCTGTGACGCAGCACAGGCGCTGTTATGAGACAGCTGTGGCACCGAGTTGTTCCACAACAAGAAATCCTGATGGATGCTATGCTCATACTATATGTTAAATAGACTGCAAACGTGCACGAGTAGCTCACCTAAAGAGGCAGCGTGCAGCAGGCAGTTTCCATCCCCTGTGGTGGCTAGAGGAAGCAGCTTCTTACAGCTGGTGCACATGGTGGACCACCAGTTCAGACGACCTGCACACACGTACAAAGTAAAGAGGCTGTGAACTCAGAAGGGTGAAAACACACTCAACACATTTGCTGCGATACGTTTTCAATTCAGTGTTCTCGTAATTTAGACAAAAACACACAAAAAAGATTGGTGATAAGATTCCTGAGTCAAATTTAATTTTATGGTCCAATTTAGGGATGCAAATTTCAAGCAATTCCTCTAACTGATAGTCGGCTGCCTTAACAAATAATTAGCGGTTAATCAATAATGAATGGAAAATGTTAGATGTTTTTTTTCCAACTGTTTTAACCACTGACTTCATCCATGTTTATGCAAAATCAGAGTATGCTACAAGTTAAAAGAACAAATAAACACAAAGCTACTTGAATGATGAACTGAATAACACAAAACAGTTACTTAATTGTAATTGCTGTTGCTATTCAACAACTGGCCCAACAACATACTGACTCTACAAAATGGCTAAAATGTAAAATGATCAGATTGTATAGTGTATTTTTAAAGTATATTTTTTTAAATTACAAGTCACGCTATCTAATTAAATACATTTTCTCACACCAATAATTTGCATTTCATTTGGATATATTTGATAAGGAAGTAATGCGTAACAAGATATTTTGATGTGGTTAATCTTTGTGCTAAACCAAGTTCATCTGTGTCAGCTGCTGACTACCCAAAGGTATAATCTTAGCACACACACAAATCCTCAGGACAGAGTTGACTCATCTCAGTTTCACCAATTTATTTTGGTCATGTCAGCCACCTGCTGGACCGAGCTACAGCTCGGTCCAGCAGGTGTCATGACACGTCATGATGACTTCAGTTTCAAATACTTTTCTCCGAACAAGTTTCGAAATATGAAAACATATGTAAACGACAGAAACTGTAACCGCAGTTTGAACTGTTAATTGTATGAAACTTATGGTTATTTTTCACCATAACGACTTCCATTTCCCTCCATGCTCTGATGAAGTGTTAGCATGTACTCTGTCCTGAAGATTTGTGTGTGTTTCTGTGTGTCTACCTTTGTACTTTGTAAATACTGATGTATTTGTACCCATCTCTGATCTCAGTTAATACAGTTTTTAAATCAGTAAAATTCTCAATGGCAATTATTTGAATAATCGTTCCTAGTCCAACGTAATGTGTCATTGGGCTCTACGGGCCAACAGCAACATATATTCCTAACCCAGCCAAACATGTGTAAGAAGAGAAAAATATAATCTTCCAAAAGAGGGGGGAGACCTTTCAATGAGAGATGTTTATTTGACATGAGGGTCAAATAACAGGTCTAACAGGAGCTATGGGTGGGGAAATAAGAGAAATACATCTATAGGGTCATAGCAAGTCTAATTTAGATATAATGAGACCAATAAAGTAGCTCTAAATATACTGTATAAGTCTCAGGACACGTGTTCATGAAAAAGTTGTACAGCACATTATTTCTAAATAACGGGCAGCTCAGAGATGTGGTCAGCCTCTCTACCAGTAACTGCCCTCTGAGAACAATCATCCAACAAGCGCACTGTAATTAGCCTCAAAAGCAATGATTAGCACAGGCCGACTCAGCCTGACTCTTACAGTATCTCCAGCTTGTGCTCCATCACCGCCCTGCCCAAGTCCCTGAGGGAGAGACGACTGCTTCACAGCCCTGGGCACGGCACGCTGCTGTACTGCAGGCAGCCTCGCTGCTCTGAGCCTGGGGTGATCTGACTGCATCATTTATTTAACAACAGTAAACACAGAAGAGGCTCTGAATGATTTACCCCTCGGTGTAGATGGGCTGAAAATGCAGATGTTTTCCGCATTTCTCTCTTTTTCAAACGGTGGATATCGAAGTTCAATTTCTAGAAACACGGGAAACTGCTACATCCCAGTGAGTTTTAGTTATGTGTTATATAGTGTTATTATGATGGATGATGGGACGAGACTGATCCATATGCTGGTTGAGATTGAATCACCAGTAGAGTGAAGCTCATACGCACCTGGCTGTTGTACTTTATTTCATTTTTATTATTTTTTCTGACTTTATGTACATTTATTATTGGACAGGGCAGCTGGGGACTCATTGTACACGAGGTACACGCTCAACCAAGCGAGCTACCGGAGCACCCTGTTGTACTTTATCTTACCTTTTCTTAATTGCAGAGATACATATTTTATCAGAGTGTCTCAGCAGATTATGATGCGTATATAAATTCACTTATCACTCGAGATCAGACACTACCTTCTGCTTGGTTAAGCCACTGTTCACAAGACTGTGAGACTTATTTATGTGTTTATGAAATATAGAAATATGAAGGTCAATATATTTAAGTGTCCCAATGTTCTTCTCGGTTCACTGTTTCCCGGTTTGGCACTGAATTAGGTGAGGAAGGCTTTACGATCTCTGCAGTCTCTGTGCGGGGAAAATCTGCAGGAAGATTTGAAACTTCACTAACTAGTTTTCTCTCCGTCAGTTCAAAGCTTCAGCTGGGAGATGAATCCTTTGGGATCCCGGATGCTTTGAATTAGCTGTTGTCGTCTTGCTTCCAGATGATGCTGCCTCTCTGATCTGCTCTGTCTCACCCTCTACGTCTCTGTCTACATTACAGGCGTCCCTCATTGGGTTCTGCTCTGTGCTGCATTTCAGTGTAATCTAAATAAAGAATACGATGAAATGCACAAGATTTTTGTTACACATCTCATATCAGTAGCGGGAGACGTACTATGGTATAATATATCCTGTAATACTCACCGGCCTGCTCCAGAGCCATCATGGTGGACTGCTCTATCAGGTCTCTCTCTATAAAGCTCCTGAAGTCCTCGCTGTACACGCTGAGGTCTGGTAGCTGGAATGTGTAGATGGGCATCTCAAGAGGGAACTGCTCGCTGGTACACTCATTGGCCACCTGCAGCCTCGCCAGGGAGACGATAGCAGAGCTGGCGTGGGAGATCCCGCGGGACAGTCGCTTCTCTAGAGGGGACAAGAAGGGAGAAGAATTGATGAGTGGCAGGCAAGTGAAGAAAAACAAAACTGTCAAGGCGATAATATGGTGTCGAGGCGGCGTCTCGTACCTTGTGCATTGTCCTCCTGCTTCTGTGCACACGGCCTGTCGATCTTGCTGACATGGGTAGGTGTGTCACGTGTCTCTGGCTGCTTGTAGTAGCGGCCCTCGTTGAAGACCTGCGGCAGGTTGGCAGTGTGGACCTGCCTGAGCTCCTCGTAATCATTTAGAGCAGCACTGAGGTCCCAGTTTTTACCTGCGGGACGCAAAGTTCTGGTTGATTGCACGTCAACGCTGATTATGAATATCAAGGATAAACGTTGCTCATTAATATACGTGATTCTTTTTTCCGATTCGCATTCAAAAATATCAACAATTGTGTTCCCACACATCAAAATGTGTCGTTTTTCAGGTGCAACAGGACACCGTTCAATGCAGTTTACAGTAAACAGGGTTACCTCCTGGTGAGTAACCCATAATATGCTACCAATAGCAGAAAATGACGAGGACAATGGGGGTAAAATCTGCTGAGTATGCTGTAAAAAAGCCAGATTCCCTACAAGTACCTGATCAAACTAGCTCAGATTTTTTTTTTGATACATGAAATATACACTGATGAATTCAGAGATGTTTAGAAAATCTAAAATAAAGCAGATCACCGGCCTGATGCTGCAACATACAGACAATAACTAGAGGTTGAGGTTGGGCGGTGCCACAACAATGAAGATAGTGACGGGAGACAGATCCGTTAACAGAGTGACAGCAATATCCTGATGTGCAGGAGGGACCCACACACTGCTTACAGATGCACGCCATCAACACACACACAGAAGTCTCCTCTGGGTGTTTCTAACAGAACTCCCTCGCAGGTTTAAGAGACACAAGTCAAGCCTCAGCCTTATTATAACTCAGCGTGCCTTCTCGTGATGCCACAGGAACTATCTGCAAAACAGTCCTTATAAAACTCACATCGACTCCTCCAAGTGCAGACATTCACAGGGCACCTGCCTGTAATCTGAGCATGTTTGCGAGGCCGGGTCCATTAATGCACTCCCTGTGTAAGAGACCTACAGGAAGTTGTCCTCTCTCCTCCTGACTTCCAGACACGATGATTAGCGGCAGTCTGAACATGAAACCCGGCACCGCTAATCGCTGTCTCTCACGCCAATCAATGTAAAACTGATTGTGCGTTGAGCATCTCGACATCCTGAGCAGCACAGATCCAGGAATTCAACTTAGAGTCCCGCAACATACATCAGCACCTAATGCACAGACTTTAAATGCTTCTGCATTAGCGTGCTATTACTGTGGTATGGGAGGCATTGTTTCAGCTCCTTCATTTGTAATGGCTGGCGTCAGCAAAAGGTGCACTCATGAATTCATCTGCAGTATGAACATGAATTATCTCCATCTATTAGAAACACAGCAGCTTCACTGAACTCCTTTTTTCACATTAAATGACTTTGAATTAAACCAGTTGCATGAGAGGATTTTCCATACAGGAACAGTGAAAGGTAGGTGCAATATGAATTTTATTTCAGACGATAATTAGTAACTTCTCATGGAGGATACCGATAAGATAACCGATAATTTCACATTTTTATGTTTTTAAAAGAAGTTTATGACCTGTAGTTTATGCACACCTGAGGGTAAGAAAGGCTCAGATGTAGTGAGCAAAGATGGATGATTTCATATACCACAGCTCTTATAAGATTTTCTTTCTTAAACTCTCTGAACCTTCACTGAAAAGGTATTGCAATCATGTTTCCTTCCTCTGAAACTGTAAGTCTGTAACCATAACTGCATAAAAACAAATAAACTTAATAAATGTTTCTGCTTTATGGTGGGTGGCAAACAGAAATGATTTACAAAGTGATGTATAATTAACACAAAATGATCATATGTGTATAATAAACATAATATTGATATTTCCTTTTTAAATATCACGGTTATCTGCCTAGTCCGATACATATCGTGCATCCCTAGTGAAAGTAAATCATTGCACAATCCCTGGTCAATGTTTTTGCACCTTTCTTTCACAAAACTGCACATCTCTCTCATTTAAATTATGATCATATTGTACATGTTGTCCAAAAAAAAAAGCAACTTGGCAGGAAACCTGATTTGGCTTCTGAGTATGAGCATGCTTTACCAACTAATCTAATTGATTTCTTCAATAAAAAACAAAATCCAGAATTACATGATTATAAAGTTGTCCTTTCTCGTGAAAATCGCCCAAGAGCTCAACTGGGCTCTCAATAAATTTGACCATAAAGCTCAAACCCATCCTCATATACAGTACTGTATGCCGGTGGTCAAACACATTCTTCAGTACACAAACCAGCCTCTAGGGGGAAGCACTACATATGTGGCGCTGTCACATTTCTCTATCTGCCTCTCCGTCTCTCTTCTCGCTCCTCCTCACACCTTCCTGACTCAGAGCAGAGGGTCACAGAGCGGCTGATTGATGCCGGCCTGCAAAGCTAAGCTAACACCCGCAAGAAGGCAGCAGGCATAATACTGAAATAGGACATCCATGCCCACGTCTGTCTTTGTCTGAGTGCACTGTCTTGTTTGGTGCCTGTTAGTGTCACAAGTATGCCCCGGTGGCTTTGAGCCAAGGCAGAATCAGAAAAAAAAAAATGACTGAGGGGGAGGGAGAGACAGACACCCAACACTTTAATTCTTTTATCAGACTAGACACCAGCTGCATAATAGACACACAGAGACAGAAAGATCTCCAGCACACACATCCTGCACAAGGATTTCATCCCCTAATGGAAGTCTGATTAATGTGCAGCGTGCTTTTATTCCTGTAAAGTAGACAAAACTGCATCTGCATTTAGAGCTCAGCATTTCTTTACTGCAGTTTGACCTGATCCGGGAATGCAGTGCGAAACTGGAACACTTTAAAAACTGGGAACAAAAACATTAACATTACTTTTACTAGCTCTAGATATCGCTGCCAATTCAGCTGACCATCAACCAGCTTTCTGTTGCTCGGTGCACTTTTTGCTCTCCTGTTTTGTTTTTGTTTTTTTTCCCCACCCACCACTGTATGTAAGCTATACAAGTGCCAGTAGCACTCTGCTCCTCAATGAGTTCCAATGAATGGGCACAAAGCTCTCCCAGGGGAGTGCACTCGTAAAACCGTCACTCTGGCCTCTAAATCAGCAAGCTGGCTCGCTGTTGCAATCCCTGCTCCTCTCCTCCCCTCCTTTGTTTCCTTTCTTTCCCTTTTTCCCCTCATTTCCTCTCCTCTTCTGTTCTTAACACTCCTCCGCTCGCTCGAGCGCGACCGCGGGGACATCAGGGAGCGGCTGATCAAAAAAAACTGAAATATTGCGTCTTCTAATAAGGACAGCGTCGGCCTCTTACCTTCCAGCAGGTCTCTTGCCAGACCAGGTTCAGCCCCCGTGGACCGAACAAAGTCTGACAGGACCGCGTCCATGTCCAGAGTCATGTGATCATGTGTGTGCGCTGCCCAAGGTGCAGCGGTGGCCTTGGTGGACGCCAGCCTTCACGTTCTCATCTGGAAGAAGCAACGAGAAACACAGCAGGCCTTAAACACACAGCAACTAACCCCCCTGTGAGAAAACAGTCATCGGACGGCCTCCTCTCTCTTATTTTAATCCCAGCCTGTTGTCTCAGCCTGCTTGTACTCATGTGTAATGCTTCATAGAGCTGATAGTTGAATAGCGCTCCACTCCCAGTGCTCCTCCCTGCACTTGCTAGCAGTCATAACATAATATCCAGCAGCACAGATGTAATATCAACAACACAGCCAGAGGTCGTATCCAGGACACACCTGCCTATCTCCAAAGCCTTTGGCCCACCGCCCACGATCATAACAACACTAACCCTCTTCCTGCCACCGAGTGTCAACCAGAGGTTTTCTGGGTATGATCCAGTTTCTTCAACCACATCAGTACTCAGAGCTGGACAGCAAGGAAGGATGTTGTTGAGTGCTTGTGGAGCCGGTGATTCAGTGTGATGTTATTTCGTAGAGGGAACATGGCTATATAGCACTCGGGCTCTAATGATCAACAAATACTGCCTTGTTAGATCATAAACAACACCGCTAAGATGCACTCCCTCGGCTCATGGAATGAATGAGTCGACGCATAGCTTTCATTCCACTTGAGGCTGTGTGGGTGACGGAGGAACGGAGCTCAGAGCATTGCCAGCGAAGAAACACACACCCACAGGTTTGCGGCTCTGACACGGGGCCCTCTGTGCGGACAAGAGGTTTGACTGCGGCTCAGGTCTGCGGCTTTGACCCAGAGAGGAGAGAGAGGGCATGCTGAAGACACTCAGACACTCTGCCCACACCTCTGAGCTCCGAGTGTAATTGTGCCACACTACATGACTGTCCGTCGGGTTTTGGCACAGTGTTGTAAACCAGCAGACACTGAATAGAGCTGATGCAAAGCAAATGCCGTTGTTTCCTGCTTCCTCGGCTGAGGAATATTAGTGGATTACTCTGACAGCAGGATGAACAGGACATCGTGGCATATTTTTTTTTACCAACCGTGACAGAACAATCTGAGAAACGTCCTCTCGGTCGGTATTATCGTCGCGTGAAAATCACAAGCTCATGACAAAAAAAAAAGACGGCTGAGCACTGCTTGATTGTCGGCATCGGAGAGAGAAATATCTTTGCTCAAGACCCAGCAACTTTAGTCTTTATCAAATGCATTATTAATGAGTCAAAGCTGCACTTAGGCTGTAGTTTAGCTGACCTAGTTACTGTCAGCCATTTGCATTGTGTTGCATTGTTGTACTGAGAGAATCTAAGCAGCTGTGAACTACAGGAAACACAGAGTGGTCAGCTGGAGCAGTCAGAACCAAAGTTTGTCAGGGATCATGAGATTATGGTCCATGCACAGGGACCATAAACCATGAACTAGTTGCTTATTAGCACGCATATTGGCTTCTTATTAGTCATTATAAAGCACTTATTAATGTGTTATTCTGCATGACCATATTCTACAACTACTTACACATTAACTTATTTAGGAAGTTAATGAGATTTCCCTCAATAATCTCCTGATTTCTTCTTATTGATGGTAAGTAAGGAAGTCGTCTTATATGAATCATGATTGTTTTTTTTTTATATGAATATTGGCCTTAAAAGGTTGCAATATCCGGACTCCAATATCATGACACATATTGCGAGTTCACAATTGGCAATGATGTTACAAACACTGATAAACTGTCGTGTCTGCATCATCGTTTCCAGAAATCTTTATTTCTGCCTGTCCGGACGTAAACACTGAAAATGGAGTTTCTGAATATCTTGGAAGGAGTTTTTCCAAAAACTCAGATTTCAGTGACCTAAAATGCTGTTTAGATGTACGAAAGGCCAAAACACATAGAAAAAGCTGCATTTAAAAAGAAAACCCATGTCCGTGTGTACCTACTGTACAGTAGCTCACTAGTAAAACATGTGTGGGTTAAGTGTCAAACTCCTAGTGAATTAGTAATTAGCAAGACCTCACTTTGGCTGGGAATATAATATTCTGAATTAGAAAGACTTGATCTATAATTATTTGGACGCTCTTAACACTTGCAATTTTGTGTTTTTATTTTATATATATATACACACACACACACACACACACACACACACACACAAACACACACACACACACATATATATATATATATATATATATACATATATATATATATATTATATTATTTATATTATATTTGGGGAGAGTGGTCATTCTTGTGGTATTACAACCTTACAGTATACGGCCTATGCTGAACAAAGCACGTCAAGATCGTAACTCAAACGACTGTAAAAATAACTTCCTTCACCACCTGAACTTGCATTGGCAATACTGTACTGACCTACTGTATACAGTCAGTATTTCAGAAATTTATTTTTTCTATTTTATTTTATTACCATTATCATCTTTATCGTTAGTAGTAGTAATAGAAGTATTGGTAACTTTTTCCTTTTTCTTCACAAATAAGCATATAAATATTGTAAGAATGACAAATGTAAAATTATTCTAATACCTTGCATTCTTACAATAAAGTTATCAAAAAGCAGTAATAAGGAGGTTATTTAGGGAAACTCTTTGGCTTCGTAGTAAAATATGGCAGAATAAGTGTTTTATAATGACTAACAAAGAGCCAATATGCTAATAATATGCATGCTAATAATCCATTCATTAACAGTTAATATGTGTACCCTGATATAAAATGTTACTGTTTTTAATAAAGGCCAGTGTACGTATTTAATTTGTTGTACACCTCTAACAGGCAATTCAAAAGGCTCTAAAGTAAGTCTGTGGGGCACGTGTCTCCTCTGAGGACCACAGAGACGACATATGTGCTCATCATTACGCTCTCTAGGGGCGGACACTTAACTCAGCACAGAATAATAGGCTGCCAATCAAGGAAGTATCAGAATAATGCTTTGCAGGCAAAAAGTCTTGAGTCTAGTGGTGTGGAACAAGACACATAAAAAAGCTGAATATTATAAGTCATGACCTCATCTTTTCCCTTAAGAACAGCCCTATTCAGATCGCTTTCCCTGTGGGAGGTAATTATGACTCAGAAACATGCTAATGCGTGTTTTTCTGCCTGACGTAAAGCCGTGTGGGCCAGAGGAACCTGGGACTGTTCAGCTTCCTGTTAATCATAATGACAATTTGCATATTTGTCACACACACAGTGGATCAGGCTTCTACATAACATGAATGCATTATAACAGCACAGTGAAGACGGAAAAAAATCTTCTTTAAAGGACAATGGATGTCTATATTTTTATTATTTTCAACATATCCCATGAAAAGATGAGAAGTAACAATGTGTTAATGCTCATACTATAGTTCACTTACTCATCAAGCACTGCACTAAGTACAATTCTGAAATACTTGTACTTGTTTCCATTTTATACTGATGTTTACTTTTTACTTGACAACAATTCAGAAGGAAAACTTGTACTTTTTACTCCACTACAGTTATATATACATTTATAATCAGTAGTTACTTTGCTGACTAAGATTTTAAATGCAAAACATACTGTATGATTGGCTTATAAAATATGACAGGGTGACAAACTAAACCACCCAACAGTATATAATGCAGTTCAAATCATCCGCAGCTCTACCAACTACGGCAAAATGCTTTCCACATTAATGCATAATGTATGTGACACTGTGTTTAGCAGTATGACAATCACAGGGCCCTCAGTTCAGCTTGCTCATAATACTCCTGCACTCTAACTTATACAACTTTTAATGTCAGACTTTAATGGAGTATTTCCTGCACTGTTGTACTACCACATTACTTCAGTAAGACAGTTGTGGAGAAAGTATCCCGATGTATTCAAAGTATTTAAGTATTATCAGCAAAATGTACTTAAAGTATCATAAGTAAAAGTACTTTAAAAGTGGGGTAAAATGGTCCTTGACAGTGTTTTGCTATTATGTATGATGATTTTGGATTAATTTTACAAATGCATTAATGTATATGCTGCATTTTACTCTTGTAGATGTTTGAGGGTGAGCTTATTTCAACTACTTTATACACTGTTGGTAGTTTAATCTACAGCAATGCATCATATTCTATAAGATCATCAAATGTTTTCAGTGTCGCTGCCCTGTCAGGACAGCATATCCCTAAAAAGTCAATCATTAATGAGCTCAAAAGAAGGGTTTGTAAATAGCTTCAAAAGTAAAGAGAGAAATTTATCAGATAATCACATTCAGCACACATGGTTCTCAATCAACAGGAGCAGGATGAAAGACTGTAATCTAAAAAAAGTAACTTAAACTGTCAGACAATATTTGCCACTGAGATGTAATGGAATAGATGGATACAGTTACATTCTACAAATTACAAATTATTGAGTTAAGTACAGGTACCTCATATTTATACCTAAGTAAAGTACTTCAGTAAATGTACTAAGTTACATTCCATCACTGCTAAAAGATCTGTATACTGACCAGGACAGTGTATGTGGGGTTGACTGAAACGAAAGTGCTTGTTTCATCATAATGAGTGATGGTGTTGAGTTTTAAATTGTTGTTGGAAAACAATGGAGGTCTGTGACACAGAGCTATAAATCAATATCTGCCCACACAGGCAATACTTGATAACAGGATCAATTCATCGCTTGTATTGGTCTTTTCATGGGATTTGCTGATAAGAAGAAAAACACAGAATACCTCTTTTTAATCTTATTTAGCAGCTGTCAGTGACAAACGTAGATGATTGCGACTCAACCTTCTTCTGTTAACAAACTCACATACTTTCTGTATTTTTGCTGAGGGTTGTTGAGAAGCCATCTGATGACCACGGGACTGTCCGGACCAGACGCAGCTCTAGTCCATGGCTTCAGAGGCAGCAGAGGAGAGGAGGAAGACACCGGGGATGCAGAGAACCCTGAAGCAAACACACACACACACACAGAAGCAAACACACACACACACACACACACACACACACACACACACACACACACACACACACACACACACACACACACACAGAGAGAGAGAGAGATATGAATATTGAAAGTGATCATCCTGAAACAGAAAGTTATGGCCCTTAGTTCTGATTCACTGACTTCAATTCGGCGCTGCTGTAAAACACCCGACCGACACGCACCTGTGACTGCATCAGTGTTAATGTGCAAGCCCAAAATTAGCCCTCAAGCCGTTACTTTCATCACATGTCATTTGGAAACCACTGTGTCTACTGACTGTTCATCAAACCGGCTGAGAGTATTTAACTACTGATCGAAAATCAAAGACTAATTTTCCTAATTTTGCATCTTTTTCTAAAAATGCGTTTTATGTCATTACGCCACTTAATCTCATGCTTGAGTCCTTTTCAAGCAGCAGAGGCTTTAATCTGCATTGTGATGTGTGTAACTACACCTGTCAGCTGTTGTGAGATCCCCATAAAGCAGCTTCGTTTCTTCTGAGGCGCTCATAAACATTCCCTTTAATTGCCTGAAGTTTTAGGTAGCAGCAGCACTTAAAAGCAGCCCCCACCTTCTGAAGGCGCTTTGACGTAATCACATTTCAGGTTCTCGCTTTAAGATGCAGGTGTGTGTGTGACCCCGACAGGGTAAGGAAAGTGCAGAGCTGGCCTCATGATCTTTGCTCTTACGTAACGAGAAACGCAAACATGCTGATCCCGCCGGTAAAGGCAGAGAAGGTTGATCCGGCGTGACGCAGCAGGCAGAGAGGGGCGATTATGTGGCGTGTGGAGGCAAACACACATTGAAACAGTGAGAGGAGAGTTTGAGAGAAGCCCCACACGGAGCAACAGTGGAAACTCCGAGCACACTCCCCCCCATTGTCCCCGGTGGATCACACCAGCCGACGACTCTCTCCACCCTCTCAGCAAGAACACTGCGAAGTGCTGAGGAGTTAGCGTCAAAGACCTCCTAAGTGCGACTGAAATATCCTTCAGTGTCATGCATAATTCACATGAACAGTAAAAAAAAAAAAAAGGTTCATATACTGGTATGTGTCCTCTATTTATTTGGACAACTTTTTTTCACAGCATCTTTAAAAACCAGAGCAATATCTCAATTGAAATGACAGCAAAGTAAATCTTAACTTAACTATCAGTTATACAGTGTTTGAACTAGAAAGTCACGGATTGGTTTCAATGTGGTTGTTTATTATTTGGCCCAAACCGTCACCAACAATGGTGGAACAACTACTACTCCTTCAACCATTGCCGCCGGGCCAACACGCCGCAGTACAAGTATAACTCACTCAAGCAGAAGTTACTTGACTGATATGATTCTTAGGTGGGATTGTTAAAAACAATTAAGCTGTAATTCTAAAGTAGAAAGCTCGTCTGGGTAACGGTCATTATGAAAGAGCAATGGAGAGGATCATGACCAACGTTTCAACATAAGTACGCACCACTGGCCACATTATCTCTTTCGTGATGCCGGTTTTTTTTTCTGATTGAGTAATCTTTCTTGTGAATGGAAAGAAGTTAAATGTTAAAATGATATTACAGTTCAGCGTATTGCTCACGGACACATCACGAGAAGGGGGGGATCAGACCACCGGCTTTACAATTAATGGCCGAACCGCGTGGAAAGCAACTAACTGGCTTTAACTGAGGTCTTAAGTACTTATCTAACTGCACTACATGTCAGAGGGGAAACTTGCCCTTTCTCTTCACATTATTTATTCATCTACAGTTAAGAGTCACTTTCATATTCAGATCTTAAAACATATAATCTGCTTTGAAAATATGGAGCATTGTTATGGACTAAATTATTAATTATCCAAGAATATAAATATATCTATTACACATCACAAAAAGTAGCTATTTTACAGGTCCGGTGTGTAGCATTCAGACAGATGTGGAAGGATCTATTAGGATAAATGGAACAGCTATGTTTTGATTAGTCTATAATAATCAAGTGAAACTAAGAATCATTGTGTTTTCGTTACTTGAGTCTTTTTTATCTATAGAGGGAGCAGGTCATCTTCCACAGAGTTCACCATGTTGCAGAGCCATGTTTCTACAGTAACCCAGAGTGGACAAACCAAACACTGGTTCTGTAGAGGGCCTTTCTTTTGTTTTTTTTCTCATATTTTTAGTGGCCACTGTAGGGGAGCATGTGGCGAGGGGTGTTCAGTTGGTTCAAATCCGGCACTCTCAGGGCTCAATAATAAAAAAGGACTGGCCAATTGCCTGGGCAAGTCAAATGCCACGTCAGGCTAGTAAATCTAGCGAGTCACTCACCGGATGCTAAGTGTGCTGTACAAAGATGGCAGTCAGCAGGGCAGAGAGAGCGTGCTCGCTCACTGACTCGTCTCCGGTGAGAGGGGGAAAGAAAAAATGTTTGCTTTGCATCTATGACAAACTGTGTCCGGATGATTCATTTAGTTTTTTAAGTTAAATTTAGATCAAACATGACGATTAACTTGAGTCTTTTGGTATTTGATAACTGCTAATAGTAAAGAAAAGTAAAAATACGGCAAGTGAAAATTGATTTCAGATACAAATAAAAAGCCTAAAACCCTGGCAGAGGTCCGATAATTACATATTATTGTCAGTACCTCTCTAAATTTAAGTTTTTAATGCAAGACAAGTATTTTTATAATGCTTAGTTGATACTATTACTTATGAAAATGGTCTTCTTCCATCACTAAATGTTTTTTAGAGAGCAAATACTTAACAAATTACAGAAATATTCAGGTGAATGTAGAATAAACGATTTTAGAGATCATCAGAAAGCACTTGATAATGCCACTCACTTATAATATTGAACGTACGCACACTGAATGTTTCCACACCTGGTGATTAGTCAGAGCGTGTCTGCTGGTATATTTAGGTCACAGATGAACAATGTTCTCTGCAGGCTACGTCTTTGATCTTGCGGTCTCAATACAAACACTCGACCACGGGGGGAAACGTGTGGCCGTGCAAACAGCTACCACCTTATTTTTCACTCGCATGTTCTTGCTCTCTTCAAATCTTCCAGACGTATTAGTAACAGAACAGAGCCGAGTTGTTTCCTTACTGTACTCACGCACACTGCATTGTTTACTTCCTATGGTCCACTGACCCGTGAGCACTCTGCCAGCAGTCCCTCCATATTTACAAGGGCCCGTTTGTAGACGGTAAAAAACAGCAACATGGGACTTGTTTCTTAATCAGTGGAGGAAAGTCTACTGAACTCTCCTTCAGCATCACAGTACACTCAACAGACACTGCGGCCACAATTGTAGCTGTTAGCATCAGATAGGCTATAAATGAAACACCTACTAAGCAAGCTCAAATAAGTTTTTTTCACAAATAACAGCCGTAATTTGGATTGCAAGCAAAACATTGTACAGGACTGACTATTATAAATGAGCCACCCGGGGAGCTGTCGGATCTCCCCTGCGGAGAGCCGTACGTTGCTGATTTTTGGTAATTTAAGGACCAAAAGACAAGCGGTTTTGTTCTCAAGTGACATCTAAAAAGCAGTATCTGTGACATGCGTGTATTTGACGACTTTTACCGCCGTGCCGATTCAATCATTATCAACTGTCAGTCACATCTAAAAGTATTCTTTACACCACGAGACAATAAACGTACCTGTGCGAATCCTCCAGTCGAGGTGGTGTCAAAGGTGTTAAAATGTAATTAACTTTTTTCAGAAAAAGAATACAGGCTCTCTTGTCAGTGAGTGCCTCTTACAAACAAAGCTGCTTAAAAAAATAATTAAATGCAAAACCACCCTGCAGTGTTCATCTTGACACTGTAGAACAGCTCCACACCCACTACTTCCTTTTTATGTATAACACTATTTGAAGCTTCACTACTTTAAAACCAACAGTAAACCAGTTGGCTGATTAGCACGTGTGAAACGATTTAACAATGAAAAACGTGCAGCCTTTTCTCTGTGAATACTTTAGAGTGCAATACAGTCACAGGAAAAATGACACACGAGTGGTTCCCCCCCCATCGACAGAAGCTTATTTCTCTCCCGTAAAAGGTCCATCTTTCCATGATGTGCATGTACATACGTAGCTATTTCAGAGTAATAGGATGAGTTATAGCTATAGAGATGGAGATAATTGTCTCCATAGTGAGTGGGGATCGCCCACATGCGAGGCAGATACACAGCAGGTGGGAGGTGAACATACTGTACAAACACTTATACTCCACTCTTTGCACTGCATCTCCTCCGTAACTGGAAAATGGTCGGGCTGTGAATCCTATACAGGCACACCAAGGTTAACAGCAGCGTATACATTTGCAGTTAAGCTCTTAAATAAGCTTTTAAGAGGCAGCTTCTATTTTGACTTGGAGTTTTATGTTTTTCGCTAATGTGAGTTTATGTAGATGTCAGAGTACACTTGTGTAGACTGTGTGCTACAGCATAAAAATACTGAAGCTGTGAAGGAACATTTTTTTTTTTTTTTTACTTTCCACACTGTTATCGTTTTATGATTTGTTTCCACTTTCCATAAATCTGCCTCGTCTGCTTGTACTTCGGCTTACGACTTCCTCTTTAATACAGAATGCTTTTCCACAACTCCCAAAGAGCTGCTTCCAAAACAGAGCATACAGGCACACATGACACGCTGTGACAGACGTTCATACTAACAGAAACCCCTCACGGCATGATGCCAGTTCTGGTCACATGAGGTGACTATCAGTGGAGAAATTGGTATGTCTGGTATTTGTTTCGTATGATGGAATGGTATGAAAGATTAGCCGACTAAGTCCCCTTTAACAGCCTTATAAATGTAAGTAATCCCAAATAAAGTCTTTCTTAACACTGTAGCCGTGGAAATAACTTTGCATCACGTCACACTGTCTGGGCCAATTACACTGAACAAAACAAAAGGCCCAGTAATGTAAGATATTTCATGAATATTACTGCAGCTCGTTAGTGTTGAAGTGTCGGGGTGTTGATTTTCTATTTCATTGAGTGATGAATGGAAATAAATGTTCCCTTTGGAGTAGACAAAGTCTTTCGACTGTTCACTGTTAACAATGAAATGTTTTATAAACCATTTATTTAGCAATTGTGATGGTTTGTAAATTTGTCCTCCAAATAATGTCTGTAGATGAACCGCACAGTTTTTATTAACCATTTATAAACACCTGTTGCAACTTAACAATAAACAATTGCTGAATAAATGGATTACAAAAACATTTTAGTGTCTTTTAACAGTGAAATAACTAAATAAACAATACATTTACCATTTATTAATGATGGTTATTATGAAGTGTTATCAAGAATCTTTCTTACACCCCTAAATATATAATGTGAAACGGCTCACTCACTTTATTATAGAATGTATTGAGGCTTAATTAAATTACGAAAATCTAACATGCTCTATACTGCATCCTCGTATACAATCATAGAGGACAAAAGTCCGGCTCACTGTGGTTATTAACAAACAACCAATCAGGAAAAATCACTTGGAAAACAAACAAAAAATGTTAAGAAAAAACGTTAGCACATAAAGTAAACTCTGCCATGAGGAAGGTGTCTCATCATCAGTGGAGAGGAGGCTTAGCAGCTGAAGATTTTGTTTTTTAAATGTTTATTATTAGAACCGAAACAATTAGTTGACTAATGGATTAGCTGATTGAAAGAAAATTGACTAATTGTGATAAGTGCTCTTACACACTTCCTGTTTCCAGCACTTCGAGTGTGAGATTTTTCTGTTTTCTCTTTTTTCTCTTATATAAAGGGATATTGAATATATTTGGGTTTGGGACTGTTGTATCAGTACACACAGTGAGCTAGTATCAAGCATTTACCCACTAAAAACACATTTTTTACATTTTTATTTGTTTTAATCGCTGTGGGAAATAATCAGGTATTCTTCTAGCCCTAAATATCTCGGACAGATTGCTCTGTATGATCTGATTTGAGAAATGTATTACTCTTGAATACATTAAACTCTTTATCTTCAGTTAAATCTCTCTCATGTCTCTGCATGTATAATGTATACTAAAGAACACTCACAGATGTGTAGTTTTCGCTACATATGAGATAATATATCGATATGAGATAACCGCAGAATGTGATTGACAAAACACATTACAATATTAAACAACAATTGTGAATGAGACAGTTAATCTGATGGGACTGATTCAATATACCCTTCTAGCTCACTCCACAGCTTCCCACCATAGCAAGTGGCACTAATCCACAGAGTCAAAGCGACCTTTGAAACCTGAAACCTGAGCCCGATTTACAAAACAGTGGCAAGAGACCTGTCCAGCAAGGCCGGGACATAAGGTGTGGGCTTGTTGGTTAAACACAATTTAAGTCACTCAAACCACAAAGAGTCTGATCCCTCCTCTGATGGACGGACTATTTTTGATTCTCCAAGGCAGGCAGAGAATGAAATTGTACATTCTGGCTCGGACATACGGCTCCATCGGGCCAATGTGGCTTCATCACCAGCGTGTGAGCTGAGCCGCAGTCAGCCGGGCCAAAGCACCGGCAGGCTCAAACTGCTGTGTTCAACGCTGCTAGATAACCACCCTATGATCCCCGTCTCCGGAGCGCATATGTGTGTGTGCAAAAACACTAACCATCGCATGTTCGCTCCTCAGTGTGCCCTCAGTGTGTTTACCAATCTCAAAGCCAACAGAGCAAGTGCTTCCACAAAGGGCTGCCAAAACACAGAAGACAGCTAATAAAAGATGGCATTCATTCTCATCCAGTTCTTACTCACATGCCTGTGCACGGCGAAATGTCAAGCCTCAGTTATGGTCTGGAAAAAAACAAACATGTTTTCCTGAAACAATGGCTATTTTAATATACTACGAGATGGAAACACTAAAGCCAGACGACAGTTTCAAAACAATGTGTAGCTATTGTTGATGTAATTCGATGAATAAAGGTAGCAACAGCAAACAGTGTTACATTAGACTTGGCGTAATTGTATATTGGAGAAACAAATGAGCACATTTCCAGCGAAACAGATCATTTCCACCTTGCATCGGCAATCAACACAATCCATTAGCCTGCTTCATAACACAGCACCCTTAAGTGGCATGGAAAATTCATGTAATGGGATATTATAATGTCTTGCCAAACTACATACTAACCACTTCCACTATTTCAAAGTCCTTGCTTGAGAGCAGCAGATTCAATCAGTGAATTTCAATGCAGAGTGGAAGCAGCACTTGCTATTCAGCCTTCATATCAGTCAGTCAGCCTCAATCTCTGTCCCTCCTCCTCCTCCTCCTCCTCCTCCTCCTCGTCCTGCAGCCACAATGGCAAGCTTGTACTTGAGGTGATTGTGTATGTGCCTCACCAGTGCTCGGCGTCTAGCGGCAGCAAACGCGTGCGTGTGTGTGTACATCCAGGCGGCCTATGGAATGCATGACGTGTTTCAATCAGCGCCTCGGACGCCGTATTCGAGTGAGTGCTCTTCACCCGGGCGCCGGCTCATCAAGTTAAGCCATTTTGATTTTTTGAGAGCTCCATCAATGTCTGTCTTTCTCTCCATCCACCACCTGGGAGTGTGCCGAGGCCCTCCTCATCCATCCATTATGCTCTGTTCGCTAGTGGGACTCCCCCTGCCTTCAGGACCCGCAGACGGCGTTTATTAGCTGTGACCTCACAGCACCCTGACACCCTGAGAAAGCAACAGCTTACAGATGCAAGAGGATGGAGAGCAACAGAGAGAAAGCCAAGAAGGTGGAAGGACTGTTGCATGTCAGTCAAACACTAACCACTCCTTGACAGGAGGCAGACAGAGAGCGTAATACTCCTAAGTCTTGACCTTTGGACGGTCTGTAATCAAACCATACACACTGGCACAAATACCTCCTCTTTCTCTCTTTTAATCCTTCTCTAAACTTAAAAAAAAAATACCCAGACTTCTGTGCAGTAGCCCCTCACATGCTGCGAGAAAGATGCTGCTAGAAGCAATAATGTCACTTTGCATCTCATTGCTGCGCTGCACACTGCCAGCACAGCATATGCATGGAGCGGGGAGTTGTTGTCAATTTGCACTAAATGCATCATCGCATTAATATTTGAGGCAAATGTCAATTAATGCTGCAGTGGACAGCAGGAGTGTGTATACCTGAGGGACATCAGTGTTCCTAGAAAACCTTTCAGCTTTTGTAAGAAAGTTAAGAAGCTCAAGCTATGAACTTGGCATCAAAATTAGGGCTGCAACTTTTATTTTACGATTATTTTGATGATGGTGATTTTAATGATCCATCGTGATTAATAGGAATGACAAGTATACTACTGAAATCATGACGATGTGACATTTGTTGGAGTCTGTACCAAACAAACATGTTATTACAGCCAACAAGGCTGCCAAACGGCCGACTACAGTTCGAGTCACACCAGTGGACATTTTAAGGACACCTGGGGACATTTCCAGCTGTTTCTGTGGTGACAAGGCCTGTTGTTTTTTTTGTTAAGGGGACCTGCGGACATTTCCAGCTGTGTTTGTGATGACCAAAACCGGCTGTTTTGCAAGCACACTAAAAGCAATGTTCAGTATTTTCACTATGAGCAATAAATACATTTTAAAAAAGCGACTGATAGTTCTTCCGTCTGACCTTAAAGTCGAGACAAATGTTCAGGTCCAACAGACCTGCAGCTCAGCTGTGTGTGCAGTGTGCACCCAAACAAAGAGCTGGTTGCTGAGGGGCACGGAACAAGATCATAACCCCTTAAAATGTCAGTCCCTGCAGCCTTCCAAACACAGCGGCCAATACCTCTTTTTCCCAGGCTGGGCCCTTTTCGACAGAGCGCCACAAGCAGACAGCTGCGACTACAGAACAAAGCCTTACCGAAGCAGAAGGTTCCTGACTTTCTGTTGATTAGAAGAACACGGCGAAGAAAGGAAAAAAAAAAACAGCTGTGGATATAAATTACACACTTAGCAGCTATTGTGAGGTATATTAATGACATGGTGAAAAGAAGTTTTCGAGCATGGAAGCTGGGACGTCATATACACACAGATGAGACGTAAAGAACTGCTTGCGATCTGAATAATTATCTTCTGATCCAATGTGAGACAAACTAGCTGAAGCCAGCTGGTGTTTGTGCTGAGGGAGGGTGTCCTCTCAAGTGTTGAAGACACACAAATTTTTGCTTGCTTCCTCTGTCCTCACAAGCTCAAAGAACTCTAACGCAACTCTCAAAGGCATCTGAGAATATGATATTAGACTAATAGGC
Source organism: Pagrus pagrus (assembly GCF_965226575.1). Classification (NCBI taxonomy): domain Eukaryota; kingdom Metazoa; phylum Chordata; class Actinopteri; order Spariformes; family Sparidae; genus Pagrus; species Pagrus pagrus. Next base: position 11,229,702 of record NC_140194.1, on the reverse strand, counting down.
TTTATTGAGGGCGGGCTGTCACTGTACATATTTGTACATCTAAGCCCAGTATAACGATAGGTTATAATGCACAATCTGATATTGCCGTGTTGGTGTTGATGCTGGAACGTCATAATTAATGTGGCTCCAGTACCGTAATTGCAACTGACCGATCACATCTTTGTAATGTCATTGCTTTGCGACTCCATTAGCCTGAGTGGGGGGTTTTCCCCAGACACTTTTAACTGAGTAGATGTTGTTGTTTCCTGTATTCACCCTCTAACAGGTGGGTTAATACTTGTGTCTCGATATACTTGCAGGAGACAAATTATGGCAACATTTTGTAATTTCATCCTGAGGAAGTGTTTGAGGCCAAATCACAGTGCGGAAATTGATTGAACCGTCCATCACCTGCTTGTTACTGCTTCAGTTCATTTTGTTGATCTGTATGGTTATGATAACTATTTTAGCTGAATTGGTTTGCTTGGTTTTTTTTTGTTTACCATGGTGTAATGTCAGCATCATTGTAAATGAGGGTCACCCTCAACAATCCCTCAGAGAATCTTAAATAAAGGGGAAATAATTTCTGTTAATGTTTTCAAGATCAATGAGTTAAGTGTAGAGGGCAACTGTAGTGCCCCTGTGCCTTTTCTATAAACTACATACATCTTCCATCTAAACTAATACTTTAAAAAAAAGTGAGTTGGATTTGTCCTGCTCTCATGTAATGTCTGTGACGTCCATGATTTGAACCCAAACTTTGTTTTCCTAAAACTGAGCAAATACAGTAGTTTCCTAAATCTAACGAAACAGCAACAGAAAACTGAAAAAGAAATGGGAAATAATAAGTGAACTTAGTATAAAAGTAATAATAAACAGTATAATAACATGTTCCTATTGGGACACGAACCTCAGCCTCCTGGGTAACAGTCCTGTACTCAACCCATTCAGCCACAACAACTTATGATGTTCAAGGAGCAACACCAACACGGGGGATATCAGATAGACCAGGTGAATCCACACTTTCTGTTTCAGACAAGAAACACAGAGCACATAGCTCATGTTCTCTTGTCAACCTGATTATTTCATTTTGGTACCATGAGAAAAAAAACAGCATTTTTTGCTGCGAAGCTGTGCACAGTGTCACGTTGCCAAGATCACTTTCAGTAGTGGCTTTTTTAAACAAGCATCAGCGATGTAATAAAATATCAAGGATATATTTGTATTCATCTGAAACTCGGGTTCAATCACAGGCCAGCTACGATGTCCTACAGCGAGCCCCAAAACTAAGAATTTCATTTTCTCTGAAGAAAATCCAATAAGAAAGGAAACGCTAGAACAGATTGTTTTGACACCTGTTATATCTTAGCCTCTACATCTCACAATACCTGTATTTTACAATGTGGTACCACTATTGGATGCGTGGGTGTGCGCACAGTTGTGCATGCACACTCAAGTAGGCGGAGAGGGCAATATCACATAACCTTATTCTTAATTTAGAATCTGAAGAAAAAGAGATTAAAACCCATAAACCCGGAGGTTCCTGAATAAAAACACAAGAGTTTTTCTGGCTATAACACCAGAATGCACCACTTTTGTACTCTTTGTACAGCCCTTCTTTCAGTCAGCTGTCACAGTGTCCTTTGGCGAGGTACTTAGACCCCTTGAGGTCAACATAGTGAAGGTGGGTGCAGTCACTTAAAGGTAAATTAATAATTATAGCTATGAGCTATGGTTATAGCCTCCCCCAGCCCCTTAGAGGAGTATTTTCCATCTCCCCGGTGTAGTACATGAGGATGCTTTTCAGTTTCTGAGTCCCAGTATTGAGACCAGTTATGTTCCAATACGGGTCTCAGTACCTTTGTTTTTGAAAACTTTGCGCATACACTCAAATCAAACCACACATAGAGACAAAGAAATACATGCACAATGGTTTGGTCTGTGTTCACACATCAAACCACTTTTTCTGCAGAAATGTTTTCAACTGAAACCTCTAGAGTACATGTGAATTTAGACATTTTCCTGCCAGCTACATTATATACTGTATATACACAAGTAGCTTGGGTTGCACCATTTGATGGCAACAATAATAAAATGAAGGTGGAATGAACTACTGTGGGTATGAGTGTTCAGTAACCTGAAGTACAACACACACAGAGTTTAAATAAATAAGTTAAAAATTAAAATATTCTCAAACAGACAGACCGGAATCGAAACAAGGATCTGAGCATTGTGCTACAATATTCACATACTCATACTGAGCAGAATGCGCTGCTAAGTCTCATTGAAGGAAGCTACATACATTACCCTGAATTCAACCACACCCCAAGTGCTTCCGGCACTTCACTACTCTCGGTTTGGCTCATTGACACCCAGACTCTGCCGGTCAAGAAAACATGATCAGGGCACAAGTCAACAATTAATGGAAGCTGCAAAAGCTGCAGTTTGGATGAATATGATGCATGTGTCATAGGGTTAGGGTTATGTCATGATACACAATATATATTTCAATACAGCTCCTCAAAAGTGCTTCCTGATTGCTACGACTGAACGACAAATTCAAATATCACAATGTTCTTGACCAAATACCTCGTTATCGATATTCCAACTATATTGTACTTTCACAAAATGTTAACACAATGAGATTTTGATAAGTTATCAACAGTAATGTTGACACAGTGACTAAGTGGATAAAAGCAAGTGTTAGAACAAGTAGAACAGTCTCATAAGTTCAGAAAATTACATCACTTTACTGTAACGCAGCCTTTAAAACCAGGAAAAGACAACACTTATGTCATGTCATGTTATGATGATACTATATATAGTCTCATATTACAATAACAATATAATATCGATGAGTTGCCCAGCTATGATTATTTATTCATTTACTCCCATTGCCCAGGACCAAGATGGACTTGAAGCCTCAAAAAGAAACACTAGACGTCAGTTATGTTGTTTGGAGCCTTGAAGAAGACCTAATGGTGGAAACATGTTTTTTTAATGACTGGACTTTTAATGATTTAGCCACTATTATAAAAGTTGTTAATACTTTTTCCTGTTTGAAGTGCCTGGATTGTTTTTTAGAGACCCTTTTTCCCTTTTTCCAAGAGCACCGACAATTTTTATCTACATTATATAACCTAGAGTCATTTTAGACATCAGTTATTGTTGTACTAGTTTGAGCCACACCTGTTCTGCCAAGAAACTTTTTTCTCTGTTGGCCTCTTTGATGATTAAAAAAAAAAAAAATCTTAGACTTAGTTACTTTGTCTGATGCCTGTTCTCTAAACTGTCCTTACACGCACCCACAGAGAGGGCACTCAGTGGGTGTGGGTGCATTGCGGAGGAAAGATGTGTCATACTCAGACCAGTATCAGTAACTGACATTTATTATTATGTTGTAGTGAAAGACGATGCAAAAAAATGATGCTTCCTTTTTGTATATCAAAGGATTTTTACTAGAAAATGTGTTTTAGAACCAGCAGAGATGATTAGTTGAAGTGATTTACTGATCTGGTACAGCCTACAGTATGGTCTGATTTCTCACTGATATGGTGGTCATTAAAATGGTAGCACTGTCACCCAAGATCTCAGTTCTGGTTGATTTAACGCCCATGGTTACTAGCATGTATGGGTCAGAACTGAAGGTCACAGAGCTCTGGGACATTCCTTGAGCAGCAGCGGACACAGCCATTTTCAAAAACTACTACATTGTGATTAGGGCTGCACGATATGGTAAAACATTATATTGTGATTATTTTTGACATTTTGAAAAAATATAGCGTAACCAAAAATGTAACATAAAACGCCACTTTGTTAATTAGTGCTATATATATTTTTTCTTTTTGTGTATTTGTGAGCCATTTGTTTGGAATAACTTGCAGGCGAGTCGTTGATGTGAGAATAACCAGTCACTGTTAGTTATGCAATAAAGCCAAAATAGAAACATTTTTCAGATTTTCATCATTTTAATGTTATTCTATTCCATGTATTGACCCTCTGTAATTATATATGTATTAGAGCTGCACAAGTAATAGAAATATTACTATTGTGATGCACTCCCCGTTATCCTGAATCATATTCTGGGACCTGTAGTACTAAACCATACTTCCTTGTAACAATGGGTGTCGCTAAATTAAACAGAACCGCAATCTTAAAAATATAGTATGTAACATTTCTGCATTGCAATGAATAAAAGCAAACAGACCTTATCCCAAATATTTCCAACAATGTTCAAACCCAGAGAAATCCACAATTTCATTCAAGGTAACGGTGCGTTTTATTGGGTCACCTGTCGCTACAGCTTCTGGGAGAGAGTCAGAGAGTGAGGAGGGAAGTCGGCGAACATGACTAAACATAACGTGGATGAGACTTTATTCTCGTCTGTGAACAACTCTTCCCCGAGTCACACTGATAGATTTTCATCAGCAGCGGTGGTTGTTCAACAATGAAGATAACTCCCATGATCCCACGCTACATATGTCTTTTGTTTTGGTTTGACTGAGAGATCCCTAGCCGCAGAAATTACATTCTGTGCGTTTAAATTGAGGCACTAAACTGTTCATTACAGAGTTGTCAATCTGAGCATTGCATACCTTTGCATTCTGCTTTCGAAAAAAGCATCATAGGACGCAAATAGATCGTATGAATATGATTTGGTATATTCCAAACATATCGTATATATCTTTATAACAATTAACGAGTCAATCCTAGAAATTCTGATCTAACATGGGGTCCAGACGGCACAATTGAGAAAGTATGTAGGTGGGGGGATGGCCAATGAATATGTCGATGGAAGTAAGAAGGAGAGGCATAAAAAAGCAGTAGGAGGAAAGTAGCTGCAGGGTGAACAATCGGAGCAGATCTTCACCACACATGAATGTACAGTATATGTGCAACTAAACGGCTGTTAACAGATGCTGACGTCAAAGTAATTTCCGCGCAAGCCTTCATAAGATAAATATAGTGTATGAAAATATAGGCTACCGTACTTCTTGACCCTCTTGAGTCATCTCAGATCTCTTCTTCTTTATCTACCCAGAAAAGAGACAACATAGATGGGAGAAATATTTCTATCGCTGAGAATGAGCAAATTTACTCCCCAACGCTCCACGAATTGGCTCTGCTAAACATCTGATGAGATGTGTTGTCATATATTTTGGAGGAAAGATGGAAGAAGGGGCAGTGACAATGACAGACCGCAGAGCATTTGTTTTCTCTACTTAAGAAATTGAATGACGAAGGGAGCAAGCTGAACAGCAGCACTGTTGCTCTTCTTTTCTCAGGGTTACGTCTAACATGCGTTTCCTGTTTAATATCTCCTTCAGCGGAAAAAAAATCACGAGACAAAATGGAGATACACTGAGTTTCCAACAAATTCAGCTGGAATTTTGAAGAGAAAAAGAGGCCTGACCTCTTTTTCTGAATGAATGAAAATGACCTACGCTGTGGGCCTGCATGAATCTAAATTGAGTCACCAAGGGTATCCTGTGCAACAGCGTTCTGTTTGATTTAGAAACTGCTCCCTTGCTGATTCGACGCAGGACTGGGGATGGCTGTGCCCATCGGGCCTTGTGGGGAGAATGTTACAGTGCCAGACCTCTCCAGCAGCCAGCCTGCTCCCAGACTCAGCACCAGACAAGTGAAGCAACACAAATGCAATTAGGTGCAGGAAGTGCAGACACACACATGTACACACAGGCGTACAAAAGCTATGGGTGTCACAGAGGATATCTTCTTGGCAAAACCTTACATCCAACTCCTGTTGCTGCCTGTGTCACATTAGGATAAAGACTGAGAAAAAGCTCTGTCTGTCAAATGCAAATACTGTGGTGTCTTTGTGTCTGAGGTTGTCACTTTCAGCCTTGATCATATCAGCTCCTCTTTGGTGAGGAAGGTTTAGTCTCTGTAAAAAAAAAAAAAAGAAACCCCAAAAACCCAAGACATCAAGCTTTACTTGTCATCTAAACGTTCCACAGAAACATCTTTTGCTAAACTTGACGGTTAACTGGAACCTCAGTGGTCACTGTTTCTGTTACATAACAGAAAGGTAACACACAGCAAAGGTTGCGATGAGGTGCTGATCACTGGAAGAAGACTAGAAAGCAGAAAAAGGTGCCACACATTCTGGCTCTGTATGCATTTTTCTTTTTGATCTGACGATGTTTCGGCCCTCGGGCCTTCTTCAAGATCAACAACTATACTGAGACACAGGCACTGATATGTTAGATAGGCCAGACTCCAGTAACACATGAGATAGTAATCAGACAATCAACCTCAATCAATGAAGAGGCCGTGATTGACTAAAAACTTGGTGACAGGCTACAGCAAATCAAATTACTTCAAATGTAGAAAAAACAATGTTTCATACCAAATGTAAAAATTAAAATTTTACACTTCTTTTGGTTAAATACCTTCCAAATATTGAATGAATTGATACTACTCTAAAAGGTGTTACGGAGAACAGTAAACATTAACACTAAATTAATATCATAAACAGTTTTATCTAAATATCCAATGATACAGGTACATTCCTGAAAACATTTCACGTAAAGATTTCTAATAGATGAACAGAAAAGGTTAAGGTTGGCTTATATAACATATCAGTGCCTGTGTCTCAGTATGTTCAATGTTCTCAAAGACGCATCAGATTAAAAACAAAAATGTGTATGATAACATTTTTTCATTATTTCCTACTTTCCACTATCTCTGTTACATCATAATAGCCAAAATACATGCTGTATGGCACAGCAATATACATCCAATTCAGGGTTTGTGTCTTCAGGGGCAGTAAATCAGAATATTATAACAAGCTTTGCTATTATATTGTATATTATAATCACAAAAGTGAAAGTTGCAAATAGACAGTGAGAGTTCATGTAGCTCTGTGGTGTAGCAGAGCTTTATCCCAGCATAATATGTGGTTAATGGCAATTTAAATGTATCAAACAGCATTTAATTTATTGACTTTTGTGTTAAAAAGATAGGTCTACATTTTGTAGGGATGCCCGACATATACTGATAAATTATCAGCCTGATATCGTGAAATTTATATTATCGGCTAACTATCGGTTCTAGCTGATAAATAGAACCAATATTATGAAGCCAAATTGCTTTCATTGACTTAACAAGTAGTATTTGTAAACTCAGATACAGTAGGTGGCTGTTTGCCCCTTTAAAGTTGGTTTGCGATAACACCAATAAACAGAGAAGAAGAAGAAGAAGAAGAAGAAGAAGAAGAAGAAGAAGAAGAAGAAGTGCAGCCCGTCGTGCTCATGATGTCAAACTGCTGCACCTGGGCAGAGCCACACAGTGTAGACTAGAGAGCTAGACATGTCGTCGCCAGTGTGGACGTGTGATACAGTTTCAGAGGAAGAGGAAACAATTGCAATTTGTTTTTTTATGTTTCACAAGTGTCACGAGAGAGGAGGGGAAAGGTCGAAGAGTTACAACTAAAAAACATCTTATTAGAGCTATAGAATATAAAATCATCGATCTTTGCTGACTACATGTTAGCCTTTCTACCCTCAGGTGTGCATAAACTACAGGTTATAAACTAAAACACAAAACAATGAAATCATTGATTATCATATCGGTATCAGCCATGAGAGGCAGGTAATAATGCATCCCTAATATTTTGCTTACAGCATCTTGATTCAACAACTTGACCATAGGTGTCAGACAATAAAGCACTAGATTTTGCTCTGAGAGGTTCATTCCTACTTCTAGAAATTAAACAGCAGCCATTACGATCAAATTCTGAAACCAGACATTAAAAGCGCCTTCAGGACAGACTTCATCTAATAGCCGTTAGATGCCAGTTTAAGGAAAACAGTCAGTAGTCTCCAAAGTCTGAATATAAAACGAATGTGTCCATTAGGACAGCTTTAAGGGTGAAATAGGACTATGTGGGAGTGTTTACTTGACTGACAGGTGTCTCATTCCATCACTGTCAGCCACAGTGGTTGCCACTTCCTTGTCTCACTTCAGCCCGGTCCAGGTTTGCTCATTCTTACTGTGGCTTTCATTTAGATTTTCTAGCCCCTGTAACTTACAAACATATCAAACCTACAGGTCTGTCGGTCCCTTCAGGATATGGCTGCAAGCCGTGTAGGATCCCATCAGCCATTCAGACATCAAAAAAACAGACAAATGTAAAGCACAAGCTCTGACCTTGCAAACACTGACAAGTCTAGCTTTACTATAAAAAAGGAGTTCATAAATCACGGTTAAATGGTTTTTACAGACTTATTACAACACGTCTGTGGTTTGAAGCCTTTACCAAAACATGAAAGGGAATACCGGTGTTAGGATTTACTACAGCTTTACGGCACAAGGATTATAACGTCATTTGACTGTGATATTGCCACAAATTCACTCGGAGACATATTTCCCCCAAAGTACCCATCCAGCATCAAGGCCAGTGTACAGATTCACACAGGACCACGGTGCAGTGACTCTGGGAGGGTGACCAGTGCCCCCTCCACCCTCCCTTATTTTGATGTGAGAGAGGAGCCCCTCTGCCTGCCTCAGTGGCCTCTAGCTGACCTCCCACTGCCTGCAGACAGAGCACTTAACATTGCTTCCCCACCTGTAGAGATGTCTGAAGAACAGGGCCCACTTCAAAGCCGTGCAGTGATTGGGCCATGATTACCATGGGCACTTGACTCATTTTGTCTCCTCTGAAGGACTAAACTTTGGGGGAATCAAGCATGAAGACATGGGATTCTTTTGAAAAGAAATGGGAGATTTAAGCCCCCCCTGTGCAGGTGCTTTTCAAGGCCGACAAGATGATTTATTATGATTCATGTTCCTTTAGATTTCTGTCGAATGGTACCAGTTAAAAAAAACAACCAAAAAAAAACCCATTGCTGCTGAGTCCTCTGGTGCAAAATATGTATAAATGCAAAATATTATTTTAATAACGCAACTGGTGTTTTCTCTTTTGTGTTATTGCAATGTTAGCTTGTGGGGGTAGCTTCCACTGCTTCTCGAAGTAGGTAGTGGGCAATTGGCACAGATGTTTGCAAAGGAATGTCATTTTGTATCAGTCGAGAGGCAGTTTGATAAAGCGGCACTGCCACAGTGACATGAAAGCCCAACTGGGTTCAACAACAACCGTCATCTCTGCTCTGCTTTTCTGTAGCTAAATGCCAGTGACAGGAACAGAATTCACTGTGGTAACTGATCAGGTGCCAAGCGCCCTCTCCCCAGTGCCCTGCTGCACTGAAGCCCTCTGTGGAGCTGGCATGGCCTGGCTTGGCCTGGCAGCCACGGGCCCTGCTTTGTATCTCTGCCCTGTCTACTCAAGCTGTCTCCAAATCACACTCGACCACTGTCAATCGCCCGACTCGCAAGTAAAGCATCAAGACAGGGGTAATAGGGGGCTGAATAAGTTGTACAGGTAGGACAGCAAAGCAAGTTGATGTGATGCAAACCACCATCTTCCAGATGACCAGGAGGAAACCGTGGCAGAGTTCAATTCCCCAGCTCAGCTCAAATATAATCTGATATTAATGATAGATTAAAGGTTTTATTATGTAGGTCTTTGTCAGGGGATGTGTGTATGGATTTAAAAATCCCACAGCAATGAATTAGTGGCCTCACCGTCTTTACAGGCAGGCGTAGTTGGTGGATATTGTGAACCAGGCCAACAATAAAAGAAACGTATATGGGCACCAGGATGAAACCAGGCAGTGGGATTTGCAGTTATCCCTAAAGCTTCCTATATTTTAAGATGAACAGAAAGCCAAAAAAAGTGAAACTGCTGTGATTTACTACATGAAACAAATAGTTGTTATGTATTTCATCACCATCTCTGCCATCTGGCCCAAAATACACTGTGATGATTAATATTCAATGTCTGTATAAAAAAAAGAAGCATAGCCTTCAAGGCTTTTATAGCCTCAATGAGCTAAGAGGCTATTTGTTTGTACCATCACAAAATAAGCCTCACATTTATATTACATTGCTACTGTATGCTCTACATCACAAAGGTCTGTGACTAAGCACACAGATTTTAAGAGCACATCCATGTTTACAGCATTTAACTCTGAGACGTCTCGTCCCAGACCGTCGATGAGATTTGTGGCCTCGATGCATTTGCCTTCGACCCTAAAAAAATAATAATAATTAAAAAAAAAAAAAAAAAAAAAGGTATTCGCACGGAACCTGAAGTTGAATGCATCGAGGCACGTACTCGCATGAAGGCAGGTGCACCTGTCTGCAGTGGAAGCCTATTGTGTTCACTATCAAATGAGCCCATGGATCGGCCTGTCGCGCCGTGTGTGTGGGAGCAGAGGAGTGGGAAAAAATACAAACATGTCCGTCTCTTACCGTTGTGTTTTCAGTCATTGCTCCCCATCCTCAGGTTTTCAGTCCAGACCTCTGACGAACCGTTAATTCCTCTCGGGCTGTCTCGCTCTCTCCCCCTCTCTCTCGCTCATCCCCATGTCATATTTCTCCGCTGCAGCAGAACAAAACCACGCCTCCTCCGACAGCCGCGTGACGTCAGCCGGTGAAGAGGCCGTTGGCTCACGCCCTCGGAGGGATACGACACGTCCGGCGAGGAGCCGCGAGAGGCCGCTGTGCCTTCACTGAAGCACACCACTTCAACTTGATTTTGTGAGACTTTAAATGGCATCCAGAGGCTTAGTTCTTTATTTAAAACAACAACAACACAACATTAATACGTTAAATACTAGCATTTATCGTCTTTATAATGTGTATCTGAGTTTTTTTTGGACAAAAAAGAAAGGTAAGACTGTGAAAGCTAACACAGTTTAAGCTAATATCAGTTAAGCTAAAGATGCTTCTTCATGCAATATAGTTACTAAAATATAGTCCGCAGCCTACACAACAGACAAATATAGTCTATAATTTGTGTTTTATTCCTTCTTTTGAGAGTAAAGTTGTCCATTCAACCCCAACAGTCACAGAACTTAATCTGTAAACCAGTACAGATCTAATTTAAATCATTTTTATGCCTTTTATCTGGAATATAACCAAAGCTAACCTAGCATTAGCTAAATTTCTAATGTTCACCAGTGGCATATACTCATTTTATAACCCATTTTAAAGCCATTTTGATTTGTTATTTATATAAAGTTGACCATATATACATAAATATTCAATGTTTAAACTCTTAATCTAGGGTTGTTGTAGACTATTGTTACGTACCAGCAAATTGTAGTCACAGGTGTGTCTTTATAAGGTATTTTTATTATCAGGTGTTATCGGAACCGGAAGTTCCTTGTTTTTAATCAGGCAAACATTTTTTTTTTTTTTTTTGAGAAATTATATATGGTTTATTAAGGCTATCTATCTATCTATCTATCTATGTGTGTGTCTGTCTGTCTGTCTGTCTGTCTGTCGTGACACAGAAACTGGGTTGTTCTCCCTTTCTCTTGCCAGGATCATTTACTAAAAGCTGACCGCAGTCCACGCTCATTGTCCAGTGTGTCTCACTTGAGCGAACTGGTCCAGCAAGTTATTTCTGGGCTGGTGTTCACAGAGCCCCACATCGATCTGCCAGCATACCTGCTGCACGGAGGGACACTGCGTCTTTGGAGACACTCCTCCTGACTGTCTGCCGTTTTTTCCTCACTTCCAGGGAAAGTCCTCGGGCACAGCCATGAGGTCCTTCGCCGCGTTTCTGATCTTTTTCTCCGGCGTCGGATTTATTGGATGTAAACCCTCGTCGCCCTGTCCGAGTGGACAGTTTATGCTGAAGAGCCAGTGTGTCCTCTGTCATCCCACCTGCTCCGAGTGCGACGGGCATGAGCTGTTTGAATGCACTACCTGTGGAGTTAGTGAGTACAATTACCTATGTCCGTACTGAAATCGTGGGTGGTTTTTCCAAAGGAAAAAAAAGGCGAATTATATATGCATTAAACGTTTCATATTTTGTCACACCACGATGCACTCGTTTAAACTAAGATGGGTTCAAACTAATGCTGTGTATAGTCTAGTTTCAGCAAGGACAACAAATAAATCAACAGCTAAACAACCGCTTCATGGAAGTTAAACAATATTCCTGCCATCATATGACACATTTCAGATTATCTCACAATTTCTGTATGAAAGGTGTAAACATGAACGCTAAATTACTTGCCATTGGCCAAGATAATTCCTCTGTCTGGATTTTATTTGGCTCCACGGCTGTCTGATTAAAATAAATCCATGTCACAGACTCATTAATCCAGCTGAAATGGAGGTGGGTTTTTGTTTTTTTTCTTCTTCTTTTAAAGCAGCACTGTTTTAATGGTTAACAAAGCAAACTTGTTTAAGGGCTTTTGAATCAGAGGAGGAGCATTCAGCTCTGGTTTACCATTTACTCTTGTTAAACAGTCCGAGATTGGCTGCAGAACATGTTGATTTTTCTGTCACTGGGGCACCTTTTGAAATAGGTAAGAAATGAAGGTGTGATCATTTTTCTCCTGAGTTTTCACAGTGTAATCTGATCACGTCAGAATGGGGCCTTTGTTAATCAGAGGGAAAGGGAAAAAATATCCCCTTGAGCTAGAAGTGTTACTGTTGCAGTTCACTGGGCTTAACCTGCAAAACCTGCAAGTCTCTCTCCCTCACACACTCAACCTTTTCTTTAGATATACGCATTGTGACTGCTACAATCAGGCATTTTGTTTTCACTGACTATATTTTAATGTACATTGCTGCAGATTGTTTTTGTTGGGTATACTTTACTACTATACAGTAGTTAGTATTTGATCCTGGTGTGTACCTTGGTGGAGGAACATCAAAAGTCTCTACCCTAACCCTCCTGCTCTGTGGTTTGTTGTCATGCAGAAGCCACATTTCTCTGTGTGATGCTGAGGGTGAGGGAAGTTAAAGGGTTAGAAAGGCAGCAGCAGCAGCTTGTTGCCCCTCTCCTCCCTGTCTCACACATCTTTTGTGCAGCGCTGAGCAGATGAGACAATGCTGTAACTCAGCTGCTTCCAGAGATGCCTCAGGTGCCACAGCTAGGCTAGTGGCAGGTGGCGGAGTATTAATCATTAGAGCCAACACAAGACCCTGTCTCTGCCCACAGCTCTGATCTCTCATTTGCCTCTGATTGCCCTTGTTTACATAAGTTGGAGCATCATCAGTCAGGAAGTGATTTCATACTGTGATCTGTTATTTGCAGGCCTACAGTCAACATGCTGGGCTGCAGCCATCAGTTCACGATGATGATGTTCATGACTTTAACATCCATTTGTTCTCACACTATTTTCTGATTTTGTCTATAATGTGTGTAGGGCTGTAACTAATTATTATTTTGCCCATTGTTTTCACAATTACTTAATTAATTAATTAATTATCTAGTCTATGAAATGTCAAATAAATGTGAAAATGTCTCGGAGCCTAAAGTGACATCTTCAAATGGCTTCTTTTGTCCAACCAAATAATTCAGATTCCAAAGAGTATTCATTTACAATCCTTAATGATGAATGAAAGGAGCAAATCCTTTAGTTTAAGAGGCTGGAACCAGTAAATGTTTTATATTTTTGATGAAAAATGAAAATATTAATAAATTTTCAAAATAGTTGGCATTCATTTTCTTTCAAATGACTAAATGCATTTGTAATGAAATAAGAACTGCCATCTGTTTCTCCTTTCAATCAACCAGTTTTGATTTTTTAATGTGCGATAAGGCTGTAATTCGCTGAATGCACTGAACTTTCACACAGTTGGCATCAAGTCCTTTCATCTTTCCCTCATCCCATGTAATTGTCAGCTCCATTTGGCTCCACCTCTGTATTTATTATGCGTTCATTGATTTTCACTTTCAGAAGAGTCCAGATTTTTGTATACGCCGTTACCTGGCAGGAGTTCCATATGGCTGATGACATCTTCATTCGAGGAGAAAATAGAGTAGGCTTTATGTTAACAAGTCCTCTGTTTCCTCCTCCTTCTCCTCCTCAGATGAAGATGGACAGGAACGTTTTCTCCACCAAGGACGCTGTCGGACACACTGCCCCCGGGGACTCTATCCTGACAGGGGTCACTATGCCTGCCTGCCCTGCATAGCCAATTGTGAACTCTGCACAGATGGCAACATATGTGCCAAATGTCGGGAACACTACAAACTCCAGAACGGGGTCTGCCAAACGGCGTCCTGTGACATAGGTAAATGTAAAGCAGAGTTTCTGCGTTGGCTGTAGCTTAAGAGAAATGCATTCAGGCTTTTTATGCTGGGTCTCTGTGTTTCAGGGCAGGTGCAAGACCCTGACACAGGAGAGTGCATTGCCTGTGAGATGGGTTGCAAAACATGTTCCACAGGTAAGTCCATCAGAAATGTACATTAAACCACTGGTGATAACTGCACAATGCAGCACAATATGAATATAGCCATTACTGCATGAGTCTGCCTCTCCGCATGAATTCTAATTAATCACCTTTTCTCATTTTCACACAGAGGACCCTGAGATCTGCAACAGCTGTGTTGAAGGTTACTTTCTGTGAGTGTTTTCTTCTTCTTCTTGTTTTATTATTTTCTTCTGATAAGCAGACTTTTCTGGCATCCCATATCCACTGCTCTGAAATCAAATACACTCTCAGGTATTAATAGAAACTACAAACTGCAGCGAACAATTATTTTTGTCTAATGTAATTGTTATATTCTTGATTAATTGAGAAATTGTTTGAAAAAATGCCAAATGCCATTTCCCAGAGCCAAAGTTGACTTATTAGATAGCTTATATTGTCTGACCAGCAGCCAAGATATTCATTTTACAGCCATGGGATACTGAGAAAAACAGAAAAATATTCATGTTGAGTAGCTGGAATGAGAACATTTTTTATTTTTTTCTATGCATTATGGAGATAACTTCAAAATGTCCTTGTAAATGTTTTCTTTGCATTACCATTGCCTTGGGTTAATCAATAAGCAGAATGTGGTTAATTTTTCCTCAAGAAACTCCATTTTACCTGTATTTCTGTTTACACCAGCGTATCACTTGGACCCAGTGTCTAACACAGGTTACAGAGCTCGAACAGACCTCCAATTGTTTACTTTCCCCTCGAGTTTAGGCCTCCAGGTATTGTGTGAGTCAGGTTACCTTCCATTCCGAGTCATACACTGTTACCTGAGCCATGTTTTGAGCACAGAAGTGTAGTCTGCTTCTCAGCGAGGTAATTAATAGGGTGTGTTTTTATGTTATACTATGTCAGGCGGAGAGGAGAAGAGAGACAAAAGGGAGCAAGTATAAGTGGAAAGCACAGTCAGTAGCAGGTGTGATTATATAGGGTGCACCATCTTGACTTCGCTGACTGCTCGTGCGAATCACAGCAGAGGAGGGTTGAAAGAAAATTCACTGCTTCACTGCACTCGCCTCCTTTAACTGCTGTTACATAGGTGCGGCAAGACACTCAGTCTTCTGTGAATCTACTTGTGTAACTTTTACTTTCATAGTAATGGTTTTAGAGATTTACAATGACAGGTCGTCTCAGTAATTTCTGTGGCTGCTGGACTTATTACATCTACGATGTGAGGCAAACACCAAAAAAAGAAACCCAATAGAGCATGGGTGATCATGAACTGCAGGAACTGCCTCTCTGTGATAGATTGTGACAGTTTTAGGCACTTTAAAGAATTTCCGCTACTGAGGCTTTGCGAGTAGTAATGAAAAATCTTAAAGTTTGACACTTTTGGCATAACTGTGAATCAATGGGTCTTGAATGAAACTCTGAGTATTGAAGAGGCACGGCATGATGGATGCTTGGTATTTATTGACATTTACCTTCCTCGCTAAGGAGCTATGTTTAACAAAATGGCTGTGATTCACTCTTAATGTGGTTTATACTATTTATTTACTCAAGCTTTCTTAACTTTAGAGACTACCTACAGCATATCTTCACATTTTCTTAATTAATTCAAGGAGTTTACAGCCCTAAACAAAAGTTGCTTTGGTAATGCTAATGCTCTTTCCTGGAATGGATAGTCTAATATTTGCACAGAGGGATTCTTAAACATCCCGCAGATTCTTAAGTAGTGTACTGTTTCCAGGCCAGAGACAGGGCCTGGTCTGCACCAGCTGCTATTGTGTGTGAGTTGATGGATGCAGTGTGGCGCCTCCAGCTGTTCCTTCTCAAACAACCACCGCATCTTAGCACCAGATCCACGGCAACGCAGTAGGAAGTGCAGCTTGGGCTGTCAGTGGTCAGATTCTCTTATGTTAGGAAGTGGCAAAGGAGGCAGCAGAGGATGTTGTGCTATAATCTAAGTTAGTTGCTTATTGCTGTTATGACTCGTTTCGTTTAGATTGTGAAGTCTGTAAAGTAGGAGTCTTTCTTGCATTAATGTTTTAAGTGTAACATCTTAGCAACTCAATATCTCAGCTCCTGTAGGCTAGATTTTTTGAGGACAACCATCTCGTGTTTAATAGCTCAGTTAAGCCCCGAAGGACTGATAGGACAGGTTAATGACAGAAATCTCCCCATGCCTCTGGGCTACAAATAAAACACCAATTAACTTTCTGCCTCAAGAGGAGAATAGAACCACGATAAGCTTGAAGAAAAGCAGCCTACTTTATGTTTTCGCCTTTGTTTGCCATCCTTACTGTAAGGATAAAACATCAGTAATACTGCCGTTTGATTGAGTGCATCTTCTGTATTGAAGTCAACAATACAGCTGCAGGTGTGCTGTGGACTGACACAGTGCATGGCCTCTTGCATGTGGTGTGTTTGGTCTTTTCTCTGGTTTAAGTTCGTAGCCTCAGACTCATCCGCGTGGGCGAAGGCTGCCTGCAACAACATCATTCTTCATTCACTATAAAGCTTTCAAAGTGCCATTAAATCACAATAGTTTTCATCATGTCTTTGATACTTCAGTAGCTTTGTTCTGCATGTTTGCGTTGGAAAATGAAGCCTCCTTTTGTTGAATAGCTGTGACAGCAAGTTTTTGTCAACCATTTTTTGGCTGATTTCACACACGCATAGACCAACGCTAGGTTCAGAAAAAAATGTATTATCGATGAATACATGAATGGTTTCTGATTTTATTTTTTTATTTTCCAGTTTCAGACATCAGTGTCGCAGGCATTGCCCCCAGAGCACCTACGAGGACTGGGGCAGGGGTGTGTGTCTGTCCTGTCCTGCACCATGCACAGATTGCAGGAGCAACACACACTGCCTCACCTGCCAACCTGGTTACTTCCTCAATGGTACCAGTACAGCAAAGAGTTCATTTCTGTGTATATTTTGTAACTACTACTGTAACATACTAAAGAATTCAGATGACCCTTTTGTCCTATACAGTACTAGTAGTGTTTGTGTTTAATATACTCTTCAATCACTGCATGTTAGAGTAATCAATCATTCTTGTTGAGGACTAATGATGGCCCTCTGAGTCTTTATTTGGATTGCAAATCATGTCCACGTCAGCAAATCTGTAACATGAGATATGCAAATGTATAGTTTATGCAAACAAGGAACGAGGCTTGTGTTGGTAGGCTGTGTTCTCTATGGGCATCTCAGTAAGAGCTTTGAGATTGTAAATTAAGCCTCTAGCTCTTAAAACAAGATTAGCAAGACCACTATAAATATTATTTTAACTGTACAGGCACATATTTTAGGAGCATGTGATTGTACATTGTGATAGACAAGAGCCATCGATCTTCTTCAGCCACAAGGTCCTGTTTCAAAAGATCTACACAGTTGTTCTGTATTTGGACAGTTGAATTTGGAGAGAACCCAGAAGAGCAGATGGTGGTTGAAGGATTTAAACATCTGTGGATAAAAAGGAGTGATGAGCAGATCTTTTCTGAGACCACATCAGAGCCAGTTGAACCAAAACATGTATTTCTCCAATGCTAACAATGTGTTTTGATGTTTTTTCATCAGTAATCATGTTGCAGTAACAGATAGTGGAAGAAATACTGGAAAAAAATGTCACTTCTTGTCTATATTGCTCTGCCCTGTCAGGAGGTGAGTGTATGAAACAGTGCCCACAGAAAACCTTCAGTGACTCCAGTGGGTGGCGCTGCCAGCCTTGCTATAGCTCATGCCAGACATGCCACGGGCCTCGTTCGTCAGACTGTGATCTTTGTCTTGGTGGAAACACTCCACTACATGGGCAGTGTCCTCTGGTTAACTGTCCGTTGGGACAGTACTACGACGGTAAGAGGCAAAGATCTCACTTTTATCTGTTAATCCCGGTCATTTTTCTTCTAAGAAATACGAGATACGTTTTTTTTTTGTTTTACAGTCAAGTACTGTACAGCTTATGACTATCATGTGGCAGTAAAGTCAGAGATTTTACTGAATAACATGATACTTGACTGATTCCCTGATAGAAATAATTACTTTCCTCCTATGGGAGGTCAGCACAGGTCAGTACAGTGTCCCTGGGATTTGGAGGGATTTAGCTTCTTGCTCAAGGACACTTTAGCATGGTAGATGCTTGCCGCTGAGACGGGGGCTTGAACCCTGCTGAAGGACCTCTAGGTTGAAGGACGGTCGCCTACTCACTGTGTCACCCTGCTGCACATGTACTGTGTCACCTTTCATTCAAGAGCCATTTAGGTGGAGCAATTTTGAAATGGCTTCTCTGCCTCAATCACAGGGCTCTTCACCTGCTTCCCCTCTGGTGTCTGTGTCAACAGTACTCTATTGCTGTTGCACAGGCTGACCGTGTACATTTCTGCCTCATTGGTTTGATTATTTACATCCTTGTGTGCATCAGTTGGCCATAAATTGTCAGGGTCGCTTGTCATTTAGCTGAGTATCTTTCTAAATTACCTACTGCTTATGACTGTTGTAGATTTTATGACAACAAAGCACAAAGCATTGTGTTGCATTGCAACAATAATTACATTTTACATTTACAATGCAGTGTATTTTTTATGACAGGAACAGTTAGCTTTAGCAGTGTACAGGTTTGACCATAAACTTTATGTGCCATGATGATAACTCCATGACCTCCCCAATTTTTCCTGCTTCATGTCAGCAGTCTTCTTCATGTAGCCTGTCATCATTTTGTGTAAACCACCATCAGAACATTTTTCACACACAATAACATCCCCTGTCAAGTTGCTGTAACAGCGTTTCAAGAGGTGTTAAACACTGTAATATGTTGCAGGTTTCATAGTGAAGTCACTTTTACTTATATAGCCCAATATCACAAATCAAAATCTGGGTAAAGGGTCTTTACAATCTGTACACCATACAACACTCGCTTGATGCTTGATTTTGAATAAGGAAAAAAAACCAAAAAACTTTTTCACAGGGAAAAAAAACAAAACATAAACCATGGGAAGAGCAGCAGAGGAGGGATCCCTCTCCCAGGACGGGCAGACATAAGATAGATGTGTGTACAGAGGCAATTCACAACAGAAAGTCATAGCATATACAATATGCTGACAAAATGTAGATTGTAACTTAAGTGTTTCATACAGACCAGCGCACTGAAAACCCAATGTGACCTGCACTGCACTCTGTCAGTGTTGACCAATCAATGCCAACAAGCACTTTATTATTCATAGCTTCCCATCGTTTGTGCCTCAGAAACCCTGTTTACAGCTGATCATGCTTCCCTCTAGTGGTGAAGATGGTTAAACAGAAAATTCTCAATTCAGCCTTCAGTTTAAACAGGATTTGATACAACACTATGAGATACAGTGACTCTGTTTATTGTTTTACTTCCAGGTAAATATAGTGAATGTCAGGCCTGTGATGCATCCTGTAAGACCTGTTTTGGCCCGCAAGCCCTGGATTGTTCTTCCTGTTTCAAAGGTATTTTGTGATACTTAATGTGTTTACTTTCTTCAGGCGTTGCAATATATTGACACAATGCTAGTTCTCATATTACATTGTTTGCGTGTATTGTTGTGTCACAGGATATTTCCTGGACCAGGACAGCTCTTGTGTAGCGCAGTGTCCATCCGGCTCCTATGCAAATTCTGCGACTCAGCTGTGTGAAGACTGCTCTCCAAACTGTGAGGCCTGCCTGGACACCAGCGATAACTGCATCAGCTGTTCCAAAAGCAGCTATAAACTTTTTCTCCACCAGGGGCGGTGTTGGTCGAATTGCCCAGAGTAAGAAAATTGGATAAGCTAAGCCTTATGATGACGAAGAAACTTTTTCTAATGATGGTATTGTATGTTCCTCTTTATGCATAAACATATCTCATGACTATTTTCAGAGGTTTCTTTGAGACAGCAGAGGGGTCGTGTGAAGCCTGCGACAGCTCCTGTCTGACATGTGATGGGATCAAGTCACAGTGTCTGTCCTGTGCTGATGGCCACTACTTAGAGAGTGGTATGTGTAGACTCAACTGTTCACTGCGGTCATACCCTGCGGATGATGGGACATGCAGACGCTGCCCACCCCACTGTGACGTTTGCTCAGATGACAGGACCTGTTTCAGTGAGTTATAATCAATTGTGGGCAGCTAAGCTTCAAAAAGAAAAATATTCCAAAAATCAGTTGTAAGACATTGTATCACATCCTGAAATCTGTTGACACAACTTTTCCAACTCTCCTCCGTATAATTTCAGAATGCAGTTTTCTCTACTTGATGCTGAATGGTGTGTGTAAGGCTAGTTGTCCCATGGGCTACTATGAGGACATGGAGGAGGGCCGCTGTGGTCAGTGCCACCCGACCTGTGGCAGCTGTTTAGGGCCCCTGACAGACGACTGTGAGACGTGCTCAACGTTTAGCCCCAAACTTTATAAGGGTGAATGCACCAAAGACTGTCCCACTGGTACTTACTATGAAACTGAAGCTATGGAATGTCAAGGTGAGTCTGTGTTGTAAAAAATACCCCAAAAGTTGTACTTTTGTAATAAAGACATTAGTCTAGTCTAGCCTAATAGAAAGAAAAATATATAATTTGTGTGTTGTGTTAAATCTTGAGCTGCTGAGATATTTCCAGGGATGTTTATGAAATTGAGATCCAGCAGAACAGGAAGATCATGCTTTGGCTTGCAAGGGTTTATTAAATGGTTGTTCAGAAAAATCAGTTCCTGCACTTGCAGGTTATCAAATAAGTTGTGAGAGGACTGGATTTCTTCCACGACAAACTGGAGACAATGGAAACCTTTGATTGCAGCTACTTGTACTATGTATGGAAGTTTGCTTATTCTTCAGAAAGCACTAAATCCACAGTGTCTGGAACCGCAACAGCGTCACTTGCCATCCATGAGTTATCTTAAGGCTTAGCCATTATTAAATACAGCATTTGTTTAAATCGTAATCATTTACCTCTGTAACGTGGTGCTGATCACACCCTCTTTTGTAAAAGTGATATGACGATAACGCAGTTTGATGTTATGTTTGACCATGTGCAGAGTGCCACCAGACTTGTATGAGCTGCTCCGGCCCAGAGCCAAACCAGTGCACACAGTGTGAGAAGGGACTCGTGCTGGATCCAAACACATTGTTGTGTGGCGTGACGGGCGACACGGACTGCCCACCGAGGACCTACCTACACGACGACCAGTTCACCTGCATGGGTTGCCACCGGCACTGTTACTCTTGCGAGGGACCGGGCAACGATGAATGCCAGACCTGTGCCACCCCCAAATACCTTCATAGTGAGCATTGTCCACCAATTTTCAACTGCATTCAGTGTAATAAAGCTAAACCACATATCTCCAAACTTTTAGCTCACCAGGGACGATCTAATTTTTAACCTTGATGACAAATGGAATTTGAGCCTGAGTCATAGATTTTGTTAAGTAGTATTGTCAGTTGTTCCCTCACTTCACCTGGAAAAGTGATAATGATGACAATATGATGGCTCCCCTGAGAATATTGTACAATTTGGGTCCTGCTTAAACAACTGCATGTGATTGATCAACAATTCACACAACAGCCGGGGAGATTGATGATGGCAATATACATGTAAGGCTAAATTTAAACTCTTGGAGTTATTGAGCGATGTTGAAGTGTAAGCACTGAAAATAGTTAAAATGTGAGTGAAAGGAGCGGAAGATTTAATATCTGTATGAATACTACTATTAACATGACTTTCTCACTTTGAGGCAACACTGAAAGTAAAAAAAAGAAAAGTGAGGAAGGATTCAGCCTTCTGTTTCAGTGGCATTGAAGTACAGTCCTATCCTTTATCTCTTTACATTTTGAGATAAAGGAGGCTTGTGGGAACATTTTGATAAATCATTCCTGATGTGTGTGAAGAATCAGTCTGACCTGCAGTCTAAAGAGGGATTAGTTATAGGATGGCAATCTTTAGCAATCTCACAATCCAATTCAATTCTGATTCTTGGTGTCACGATTTGATTGATGAAACTTTTCCCACCTGTTTTACTGATGATAAATTAATCTAAAGAATTTAGAAAGATTATCGTAGCACCTTTAAATCTGTTCTTAAGACAGTTGATCTGTCTGTTCTGGAGTAACGTAGAGTTATGTTTCCAGTGGTGGAGAACAGCCCGTCTGCTGCAGCACTAGTACTAAACACTTGCCTTTTTCGGGAGGACATACAGTATGTCTCCCTCTGCTTCACCAGTTATGAGGGGTAATGAAGAGAGACCACAGTGCGTTCTGTGCCTCAAAATATTAGCTTTAGTAGCGTGAAATGAATGTTATCTATAAAAGGGGGGCCCTGCAAAAAAGTTTGGGGACCACTGCTCTTGAGTACTGGGTGAGTTCAGCCTTTTTTGTCCCGTCAACAACATTTAGGTATTTTTAACAAATGATTTTGTGGCATTTGTGAATCAATTCAGAATCGCTGGAGATAAGTATTCTTTAGTGAATCAACAGAAGTGCGTGAGTAGGTACTCATAAACTGTGCTTCTTTCCAGACAAGACCTGTGTGAGCGAGTGTCCGGCTGGTACATACAACACACGTCAGGAGGCGGACGGAACAGAGTTGGGATACTGTTTGCCTTGTGACCACGCCTGTTCCACCTGTACTGGTGCATCACCCAGAGATTGCCTCACTTGCTCTCAAGGATACCTGCGTCTCCTTCAGCTCTGTGTTACGCATTGTCCCACAGGGTACAAGCCTGATCATTGAATGGAAAATGTTTACTTTTTAGTACTGCAGGACTTGTTGAACTGTTGAACTTCCTCCACACCCTTTTGTGCATAGAGGTCAAAGACAGTGTCTCTACATGTTCTGTGTTTTTCTGTGGATGGAAACAAACACAAAAAAAACAGAGCCACTGTCTTTGATCGCTATGTAATTTTATCAGCAGTAGAGCAACTTCCTTTGAAAATATGAATTTGTTTGTCATTAACTATGATTAGTATTTTTACAAATTATTATTATTTCTTCAAATTTTCTTGCGGTTTCAGCCCAGTTTTGGTGATGCTGTTTTTAGGTTGTTTTTTTTGTTTTTTTTGTCAACTCATAATCACTGCTTTTAACTGTAAGGTCCATTGTGTAAGATTAAAGAAGATCAACTGGCACTAAATCCTGCAGACTAAATTCTCACAGTCTCACAGATTGAGACTTCTTAAATTTTGTGTGCAACAATCAAAAATCTACATACATATTTTAATATTGATACATTTGTGCGTTTCTTCAGGTATTACAGAGAGGGCTCCCACTGTGAGAAATGTGACCGGTCCTGTGAGCGGTGTACAGGACCAGGGCCTGAGTCCTGCAGGGCCTGTTCACCTCCTCTTCTGGAGCTGCAAGGCACCAAGCTGTGTGTCGGGCGTTGCCCACACCGCTTCTATCAGCTCGATGACATCTGTAAACAGTGCCACACCAGCTGTCAGACCTGCACAGGTGCAGATAGGAGAGCTATTTCTTTGTAATAAGTGTTTGTTTAACCATTTAAAAAACATGAGCGTGATAACCTCTTATGGTCTTTATCTTCCCAGTAGGTCAATATTAGACATTTTGCGTGAGGAAACAGATCGTGTATGTATGTGTGTTTGCAGATGCCTCGCCTCAAGGCTGCGTGACGTGCGATTGGGGCAACACTTTAAAGGACAACGTCTGCTACCCGCGTTGTGAGGAGGGCCGATACTTCTCGGTAGAGGTATGCTCTCAGCTTTTAGTCATCAACATTGTGTGACAGTTGTATTGTTTGCTGATGTGGACAGAACGCTGTAAATCAAGGTAAAGTAAGTGTTAATTATGACCTCTTGCTTGTTGCAGAGTTTGAAATGAATATTTAATGCTGTAAAGAAGTCCCTAAAGGAAACATTTGTAAGACTAGGACAACAATTTAGTTCAAAA
The DNA here is from genome assembly GCF_965226575.1 of Pagrus pagrus. Taxonomy (NCBI): domain Eukaryota; kingdom Metazoa; phylum Chordata; class Actinopteri; order Spariformes; family Sparidae; genus Pagrus; species Pagrus pagrus. The sequence continues at coordinate 11,205,570 of NC_140194.1, read as the reverse complement.
CATAAAAAAAATGAATTTGAAGAAACAACAATGTTGGCATGTTAAGAAGTCTGTGCTGTGTTGTAGAAATGTCTACTGAAATTAGCATGCTGACCAGCTAGCCCTGGCCACCCTGTCACATAATAACACTATACTGCAAGAGGCAAGTTTCATAAATAAACTCACTTAATGTCAAGGAAGGAAATACCCTTGCTTACCAAACAGAAAAATACAACCCTACACCTTCTGAATTCAAATTTCTTTCTTTTACTGAACCAAGACGAGCGAAACTGCCTCATCAAATCTGTGGAATATGAATGAGTCAGTGTGTCTTTTCACAGTCAACCCTGGTTATGTCAAAATAAACCGTTGCTCGTGGAGACTCCCCTGAGCTGAGGTCTTGGTCCAAGCAAGCTCTAGCACAATTGGCTCTACAGCTAATTGAGCCATTAGCTAATTAGCTAATAGTAGCCAGCTACAGCCAAGGATAGCTATCACCGAGCAGCAGTTGTCCGTTACTCTGGTGATATGTTGGCCCCCTATGTTTTTATAACTTCCTCCAAATTACAGCCAGATTTGACAAATTATACCTTCAAGGCAGGAACTCAAGTTTCTAAGTTTTTTTAACTTCTCCAAACTTTATCTTTTGTTGTTGCTCAGTTTTTAAGGGCTGAACACTGAATAGAAATACTGTTACACGATATTATAGCAAAAATCAAATCATCACCATTTTAATTTTTTTTCAGTGAAAATGAATTGCAGTCCAATTTAAAGAATTACTCAAATCTCAATATAGATCAAAATGAATATATATTTTAGTGTAGAATTAATGTTTAAAGCTGTTTTTCTTTTATTTACTCAGTACAATCACTTTTGAAATTGTACCATTATAGGAAACCTGTGAGCCATGTGACAGCTCGTGTAGGCATTGCACCGGCCCCAGGCCAGACCAGTGTCTGACCTGTCACCGAGACTCTGCTCTCCATGCTGTGGAGAACCGGTGTGCCCGCTGCTGTCAGGCTGGAGGGAATGACACCGATTGCTGTGTTTGTGACAGCCGCTCAGGTAGAGACCCTGTCTATCATAAGAAACATGGCATTGTTTGGATATGATCATCAACTAAAGGCAGTTTTTTTTCTTCTAGCTCTGTGTGTGGAGGCCCCCCAACCCAAGTCAGGACAGGATCAGGTGACGGACCTGAACATGTCATCTAGAGCTCTGAAGCACACCTCAGCCACCTTGCCTATCGCCCTGCTGCTGGCGCTGGGGTTGGCTCTGGCTGTGTTTGCCTTGGTTAAGGCCCATGCCAGGAAGAGGCTGTGCTGGAGCCAGAGCTATGAGAGACTGAGCGGCAGCGCCAGCATCAACATGCCCCACGGTGTGCCGGAGCCGGACAGTGGAGACGAGGTGGATGTGGTGTACACCAGCAAAGGTGGATCGGTGTATAGGCGATACAGCTTCATCCATGAGCAGGACACAGATGCAGACCAGGGTGTGGATGAGAACGCATGTCTCAATCAATCTTAGATACAGTCATACCAGAGGGGTGTATTACGAAGCCGTATATTAACAGCAGAGCAAACTGTTTGCATTGAGTTGTGCTTTTTTGACAGGTGAACCTCCAAGCAACCTTCAGTTGGTGTTTGCTTTTGGCCCACGGCCCACCATTAAATTTCAGTCTTGGCCCTCTAAGGGAAAAACTGTCGGCAGCCATGCTCTAGGCTGAGTGAGCCGACACACAGTCGGTCCATTTTGTGCGGAAGAAGAGTCAAATGATACAAACACAAAATGCCCCATTTTATGGGAGCCTGATGAAGGAAAAACTGTTAATAACCGTGTAGTGATACTCATCACATCTGTTCTGTTTGGTTTGGTTTGGTTGAGCCAGCTCACGCAAATAAAAGCCTGGCTATGTCGAACTTGCTTCTTAATACACCCCCAGATGTTACAGTAACTGAAGAATGTATTGTGGATGTTCACATTATCAAGACTGACAGGAGAATTCAAAATAGTTTACTTAATGTTTAGATGAGAATGTAGTCGTATTTTTCTGTTGGTTATGTTCCTTTTTGAGTTCTGGTGTTTATTTTATTCTACAAAGTGCCTGTATCTGTGTAATGCACATTCTTAGACGAGGCATTTGTGAGCAAACAGTGGAAAAAAATACATATATATGTGTATATGTATGTATATGTCTTTTTTTACTTGATGAGATATTTGTTAAACAGTTAAACACATGATCATGTGTAATAACGGAAATCTGCATGATATGTTGTAAATAGAAAAATAAATTAAATAAAATCTTTTCCACTTGATGCTTTCGGTGCCCTTTGAAATACATCCTGAACCTGAGGATATTTGCAGGTCAATTTGACTAACTAACTTTGAAGAGAAATTGCAGTTGGTGTAATTACAGTATGTGCACACAGGGCAAAGTTTTTTGTCATCTGAAGGTGTTGCCTTTTGACTCCACCTGCCACTGAATACATCACTGGCATAATCCACAGGGACATGCGATTGGTGAGATCCTGTTTATTTACTGCAAGATACTCCTCAGAGATTCCTTCCACTCCTTAGTTTGACACACCTACTGTGGTGGCGGATTCTGCTTGTGCTCCTATAAATGAACGGAGCATTGCGGCCTCTCCCCGTTAAACTAACTTGCACTGAGGACAAGAAGGTCACCTGTCTCAAAACCACCTCAAGCAAGGAAATGTGTTCTGTCAGGTGGCTGAAGTGCCTCCCTCTCATCCTCATGGGTACGTGCCTTTATTTCTTCCTTTGGGAAACTGGGTCTGACCAGCAGTCGGCGTCTGATCACAGGATACCAAAGCAGCTCTCTGTTGACCTGCCCGGGTGCTCAGCTATCATCAGCGGGGACACAGATGGCATGGACAGGGAAATAGAAGTGCTGCTGTCATCCAGGACAAGACGTAATATTTTATCCGAGGGCTTCTACCTCAATGTGACAAAAGACTGTGCAGCTTATATTAGAAACAGAGGTTTCATTACAGTTCCTCTCAGTAAAGAAGAGAAGGATTTTCCCATTGCCTACTCCATGGTGATCCACGATCAGATTGAGATGTTTGAGCGGCTACTACGAGCTATTTACACCCCTCAGAACATCTACTGCGTGCATGTGGACCAGAAATCCTCAAAAGAATTTCAGATGGCTGTGCGGGCAATTGTTTCCTGCTTTCCTAATGCGTTTGTAGCCACTAAATTAGAAAGAGTTGTATATGCCTCATGGTCCAGGGTGCAGGCAGATTTGAACTGCATGGAAGATCTGCTGAGTTCACACGTCCAGTGGAGGTACCTGCTGAACACCTGCGGGACCGACTTCCCCATCAAAACCAACAGAGAGATGGTTCAGACACTGAAGACCATGAATGGGAGGAACAGCTTGGAGACTGAAGCCACCAGTGACTACAAGAAGAACCGCTGGCTGTATCATCACAATGTCACTGACACCGTCACCGGGACAAATGTGAGGAAAAGTCCCCCACCCATCAGCATCCCCATGTATTCAGGAAGTGCTTACTTTGTGGTCTCGAGAGCCTTTGTGAAACATGTGATGCAGGACAGAGAGGTCCAGAAACTTCTGGAGTGGGAGAAGGACACGTACAGCCCAGACGAGCACTTGTGGGCCACTCTACAGAGGATGCCCTCTGTTCCCGGATCAGTGCCTGCAAACAGCAAGTATGACACGACAGACATGAATGCCCGCGCTCGTGCGGTGAATTGGGTCTATTTAGCAGGAGATATGAGAAAAGGGGCCCCGTACCCTCTGTGTAGTGGGCAGTACAGGAGAGCGGTTTGTGTGTATGGAGCCGGTGACCTCCCGTGGCTCCTGAGGCAACAGCAACTCTTTGCAAATAAGTTTGATCCCCAGGTGGATGATCTTGCTATTAGATGTCTGGAGTCAGTTCTGCGTTTTAAAGCTTTGGGCCAGCACTCACTGCTGACCAATCAATATTCAACCATTCTGCAAAACTTAAGATATAATATATTCATGAAGACAGCTCAGCGTACTTAGAGAAGCTAAATATTATAGAAACCACATTAAAGGTGCACTGTGTTACTTTTTTGGTCACAATTTGGGTTATTTTGTTCTTGAACTCCAGGACTTTAAGATGGGCAATGTGCTTTTTTCTTCTTTTTAAAAAAAATCTAACTCGTTACTCAAAATATAACCTTTCTTTGCTCTATTTTTTTTATTTTTTATTTTTTACAAATATCACTGTAAACAAATGGCTTTAAAGGACATCTAAAGCTCACATTAACTCTTGCAAACTGACATAGCTTGTATCAAGAGCTCTGTCTGGTTGTTTATAGGCCTGTAAAAAGAAGCATAGTGCACCTTTTATGGTTGAAATATTGTTAAGGATGTTCTACCTGAAATATTCTGTTCCCATTTTTTCTAAACACTATCCATCTTGAACTGTAATGTGAACTAGAACATATATTCTGTAGTCAATCATCAAAATATTGTAACATATCTCATGTAATTTCTCATATTGATTTTTGCAACCGATCAGTTGTTAATGTATTGATATTGATCTCATGTAACAATCTGTGAATTTTAATATTAGCACCAATTTATTGAAATGGCTCTTATGTAACTTATTGTATTCTGTGCAATTTTATATTGTTTTTCCATAGATTACCATGGATCTTATTTGATTTTTTAATATATTCAGTGCATTTTAATATTAATGTAAAGCTTACCAATACAGTATCTTTATGATTTCAATGAAATCTGTATTTGTAGTGCCATCTAGTGGATTATAAGTGGGAAAGATCTAAAAGGAACAAAAAACTACACAACCTATTGTAATGTGGTTATGGTCTTAATCGTGCCTTTGGTCTCTAAATACTCTAAGTACTGCAATACTGTTACCTCTGTCTTGTTGCCCTGCAAATCCGGCTTTAGATGGAATAAACAAAATACAAAACAATGATGTGGATGATGATTTTACTTGGAGGAAATGTTACATTAAGACCTACATTTTTGTTGCAGATTGTTGCTCTCACAAATGTTCTCTCTCCACCAGTCAGAGGGCACATTCAAGTGAGGGGCAAAAAATAAAACTTTATTTTCCCCAGGCAGGATTTTAACAGAACATCAGCAGTGAACAGTGAAAAAGGTGCCGTCAAAACTTGTTCTATGAAATGCCACTCAAATGGTCAGAGACCTAAAATGCGGTTTAAAATCAGAGCAACCATAAAAATATATTAATTTCTCTCCATTGTCACCTTTTGAATATAAATATATATTTAAATGTAATAAAGCAGAACATGCATCAACCATTTGTAACAGAGTGCCTTAAATAAAGTGTAGATACAGTAACTAGGTAACACCAATAAGCTAAGTTTGACATGATGATATACCGGCAGTAGATAAAAAAGATTAAAAACATTTCAGACAGCATGTGGAAAAACGCCAAGGATCAAGCCGGAAGTAACTTCCAGGATGTAACAGGCAGCATAGTTTCAAAAAGGCACTTTCTCGATGCAAAGAGCTAAGTCTCCAGTCACGTTGCCCAGAATATAAACAGAAGAGTGGCTGCGCTTCTAAACATTCTTCATCGTTCTCCTCCTCCACATCTTGCAGTGCGAGCAGGGTCACTCTGGAACAGCAGCTGCTGCCATCTCCACTTTGCCGTGCATGTCCTGGTCGATCCTGCAGACAAATTCAGTCATTAACAGTCATTAGACATCTGTGTGATGAGAGCGAGAACAACTGACATAAGCAAGGCTGCTACAATGCCCATAAACACACTTTACAGATAATCACATCATGAAATGTGATCATTACCTTTACACCATTACAAAGAGAATATTTCTTTTTTTTTTTTACTAAAACTATTTCCCATACAAATACCTGATTTGGTCTGTTTGTATTTTACATATATTATAATTAATTATTCTAAAATATTATCCATGCTCTTTTTAGTGAAAGCACTTAAAATATCTGGGCAATGCAAACCATCAGCATCAGCTGTATTATTATGAGTTATGAGTAACTATGGAAGCTCATGCCACTATTAACAGATGCACCACAAATGGTGGCAGTTTTATACAAAATACAGTCTCTTTGAAAACACTGTGGATAAGTTTAACATCCCATCTGCAAATCAACCGAACGCTCACTACTTACCAGTAATGAGCAGAATATTTCTGCGAGCGAAGGCTAACAAAGGTTTGTAGTGGTTACTAAACATCAGCAGGGAGAGGGAATGCAGTGAGTCATGCAGAGAGCTGTGAGAGTGGACAGGCCGAGTGTTCGGTGAGGGCGAGTTACTGAGAGGAACCATGTGAGGAACATGGTTACAGTGCAACCACACACCACAGTGACTAAGATGTGCTACTTCCTTGCAGTTGCACCCCATTCAGTAGTAGAGACAAACTTACCCAACATCAACTTCATCAAATTCAAAACCTGGTTTATAGAAGACACATGCATTAAGTGCTACTTGGTGCCCCAAAAGCAGCAATTCATCTACACCAACTTTGTAATAAAAAAAAAAAAATACAGATCTCAAGGCTACAAAAGATACATGCCATGTTTTAAACCACACACAGCCGTTATGATTTTGAGGAAATAATAAACACATTTTACATGAAGTGGCTTCGAGATTAACTTCACAGAATTGGCTCAGAAATGGGATTTAGTTGGTTAAACAATCACCAAGCCACCTATTTTTGGAAACCAATCAAACAGCTTCTCAGCCTGCTTTTTAGGGAATTTGCTAAATCTACTGAGAGGAGAAAGTGGGACATTTGGGGAGCAAAGTTGTTGATTTTGGCTAGAGGGTAGCAGCAAATCATCCAACTACAAAAACACGGAACAGAATGAGGTGTATTGGTGCATTTCTGAGAGCCAACGGATCGCCTTGTTAGTTTTGTGAAATGCAAAAAAAAAATATGCTGAGACTGATCCTGGGTGCAGGTGCATATACCTTTTACGGCTTTTCCTATTTTTTTCGTCGTCAAACCTTAGGAGGGGGCAGGGAAATGGAGTTAAGCAAAAGGAGAAATACACAGCCAACAGCAACCAAACATCCAAGAGCAAAAAAACATTTGATGAGTATCTGTGTCTTTTTTAAATGCCACGAGGATACAAGATCCGCCCTCAGGTTAAGCCACATCAAGGAAAAATACAGCGTGAGCCATTTCTCAGCATGAGCTCAACAGCAATGCGGAACAGCCAAGGTTAACACTAGAAAATGAAGAATGTATTCTTTTTTTATAGCAGTTTAAAGGACAAAATTATCTAGATGCAATTATTTTCAGTCATGCTGACACATGTTCAAAGAGCTCAGATAGTGCATAACTATCATCAAATGTACATTTTACAAAGGAAAATGCATCAATAATAACACATTTAGTGTAAGTAAAACAATCATGCTTATAGGCAGAGAGTGTTCATTATTATGGGAAATGCCTGAATCCTGCCGGGGAAAACTGGGACGAATATGAATTGTGCAACCAATAACCGCTGACATCTTGGGCACATCCCGTTTCTCTTAAATGCATCCATGTTTCCCTCACTTGCGTCTTTTCCTTGCATCTTAGCTCCTCCCACCGAGGATTCGTGGAGAAGTGCAAGGAAACCGTGTGAGGGGAGAGGAAACAAGAAATGTTGAAATGACGATGTTTTAAGAGAAATGAGACGTCCTTTCCTCTGCACCGTCATGTGTCTGTGACAAGTCACATTTTAACTCGATGGTGAATCAGAAAAACAAAATATAAACCTTGATGGTGACACACTTGATTTTAAACTGTTCTCTCACTTATGAGACTCCAGTGATGTTTTGATGTATCAGATCAAAGTGATCCGCTGCAGCGTCCAATCAATAACTAAGGGGGCGTGTCGGCCGGTAAAAAGATTTCCGTGAAGGCTGCTCTCGCGTGTCCTCGCTCATCGCACCTCAAAGCGCAGTTAAGAGCTTAGGGAAGTCCTGCAAAATGGCGGACAGGAACGACTTCCGGTTTAAGCGAGGATCGGGAAGCGGGGAAACGACAAATAAGAGAAATTAGATGTACCCCTTGGCTACACTAGCAACACAGGAAAGGCAAAATGTTGTTGTAGCACCACCTACAGACAAAAGGATCACTCAGAGCTGATTCTGCAGAGGCACACAACGCTAGAATACTAACTAAAATTGGTGAAACAGCTAATGGAAAAACCGCGAGGCACATCAAAGACTATTTTTTTTCTTTTTAAGGATTTGTTTGGATGTTATCGGAAAATTAGCAGAAGTGGAAGGGAACCTATCTTAATGCAGTTGTAGTTTTTAAACAAATATTTTATTAAATCGCATGAGCAGCCGTGTATTGCTCCACTGCACTGCCGCTTTTAGCTTTTAAATCTGTCATCAGCAGGTCAACTTCATATGGGAACAAAACATGTCTACTATTAATTAACCCTCAACCGGGAAACACCCTGATGAGTAAATATACTGCATGATGAGTAACATGCTTACAGTCAATTCAAACACTATAAAAACCAGAGGGCCAGTTCACTAAATTCCTGTTATGGCCTTGGAATTATATTAATTAGCTTACAGACAACATCTATTTCGTCTTTTGCCTTACTTTAAGAGCTTGAGAAGTGCTGATGTGCTTAAATGGAGCATACTTACTGTTTGATACAATCGGGTATGGACACATACTCCATTGGAACCAGCTCTGCAAGGTCTGCCAAGCTGTACACATACTTGATTTTCTGACTGAATTTGGTGCTGTGAAAAGAAGCAGAAAGTGTCAGAATTTAAAGGTTAATTGAGAAGATCTTTATCTCATTATTCCAATGACCTTAAACACTAAAGTTACCTTATGAAAGGTTTTGTGAGTGCCAGCAGGGTGCGAATAAACCAAGAGGGATGGACGATTATCAAAGACTTCAAGTTCTTTCTTAACCTGTACAGAAAGAGGGAGAGAAGCCGTTTAGCCACATATCGGTTTTTGAAATAAATTGCAAAAACTACAACTGAGACTCACCTCCTATCAATCTGCTGATAACACTTTCGGAGCCAGCCGACAGTTGGCATCTTTTTCCGAGAGGTCGCCCCGTTCAAATACACAATCATATAGTTCTCAGCAACCAAAAGCTCCAGTGTGCCGATGACATACCTGCCACAGGAAAATTCCATTAGCGCTGGTTGGAAAATATTCGGCCCACGAGGCTCGAGGAATTCTAATAAACACTCACTTGAATAAATTGTCCATGATGTATCTGTAATTTGGTTGATTGCTCTCAGGCATAAAGCACACAGCAAACACAATTATGGCATTCAAACCATCTCCATAGTAACCTGCAGTGAAAAACCATAGTTTAGAAATTGATGTTTCAGCATCAAAACACTGTTTTCATTGTCCAGACATTTTATAACTTGACCAAGACTGATCAACTCAAGTCTAACAAGTCTGAAACAGCTTGTTCATCTTGCACAGACATACTTAAAATGACTGTATTCTTGTGTGTGTGCCAAGTTTTACAATGTAATGCCACCAACCTCCGTGGCTGATAACCCTCTTGTAAGGTTCAATGGCCTTCATGTCCACTCTGTGTTCCTGGTCTCCGATGCGAAAAACCCGCCAGCGTCGACCCTCCTCCCTCTCCTCAGAGACTGAGTACTCCTGGACCGACTCCACACCCTTCTGTAGCAGCTCTGTGGTTTTCGGCTTGGGGAGATCGTCTGAAGGAGAAGAGTCAGTATGAATATGACATCCCCTGGATGTGAGGGCTGCCTGATGTTATCAAATCAGATCTATTTTGATCAAATCATTTATTAAATGATCACTAAATAATTCATTATTGAACTTTTCAATCACATGCATTTCGATCAGTGAAATTTAACATTACATTTAATTTGTTGCTTTTATCTTTCACATCTTGACATGCTTACTCTCCAAATTAACACCAACAATCACATCTGAACTTCTGTGCCTGTGTCACTTAGGGTCATTTTTTTTCAAGGGGGAAAAGGAATTGCATTCATGAACCGCCGTCACATCACAGTATATAAAATAGGAATAAAACAATGGACACAGTACTGCTGAAATTTCTCAGGAAGACATCTGTGCATCATTTGTAGGACGTGTATGACATCAAGCAAAGTATTGAAATGATTGTGTATTGAACATGCAACAAGCAGAATCGAAAATAAGTGAAGAGTGCAACCAAATCACAGGCACACACTTTCTTGAGGATCTCTGTTTGAGCGGCCCATTTCCTAAATATATGAATCAAACACACCAATCTGTGTTTCTTCTTTAGAGATTTAGCCTGAAAATAACTAGTGAGATGTTCATCATTTATGAAACCATCGAGTACAAACATTTTGAATCACATAATACTGCACAAAATTGCTGCTACTGATCACACCACTGTTTCAATCTTTCCTTGTAATTTTGAGTTCCTATTTCTATTTCTATTCTTATTTTATTTTATATACTTTGCACGATTCATTTGTAGCTTTCCCTCTCTACCTGTACTTATTTCTAACTTATTTATTTTCCTTATGCTGCTGCAAAACCTTATTTTCCTCCCTGGGGATCAATAAAGGCTTATCTTGTGTTAAAATGTAAGATTCAAATGTAACATGCCTCCAATTAAGGCTAAATTCATTAGGCACACATATTTATTATGCTTTAATATTCAATTTTTGTCTAATTTCTTGTGATATCTTGTAAAATATGACACACTGAATGACTAAAAACTAAACAGCACATGTTAGCAAATGGCTCAAAAGGCTATAACTGATAACGGCAGCATTACTGTGCAGATTAAACCACTTCCTAACTGACAAGTTGCTTCTGATTGTTTCCTCAAGATCAAAATTTCAAAGAAAGGAAAAATGACATGCACAAAAACATCAACTGAAAATGAAGGGTATGAAACCGAAACCTCCCCATGATTTGTCAAACAACTCAAGAAATAATCTGGACAATAGGGGTTGATTGACTCATGGTTTGGAGTGAAAAAGACGGGGGCTGTCCAGGAGACCTTACCACACGGAAGAGAGAAACCTGTTGCTGGCCTGCTGCCTGTTTCCAGGCACTGAATGGAAACAATTCTTCCAAGTGAAAAAGAGGAAGGCAGCAGTGTGGAAACACAAAAACAACAAAGCACATTTTAACTACACTCAGGGCAGTCAGCTGCCTACCCATATCTGTAAGATCAAGGAGGGGAAAAGCCAATGGATCAAAGCACCAAGAAATAATAGTGTGGTCTTTTAACACACTTGCTTCACCGAACAAGGCTAAATCTTTTGAAAGTGTCTCTGTACCTCCCACTTCTTCAAGCAAATATAACCTTTGATGTTTGAACTTTCAGTATGAACAAAACAACAGGATAATAAGATACTAAGTAGGAACTGTAACTGTAGCTCTGTCATTGCATGCTTTAAAGTTCCTACCTTCCCATTCAAACTCATTGCTGTTGTCCGAAGGTGTGTCTATGTCATCGAGGTCCAGCTCTGTACTTTCATCCAGCTCATCAGAGAGAAGAGAGCCTTCACTGCGGTCCAGTGTAAGACTGATTTCTGGAGCTGCAAGCTTCTTCTTTGCCTTCTTGCCATGGTTCATTGCATAGCCTAGAGTGGATGCCAAATCATCAGTGATTATACTGTTTGTATGAGCAATTAAAGGATAGGTTCAGATTTTTTTCAGGTATATCATAATACAATACTCACAAGATGTGAAAAGATCTTTTGCAAGCACATACAAGGTGCTTATTCATGCAAAAATACATTCTGTTCAGCCAGAGCTAATATGAGGCTTGATTAGTCCAAGTTCCACAAATCAAGTGGTATCTTCGAACATCACAGTCTTTTTAGAAGAAAATTCCCTCTTTGTGACTGTCTCTCCACTGCAGCTCAGCAAAAAAGACATAGTCTGAGAAGAGTTTGTACTAAAAAGCCAAGTATGATACTTACTCAAACTGCTAGGGTCTCATATTATGCTTTTTCACAGCGGTCTCCCCTTCTTAAATCTTTCCCTCCCCTAGCCCCAGAATGAACTGGGATGAGTACAATAACACTGTCAACATACGTACATATGGGCATGTGAATTTTAAAATAGGCTCTTAAAAATGCAAACAGGTCCTTAAATCTTCTCCCGGGTCACTGTTTCAATGCACTGCAAACAAGTCTGTTTTCCTTACCAGGGTCTGCCTCTTCAGAGGTGCCTGCAAAAAGCTCATCTTCAAGCTCCTCTTCCTCTGGCAATGGCCTAATAATCAAACAGGAGGTAATCACTTTCAAAACACAAACATGTGATACAAAGCTGTGAGCCGTGATCCATAAGTGATTTAACAACATTATGAGATGAATGACAATACCGTGGAAAGTCCTCATCCTGCCACTCTTCCTTAAGTTCCACTCCTTCCATTCTTAGACGGGCTTCTGTTGTGGCAACTGACTCTTGGCGCTCCAGGCTGGGAATGAAAACATAAAAAGGTTATGCCATCTTTAATGTTTAGTGATTTGTAATTGCTAAAAACCCCCCTTGCACTACAGATGTATTAAGATCAAGAGCAGGGCCGGAGGAGATTATGTATGACAAACTAAATCCAAACACATAATTGGTTATCCGTCAACATTTGCTTGTGACTTGTACAATCCTCAAAGGATTATGGGGGAGAAATAAACTAAGATTCAAAGGTAATTCTTGTTAATTGGTTAATACATCAGCAACTTAAAACTTTACAAAGTTAGTGGATGTGGATAGTGACAGTGACAAAACACTACTAGATACACTACTACTACACTTGTAACACTACTAGACAATACATACACATGATTAAAACTACACAAAAGCACATGATTATACAATCTGTCAACAAGGTTGGAGGTCTTAATGTTGTGAATAGGCAAGGCTATGCTGGGAAAATGCAACATATAACCGGAGACAGACCCATCTAAGTGCAATATCTAGTTTTTTCAGTAAAAATGTAAATTATGATGGAAAAATGATCATTCCGCCTAATCTAGAATCTTATCGCAATGTCTGGCAACATAATCACAATAGGATTTTTTAACCATATCTTGCTGTCCCAGCCAAAATGAAAAATGTTTATTTGACAGATTATAATGCAGAAAAAGATGCGAAAATATCGGCAGATATATCGATGTATAAATCGATATATGTATCCACCAGACTCCACCGTTAGCCACTTTAAGCATCATTTTTATTTTCAGGGTAGACCTTCAACTTCCAATACTTAGTGCATAAAGAAGGGTAATAACAGCTTTTCATGTGGTGTGATCAACATGGCCTGTTACTTACCACCTAGCATTACACAAAGTCAGAACATACCAAGCAGTTTGTGCTGCTTAACTATCACAACGGTTCTTAACAGTGTCTGTTGCATTTTTTTTTCAACAAACCAAATACTTTGATATGAGAAGAAAATAACCATGACAGCTTTTTTGTACCAGCTTCTGGAAAGATGAGTCCTGCATGTTAACCGAGAATCTCCTCGAGAGTTTCAGCTCACAACTAGCCACATAATCAGATCACTGGCTTCTTGAATAGCTTACAAGCTTGTGTGAAGGGCTTAGTTTATAAACCATAAGGCTACTCGCTAATGCTGATCATGGTATCTGTATCTTTGAATGTACAGAGCTCCCCTTTGATGCATTAATCACATACATGGCTGTACTTATGCTACCAGACACAAAAACATTCTGGGCATTCAGTACTCAACATTTCATAACATATCAGTATAGCTGTTTGCTTATGTATAGCACTAATCCCCACATCCCATTTGAAATCCAACTGAGAGAGGTGGAAGTGCCACAGGAATGTGGTTTCCTGAGAGAGAAACATTGCAGTCAAAGCGCACTGTTTTAATAGATTTAATAGTGGTGGTGAGCAGAGTTAAGCTAAAGAAAGTGGTGGGAAGTAACTAAGTACATTTTCTTAAGTATTTCCATTTTAAGCTACTTTCTACTTCTACACTGCCACATCTCAAAGAGAAATATTGTACGTTTCACTTTCAGTACATGTATCCAACAGCTTTAGTTAGCCCACCACTCACTTTACAAATTAAGATTATTAATACAAAATATAAATCGGCTGATAAATAATGATCTATTTAATGGACTATTATTACTATTATTGTACTTAAGTAAAAAACTGTGTACTTTCCCCCCTGCTGTCTGCAGATCAGTATTAATACTGTATATGATTTTGAAATGTGTCCGTATCTGTCATCTCCTTAATACAATTGTTAAAGGTCAGCCAAGTGATGCTTTGTGCAAGTGACGTTGCTCAGCTGTCTACAGATGACAGTTGCACCTGCACAATATCAGTCTAAAAACCACTCCTGCAATTATATGCACAACTTTTTCTAGTTTTTGTGTAGGTTTGTGTCAGAGAAATGTTGATATAACTTTGCAGAGTTTTCTAGTCCTAGTCCTGGTATTATAATATGATCCTCCTGTTTTGACCACAGCTGGACACAGTAAGTTGAGACTGCACAGGTATTCCTGTTTTTGTGTCCACCCTCTCTTTGATGTTCAGGAAATAAATTTCATACCAGCCTCAGACTAGCTTCTGCTTTACTGGCCAGGCTACAAATACAGGGATGCCAAGAGGTTTGGGAAGGATATGTCCTGACTCGTTTGGTATTAATGTTTATTTGTAGGCCAGGCGATGAATTAGAAATATGTCTAAACAGTCAGTGTCGACCGATTTAGCTTTGCAGCAGTCGATACCGATACTGATTAATAGAAATCAAGGAGACTGAAAAGTGATATTTGCAAGTGCAATTTTTAGATACTTTACTTGAGTATTTCCATTTTCTGCTACTTTATACTTCCTCTCCACTATTTATTAGATATATTTAGTTACTGGTTACTTTGCAGATTCAAATTATTCAATGTTTGCAGACTATTACTTGTGACATGTTAGCAATCAGATACTGTCGAGGCAGGACATTGAGTGAGAGGGTGTAGCACTCAGAGCCTAAGTAGATACTGACACAGATAAAATGCTGAATATCGGCCCTGATAAGTGGCCAGGGCCAATAATCGGTCAACCTCTGCTAAAGTGCTATTGGTTTGACAGCCTTTACGGGGTCCGTTCTGGGTCATACAGATCACTTTTGCCTGTAAGAGAAGATTTTCAATTGAGCACAGCAAATCAGAGTGATTAGCACTGGCACTGACAATGACCAGGAAATAATCTCTGGCATGTCAAACAACATTCAAACCCAGTGGTCTGGAAAACATCTATCTGCCTCAGGTAGTCTGGGAGAACAGCATTCTTGCAGCAGGCAGATGAAACCACAAAGTAGCTAATGGTTTTATGTTGCCAACATAAATACAGACCTTCCAATGGGTCCAGGTGGCGGCAGGCTCACTGGGGTTGAGCTCCTTGCTCCCGGCTGTTTCTGCTCATTGTCTGGAGTTGTCCTTTCCTGTGGCGTACCTCTTGTTTTGGTCGGACTCTCTTGAAGAGCCTCTTCGCCATTTTCAACTGTGGACGCTGTGCTAGTTTGTAATTCGTCTACTTCCTCCTCGTCGCCTTCTCCCGACACTCCAGAAGATGAAGGACTAGATGTCTGTCTGTTTCCCAGCTCCTCATGAGTCCTCCTGGGTGTGACAAAATCTGGGCTGCTATTGTTGAAACTCATATCACTTACACCCTTCAGCACCGCTTCGCTCTCTATCACATCCGATGCCATATGTTTCTCCAGTCGACCTTGTTTTAGAGCAGGTGAAAGAGTCCGACGGTGACACGTTTAAAACCCCGGTTCGCTTATTGGCATATATCCGATAGCTGGATTTGACTTACACAACTTCTTTAGAAGTTTGTGGCTAGCGTGGTAGCTCTCGTCCGCTATACGGCTAGCCAAGAGGGCTGTTGTTGTTGACAGCTAGTTATGACAACTAACAGCATTATCTTATTAGCCGAACAGTGTTAAATGTCACACCGGGTGCACATATAGTCAACTTTCCTAAATGCGTCACAGTGGGAGAACTCGGGAGTACAAAAAGTACGCTAGCTTTGCATAAGCAACGGTGCGCAGTGATCCTACTTATCAATTTCCTCCCTTCCTTCCTTCCTCCAAGTCAGAATGCTCTCCCGTGAACGTAACAGACGTTGGTCACGCTAGCGTACGGGGCTACAGTTAGCTAACCTAGCCACAGCAAAAGACAAGCTAATGTTGTGCGCTTAACGCCGGCATGAAGCCATAAAATCAAGCCGGTTGTCAACTACGACGCAACGTTAGGACAGCTGTTCCATTGATCCATGTAAAGTTTAAAGTCAGTATCCGCTGATTTAACTAGCCGGCTGCTCCTGTGGAAGTTGTTTGCTAACAACGCTAGCAAACTAACTGAAGCGCTCTGTTGTTACTTTTCCTGCTAGCGGTAGCAAAGCGTACTGTGGGGTTGCCAGTTGTGTTTCCTACAGGTTTGTATATGAACTCGCTGTTGTCTTCCCCTAAGCTTAAAATCCACCAAAAAAGCACAGCAAATTATTTTACATTGCTGTTTTGTTGCGGTATTTTCACCATCTGAATGAAAAGTGTTTTCACTGCCTCGTCTCACGATGCAAACTTTGATTTTATCTAGTGAGTTATTCCTTTCAGTTTCAAGTTGAAACATTCAAAGAAAGTTGATAAAGTGCATTGCTTCCCAACTGTACTTCAAAACGAGTCATATAACAACATTTAAAGGCTTTAACAAAGGATTATATATAGAGATAATAAAAAATATGCGTCTAATGTTTCTGACTGCTATGTGGAAAATCTTCAAACCTGGCACCCCTGCCAGTTTTGATTCCTCTGTGGACTGTTGAGGTGTCACTGGCCAGCAGGGTTTCAGTGCCCTCTGCTGATGGTGAAAAATAACATTTCCACACTTTGTTTCCACATTATGGAAGACTATTTATATTGTCAATTGCACATAGTTGTACCTCTGTGCCATTTCAACTCACAATATTTTATTTTGGTGTCTAAGGGTCTCTAAGAGGACATAAGTTGCATGAGATCATGGGAGCTGTTGTGACTCAGGCAGAAATGTGTGTGGACAAAGTACCGTTATAAAACTGTATTCATCTTAAATTTAGAAGTTGACTATTAAAATTATTATTCTGGGTTGGAACATTGTTGGAAACATTTGGGATAATGTCAGTACACAACTCAACAAAATATATAACATTTCTAGTAGAAATTTTAATGCAGTAATGTTGCATATTATATCTTTAAGAGAAGAGTACAAAACCTACAATCAGCTCATAAAATGTGATACATTGTCATTGATTCAACACAAATAATATTACAATATAACACCCAGAACATTTTTAAATGTAGGATTTTGACTTGCAACAGAGAATTTTTACACTGCAGTATTTGTTCCTTATGTTCAAGATCTTAGTACTTCGTCCACCACTGGTCTATTAGTATTTACTATATGCCTACTATTAGTAGTTCTATCTGTTTGTTTGTTTGTTTGTTTGTTTGTCTGTACAAAGACGCACATTTGTAACCACAATGATGACAGCAGAAGTCAACAGCCCTATACATAGTGTTAGACCGGGGAACAGTAAAATGTCAGACTCTCTGTAAATTGTTGCATCTAACTGTCTTTTTCTTTTTTCTCTTAGATGATTGTGGATACACATGCTCAGGTACGGTGATAGAATTAAAGCCCACATATTACATCAGGTAACAAAATGTTTTTTAATCGTTCATATGTAATTTCTGTCGCTAATTATACTGATTCCACCTACAGGGTTTTGACCTCACCAAGTCTTATCTTTAAACTTAGTGACTAGTCTTTGCCACTAGGTGGAGGCAGATGCTAACGTACACACTGTAGTCTGGGGGATGCCTCTATTGATAAAAGGCTGCTGTGACTAAAGTGTGAAAAGAAAACTGGACCAAAGTTTGAGATGTGATGAGGAGAAATTGCTAATTGTAATTAGAATAACACGAGACAGCTTTTAATTCATTTCCAGATTTGTCTGAATTTAGCAAGGAAATGCTGTTGTGACTTTCTTTTTTAATTCAGGTAAAATTGCATGTTTTTTAAAATAGTGATCATCTCAAATGAATACGGTTGCAGTCAATAAATATTTCTGGAAAGTAGTGTCCGTCTACTTAGTTTTAAGAGCTTTCAGCCTTCAAACTGCAGGCAGTCACTGCAGCAAATGCACTATAATTTCTCTTTTGGGGACAGTTATAATAGCTATTTTACTAAAAAAAAAAAAAGAAAAGAAAAGGCAGCTATAGATCTAACATAATGATGCTGCCTGGTTAATACCTCCTCTGTGTGCAGCGGATCATTCAGTGTAATTTCTAATTAACACGTTGCTATTTACTCTGTTGGATCATTAGGCCTCATCACAAAAGGATAATCCAGTCAAATTGAGAGTTTATGCCTCCCTTCCACCGTCCACCATGGTGCTGTTTGCTAATGAGTCATGTTGCAATTATCTAACAAATTAAGACAAATGTTGTCTGTTTAGACAAGATAAATCTATTGAGCCAGGGTATAGCATTAACCCATATGTAAATTCATTTCACATTTGTACCCAGAATTTCACAGACAATTCTTACAATAACTCTGGAAATTTAAATAATCGTGCGCTTTGATATCATTTTTAGTTCATCCCTATCCTCATTTAATTTTATATAAATAATAATAAAGCGATACTATTTTTAAAAGAGATTATGTGCGAACATTAATTAAAAAAAGGAAGAATTTTCACAAAAATCCGACCAAAATAAGATATTGTTAAGCCAGAAAGAACCAGTGCAATGTGATCTTTGTATAGGAGCATAATAATGTTCGTGTTGCATCGCTCATTACAGCGAATCTCTCTTCGCAATATAAAATTAAGTGTCAGCGAGCAGCTGTTATTGTTCACACAGTTCCACTGTAGCAGTCGTTTTGAACAATAAAAGCTAAAGCACCATTGTCTAACGCAGGATGTGTCTGATTCCTCCTTTTAAAAGTAATACACGAACTCCAGATCTGAGCACAGATGCTGCAGCAGACCTCTCCTTTCATGATGAAAGGAGGGATGAACGTTGGGATCAGAGATGGAAGCTGTAACCTATTTGTGAAGCAGAATCATTAGGACGGTTCTCCAACCAATTTCCATAAGTGGGGTAGCGGGAAGTATTTAGGCTACTCGAAGTATATCACTAATGAGAAAAGACAAAAAGGATTCATGTGCATGTTTTATGCAATCTCTTTCTGGGTGTAGATGAATAATTATTTATGATTGCAAAGCCTAAAAGGGAGGCAAAAAGATAGCAACTGCAAAGAGACTGGTAAAAAATTTAAAGAGGAAGCTAAATGAATATTTAAGGGAAGATGAAATATTTAATGGAAACAAATGAGCAAAACATTTAAAACGGCATGATAAATAGTAGTGAGTGGCATTAAAATGACCCTCATAATTTGTGCTATTTGCTGCAGTAGCCAAGAGGTCTCATTCAGACTCGTAATGCTGTGAAATAAGGACTCCGACACTTGTTTTCAACGTGCCACTCATTATATAAAGACATTGTGTCTGTAACCCAGGGCTGACCTCATAGCTGAGAAATATTAGCCTTTGATTCAGTGTAGTTTGTATTGATGCCACAAGGCAGAAACAATTCATGTTTTATTGACCTTCTTCAAGTTGAGGTTAGGGTTCTGGAAAAAAAAAACACATAATGACATAAATTCTGAATATGGTTGCAGTTAATTTCTCAAGAGACATCCTGCATTAGGGTCACTCATAACATCAGTGTTTTTTTAATCAGAGTCTGATACTCCGATACATTTTGTAAAATTTCACCTGCCAGCATCAAAAGAGAAAAAAAAGTCTGTTGTATGTACCAGCACAGTTCATTTGTTTTCCAAATGCGAAAATAATTAAATCAGCAAACAAATAATTATTCAAGTCAATGAGAACAATTATCTCAAAGACGCCTCTGAGACTTGGATGTGCATACTGAATTGATTAATTATCCTGCTAAAGATAATTGAGTTAGATCTTTGACTGCGTCCTCTCGACATACTCCTGCCTCCATTATGATCTCAAGAAGAATCTCATCTCCACCATCACCATCATTTACAACATGTGGTCAGCGTGAACACTTCCCTTCATGTTCATTATGGTGTAATGACATGTGGGACTTTTAAAGAGCTGTATTTTAATTTTGCAGGTCATCCTCTGCTCTACTCTTCATTATTCCTCGCGATAGGGAACAATCTAAAAATGTCCATGGCCACAAATCACGGGCTTCTCGTCTCTTACTTCAATTTCATGAACCTTAGGTTTTACAATATATTCTAATCTTTCTTAAATTGCCGTTTAAATTTATTAAAAATATAGCAGCGTGCTGACCTGCGTTCATCTGTCCAAGTTCAACTTTGTCAGCGTCGCTGTGCCATGCCCTTACTAACCCATGGGCAGACTATTACTTACCTCTGAGCCAGACAGAGATCATTACCTCCGTGAATGATGGCAAGGTAGCCCGAGCCCAACAGCTTTATTTCCCAGCTCAACTCGGCGGACGCCAGCCATCACATCCTGTTAACAATTCCATGGCTCCACCATAAAGATAAGCTCTCTCAATCAGCTCCGTCTGTCTCAATCGTCACTGAAGGGCCATCAGTCATCACTAGCCGGGATGGGGGCCCTCTATATTCACTTTTGATTGACACCATTTAGATGATTCAGTCAGAATCACTGGGCTGTTTATTTTCTCTGCAGACCAGAGAAAACAGTGTACTGTGTTATCTGATTAAGGGGAGTTCATGAAATATTTTTTTTTTTTAGGACATCAGCCAATTCAACTTCATGCAATCGGTCTGTTTCACTCTGAGCAAATATTGGCCCCTTTCATGTGGAATCTTTCAAATGCCGTGATGAATTAAGTCAGAGGCTCTGACATTTTAATCAGAGTGAACATAAGAAGCCAATTGTCACTGTCAGACCACATGAAGGTCATTTCAATTGCGAAGGATCCGCTCACCATAACATTTAATGGTTACATCCTAATGATTCGTTTACATGTGAGATCAGGTTGATATTTTATGTATACGCACACATTCTATTCAAGGCCTTTTATTCTATTAACCTGTCCTGTCTTTATTAGATCCTTTCTGAGATAATTCCCATACGGCTTAGCCTTTGATAAATATGCTTTTAGGTCTATCTAATTAATGCATTCCGCTGTGATTTTCTTCACTTGTCACCCACTCTTTAACCTCATAGCGGAGGAACAGACTTTTCCTACTCAAATTAAAGGTCCTCCGAGACGCTGTACATGTGTGAGCTAATGATGTAGTGCGCTGTACAACCTGATATCTTATCTTGAGGGCCTTGTTGAAATGTTTTGAGTAGAAATGAATTGCATGACCTCACTGTTATGGAGTGTGGATATATTCCAAGCAAACATGTTTTAGTTTATTGTGATTGTGAGATTTTATATGGAGGTATGATAAGAAACAAATTATTAAGCAGATATTTGCTTTGTGATTAGGTTCTCACAGTGGTTGACACATGAAGTGGTTATTGCTGTATAACTGTTAGATGAGTTGTGGCAAGACAAGACCGTAGCTCTTTACATAAATGTGAAGACTAGTTGAAGTAATAATGCAATCAATCAAACCACATTTAGATTCATATGGGTGCAGATGAACAAAGCTATAGCCTGGTGTTGAGGCAGCATTTCCAAAGGCACACAGGAGGATATAGGCCTCCACTGTAGCTTCTATTTCCAGATTAATTAAAGCAATTCAGCATTTTTAAATGTTCTATTCAATTTTCCCTTTCACTGCTCGCATAGTTGCAGTTTCCAGCCATGTGACCAAGGGACCGTTTATAGGTATAATGAATGGTAAAAGGTGGCGATCAGCATAGACCCTTCACTATTTTTGTCTAAATTTGCTTAATGAGCCAGCTGTACTCTTAAAAGCTAAATTCACACAAAAAAGAAAATTCAGCCATTATCGACTTTCCATCAGCATGGCGATGGCTAGACACTGACTTATTTCCAATTTTTGGGTGAACTGTTCCTTTAAGTCATTACAATACAATATGTGTCATATAACAGGCTATTTTTATTTTTTCACACCATGCCATTGTTTGCAATAACACTATAGCATCCCAGCACTGTTTGATTTACCCAGCTGTTACCTGTTACTGTAAAATGTTTCAAGGAAAAATGGCTTAAAAAGGCCACTGTAGGATTTGTTGTCTGCTTCTATGGTAACAAGGCCCAGGGTGCTTTGAAAGGAGGGTCTTTACAAATAGTAAACATAGTCTTTATACACTTACAAAGCAAAGGTTGTTAGGGAGAGACAGCTCGCATTCTTGGGTGGTCAGTGACAAATAAGACAAATAAACCAGCCTTTATTGAGTTTCAGATCATCCAGAGAAAGCTGGAAGACAGATCATTTCACCATCTTTTTTCTAACCAAATACTGTAGGTAATATTAAATTATAAATTCAGTAGCAGCTTTAAGAATCTATTCTGTACTCAAAGACCATTTGAGTACAAACAGAAGTAACTGTATTGAGGACTGCAGATGTATTGCAGTATTGCAGACCACAGTTCAGTTACTTCTGTTTGCCTTGTGGGGCCGACAACATGTGCAATTAATTACCTTGTAAAGTATGAAGTGGATTTATGTAACAGTAGGAATGATGGTCATGATGAACTTTTGCATATCCAAATAGAGGTTAATAATAACACACCATGTAACGACTGTCGCTGGGGGTTTCTCAACCAAAACAATAAAAACAAAAGACGTAGTTTGGTGCCATCATGAAGTGGCTTAGGATCATGGGACTTTTTTTGACTTCACTGTTAAACAACCATCAAAGCTGACACAGTCTATGTGATGTGACTGATGAACACTTTACAATAAGGTACATAAAAAATCTAACTTTTATTTAATAAGTCTATTGGGTGACTACTCAGATTAAGTGAGTAGTAACTAATGATCAAGTAATTAGTATTTAGTGAGTCTATTGGGTAACTATTCAGTATTATGTTTCACTTTACTTGAAGGTACACAAAAAGAGTAACTAATGATTAGGTAATTAGTATTTTATGAGTCTATTGGGTGACTACTCAGATTAAGTAAGTAGTAACTAATGATTAAGTAATTAGTATTTAGTTAGTCTATTGGTAACTACTCACTATTATGTTTCACCTTACTTGAAGGTACACAATAAGAGTAATTAATAATTCAGTAATTAGTAATTAATGAGTCATTACTAGTTTCGTCCCAATCAGTGGGTGTTTTATAGTTAATCAGGAACAACTCATGAAGAAAGTGGTCAGTATGTTGATTCACAGATATTTATGACTTATCATGACCTAATGATTCAATTATATAGTATATCACAGTCTGTTCTCTAGTAACTCATCATTATCTACTAAATAGTCCTTTAATCACAGTTATTCAGGAATTACCATTAACGCTTCATTAACTATCAATACGTTCCTGATTCATTCCTTACTTGCTCCTCAGTAATTACTCACATTTTTGTGTACCTTGTTGTAAAGTATTACCCAGAACAGTTAAATATTATATCTTTGAAGGGGATCTGTTTATAATATGTTCATTAAATTTGAAATAAAACATGAGTTTGTATGATAGCAGCACATCTTACTACTATAACTACTATATCCATATGTAGTACTGAGTTCATGTTATTTAGAGGTAGTTTAGAGTCACTTAAGGTAATATTATAATGTTGGTGATATTTATTGTTACTGTTAAAATACTGCCTAATTGAGTTCACGTAGTCCACGTTTGATATGTACAATAACCCAGATCAAGGCACAGCACTATTGATATAATATCAGTGAATTTCCTCCGGCAGCAGGTTCACTGAGGACATTCATCTCAAAGACCAGCACACTACTCAAAACTCAGTAAAGAGTTATCATTTTATTTTGGCAAAATAAAAACTTGACACTTGACTGAGCTCTCAAACAACCTTTAGTGCATCCATTGTCAAAATGCCAAGAATCTTTCAAAATCAAAGATTGATCAACCCCTCAGCCAACAGGAACCTCTTTGAAGCATCCTCTTAATTTACTGTGTCAGAAAAGCCTACCGGTAACTGTCAGTGCCTGTGTCTCACTCCCAGTGAGTGATGAGAAAAAGCAAAACTTATAATTACTCTTTCTGTCACTTTTTTATGATAAATGTTTAAGTTACCATCCACACAAAACAATAAATAGCTTGTACAAAAGCTGCTATTTTCCCCACTCTCGCTTTAAGCCCTCTTAACAATTTATTCACCATTTGAGCCAAACAGTGTAACTACAAAAATACTTTTCCTTTTCTTTTAAAAAAAGATGAAATATTTTCTCTGCTATGTAATTCTCCTCTCTGTATTTCGAGAGATACTGACCTAAAAAGGTTGATCAAAGACTGTTGGAACTCCACAGCCTGCAGCAACCAATAAATTGGTCCATTCGATGTTTTGCACTGACAAATTATTCTCCAGAGTACTAACATTCTTGGTAGCAACTCAATTAGCAAGAGACAGATGTAGCAAGAATTCACATTTATGTTTCATAGACCTTTCAATATTTTATTATTTCAGTGCATGTTGGCATGGGCCCTTTTATGTCACAGAAATGATAACTATTTGCTAATTCTCACATAAAGTGATAGTTGTTTTGGTGCATACTGCAGATTTGTGGGGAAACGACACTCCCTTTAGGCTTTTAACACAATGTTGGAATGGCCCTGAGCGTCCATACGCTTTAAAGTGTCTGTTAAAAGCCAATATTTCGTATTATCGCTGAGGGGAGACTGATCCCGCTCGCTGTCAATGTAAAGAGAAATGTCGACAAAGGAAAGCGGAAAAATCATACCTACGAGAAAAATCACATATTAATGTAAGCCTTTGTGAGGTTTATATATTTAAACTTTATGAGTTCAGTTCGTTTTAGTCCATGTGACATGATAGTTGGCTTGTTGATAACTGACTGAAATCAACTCCTTTTTTCCTCCTTTTGAGCAAATAGTTAAGAATGATTGTTTTTTGATTAATCTCTTAATAGTCTGAACAGACTGTGTTGAAAATGCTCATTGATTAATTGCCTGCTGAAATCACTGTTGTCTTAAAAAAACAATGATTTGCCATCTACCTGATCTTCTTTGCACAAGGGAATATAGACGGTCATTAATATGCATGGGTCCCTCTTGTCTATGTTTGGGCATTTGGTATTAACCCTCAGACACACTGGTGACCTTTTGCAGGAAACCATATGGTTAACAGTGAGCGATCTCCCTGCTGTTCAAGCATCATTTACCTCAGAAAGACACAAAATCAGTGAGCTTCACAGCACAACTCAACTAAGACGGGTAAAAGCATTTAAGCATTCAGTTCAGCTCATTGATGGAAAAAATAAGATTAAAATGAATCATAACTTGTTTATATTTTTTTATATATTGAACATTAAATGTGGCTCTTTTTCATAGTGGACATTAATTCTTCAGTGTGTTGTGCATGTTTACTCATGGATTACAGAGCATCAACAACATAAATATATGATTATACTCATGTTTTGGAAATCAAACATTGGGGATTACCACCTTATGTCACAGGAACTGAATCCAGCAAGTTATGACGTACTGATAATGCATCTCCACGCACCTACAAACAACACCAGCATTTCTCTAAACATGCCGAGCCTCTTCTCCGCATGTGGCGGCAAGCAACAAAACACATGGTGCTCTCTCTGTTATGCAAATATGAGATGGAACCAGAGCACAATAGCAGCTTTATAGTCTCACTGTACGTTTGCTCAGAACATCTGAGAATACCAGGCTGCATAATTAACT
The DNA here is from genome assembly GCF_965226575.1 of Pagrus pagrus. Lineage (NCBI taxonomy): Eukaryota > Metazoa > Chordata > Actinopteri > Spariformes > Sparidae > Pagrus > Pagrus pagrus. The sequence continues at coordinate 11,179,753 of NC_140194.1, read as the reverse complement.
GCCAATGAAATGTTCCCTCGAGTCAGTCGTCTGCTTTATTAACAAAGTAATGCAGTTATTTTTAATTGGCCGTTTCATCGTCAAACCAAATTAGATAAAATGACACGGGCACATTTCTGAAGAATAGGGGTGTTTATTATTGTCTTCTTCACCTTTGTATTTCTAGTGACATATGGTCAAGACAAATGATATTTATATTTTTTCCTCATCAAACGTAAAATGATTTAGGATGTGGACTACAACGTGTAAGCCAACATTATTTCAGTGGTCATTTTGAATGTGGGTATTATGATGTGTGCTCCATATCATGTAAACACAGGTGTTTATTGTGATGTGTATTATTAAAAAATATAGGTAACACTTTATAATAACCATCATTAAAAAATGATACATTTAATTAAACTTTAGTTGATCGTTACTCATCTGTTACCAAACAATGAAATGTTTAATAAACCATTTATTATGCAATTGTAAACATTTATAAACATCAGTTGCAACTTCATGATTGCCATCCAAATAGTGTTTATAGTTAAATAGTTATATATTTCATAATATGAGCATGCAGGAGCAGTAGTGGAGAGACTATAATGAATGTGTTCACCACTCTATCATTACTTGCTTGCCTGTGAGAGATTTCAAATAGATGCTACTGTATTGGACACATTCCTGTTATGTGTTTTATGTAGTTTAGCTATCTATAACTTTGTAAAGTCACTCAGAAATGATCTAGCGCTACAACAGTTGCAGTGCTCATCACAGTTTGAGCTGGAGCTGAAACTGTTTTAATAATTTGGATCAAAGTAAAAGTTAAAAAACCGAAAGCAGGAGGTGCCCTTTGTGGCACCACATGGAAATTTCTTGCAGCATAGCTTGAAGAAGAAAACCAGGGGGTTGACGAGCGGTTGTGAGGACATCAAACACTTCTGCCTCCTATTGAAGAAGTACCAGAGAATTTTTTTGGTGAGCGGGCTTGTCTTTCTGCTGGCAGAGATTACAGATTTGGTGTTGCACTTAGCAGCAGGGAGGCACCAGTGGAGAACTATACCTGGATGGCTTTCCTAACCACAGACCTCTCCCAGAATGGATCATTAGCATTGTGCCAAAGATGGATGGCAACTTTCTGCACGACTTGCTGGCCGCCAGTGCAAGAGCAGGGCGCAGGCTCTCTTCTGGTCCCTTGGCCTGCCTGCTGACCTGCTCCTGGGTCTTAGTTAACATTCAGGGGGCCCTGACCTGAAAAGCAGGCTTGGCAGCAGAACCAAGGTCCCATCCTCCCCAAAGAAATTAGAGGTGGTAATCTTTCAGGAACAACTTGCTAACCTTCCCAGACCATGTAAATGTAATAGATGCAGCTGATTGCTTCTGTTTTGCAGCCCCTCTGTGTCTCCCTGTCACCGGCCGTGGCAGGTCGTGTCCAATTTATGTGTGTTTGACAGCTCAGAGGTGACAAATGATGGCCAGGGCTAAAAGAAGGTTACATTTAAACACAGCACAGGTCAATGGGGTAGATGGCTGAATGCTAAATCATTGTCAGGGAAACTAATGATACAACATTATAAGACAACAGAGCAGGGTAAAAGATGAAGTGCAGGATGTCATGCTGATATTATAATCGACCAATGTCTGTTACAACCACACATTCATCTTGATTTTGCATAGACATTCACATATACTCGTGACTTCTGAATGGGAACACTGAGGAATCCCACACAAATCGCTATTTATGATGCCAGATCCTTTTGTGTGCGACGAGAATATCACAACATTACTGTTCCCGGATACATTATCAGTGTGATACCGGAAAAATAATGGCCATTTATAGCCGTATACTATTGGGACTATTCCAGTTCTGCAGTAATTAAAGCACAAAATACACTTTGTTAAGCATTGGAAACAAATATTTAATCCTCTATGTCTAAGATCTGTTACACCTGCTGTAGCAATTTCAAAAACACACAGGAAGTCTGAATAACAAACACAGAAAGAGCCCGGGAACCGAAGCACGAGTTGTGGCATCTTGACAAGTCTTTAAGTAATTCTTACAAGAACAAACACCCCTAGGCTCACTTGCTTCATTGCTTAAGTCAAAACAGAGAGTACATACAGCCACTAGGCTGCCACGGAAATCAGATAAGTAGTGCCCACTCTTTTAATAAGGAAGTGAAGTGATTAAATGGTCAACACTGAGGAATATATGAGCTATTAGGTTGTTTGAAAGGGTGTAAACTCAATATGTATCTGGTCATATGGACATCAACATACAAAACATACCAATTTCTCCTCGGGGATCAATAAAAGATTTCTGATTCTGATTCTGGAAAGAATTGTAATTATATGGATTTATTGTTTGGATTGTTATATTGTTATTCATTGTACAATTTTGTTTACATTATATGACCGCACACCACAAATGTATTTCGTATTTGTAGGATTTTTTTATTATTTTTTTTTATTCCAAGGAAAAGACAATGTGGCAGCTAATAATAACCATTAGTACAACCTAACTCCATGTAGCTGGAGGTTATGTGGACATGGAGTGTCCAGGAAGCTCAAGGACGGCTCACACTCCCAGATTAAACAACATTCACTCTCTGTCAAATGCCTAGCTCCCAAAACTGCCAAGCCAGAGGAAAATGAGCCCCCACACGACCCTCGCTGTGGATGACAGGATAAAACACAAGACAGTTGTGCCTGAAGGAGACCCAGGATAACGAAATAATCTTTAATCTCTGTCCCTTCAAGGCACTTTCAACACCTGTTATTCTTGATGGCATTGTGAGAGAGGGCAGCTCGCAGATTCATTTTAAGCCTGGTAATTATTACACTAATTATTCACTTCGGTGTGGGGTGATTACCAGTCCTCGTTCAGGTGAATACTCGTCCGCTTGCACACCAGCTGAGGCCAGAGCAGCTCGGTGGAACAGTTGTTCCACTCCTTTTTCCCTTGCAGATATTTGACCTCTTGTCATGTTTGCAATCTGTACTTTGGGGGGAAGGGAGAAAAACAGCCAGAAACTTTTAATTGCTCAACAGAAGCAGGAGTGAAAAGCACAGGTTTGGCCATCTGTTCAGCCCACATCATCTCTTTAGCAAAGAAACTTCCCATTTAAACAGGTTGCCTGCTTTCCACTCGCCAGCGTGATGGATCTATTGGGAGTTGTTGCTATGCCGTCCTACGTAACGATGAGACATTATTTCTCTTAAATTAATGAGTACCCATAGTATTTCTTCTCCTTTCTCCTCCTAATCAATAATTAATGAATCAAGATATATTCTTTTCATTTAATGGGGTGCATTTATAATCACAGCTTGGGGGTTCGAAAGCCTTTAAGACAAATATTTCTGCTCTTTGACTAGATTTAATTCAATTAGTAGAAATACAACATCAAATACTATGCCTCCATTAACAGATCTTTCATGTTAAAAATGAGTATCATGAATATTGTATCTGTGGTCATATGAAAACAATTATTCTCTGATGCTGTGGAGATATAAAAAAAACTGCATAAGTAATTTCTCTGCATTGTTCAGGTAGTAGATCTGACTGAAATTAACTCTTGACTGTAATGTTCACATCAACACACACTGTTTTAATATGAAATGGCACCACACAGAACCAACTTAAATGTATAGCAAAATCATCAGATGATAAATATAGTATTTAGCCAAAGGATCATTGGCAGTGAAAACTGAGCATTTTACCCTGTAGGTTTTGGGAAAATGTCTTAGTTCTGGTGGCTAATCATCGTGGCTTTAAGAACAAGGTTGGCAATATTCTATATTATTGTTAATGTCAACAAACCCCTTAAAAGAAAAACATATGGAGTGTTAGTTTATCTCCTAATGTCCCTGTCTGTGGCCCTTTAATTTTTTAAAACAATCTATTTCATGAGTCAGGTGTGTAAAGCAGAGGGATGAGCACACGAAAAGCTGTGGGCAAACTCCTGAACCTTGTCTGCAAAAATACATTTATTTGTGATGTTTGAGTACGAGACCTTCATCTGGCAAATAGTTTGTAACAATGAGAAGCCATCTTGAAAAGGGAGTGGCTACACACCTGCAACCAATCACATAAATAACAAACATCACTTTCAGATATGAAAGTAAACATTATTAAAGAAAAATAGCGACGAAATACAGTGTAACAAGCATAAAAGTAGGCTAAAGTGCAATTACAAACAAGGAAAATAAAAAACGGCAAACAATAGATAAATATGGCATTTTGATAATAAATATCAGGTCTCACAAAATCGGCAAAATGTTCCTCCACCCTATTAAGTCAAACATAAGTAGGCCTTTGGCAATTGCAAGTAATGTGTAGATGAACCAAACATGTAGAAAATATATTTTTGTTTTTCATTTTTAAAAAAAACCTGTCTGTGGGTCCCAGACAGGTTTGTTGTTACGACACCAAAATGGAGTATGTGGAACTGACTCAAAATAAACAAAAAAGCTTATCATAATAAATGACAATTTCAGCCATTGCAACAATGAGCTTCACAATTATGTTTTTAATAGATGTATCAGGCTTTGGCTGCCGATAGTACTTTAAAGCACACAATCTAAGACAGAGATGAAGAGTTCATGTAAAGATTTGCATTTACACTGGTGCCAGGAATTGGAGCATAAAACATCCACAGGTAAAAGAACGTCACGTGTGTGGAAGGGAGTGGGGCAGTACGAGGAGTGTTTACCTAGAGCTCACAGCATTTTTCCTTTTTAAAACACTGTAATATTAGAATGAAATCACAGCAAATGATCAACTGATTTCATCCATCAGCGATCTCGGTGTTGATACTGAGGCTTTTTACACATTAAAACTGTGAGAGAAAAGAGTTGAGTGTTAATTAAGATTTATCCAGTTGACTTTGCATCCAAAAGAATATCTTCAAAGCAGATAAATCCCTTCATATAATGCAAATACAGCCATCAGAATACTGTGATATCGTATATGACGTTCAAGCTTATGGAGAAATACAGGATATTGTTATTTATATTGTTGGTGTACACGCTAAATATCTGTATAATCAAAAATACATACAACACATTCACCTTTTGCTAACCTTGAAGAAACTTAATGCCAAAGAAAATCTTTTTAAAGTTAGAAAAACCAGCGAAAAGAAATGTAATTCTTTGCCAGGCCTCCTAAAGGTCAGGTTTCACTGTCTCTGGAAGCACCGCTGAAATATAAATGCTCTGTAACGCTGTGTCTGCTGATTGCTTTACTCTCTAGGCAATGTCAATTTTGTGAAAGTACTTGCAGATTAAGTCGGCAGGACGTCAAGGGCCCTTGTAGAAGCTGCTATCTTGTCTTAGCGAAGGGTCCGAAAGCCCTTGTCTATTACTGGAGACACCCCAAGGACAGATGTTTTAGGCTTAGGGGGGTGATGGAGAATAATAGCACATTAGATTCCTAATGTCTCTCGGATGCAGGACTCGGGGGAGACAGAACTCCTGGGTAATCCAAATTCATCTCTCTCTTTCTCTCCCTCATTTCCTCCCGTCTTTCTTCTCTTTCTTCGCTCTAACCGGAGTTGGGTCCTCTCTGCCTCTTGAGGTGCTGAATCCTAGCCCCAAGCTACGAGCTGCACAGTCCATTCATCAAGCGTGACCCTCTCCGGTGAGGGACGGGATGCTATGGACTAATGAACTCAGTGCGTAGTGTGAACGTATGTGTGTCATATCTCTGTACACAAGGGGAGGGAATCTTTACTTATAACAGGCAATCACAACACATACAACACACCTGCATCATGCTTCAGTACAAAGAGAAGAGTTCACCTCTGTCTGCTGTGCTTGTCCTTGTGATGGCTGTGAAATTATTCCACTGAAAACAACACTTAAAGGCTCGATATCAGTTAACAACAGTGTTTTGTGTGGAAAAAGCACCTGCAGGGACTCAAGTTTTGTCATTCGATCTTTCACCAACTTTTCCCCTGCAAGGCCTAGTAGTAAATATATTGCCATAAAGCTAATATGTAATGAACAGCACTGTGGTCGCATTCCCCTCTGGAGTTTTTTATTGCCATACATCATATGTAAATTGGGGATAAAGGGATTTTCATTTTTTTGTCCCAGCATGAATGCTCGGTGTACTAAACACATGCTCGTGATATGAAATCCCTGCCCCCACCCCCCTTTATCACCAGCGTGGAGCCCCCACCCCCATCTCCAACCCCAGGCCAAGGGTACACCTTGATGAGTGAAGAGGGAGGCTAATTCAGTCCTCAGGCTTAATTAATCCTATGTCTTATTTGATGAATGACTCCCAAATTGTGCTGTAATAGTGGTATTTTTTCGTGGAGGGAGCTCGCCGTGCGGCGTGTTGACACGAAGCTAGGAGAAAGTCAAAGTCGGGACTTCCGAGAGTCTCGACTTGGGGCTTTGTTTGCAAAGTTGCTGTCCTCTGTGGACAGTTTAAGCCCCGTCCTCTGACGTCAGGCCGGCTGTGGAGAGTGATGGTGCGCTGCAGGGAACATGTGTTTATGGATTTCTCCTAGCTAAGATCACGATAGGAGTCCGCCGCCTTTGTCTCACGCTGGGTTTGTCAGTTTTGACAAACATGATTTGTTGTCTGTAAATACCCAGAGTGCCCTTCTTTCTGTTTTACATGAATATCTGCCTCAAGGGGGCAACACATTACAATGATAAATCCTATGTTTGACTTTCTAATGAGAGGTGCCTTAACTATTGAAAACCAACAGTTTTTCTAAATGTGATACCAAATTGTTCAGTTATTTGACCAAGGTTATAGCTGAATGTATGAGGCACCTGAGGTACGACATATGTCTGACTTTAATCTAAATATAGAACAATATTGAGCAGTTTTATTGTTATGGGCAGACTCCCAGCACAACTGTAATCTAACATAATTATTGTGATATGTACACTATTTTTTTTCCCTGTGTTGTAAATGTGCCTTCAGACCATATGACATCAGTCTGCCCACGGATTCAGGTCTCCTGCTTTTGCCCCGTTTAATATGAATCCTTTTGTCACAAAGGCCTCTGCTTTGCGTATGCATTGTCCTAACAGAGGTAGCACTTAAAACTAACGATGTCATAAATTTTTCGGGCTAATGTGGCAGGCGGAAAGGGAGCCTTGGCGGGCGGGGTGAGGGTCTGGTGATTTGAGAGGATAGGATGATGAGATTTGGTGGCCTAGCCCAAGCAATGAACTTGATTAAACTAATCTCATCTCTATCAAAGCATCACTCGGATCCCCCTTGTCCCATTATTCATGGCAATGGGATAATTACAGTGAGATGCATGAGGCCAGACAGATAGCACTGTGACACAGGCCCTCAGACCCTGGGCTATGCCTCCACTACTATGCGGCCTGTTCATTTTAAACACAGATTAATTATGGTCAATGGGATGGTTCACATCTGTCACTCTTGGTGAGAAAAATGGAAATGATTGCCCTCAAGATGATAAAGGATGTATATTAAGTCATCTGCTGGTTGGAGGTTCAATAGAGATGAATACGATCAGCATTTTAATGTTGACATCAGCACTATAGGAGTGACAGAATAATGTGGAAAAACCACAGCAGCAGAAGTGATAATATCAATGTTTACAGTCATTGTACTAGAGAACCCACACACCCTGTCTCCTTAAACCAAAGTATACAGAGATAATAGCAACTGACTCTAATGTTTTCCAGCCCAGTCACCAGAGTCAAATGTTGGTATTGTACCTCCATGTCACGGATATGTTAAATTTGTATGTTTTATATGTATCATATCAACATTTCTACAGCTGGGCGAGACAGCTACCACGTGAGAGACCATTATTCCAGACTATGTTTCAACATTTGCAAGCGTGAAACCACTGACTATTTATAAATATGGACCACTGTTTGAAATTTGAATCTGAACGTGAAACTGCTGGATATTTTTATCATGAGACCACTATTCAAGAAGGGTTTTAACATTCGCAAGCGTGAAACCACTAGATATTCATAACGAGAGCTCACTGTTCAAGATAGCATTTCAGCGCGGAACAACTGGATATTTATAGCAAGATACCACTGTTTGAGATGGTGTTTCCACATTTGTAAGAATGAAACCACTGGATATTTATAATGAGATACCATTGTCCGAGATGGTGTTTTAACATTTGCAAGCATTAAACCGCTGGATATTTGTAACGAGAGATCACTGTTCGAGATGGCACTTCAGTATTTGCAAGCGTGAAACCACTAGATAATTTTAATGAGAGACCACTGGTCAAGATTGTGTTTCAATAGTGTGAAACCACTGGACATTTTGGACATTTTGCAGCAGTGTTTATGGTGACAGAACCATCTAAGCCAAAACCTGACCTTTTCTTTACCTTAACTAAGTGGTTGTTTGCCTAAACCTAAATATACTACAAGCACAGATTTGTCACAACATAAAATAAGAAAATGTATATTAAAAGAGCATAAAGTTTTAATATATCCATGGTTTTCCTTTGTGTGTGCCTGTGTGTGTATTATCTACGGTGCTTTTGTTGTGCGGTTAAATGATAATGCATCTAAATGTGTATATGTGTGTATTTGGTTAAATAAATACAATAATGAGACAGTTTTGTGAATATTTGTAGCATGTACTCAGTGTTCCCACTCACAAATCAATTATCTAAAGAGTGACATAGACCAAATTCCCCATATGGCTGGAAAGATGTGAACTCAAGTATGCAAATAGGTAACATGTACTGCTGCTGATAGAACCCTTAAGTGAAACCCCATGCATACAAGTATTTTTGGTTTCACGAGTGGTTATTTGTGTTTACATTATGTAAAACTGCAAGTCCTGCATGGAAAAGACAAAACATTTTATAATTTTAATTCGATTCAACCTTTATTTGGGATCATTTATGACCCCAAGCATGCAGAATACAGTAATATCTATGTTTATGCTGCTAAAGCATGCTTCAATATATTAAACAAAAATCCGGTGATTCTACTTACAAATATTTTCCTTTTCAAGTAAAATGTTTTTTAATTAATAACACATAAATAATTGAGTAATGCAATATTTATGTAATCAACTCAGAGGTGTTTGTGGTACAGCGTTAACGCCTACATACTTCAGTGGTTTATACTGTGTGCAATATTTTCGGGCACTTATACTTGCTTCCTCTGAGTGCCTTTTTTTATTTTTTTATTTATGGATGCTAATAAAAAAAAAAACTAAACAAGCCAGACCTTTTCCTTTAGTTCAAAATAAATACAACCCCAAGCAGCTTAATTGCACAGAGTGTGTTTTAACAGGTTTTGTGTCTTTATTTTAACTTTTGTTTGGATGGCTGCGTCAAACATTACTCATTTTTGTTCAGCAAAGCAGTAAAAGGTGATTTCTGTATCGGCCTGTCGGCTTGTCGGGTCGCCCCAGTGCTCACACACACACACACACACACACATACACACACACACACACAATCCCGCACACACACCCCAAGGGACTACTGGGGGACAACAGGGAATGAGGAACAGACACGAGCGATAGACACCCAGCCAGCGTAATTATCTCCTGGAGTGGTGTATGTAGTCAGTGAGCTCTGCTCCACCGCGGTCAGAGCTGTGTGGCCCTCAGTGCTCGTCTGCAGGTTGTTTTTTACCACCACAGTGATTGGGCTTCTTCTCACATACGCCCCAAGGATGTTTTTCTCCAGTTCAGCCTTTCAACTCAGTCCCCCAGGGCTAACATCGAGTCACTGGCAACTGACCATACCACTTGAAACTAACAAGATTATTTGGTTGCACAGCCTACCAGCTTTCATTTCCTGTCTCTTATTTTTTTAAGTCTCTGTTACCTGAGAAGACATAGTTGTGCTGTTAGAATACAGATCAAACGCTGCGCCATAAGAAGATGTGACTGTAAAATAAAGGTTTATTATAATAACAGGCCGTGCCCAGATGTGTGCAGACATGTTTATTTTCTTCTTCAGGGGTTTATGTGTTGAATTAAAAGTGCATATTAATTAACACCCCTCTCTTTGTGCAGTAATTCTTTACATTTGGATTTGGTCCAACGCAGTAAACAGGCTCTCAGATGCAAATGTTTATTGCTGTGTTGTTTGTAATAGTCACCTTTCATTGAACCAGCATTTTACATGCTCTGACACAACAGTTATAGCAAATGAGGAATATTTTAAGTCTAAATACAGGAAGTGAAACATAATGGAAAGCGATACTTTTGATACAGCGGTGGTCTTATTTTCATAGTTGCTGTTATTCCTATTGTCCATTTTACTCACCACCTCCGTTGCTTATATCTGGACACATGGCAGCATCATCAAAGTCTTTTGGAGCAACATGATTAGATGGTCTGTAAACGTCTTTTCCCATTTATTCAAATAACTTATCTGGAAGTATTCAATATAATAATTGAGATTATTCTATTGTTGCACCAACCACTGAACAGACATTGTGGTGTGTTTGTGGTCCCCCCCTGTGTTTTCACCGTTATAGGTATCCTCACAAAAGTCTTGAGATGTTGGATGTTCTTCTTTGGTTACTCTTTCTCCTTCAATCTTTATTTACAGTTTTTCTTTCCCAATATAAATGATGCTGTCGTCAACAGAGTTGTGGACATACATATGAAAAGACAGCTACAAGGCTCATAATGCACTTCTTGCTCAACTTTGTTAGTGTTTATATAGTCCGCTAATAACCTCACATTCATGACTTACATTCATTTGATATTCTGCCATCACTGCTTAATGTTCCCATTTTGAAATGGCACTTTGGTGATGAAGAACCTGAGGACTCAAAACTCTGTGTTTGTTGGGATTTTATTGGGAACTTTAGCACCGACACTTGAGACTTCCTCGTGGCTTGCAAAACTTTGTGATAGGATTGGTAATAAACTGAAACTTGACTTAAGAAAAAAAGTTAAGAAAATACTAATGTCAGATGGCTCCGAACATTAGGTGTGTGTCTTAAATGGCAGAGATACACTATGTCTGTATTCGACCTGTAGATCATTGACACAGTGCATCAATACACTAAATACCAGACCAACCCTCACTAGTCCGTCTCTGTCTCAAGTATGACGTTTCTAAATTCACTTCACATCCCATTCAAAAACAACAAACTCATACTCGGTAGACATTATATGCTACATTATGTGACATGAAGACCCTGCATGATGAACTCTACTCCGGCTATAACAGCACATATGCTGCCCATCTTTACCTTTTTTTGGCTGAGTGTGCTTTAGAGATAGATTTTTACTTGGATCATGTCTTAAGTAAATCAATATGTCTTTCAAGCATTGGCCATTAACAGCAGCGTCCTTTCATTCCCTTTTTCTCCATCAAACCACACTAATCCTGATTTACACAGTTTAAAACCTTGGCCACATCCCTTACCTTCCAAGGAGATAGGGTAATTAAATTGGTACTTTTTACAAGTCGTACTCAATAAATCTGAATAAATTAACAAGGCATTACTAAGACTGCTACATTAAATTTGCATAGTGTGTTTAATGAATATGCAACTGCAAGTGAAAAGGTCTGCTACTGTGAACTCTTGAAATTAGCATAACTACTTCCAGCGTGTTTCTTAAATAATGCTCTCATTTGCACATCACTGAGTTGGCTAATTCTAACTTCAGTCAGTGTAGCCTCATAATTAAGACTCTTGCTTTAATTTTTAATGAAGTTTATGTTACATCAATCCTGACAGTAATGAGAGGGACATGGAAACAAAAAGGCTGCTAATAATTAAATTCACCAACCAGTTTGAGGCGTAGTAATTCCTGAGGAGAAATTACATGACTAATTATTAATTTGATATTCATACCATTCCATGAGCAGACACACATAACGGCCTGTCTTGGTGCCAGTTGTGCTGAAATGCAAAATGCCTTTTCACTGCCCCCATGACTGTGAAGGTCTCACATAGATTTTAGTGCACAATTAATCATGTTGACACTCACGATTAAAAGCTTTTTATTGGTCCCGATTTATTAGGCTATATTACCTGAGTTGGTTTAACGCCTGTTGAAGTCTGTCAGTGAGATGAGGACATAAACAGAGTAATGATTGAATAACAGCACTGATTTGGGGGCCAGTTCAGGACTGGAGCTGACTTTCAGCACTTTGATTAAACCAAGAAAACACTAAAAAAAAAGCTGTTGCTCCCTCCCAGTCATGGCTGTTAACTTTCAACATTAAGAAGTTTGCTCAAATATTCAAAGACTTGTTTGTGTACAAAATTACATGACTAACAACTTACGGAAAACTTTCTACAACAAGAAGGCAAGACAGAAACACCAGTCCAAAAATATCTCAGTAAAGAAATTGAGTTCAGACCTTTATTGTGAAAGATTCAAGTGCAGTATATTGTTTATTTGAGTCAATGAGTAGGTTTTATTGCCCTTTTTACCCTTTTAAGTATTTTCATTATCTCCTACCTGTTGTCCCACTTATCCAATCAGGACTCGGCTTGCAGTGGTACACAGATTTAAAGTACTGTGGTCTGAAACTTGACGGTTATACTGTGCACATTTGAATTTCTACAGTATTGAATTATACTGTATTGGTATTTTTAAAAATATATATTTCAAGTTTATATCAAGTTTCATGTCTTTCAAAAAAAAAAACAAAACCCTTTCATTTCTTTAAACTATGATATTTTCTGTCCTGTGAAAATCTCACACAGTTTCAACCCTAATCAGGACACACCACTGCATGTGGTATTATCTCTGGGGGTTTTTTAACAGGTGTAGAAAAGCAATTTGGTATTTTCACTGTTAAACAATTCATGATCATAACCTGCATTTTGTCACACTTGTATGGAAATTAGTGAATGGATTGATTTGTGTAATCAGCATTTATTGATAAAGATCAAAATGCAGAAAATTGTGATGTGATTTCATTTTGTCACATTTCATCACACCAAACCTACATTAGCATGGAAATAAAATGTTTCATCTTGCAATCATTCATTTATTTATTGAAATCAGTATACAGAAAATATATATAAATACAGTATATGCAGCATCTGTCAGCTGTATGATAATAACAGCCTTTCACAGAGAAAGCAGACACATTTCCACCAGAGCTCTGAATTTAATGTCGAGGACTTTCTGAGATCAAAACATGAAATCAACATGAAAAAGTTTACTGACTCATTACCGTCTGTTTTCTGAACCCAGTTTAGTCTGTGATTTAGAGACGAAGAGAGAAAGAGAGAGTAGCTTTATTCTCTTCTTTGTGAAACAGAGATACTTTTGATCAAAATGCTTCTGCATGCAGATCTTCTCATCTTAGTTGTCACGACAACTGGTCGTTCTGCTGAAAGTTAATTATTTGGGATTGTAATAGCTTTGGTTTAGGCAGGGGAACTGAACATTTCCCCAGCTGATAAGGCTGTTAATACTCTGTCTGTGCCTACAGTCGCTGTGACCGAGAAGGATTTTTCCTGGCATGCAGCAGTACTTGACATTTCATGGGATTCTTCTTGTGCTTTTCCATCAGCGCATTATAATAGCGCAAACCTCAACTCTAGATTAAACTTGTTTGATAGAAACGTAATTGCATTCGCCTGTGTGCGTGCAGTCTGTGTGTATTTCCCATCTATAATTCAAATGCTTTGTCTCATCTGGAGTACTTGCTCCTGAACAGGTCAGAGTCAACAACATTATTTTCAAGTGTGGACCCTCGAGGGTCTAGTAATCAACATCACAGTTCATCAGCTCTATTACCACTATCCTTCAAAAATGAATCTTCTCATATATCAGCTACAATGCGGCTTCAAGAACTCTTAATCAACAGGATTTCAGACACGTAAATACATATTTTTCTCTAGATATTAGCCATGCTTTCCAAGGTCCTTGGCCGCCAGCTAGGGGTTGCATCCTCTCACTGACAGTGTCAAAGCAGTGTGGTGGAATATTGATGCCGTGTCGGCACTGTGCCCTGCCTTATGAGCATGCTTTTATAGACGCACAAATATTCAAGCCTCGCCTTAATTAATATGGCAAAATCCTTCTGCGGGGTTGTTTCCTGTGCCCTTTTGATTAGCTGTGGATTAACAGGACCTTTTATGTTTTCCTCACTGCACCCATGTTTTCAGCGCAGGTTAGCTCCCCTATTACTAAACAAATGAATTAGTGCCTGGAAATGTGTCATGCATATTACCTTTCAGCAGGAGGCACATTGAGCTGGTCAAGCATAAAGGAGCAGTGCGAGGCGTGCCGTGCCACATTGCTTGTTTGCGTTTCTCTTTAAAGCTCTTTGTGATTAACTGTGGGGCTTGTTTATGCTTAGCAATGCAAATCTGAGCCTTACAGCGGCATATATCACACACCAATTAAAATATATCAATAGAAGTGCCACTTGGTGATTGGTCATTGTGTTAATCCCGCAAAAGGACCTACCACTGCTTTGGTGGCGGCAGTCCTGTCTTGTAAAATATAAATACTAAGTGACATTAAAACACAGGACAGCACCTTGTCTCTAAAATAAGAGCCACCTCGGAGATGTAGGTCAGAATTTATCTAATTTGTATCTTTTTTGCTTTGACGACTGGATGTCCACACATGCAAACTTTTTCTATTAACATTTTTTTGTGAAGTCTTTTCATTCCGTTACCTTCCCTGTGGGTGTCACCAGCATCAAGCCGTGTGTTTTTGTTTATGTGTGTGTGGTAAACACTCCTGTATTGTTATTGTGTATTGTGCTGTTTCTGGTCTTTGGCTCTGTTAGCCGATCCTTGGAGACCAGGCATTTCCCCGATGTATAAGATGAAAGACAGAACAAAATGCCCCTCATTTGGTCCCAGTTGGTTAAGTGTGTTCTGATCACTGCCAAGGTCTGGATGAACATGAGCCACACACAAAGGACCGTGCCTTCCAACCACACAAGCTCACAATAAAAAAAGGATTTGCCTCAGTTAGACGTCTTGCACGCTAACCCCCAAAGGAGAGACGTGTTGGCGGTGTTGCCGAGGACGAACAACAATGTCAACTTTTCTCTGAATTGATCCCGGAGTTCAAAGCTTTTTTTCCCCCTCGCTATCCCCACATCTTACAAACTTGTAAGTCATTTGTGGCAAACAGTCAGAGTTAAACAGAAAATAATTGCTAATTAATTAAGCAATATTACACAAGAGGGAGTGCCTTACTGTCATTATTGGCATGACCGATACACCTTTAAGTGTAATATTGCAATAAGACAACGCTTACCAACAAAATGAAAGATATAATCAAAATGTAGGCCCATTCATATTGTGGAGCAGTTTGCTCTCCAAAAAAAAGAATGAAAAGATAAAGTTTTGCTTTACATCGAGTCTGACTAATAACTGGAAAACATTTAGATACGTCAGTTGACCCTTAGGCACTGATCACACAGAGACTTGGTGCTACAAGTGCGTTCGCTTTAAAAACACTTTTGAAAAGCCTGTTTTGGACATTACAGCATGGTGCGCCTGTGGAGCCAGGCTGTGTGCGCATTCAACATTATATGTAATTAATGGCAAAAGCGATGTAACTCCAGACCTTGCGGCAAAAAAATTTGTAAACATATTTCAACCTCTAAAAATGGCTAGAAAAGTGCGACACAGCGTGGAAAGAGGGCCGCCAGGTGCGTCGTAACATTGGAAAACAATGGTTTTACTCAATTTTACTCATTGTATCGGCCTATAAGGTAAAGAAACCTCTAGTTTACTACTCCAGCAAATAGGCCGACCCCTAGTAACGTCCCTGCTGAGTCAGCTAGCCAACTTTAGCTAGCACTAATGCTTTATAGAGATCGTGAGATTTTAGATCCACAAATATAAACACAAATCTGTTTAGCTAGCTCAATCTTGTATATTAAAAAAAATATTCAAAATCAAATTTTGCTAACATGTCCATGAACTTCAAATGTAGCCTTTTTCTAAGCAAGTAGCGTCATGTATCTCTTGCTGCACAGGGACGTACCTGTATTAACAGGGTTGGTCTAACAGCAAATCAAAATGGTTTGACAGCACCATAAATTATATTCAATAAAGAAAGTTGATTTAAAACAAAAAGCCCACTTCACGTTCCAAAAATGTTAAATTAAATGCCAGAGTGATATTTTTAGTGCATTTGGAGCATGGTGAGCTGTCATGCTGATGTGATCACTTTCAATCAGATCGTTTCGTCAAAACCACAGTAATAACCACTTCCCTGCAATGAAAAGGAAAGGTGAAAGGTTAAACCTACAACATTGACCTCAGGAGGATGTAATTTCACTTAAAGTGACCCAAAGTATTGATCCATTTCTGCTCTTGGGTTAATGTGTCAAATGTCATCCGGTTGTGTGGTACATCAGTTCAAAAAGCCTCCCTCTCTAAACTTGGTATGATCTTTTCCTCATTGTGCAGCTGCACCGATGATCCATCTCAAAGCCGTCCGCCTCATTTTCATCCTCTGTGAAAGATAACTCTTTGTGTCTGATTGAACTATGTTAATTCATACTCTTTTCCTGCATAATAGCCCTTTAATCTTTCTGCTTCACAGTGAAAGTTCACTGATCAGTTGAGTTTGTTGTTAATATATTATAACCTCACATTGCATTATTCTCTCATTTTCAACAATATATACGGTAAGTGAGAATTTCCATGATTATTGCTCATGTGGAACTAGTTCATTATACAGTAATACATAGTGTAGTAGTGAGGGCTCCTGCATTTTCTTTTCAATATTGAAATGGACTCATATTGTTATTCTGTTTTCTCCTCTCATCTTTCGCCCCATTTACATTTTTCTCCATCTCACCGTCTTGGCGTGCCACTTTCTTCTTGCTCTTTTGCTCCTTCCTCTTCACATCTGTCAGCTGGCTAAGTATCATGTGTAGTTTAATAGGATGATTTGTTGTCACCGAGTCATCTGTCACCAAAAAGCTAAATGATGAAATGAGAGCGTGAGCCGCACTGTCTTGTCTGTAATGAATTATGCAGGGAGGGGTCAGGAGGGGGGCCTGTGTTTTGGTTACAGTCCACAGCACAAACACGGACCTCAGGTAGTACACTCATCAGTCCTGCTGTTTCTCACCATATGGAGTCAATGAACTGGGACAGCCCTCCCACACACACACACACACACACACACTTCACACACACTTCACATGCACACACTCACGCGCCTGCAGACACAAATTCATAGTAATACAGCAGATAGATGTGTTTTTTTTATACTGTGCACAAATTGTCGCATTGACCCTTCAAAATAAAATCATAGATAGATAGATAGATAGACAGATAGATAGATAGATAGATAGATAGATAGATAGATAGCACAGTAACTGAAAAAGAGTACAGAGCTTGTCCCCATCTGATGGTCGCAGAGTGAAACTGCTGCAAAGACAGAAAAAGTAGTCCCAAAATAAGAATAAAGTAAAATAAAATAAAATGTAAATTAATTTAAAAAATAAAAACGTGAAAAAAGAAAATTATCAAAAATCCATTGGTGTCCTGGATAAAAAAAGAGCCTTACTACTCAATATTTCTTCCCTTTTTCATCTCTTTTTGTGTTTAATTACAAGAAACTCTTCACAGACAAATTAAATTACAAGTTCCAGCCTCTGTATAAATTGAGATATCTGTTACAGATGATGTGCCGTATAATGGATGCCTAATTTATGTAATTAGACCATTAAGCATAATCTGAGCATATGCTACAAATGCCCTGAGGTCTTCTGCCAGGTACTCCCTCTGATGTCACCCAGACACAACTAATGGAGCGGGCTGCTTTGCCTGCACCATAATCCCACTGTTTGTTAAAATAAACGGCAAAAACAAGAAAAAAATCACCATATTGTAGACTAATATTAGTGTTCGTGTTTGCAAATATAGAAATTAATGCTTTTATTTTCTGGGTTTAAAAAAAAAAATCCTGTTCAAGTGGGCGTCGTGATGAGATGGCCTTTAAGTAGTGTGAGTATCCCGTCATATAGGCTACATTTGCCATCGAGGAGGGTGCAGTAAGAGTCCTCTCTGTCTGCTAATTAATTGTCATTCTGCTGAATATTCATACCTTATCATCAGCGCGTCCTTAATTGCACCGTAAAACATCTCTGGGGGCTGAAATCACCACGGACTTAATTAGCAGCGCGGGCCTATTGGCTGGGTTGGAGAGTTTGCAGCAGACAGACAAACTGTACCTGCCTTCACTGGACGTGCATGCGCTGCACGCGGAGGCTGCAGGTAGACGAGAAATCCCTTTTAAGTCTGCAGGCCTGGTCACGATAATCTGCGTGACGAGAGATTGAAATAATTGCGGTAATTTTCACTCATAATTCGGAGGGATTATACGTATCTGTTCACCTTGAGCAATGATTTGTCTGTCTGTGTGCTCTGTAAGGTAAAGTAAGAAAAAAAGAAAAGAAATCTGACATCATCATAAAAAATAATATATTAAAAGGGTCCAAAACATGTAGACCAATAATTAAAAAATAAAATAAAAAATAAAATAAAAGTAGTTCTTCCACATCAAATTATTTTTATTTCCAAACTTTAATCTCACCCCTCTCCTGCGTAAAAAGCCCCCAGCTTTATATTTCTCTTAATGGTTCCCTGAAAGCCAGATTTTTTTTCTCCCCCTCCTCTTTCTCTCCCTCTCTCTCTCTCTCTCTCTCTCTCTCTCCCTCCGCAGGTCTGGGTGGCAGCATATCTCAACTCGATTCACTGTGACAATATTGTTTGGCTATCATTCGCTGCTTTAGGATGAATGGCATCGATCCTCTTTTAACAACATTTGTTTCCTATTGTGTTCGGGGGGGTGCAGCAGTGGAGGGCAGACGTGTGAAAGTGGCTGTTTGATTCTCTTTTTCATCCCCATGACCTCAGCTTTTGTGTCTCGTCACCCTGGGAATGTCACGCCTCACTACTCTACTTTAAGATGTTTCAGAAAGTGCCCTTTGTTTTCGCTCCTCTTTTTTTTTCTCTTTTTTTTGAAAGCTCACACAAAATTGTTCTTGGTCCCCCCTCCTGCTATAAAGGATACTTCAGGCTGAGGCACGGTTCACAAGTGCAATGCAATTTGGCTTATCCCAACCTTTGTTCGGGTTTCTACAAATGACCAAACATAGTGCAGACTTGATCTACTGCTGCTTGAACTCGGGAGTTTGGGAGCAGCTAAAAACCCTATTCAGATTCAGAGTCATGGTGGTATTTTCAGTGTGTGCATTCGACGGGGACAAAAGGCCTACCAATATCCCATAACCCTGAAGCTCAAAAAGCCACACCGGTCTGTGTGTGAGAGGAGGAGGTAAAGAAAAAAAAAATACTCTTACTGCTCCTGTGTGGCTGGTTAATGCGAGAGTTGCAGGTTAACTTGCAAGGAGTGAGTTGAGACTATGCAAACAAATAGCCGCAAATATTTGCGTAAAAGTCATGCGTAAAATCGCGCGTAAAATCCAAATACCCTCTGTTTAATTTGCTGCGTGCCTTAGTATTTGTATTATTTTAATAGCTCGTATTAATCACACATAACAAAGTCTGACAATTACAAAACCAGCGCCGATTTGACTGCTATGCACACGGACATACTAATCTGAGTGAGAGCCAGCAGCATGATATGTATTTTTTTTTTTCCTTTTTAAATAAACGAATGAATGAATGAATAAACTGGATGTCAGATGATGTTTGGTACTTGGCAGTGTGTTGTCATTATCCGAGATGGGTCGACTGGGCCACTTCCTTTTGGACAAAACCTTTTCAGCTGAACATTAATGGGAAATGACAGGTGTTAAAAGGCACTCTGCAGGGGAAAAACAGCGCTGAAAGTTTTTTAAAACGTGACTTTTTCCAGTTTAAATTTTTCCTAGAATTAAAAAGACACTTTCTACTTTTCCTCTTCCTTTTTTGTGTTGATTCGGGGGTTTTTAGATTGTTAAACAGCCCTCATGCAGCAGCGAGGACGCTCTCCTCTCCTCTCCTCCAGCCTGCTCCTGCTTTCTGGGTGAAAAAATAGCTGCGGTGTCCCCCCGCAATGCGATTCTTTTCGTAATCCGTCAGACTGGTGATGGGGTGCATTGTGGATTTATGGGGGGAAATTAGCATAAATTATGAGCAAATCTGCGTGTGCGTGTGTGTGGTCCCGGGCATTGCAAACCCTCCAAGCGGAAAGGTGGCCCTGGCCAAAAGCTTGAATGGCAATAGCTCAAAATAGGCTTCCCATTTGGTTTTCACATTCATATAATTGACTTATGGATATTTTATACAGTTTTCGCCACACCATCCTCAAGGGTTTATTTGCATTTCTGAAGTACTTTTGAATCTCCTTTACATAAACACAATGGACCTGATTGCCTCATGAAGTTTGGGGTTTTTTGAATAACGCTGTTTGCATTGTGTTGATGTTTTCATATCGTCTGCTTCCTCTGCTCAGCTCTGGGCGAAATTAGCTGAGAAAAACTAATAGTCGGCTCATCAACACACTTGCTCGTGGCTAATTATTTTGTATCGCGTTTCGTCAACAATATTAGAGTGCAATGAGGAAGGAAGGCAAAATGCATCTCATCTGTAAAATCAGCTCATCTTTAGAAAAAAAAAAAAAAAAAAAAAGGTTTGCTCATCACACACAGGGATATTTTTAATAAATCCATGTAGATATTATACAACTCACATCTGCCTTTAAAACAGAACAAATAGTTATGACACTATGTCGTTAAATTGACAATATGCCGAATCATCCTCGCGTCCATTAACATTATATACTCGTGAATTAACTGCAAAGTCCGCTGAAGAAGTATTTTAGCGCATACCTTCACACACTGAGTGCCATCGCAGTTCAATTCCGGTTGCCGAGCCTTTTCACCCCTTTTTCTGTCTTCAAATGGAAATGATTTCCATTGGCCCAAGGTGTCCATGTAAATAGGTGTAAATGAAACCAGATTATGCCTTCCTCCCAGCCCCCTCCTCCCATGGCAATTGTCATGTGATAGCAAAGAGGTGGCACATTAATGGAGCGCCTCTACAGGGGTCTTTTCTGCTCATGTCACTACATAAAACTATCAGATGGTTAGAGGAAGGCCATGGAGGCATCCACTTAGCTCGTCTTATCGAGGACGCCAAATGAAGTCTATTCAGCTCTGCTAGCGGGACAAGCTGACTTACTTTGCAAGAAAGACTTACAGCAGCCGTCACTCCATAAATGTGCACCGTCCGCCCGCCTGCACACTGCAGAGGCGCTCCACCCGGCTGTCGTTTTTACGCGCAACGCAACTCCAGCTCTGCCCGTGCTGAAACTTTTTCCTCCGCGGTTGTTTTCATGAAGAGCGGCAAGCTTTCGCCCAGGAATTAAGGGAGACTACTTTTTTTTTTTTTACTGCTTTTTTTCCTCCCCTGAAAACATCGAGGATGCCTCGTCCAGGGAGAAACACGTACAGCGATCAGAAGCCACCTTACTCCTACATCTCCCTCACTGCCATGGCGATCCAGAGCTGCCCCGAGAAGATGCTGCCTCTCAGTGAAATTTACAAGTTCATCATGGATAGATTCCCTTATTACAGAGAAAACACTCAGCGGTGGCAAAACTCCCTGCGACACAACCTGTCATTCAACGACTGTTTTATTAAGATCCCCCGGCGCCCAGATCAGCCAGGTAAGGGCAGTTTCTGGGCTCTGCACCCCAGCTGCGGGGACATGTTTGAGAATGGAAGTTTCTTGAGACGCCGCAAAAGGTTCAAAGTGTTGACTTCGTCCGATCACTTGGCTCCGAGTAAGCAGTCGGATGCTGCGCATTACCTCCAGCAGCAAGCCAAGCTGAGACTGAGCGCGCTGGCGGCCACCGGCACGCACCTGCCCCAAATGTCAACTTACAACCTCGGAGTGTCTCAGTCGTCAACTTTTAAGCATCCGTTCGCCATCGAGAACATCATCGCCAGAGAGTACAAGGTCCCGGGGAGCCTGGCGTTCTCCACCATGCAGTCCATGTCTGCCGGGTACCCGCTCCACAACCAGCTGACGACAGCCTGGCCCCACATGTACAACACCAGCGTGATTGACACGGCGGCCCCCATCTCCATGGCGAGCAGCGACTACAGTGCCTATGGCATGCCCATCAAGTCCCTGTGTCACGGGGGACAGTCCTTACCGGCTATTCCTGTGCCAATCAAGCCCACCCCGACCTCCATGTCCGGTTTCTCGGCGTTACCGCCACACATCCCCGCCTTTCTATCAAACTCTCCACAGTCTCTGAGCCCGACGTCCCCACAGACAGCGACGAGCCAAAGCAGCCCTGCGACCCCGAGCGAGACTCTGACGAGCCCCTCCACACTGCAGTCTGTGGCGGTGCACTGACCAGCTCAACTCTCACCCGAGTTAACGAACTGCTGGCCGGCTCCCAGGCCTAACCCTTTTACCGAGTCCAAAGTTTATATTTTCTGTCGTCGGAAACTATCAAGGCGAGTTGCAGTTGCATATCGATTTATTTGTGTATGTGTTGAATGTGTCGCTTTAAATTGTGTCATAGAAGTCCAGCACAGAATCGCACAGCGAAGTATTGCTCTTGAAAATATAAATTATTTGATAGTTCTATTTTTCAGTTTATTGTGACATGTGCGTGTTGAACGTGGAGCCACTGAGGAGATCCAGGGGGGGGGAGTTTGTTTTTGGCACCGTCGACTCTTGATTTTTGAGGTGCTTGTAATTCCCGTGGCAGTTTTCCTCTTCAGTCTGATCGAATAGCAAAACTTTTGCACCGTTCCTGTGTGACCACTGTAATGTCAATGAAATTGCGAGGCAATGGCTCTGTGTTTTTGTTTGCTTCTACTACTGGAATGATGGGTAAGGGTATACCAAATAGGACTAGGGTTTAGATTTGTTCTTACCATCCCTGTACAAAAAGAAAAAAAAAAAGAAGAAAAAAAGCAAACTGAGTTATGAAAATCTTTTCAAAATGGAAAAGTAGTATTGTGAGACGTCCTCAAAATGCAAGATGTGAATATTGCAAATAACTGATACTGAAATGTTGTAAAATGCACTTTTTAGTTTTATGTTTTAGATATCTATTTTCCAGAAAATGTTCTGTGAAGCATTTAATTTAAAAGGCTGTGGTGACCATGTGTATCAGATGCTGTAAATTTGTACTTTTTTTTTTATTTTTATTTTTATTTTTTAGGTAAAGCATGCATTCTAAAAATTTGTGTTGTTCCTGTTGTTGTTATTGCTGTTGTTTTGTTTTTGTTTGTTTTATTATTTTTTTTTGCAAGCATGCGTGCTTTCGGAAAAAAAGTGTGCAAACAGTCTGCAAATGAATTGGAAAAAAAAAAAAAGGAAAAAAAAGCTGGTCATCGAAATATTTTCTCATTAAAAGTGAAGTAAACAATCAAAAATGTTTCTGAAGATTTAATTTAAGACGGTGCTTATTATCATTATTATTATTATTATTATTATTATTATTATTATTACATGTCTCGGAAAACATATTGTTATGGTTATTATTCAAATGGCAGAAAATCTTTTTCGTCGGATTTCTCCCTTCAGTAATAATAGTAATAATAATAATAATAATAATAATAATAATAATAATAATAATACTTTCATTCTTCTTGTATCCGGACCTGTGTGATTTCAGAGTGTGAGAGTTGCACTGAGGCAGTGGGGAGAGAAATGAGTCGTGCAGTCGATTAGGATGCATGGAGTTGCGATGCCATGGTCACAGCGCAGACAACTGGGCTCATTCATCAAGCTGTAGGCTAAACACAATTAAGCCCAACAATAAACATTAAGAAAAGGCTGCACACAGTGTCCGATTTAATATCGTCACATATTTTTTTTCGACTTCTAGCAGTCAGTGTCACGTTGATTTTTTTTTTTCTCGGTTTCGACCGCATCGCAGGATCTTTTTTTTATTCAACAGGTTTATAAACAGGCAGAAGAAGTGCATAAAATACATTTTCTTCCTTTTATTCGATTCTTTTTTATTTTTTAAGAATGGCTTAAATAAAATAAAAAAAAAATAATAAAAAACGCGCTTTATCTGCCTCCCCTATAGAAAGCTGCAGCCTATTTCGGGGTATTAAACAAATACATTAGAATTCCGTCACTTTATGCAATCGAGTAGATCAAATAAAGGGGTCTCGGGCCACTTCATTCCCCCTCATTCACTTGAATTGAAAGTGCAAAGAATAGCAAACTTAGACTGGGCCACCAATGTAGATTTAGCCTTTTTTCAGCAAGACAAAAAGACTGATTTTTCACAAACACATTGCTGACTGGGGAACTAGGAAACGAGCTGCAAGACCCTTTTGGAATTTAAATCCACCCCTCCCCCCATGGACTGTTTGGACAACAGTGTTAGTTTTTTTCTTCTTCTTCTTCTTCTTCCTCTTCTTCTTCTTCTTTCCCCCCCTCCTCACTTTGTGCATTTGTGTGTGTAACATTAATTCTGACTCTGGATGATTAAATGTATTGAAAGTGCAACGCCAGATTACAAGCTTTAATTTTGAAACCCGATTTATTTTGTTTTCTGGTTTTTTTAATACAATTACAATTTAAATCACATTAACAAGCATGTGCGACCTTTTTTTTTTTTTTTTTTTAACTGAGCACATTCAAGCAATTTAATCCAGCAACACGTGTGTCACACACATTGTGCCAACATATAATGACAATATTTATTACACATTTATACTCATGCATAATTTCTCCTATTCATTTGGATTTCAGTGTACTTACTTCTGTCTTATTTTGAATGTATTGCACTGTTATAAGTAAAATATTTATGGAAAATATATAGATGGATGTTTGAAAAGAACTTTTGTGAATTACAAGTCATTTATGGTGAAGTCCTGTTAAATGTAAAAATGACCAAAACTTTCCACTTGATGTTTTTGGAGCAGAGAGAGCAACATCATCATCAAGTTTATTTATATAGCACATTTCATACAACAGGCATAGAGTCAATGTGCTTAAAGATAAAAAAAATAAAAAGTAAACACTACTGACAAAATCATATACGATAAAAACATATAAGATAAGAAGATATAGCATATATAAAAACAGACCTGCACGGGGATGATTTTATAAGGAGATGGCTGAAATGTTGCACATAAATGGTATGAAGTCAGTCTAGACAAACACAACGAGGGCATTGTTTGGCTGGCACTCAGTTCCATTACACTTAAACTAATAACCACCTTTAGCATTTCCTGCACAAAATGTTCAAACAAGCAAATAAATGTAACCCCTGAGAGGAAAAAGTGTAAAACTGCTGGCACTAAAAAATGATGTAACAGGTGGGAGGAAACAC
The DNA here is from genome assembly GCF_965226575.1 of Pagrus pagrus. Classification (NCBI taxonomy): domain Eukaryota; kingdom Metazoa; phylum Chordata; class Actinopteri; order Spariformes; family Sparidae; genus Pagrus; species Pagrus pagrus. The sequence goes on along the minus strand of NC_140194.1, from coordinate 11,154,537 downwards.
ATATCAGACCCCGCCACGTAGGAAACTCATCAGACACCTGACAGTCAGATAAATAGCCTGGAAAACATCATTCTGAATAAAAATAACTCTAATATTTTTTTTCTAATCTGCAAATCTACTCCATTTTAAGCATTTCCTCCCTATCCAAATAAAATCTGTTTTTGCTATTATCCGGGCAATATCCTCCACAGTTCAGCAGCATCAGTATGAACTCAGTTGTATAATCCGAGTCTGCATTGTCCTTGTTCTCTCAACTATGTTCCACTTAGACAAAGAAGAAGGTCATCTTCGGCAGGGGATGAAATATAGACCACATGCAAAACCCCAATGTTGTAGTTTAATTAAAATAATTCATTAAAGTGGAGGCCCAAGGTAATTAGCATGTATAATTTATGATTTGCTTAATGCATGCAGGCAGTGGCCTCCGCAATAAACTCAACTTAACCTCAAGTAGGGAGCTGATACGGACAGGGTGCTGTTATTTACTGTGTGTTTATTGTTTGGATATTTGTCAAGAGGAAGTGTTTGATAAAACCCCGGCCGTTATCCTGCTTCCACTGCACACAAACAACTTATTTGCTTATGAGTTTATCTTGTGGATTTATGCTCACTCAGAGAAGGAGCTGTCAGATTGGAGATATTGGGAATTCACCTTTTCTCTTTGGCATACATGTGTGTTCACCGTTATCCTGCTGGTCACCAAAGTGTTGAAAATAGTTGGTGCTGGCTCTTTGAGGCTGACAGAATGAGGACATGGACCAAACACCACAAAGGTAGCTCCTCTTCTCTCCCACAGCAGACTGTCAGCGCTGACTTTTAAAGAGGAGGCAAAATAATCAGTGATAGACAAAACTTGCATTAATTATGCTCGGCGAATGTGTCAATCCTTGACAAGGCTTTGACATTTTGAAACATGGCTAGTGGCTATGTTTTATTTTTTCCTGCAAGTGCATGTAGTTTTTTATAAAAACAACAAAGTAAAACAAATATTTTCAGACGGAGCTGCGGACCACGGTAAACACATTTATTTTAGCAAAGCAACTCAGTGATGGGTGGGAAGGAGCTGCTGAATGCAAATCCTTATTATCAGGCACTTATATGTGACCTTCTATGACTCTTTTAACCATGGTTGCACAAATCACACATAGTAAATCTTTCAAATCACAAGATTTGGTCAGAAATCTTTATTCGACATCACAAAAGAATAGTGCATTGTGGGAATAATACCCCTACAAGTGCAACCCCTGTCCTCACGGTGCACATCATCATTATGAGACTATATGGTTAAATCATCAGTCATAATGTGTGACTCCCAGGCTAAATACATTACATGGCTGTGTCGGAGGGCAAAGGGCAGGTATAGTGGGCAGCTGCAGGGAGAGAGAGGCAGGGGAGTGCAGCAGCATTCAAGGCTGGCTCAGCCAAACACCCATGTGTGCATGAAATTAGAGTGTCAACATCTGATTCATGCTGCTGGGTGGTGACTGTGAAACAAATTATGTCAGCGGGTGGCAGCGGCGAAATTCCACTGAGCTGCAGCAGACAGTGGCTATATACGCGCAAGTTACAGCAGGCCGTAGATTTGAGAGGTTTTATAAACTGTGATGAAACTTTTTAACGTGATAAATTTAAAGGTTCTCGCTTCGTATTCGGGCTTGTCACAAAAAAAATGAGTGAAAATATATTTGGAAGAGTTTTTTCGCTGTGTTCCTGAGCTGCAGACGGTGAAATTTAAGCTCTCTAATGGAAGTAGGTGTCGTAAAGAAGATGTAATGGTCCTAGGAAATGGGGTGGTAATTGTTATTCAAGATAAGGATGCATATTGTCCCAGATGGGGTGTGTGAGGTGCAAATGAAAGAGTTCCTGCTCTGACATTGTCAGCAGTGAAAAAACAAGGTTTTCATGTGCAAAAATTTCACATTCAGGAAACATTTTCCCAAATGTAATTTTAAGTGGAAACATATTTTGCAAACACCGATCCTTCGCCTGTTGCTCTTGATGTTTCCTCCTTTTCTCCTTCTGTTTTTGTGGAGTTTTTCCCAATCTGAACAATGTCGGAGACATTGCCATATGCCAAACAGATTGTAAAGCCCTTTAAGGCAAAATGTGTGGTTTCCAGCTAATAAAACATACTTGACATTTCTCAACTAACAACCTCAGATGTGTTTTCTTTGGACAGGACAGTGGTTTCACAATGCTGTGACAGCAAAACTGTCATATTTTCCAACATGTGAGGCAACCCGACGCTGTCTCTGTACATATAGATGTCTTGTTATTGGCTCCTGAGAGTGTGAAAATGTGAGGCAGGTTCAGACAGACAACCAACAGAAAAAACATCCATCACACTTCAGGCTCCAGGCCTGTCAACCTCAACCTCACATCTGACTCACATGGACCTCGCCTTAATCTCATTGTTAAAGTGAGTTAAGCAAAAGTTACAATGGGGAAGGTGTGATGATAGTCTCTAATTCTATTGTGTAAATTTTTGATTAATCCGTTTTTATTCCCTAGTTTCAAAATTCGCATACTTATGGAGGGTGTGTTCGGAGAGCCCGAAGTGTCTGCTCTGTCCCAGCTTGTCCTACTGAATAGGTATTTGATAATCACATCTATTTCTTAATTACACAGTCCCACAGCTAGAGTCTGACCAAATGCTTGCTGATGCAGAGCTTCAGTGTGGGAAGCCTACTAAATACAAACAAGCAGCTTTAATGAAGGCACTTAACAGATTTGACACTGCAATGTTTTTGCTTCTCAAGTGCTTTAGCTGTTAGGTGTTAGAACTGTAACAGATTCTGTGGATTTTAGCAGCCCGCTATTTCCCCTTTTAAATGTGGGACGAAAAGCTAATTCATCACCTTTCCTTGGGATCTTATCGTACCCTCTCCAGCCATAAACTAACACTTACGCAGGACTTCAAAGGTGCACAAGATAGCAGAGGTGAGAAAAGGGGCCTGCATCCACTTGGGGCCAGTTCCTTCCAGAGATGAGATGGAGCTGATTAGCAGGAGTGTGCAGCGGGGGCCCCGTGGGGCAGCAGCTGGAGGAGCACTCCCCACGGGAGCAGGGAGAGGTGTGAGTTTTGACAGCTCCTGTCTCTCCCCTCTGGATACTGCAGGGTCAGGGCACCCTCAGCGGGCCCGGGCGCCGTGCTGGATAGGAAGTCGGCAGTAATTGCCATTCAGCCGGTGGGACAGAGGCAAGAGGCAACAATAACCGGCGAAGAGCACACAGCCCGTTTCCTCTTTGTCTTGATGTGTTTGAGGAAGGATGCTACCTCCTCTCTGACAGAACAAAGCCGCAATAAAGTTCTCACAATCAAATGCAATCTTGCAGAAGTTGCAGAGGAAGACGCATCATTCTGGCGGGGCTGCTGCACACTCTGAGGCTTTTTGCTATCCCAGAGAAGGCCCAGATGGCTGATTGTTATTGCATAACAAGGCTGCATTGTTTTGTTAATGTAACTTCATCTGTCTTTGATGTAATCTCATGTTGTCCTGGCCAGTGTGAAAATCCCTATCAAGTGCATGATCCGGCACTACGCTCATTGTGATTGTGATAATCTCCTGCATTGAAATTCCACTTTGTTCCTTTGTTTCTTTGTTAGTGAACACAATGTGAGGTTAATTAGCAGCCACTGGTAGCCTCTGCGTTCCTGGATACTTCATCACAGCTGAAGTGTACTCCTCACTCAGGGCCGCTGGCACTAACAAGACCAAACACACGGCCTGGAGCCAATTGAAAGTAAGCAGAATACAAACGCAGCAGCAACTTAATCCCTTTCAGACAGAAACACACAGGCCTCAGAACCATCATCTGTAATTGTTTCTACACGTCATTAATTGCTCTTTCCTCTCTTGGAGTGAAAACACACAAAGGAGGGATCAGCTAAACCAGAAACCTTTATGCAGAAAAAGGTTGCCGCGATCAGGTTTGTCAAACATTAAAAGGCTTTAATGTGGTTATTATTTGATTCTGAGGTGTCACAGTGTAATTTTCTGTTTCTTCTGTGGCGCAGAAGCTCTTCACACTGCATTTATCTGCAATATTGCCCTTCCGCCACTTCAGATCTCCCCATTCCCTGGTGGTCTAATTTATGTTAAGTCACAAACCTCCCCTATGGCTGTTTTGAAATGTTCAGAATGGAGACTGTGTGCTCCAGGTTTATGCCAGCGCCACAATCCCCTGTATAATTGTTCTCTATGGGAAAGCACATCTCAGTGAAACCATCTGCAAGTCCATGGGGCAGTTTCCTAAGAATGAGTGGACTTCTTAGGGGGTTCCACCGCAATCCAGTTTCTCTTGTGAAGCAAGTAATTAATTCAAATCTCAGGAAGTCAATAGCTGCTCGGATCAGAGGCACGTAGCACACAGCTGCTGATACCTCCGAACGCACGGCTTGTCTTCTCAGGAAGTCGCCAAACAAAAAGGTCACAATGGGCGCACACACCCATACACGGCTCAGATAACGCTCGTTTTAAACTGTGATTTTTGTGTACTCTTATCGTGCGTTGCACACTTCATTAATCTGAATCGTAGTGATGATAGGAGTCACCAATGCTCTTGGGAAATGTGGTTCTTTATGAATGATGTAATATGCCGTCATCAAACAAGCTTTCAAGGCCCTGTGGTTCCTCTAGCTACAATTATTTTATCTCTGATTAGTTTTTTCTTGAAATTAATGTAAAAAAAAAAATAATAACCTGCCACTGCCATTAAGGAAAACATTGATTTAACTTGGCAGGGTCTTTGTTTCTTGAGATCCTCTTCGCATGGAGTTGAGTTGCTCCAAAATGTGGGCACAGAAGCCCCAGTTTGTGTGGCGGTTTTTGTGATGATGCGTTCAAAAAGTGGCGTTCCTCTCATTTTCCACTTTTTTTGGGTCATTAAATTCATTAGCAAAAGCGCAGAATGATGAAACGTGATGAAAGAGCCAGGGCAGCACTTTAAGAACCACAAATGAACATCACTTGGTTGGTTGGTGCATCCATCTTTCTTTTCTAAAGTAGAGCGAATGAGGGGACTGAGCCACTTTGAGTTACTTTATTCTTAAAGTTGACCAGTTTTGTGCCACCACATCTCTGTTTTTGGAGTCATTTCAAGGGGGAAAAAAAACCTTAACTCAAACTTCCGTCTCTCCCAATTGACAGTATGATCTCCGAGCTGTGGGGCAGAGATCAGCAGGAGAGGAAGGCTCGGTGTGTGGGGAGGGAAAGTCTCTGATTCACAGGCAGTAAACTTCCCTCTCCCCTTCTTCTCGAGACAGGGCAGGGCTGGGCTAAATGCCTCGCTGGGCTGCTCCCTACAGCTCATTGTTATTGGGCCCATGGAGGAAGCCACTGCTGTGCTTCCAGCCTGTCACTGACAACAAGTGTAAATAAGGATCTAAATAACAAACAGAGGAATGCAAGCCTGTGTGACACAGTGAGCTTCAGCTTTAGCTCCGCACTGGCCACCTTAATGACTCGCTTAAAGGGAGCGTGCAATGGTCGGCTAATTTCTTTTCTTTTGGCATCATTAGATGGCACTGTAGTGGACAAATGAAAAGCAGGGCCAGTGTGTGTGTGTGTGTGTGTGTGTGTGTGTGTGTGTGTGTGTCATGGCGTTGGCCTTGTTTTTAAGCCCAAAGAACAAAGAGGTGGACAAGTGATAAGTAGAAAAATACCATTTTCCCCACTGTGGCTTCTGAACATTTTATGAAAAAATGCCTCAATGCAGAATGATCGACACTCTGCCTGGGCCCTGCAGCAGCAAATTAATTATAAGCCTTATTTATAATTCCACATGTTAAGTATCTCAAGTAAGTCTGCAGCATAAAGGTCATGCTAGTTATAACTTGTGTTCAACACATCCAAAAAGCTCTCCTCCTTCAACACTTGTTTTTCAAACTTCCTAATGACGTTTCTCACGAGAGCAAAGTAAACATTTTTGTTTGCATATGATTTTTCCGACTGTGACTAAATCCCCATGGTGTCACCCGAGTCTCCTTCCACTTGACCTTTGACAGTCAGGAGCTCTCCTTCTCACTTCATGGAGTGTGTGTTGTGCAGCCTGATTGAGGGTCCTCGAGCATATCGGCGAGTTATGAGTCCAGCTCCTTGTGACACCCTCTCTGGTTTGGCGAGAGCGTTGTGCAGGACTGGAAAAGGGCTTGCCCTCCTGGCCACAAATCAGCCGGGAAAGCAAGCTTGTATCTTCAAAGGGCGGGCTCCCCCCGCCGTGATTTACAGCCCCCACAGAGACGAAGTTAGGCACGGCCACTGTCTCTGCACCTGGGCCTTTATCAAGCGGCCAGGATGAGCTCTTTGCAGAAGACATTCAAATGTACAAGGAGCAGATTAGGCTGACTCAATCTTCTTTTGCTCGGAGAGAGAGAGAGAAAGAAAGAGAACCGGCTGACTTCAAAAAGACCTCCTTCCCTCTGCTGCTTGAATGAGTGAAAGGATTCGGGAATGAAAACAGCCTTGTGTATTCAAAGTGCTAATTCACAACTTATTCCTCTAATACACTCATGAAGCACTTTTAATTGTGTTAGTTCGCATTCCAAAGACATGTTTGTAGCTTTTAATTGGAGGTCTCTTTGAAATCATTCAAATGTATGACTTGTGGGGCCAACTTAAACAGTTCTCATGTGCTTGGCGTGGAGGCTGGCTGGCTTTCATTCCCAGGCCTGGGTGGCACTCAGTGGCCATTAAAGTGTTCCTGAGATTATCTAAATATAATGTTGGTTTGTATGTTATTTCATCGTCATCATCATCATTATAAGTTAAGTGTTAAGCTAAGTTACTTATGTTAAGTGATTATTGATGGTGACTAAAAATGTACAATGATTTGTTAATTTAGACCTTTTGATGGGTCCTTTTGTTCTTTAATCTTCCTGTTTTACATATAAATATTTGTTTCTAAGTATAGAGGCGATTAAAAAATGCTTGACTGAAAAATTTGATGACTTTTATAAAATCAGTGAAGAAAGTCACATTTTTAATTGTATTACTGATCCTTTGCTTTTCAAGAAAAAGGAACTACATTGCAATCTTTGTAAAGAAGAAACCAGGGAAGTAGGTTTAGTATCATATAACTGGATAAAAGTGTTATATTATCATAAAATTACATTTTCTAAATGCAAAAAACTGCCATTTTTAGTATATTAATGTTTAAGTTTTAGAGGATTTTCCCGTAATTGTAATATTTATATAATATTTTAATGTATGTGTGAACTGGAAAGGACGTGAATGTGTGTGGGTCCTGTATGGGAGCAGGGAGGACTACAGCATGTTTCTCTGTCAATCCCCACACATGTCCGCAGCGTTCAATACACTTTGGCAACCTCTGCAGGTCTCAGTTACTTTTTTCAGATAAACTATGGACTTTCTTTCTCCCTGAGTGAATTCTTTCTTAAGCCATTCTGCTTTCCTCTCCTGAATCATCCTTTAATCCAGAGAAAAGGCCCCGAGAACTGGCTGTCATTTAATGCGGCCGCTGCCAGGACTCTTAGCTTAAATAAAGTCAGTGTAGCATGAATCTAATTCTGTGGATGTATGGGCCTGGGACGGTGAATGTTGCGTCTGGAGAGCCAGTCCTCCTCAAAACCCTCCGTGCGAATGCCTGGCGACTGCACGGTTACCCACAGTGAAAGGACCACCCACTTAGGGTTGAGAGGGGATTTGAAGCTTCCCTGCCTGCTCATTCCTTTCCAGGCCCTTTCTGATACTGTTTGCGGCTCATCCAATTGTGCCACTCTCAACGTTACTCTATAGCTCTCTGAAAGCGAGCTTCAACTGTCAATCTTCCTTTTCTGATGATATCCGTGTGTATGTTGATACATCTTGAGGGATTTCCTGAAGACCTTAAGTATACTTTATTAGATCTTGTTAATAGTTAAGTTCATAACAAACAGAGGCTTAGCAAATATTGAATTTAGACTCTGGGCTTTTAGTTTTATCCGCACAGAATATACATATGAACAGTGCCGATGCAAAGTCTGTTTGGTGAACCTGATGAGGAAACTGTTGTTGTTGTGAGGGCCAAATACAGAGGAAGAAATGACTTTGAAACACTTAACATCTGTAATTTTTGCTATAAGACCCATACTGAAATTTAATATATGACATATATGCCCCTATATCAAGAGTGATGCTGCCATAAATGTTACCTATAAGGCAATATATGATTATAACACACATACATCCTTGGATATGTGGAGATATATGTTTGTAACATATATGACATTCCCATAGTGAAAACTGTATATGAAAAATGTCTATATGTTGACCATTTTGTTGGTATTGTATGCTGCAGCCATACATGTAACAATTTATATATGTAAAGATTAAAATGTATATGAAATACCCATAATAAAATGTGTAAATGTATATACATGAAAACATTTGGAATAATGTAAGTAAACAACTCAACAAACTATATAACAAAAATCTAGTTGTTTTTAGACATTTAATGCCGTAATGTTACATATGACATCTTAAATCAAATACTATTTATGCCTCTTACGAAAGCTTATGTACAAATCTCAATATTTAGTGTTAACTTGTTGCACAATATTCTCAATTGCTCCTGTAGTTTGAATTTCAATGCTTTCTCCCCAACGTCCGCGGGGCTTCCCTCTCCGCTTTTGCCAGTTTTCTTTGAGGTCTTGTATATTTGGATTTCCCGCTTCACTGCTCCACCCCAACATGTTCATTTCCAACTGCCCATCTCCATTTACAACCTGTTTTTATCAACTTTTTTCACAAAGCACAACAAAACAGAGGGAGGGGAGCCTCACTGCTTGTGGGGGGCGAACACAGCCAGGAACATTGTCCATGAACTTCTCCTCATCTACATCCCCCAGTGTTATAGACAAACAATCCTTTCCATATGCAGTGGACGGGGTCATGGCGTTAACAGAAGGAGGAATGCTTTGGGGAGAAAATATTGTTCAGCAATGACACAGAAGTAATTTGGGTCTCGCTGAGTGATTTCATCAGGGCCTTTTGTTGCCTCAAAGTGTTTGACCCAGAGGTCCCTGTCAGCCCTGTTGTTAATGGGAGCCGGAGCAGAGTGACAGCCCCAGAAAGTAAAACATTTTACTACTAATAGTGGGCCTCCAGAGGCTTAGGCATAAATATTTAAGCTCTTCTCCCTTGTCCCAAATACTGGGGGGTCTCCATGGTGCATTTATCTATAATGCAAGAAAAAGAGCAAATATATCCGCTAGATGCTACTTTACCGGCTTGTTGGCACTTTTTCCCCCCTCAGAGTTGTTAAATGGAATAAGAGGGTGAGTTAACTAAAAGTTTTGCAGTAGGACTGTGTGTTGTGCTTAAAACCTCATCCAGCTTCTCAGGACTGCATAACTACAAATATAAACTCCCATCATCAAAGAGGTCTGAGAAGATTTCCCTAATATAGCCTAGCATGAAGGGAAGGTACTAGCCCCGGCCTATTTCTCAAAGTAAACTTCATTAAAAAGGCTATGTGGCTTGTGAAGGTGGTCTGACGTGCCTTGAATGATGGTCTCCACAAACAAAGCTGCTACACAAGCCATCGAATTATCTCTGTCAAACTTTGGCGTAATCTGAGCTGATCCTCTTAAAAATATTTAAATGAAAACATTTGCACATCAATGGGCCTCCATGGCAACACTGTGTGTATTCTTCTTCGGGGGTGCCTCTTTAACACTGAGCTTTAGAAAAGCACATCTCCTCTGTTGTGTTGACAAACAACAAAACAAACAATATTAAATGGAGGAGCTGAGGTTTTTCACATCATTGATGGATAGAGGAATCTGAAAGGCTGAAGGAACTTGAGTTGAATGAACACTCAAGTTTGAGACGCTGGTAATTATATGATTGGTGCTTGGGGATGTGTCGTTATACATGGGCTATAAACCGGAGCGTTTTGAATAAGATGACCAAGGTTGTGAGAGTGAATCTAATGCAGGACTCTCTGCATAAGTATTCACTGAGCCGCCTCATCAGTACTTTATAGCTGCATATTATTGCTCTCCATGGTGAGACCTGTGAGGAGCACCTCTCCCCCTAGTGGCAGAAAATAAATCAGCCCGCATGAACTTAAAATCATCTCAGGTTTGACTCCTTTACCCAAACAGCTCCGATGCCTTCTGAATACATTATAACATAAACCCGAGCGCTTTCATGGCTGCAACAAAATGTGATTATGTTTGTGAAAATAATAGTGCTTCCGTGGTACTTCCTCTGCATTCTGGGAAAGGGGCGATGTATTAATATAGCTCGTGGCTTAATTGGGTTTTTGGATGGTAGATTAATTAATTTGTGGCTAATAGGCACAAACATGAGAAAACAAACTTCTTTACTTTAAGCTCAGGCTGTACATGCATCTAAGTAAGTAATGTAAATTATGCAGATTGTGTTGATTCTTCTGACAAAGAGGTTTTTGCAAGAGGTGCTTTAAAAGATTACTCCTTCCTGGCATTTTATCAATTGTACACTTGCATGAATAAGTTATGCTGCAGATTTGAATTATTAGTCTGCTCTGCTCTAACAAATATTGTGTGATGATTAATGACAGGGGCTGTTTATAAGTGAACTAATATCATCAATTTTACAATACAATAGCGTGTAGGCTATATAATGTACCACAAATACAAACTGCTACCAATTTCTACAACAACAATACAAATATAAATCTTTACCGAAGCACTCACATGTTTTTGTAAGAGTTTTAATATCGGTTTCAGTATTTAGACTTTCACACGATACAGAACTTGTGTTTTAGAGGTAATTATACTTTTCTGGTCTTTAAATCTGCAGTTTTATCTGAAGTTTCCCCCTGAAGAAACTGGATTTCTGATGCAACACGGAAAAAAAAGACATGGGGTTCGGCTCAGCCTTGTAACTCTGCTGCAATCCATGCCTGCAAACTGATAGCTCACAGAAATAGAGCCCCCCTGGTCCTCGGCATAAAATGTGCTCTAATCAGCAGAACATCAATTAACAGTTGGAAATAAAATGTCACCTTGCGGTTTCTGGGGGGGAGAAGGCTTCTCCCCCTCAAGCTTTCATTTGGAAAACTTTTACATTCTTTCTTATGGTAATTTTCTGATTGCACTGTGCGCCTAATGCCACTTTCATTTACCGGGGGTGTTAATTATATTTGCAAAGTTTTAAAACTCAACAAAGCAATTAGAGCCAAATAGTTGTACCAGAAAATGTCATTATTCAAATATGTTTTTTTCAGGGCTGCTGTTAATTTGCGTTTTGTATTAGGAAATGTTGACAGAGATATTGTTTTGACAGGTTAATTGGAAAAGACAGTCTGGAGAATTCAATATGATTTTAAGGGGATGTGCCTAAATGTTAAGGTGTTAAACAAACATACAATCTCTGTCCAATGGCAAACTCCAGTTAATGGGTCATCGAGGAAATTCAAGCAATATTTGTGACATCACAAAATAGAAGACTAATCCTTGTTTTGTCAAACACAGACTGACTTAATATCACAGAGATCACATTTGTGGGGTAAAATATTTCCATTGTGTTTAATTTAACACTAATTTCATGTTCATCAATGCAAATGTTTCAGCACGAGGTCAAACCCCCTTTATCCACTTTGTCTGCAGATTCCATCCAAATGATGGCTTTGGATCCTTTACTCCAAAAAGCAGGATGGATATGACACTATATGCTGAGGTAGGACTGTGCAGCATATATCAGCCAAGTCCTGCCTATGTGATAATTCTCTAAAGTTAAACAGCCATAAAAGGCTTGAGAACTCTGACCTTCACAATCTAACTAAGCAAGAGAAGCCAATGATGTGGAACAGACCCATCGCGGCGCTCACATGATGATAAACTACGCTCCAGCTTTGCTAAAAAATAACTGTATGTCTTCGATGACATATATAGCGCCAGCATTTCAATACGATCCCAATTTATTTTGCACTAAAATGGTTTATTGTCGGCTATAAAGCATATGCAGCAAGAGGCGGAAGGACGTGGCTGCTTCAGTGCAGCGAGTGTGTCTCAAAGGCATATTGTTCTCTGTGCAGCTCAAGAGCACATCTCAGTGATGTGCCTCAGCTCCACGAGGAGGCCGTAAAAACTATCAAAACTTATAAACCTTATCATTAGTCTGCCTCATGTCACTCATTCCTGCTACTTAACTCACAGTTAGCTGTTTTCGTTCGACGACTTTCTACAAACTTGTGAAAAACTTCTATCATGAGTGGGAATTTTGGCACAACAAGAAATAATTTGATCTCATAAGAAGTGTTTTATAACAACCCCCCCGCTAACAGAGCCACCACACACACACACAAATTCAATGACTTTACAGACATGTAGGCTCCCGAGCAGTATTTGTCACTTTGTGTCAAAAAGTTATCATAGAGAATCAAATGGGAGAAAACAAAAGGTTTTGCTTGTTGTTGAATGTGTCATGATACCAGGTCATTTACAATCCTATAACATATTCAGACACTGAGCAGATAAGCGAGCGATACATCTTTCACCACGCCTGCCCTTCACACTTGTCATAGCAGCACCATAAACAGCATCCATAACAATTGAGCCCACAGAGGGAAAACCTCCAATATGCAGAGGAGCCTGGAGCTAGGGCACACTTTGCAAAAGAAATGGATATGTTTTTCAAGTCGTTGTGAAAATTCGAAAAACATTGTTTCTTGTGACAAGCGATACATTCTCAGCAGGAACTTTTATTTTGCGGCAAACAGCCCTATAATTAATGAATAATGTAGTGTTTAGTGAGAGCGTTCTATTATTTGTATACTTGGTGGAGGAAATCTTTATGCGTATGTAATTAATCATAATTAAGAAGGTTTTGACAAGAGCTTGGGGACAGAGCAGACAAAGCCCTCTTTCTATATTCCCAAGGAGGGCAAGATGAAATGATGGGAGAGGTATGCAGGCAGCTAATGAGATACGTTTCCCGTTATTGTAGGTCTTGTTGTGATCTTTGGTTTCCCTTGTGTTCAGGGAGATCACTGAGGGTTACAACCGCTGGCTGGAGGAGGGAGGACGCACACCTCCTTGTTTCTCTTAACCTCCTCCTTAGATCTATTACAGTGCACTTCACAAGGCTAAGTACCATTTAATTTAGTCGCCCTCCCATATTTATCTTCTGCTCGTGATTTATGGGGTTTGAATCTATGCGCTGGAAATGTCTCTTTACTGTGTCGGTCCACAGATTTTCAGACGACGTTACATAAACAGCTCTTCCTTCCTGTGATTAATGTTAACTAAATTATGAACGCACATCAAAGTAATTATTTACAAATTATTACAAGTTATTTTTGTTTATATTTGTGTTGTTTCTGGTGGGGGATTAAAAATTAAGCATGCAGGCGAGTGTCTTGCACATTACATATTTGTACTTGCACTTTTTAACATATTTATAATTGTTCATCTTATCATCTTATCCTTTATAGTGCTTTCCCCTGACCATTTTGTTTCACACAAGCACAAATTTAGCATTTTACTACACATATTACTTGTGTATGTGACAAATAAACCTCTGATCCCCTGGAAAATAACATACCACACATCTTAAATATCTTTTATTTCCTTTCGGAATATAAAATAAAACCATAAAGTGAAATAATCAAGATCAGCGTCAGTGTTGAAGTTCTTCGGCCCTGCGCACACCTGCCATTAACTTGCATCCTAGTTGATCCGATCATAAGTGGACAGCTCTCAGCGAGTCAGTTCACACCTACAACGGCATTACAATGTGTCTCTTGAGTCACCACTTCTGAGCCGATCTCACTTCACCGCTCTATATGCAAGTAAACACGTCTAATTTCAGTTTGCAGAGACCGATTGCGTTTGTTGTTTTTAACTAGGAATCAAACAGCGGGTCTCGTGTGTACTCGATGAGAATCCAGCCCAACCTTTAATAGCAAAACAGCCCTATGAGTCGTCTGTGCAAGCAGCTTAGTACAACCTATATTTATTGTTAGGCAGCGATCTCTAGCGATCATAGTATTTATAACAGGAGCAAAGGAGGAAGTCATGAGATGTAGTTTAAGAGCGACATAGTCTGCTGCTACTATGATCTTTTTCATAAAATTAACCAAGAAGTTTTATTGACTAAACCCTAACCAAACTGTGACCATTTCACAATGTTAATAATGTAACAACAAAGGTCCAGTATGGTTGGTAACAGATTGTCCAACAGTCACATACATCAGTTTGGAAGTCATTGGCAATCAACCTATGAAGTCGTTTGCCCGTTTTTGTTGCTTCTTCCTGTTGTCTTGCACATTATTTAATTGTGGTTGGTTGATTGAGTACGTACCTCCACTCACACAGAGAATATGAGGTGAGTAGGCGGTCCTTTAATGTGGCCTAGGATTTGGGTACACACAGCTAAAAGACTGTAGCTCATATGCAGCTCAGATTACCTCTGAATGTGGTCTTAGAAATTGTATTTGAAAGCTTCTAGGGTACATTCATACATGTACTTAGAGCTGTCCGCTTGTGATCGTATCACCCAGGATGCATGTTAATGCCAGGTGTAAACAGGGCCTTATCCACACATGAAATACAAGCAGGCTCTGTTGTACTTTCAATTAAAGAGGAGGTGCAAACACACTCTTGACAAGTTCTGAAGCTTGAGAGAGAAAGACTGATGAGACAGAGGTCGGAGACCTTAACAACGAGGAAAGTTCATGGAGCTTGTCAGCACCTGTGTGTGTTTGACTGGCTGCGTTCAAGGTGTCCGACCATTTGATTAAAGTCCTGAGACTCTTCAAAGTCCAGAGTGTGAGATAAAGAGGCGCCCGGGTGATGAATGACCTCGTCCCTCAGTCCACCTCTCTAATTTTCCTTTTGGAAGTGAAATGAGCTTGTCCGTGTCTGCGCTGCTAGTTAATTGCTCTTCATGAGCAGCGTTGAGAAAGTGGATGACAAAGTGAGCATACCATCTGCAGCAGCTGCTTACTGGAGGCTAATGCCCCGAGAGCATGCATACTGTCCTGACACTGGCATTTCTCACTCTGCGCTGCTCCTCCAGTCAGGAGCAAAAAACACCTCAGGTTGAATAATTTAGCCGGCGATCATCCACAAAGACAGCCTGAGTGGGGACGGCCTCGAGGCTGCATAGTTTACACATGTTCCATTTGGTTTGGATGCTGTAAATAAAGAGACGGTTATGTTCAACACAAGCGAAAGATCAGTGAATCGATTACCGGATACAAACAGGAGTGTGATGCTTTCTGTAATGACTGATATTTACTATAAGATTATTATGAGCAGTAAAGAGTGGAGATTTGTTGAGTGATCCGGAGCGCTGTCCCACTTGGCGAAGTGCTGAATTGTGTTTGATTTCATAAATAATTGCAGTCATCAGGGACACACATTGTTTTAGGCTTAACCGTGTTGTTTACCCATGCCACATGTCTGAGGGAGAGACACTGTTGTGGATACACATCGCCCTCAAGGAATCTTACCAAGGGCCCACGGTTGGCAAGTGTATTAAAGGCTTCTCCAGTGTGTGTGCACGTACGTGTATGTGTGTGTTTGTGTGTGTCTGTTGTGTGAATAAGTGAGGGAGAGAACTTAAAAGGGGGAGAGAAAAACAACATGCATCCAGTAGTTGAGGTATTTAGGCGAAGCTGTAAGCAAACACATCCGTAGCTAATGAGGCCTGGCATATGGAGTGATGATTGGAATTCATCATAGCTCACTGTTGCTGCAGTGCAGGAGTGTTATGCTCCATCACTTAGACAACCACTAAAGACAAGAAGTAACAAAGCTCTTTTTTTCTTTTTCTTTTTTTTTACCCCAGTGTTAACAAATTAACCGACACATATGTGGGCCAAAAAGAAAAGTTGAAAAGAAAGGTGATTGATTGTTCCCTAGTTGCCTTCCTGTCAGCTCAGTTTCTGTCAGCAGAGGATACATGAAAGATGGAAACCATCACCGCCTCTGGCCCAAATCCCACTTTGCACTCACAAACGTAGAAATTCTTCGAAAATAACAGAAAAGCAAGAACTTTTCCCATCCTCGTGACCCCAAGAGTTTTCAGAATAAGAAGGGCAACAGAAATTTCTTTTGGAAGAGGTGTGGCGCTCACTTCTACATGTGTTCATCAGAGCCTTGTGAGGAAGTCTCTGTGGTGGACTATGTGTGCGTGCTTTTTTGTGCACAAATGTGTACACTTGCATTCGTGTGTGTGTGTGTGCTAAAGAAAAGCTGAGAGGTGGAGGGAAGTGTAGAGAGCTGATTAAGAATCAGTGTTTAGGCTTCCTCTGCCTGTGTTTGGAGCCGGAGATGAAAGGCAGCGGAGGTGGAGGTGTGGGTGCAGGTGCTTGAATCTTTATCTGAGTGTCTCCCTGCACAGTGGAGGGACTGCCGTGTCCCTATTATGGGTGAGTGCGGCGAGCTCAATAGTCCCAGTCACCTCTCAAAAACAGCAGCGCAGTAAAAGCGGCGTGGTGCCAATTAGGATGAAGTGAGCAAACATATGCCTCTCTCAGAAAAATCCTGATGAAAGTGCATATTGATGCCATAAATTAGAAGAGTACAATGGATTGTTGGGTGTTTGTGTGTAAATGTTTAATTAACCTGCTTGCCTACATCGCTGCCGCGCTTCGCTGCTAAGGAATCAATCTACTTAGCAACCCATTTAACAATACAAGGCCTGCCTTGTATGACACATTCATTGGGGACAGCCGAGCAGTTGTTAATGTCTTCAAATTAACAAAGCCATTAACCCAAGTGATAATGGTCGGTTTCATGTGTGTGTGCAGGTTGTCCAAGGACGATAACTCTGAATAAAACCCAGGTCTAATTTTCTTTATGGCTTCAGGTGAGTTATCTGTGTTTTAATGATCACGGACACGTTTAACTCAGGATGCTAATGACGGAGGATGTGTTCAAACTCAGGAATAAAACAGGGAAGTGTCTAATAGAAATGTTAATAATAATCAAAACGGTGTGTGTGAAATTGCCATTTACTGTTCAGCCTCGGCTCTCAGTTTTCACTAATTCAAATATTTATCCAACATCTCAATATTCAGCGTGAATGTTGTGGAAATCTGTCGACGAATCTTGATTTTAACACCCATTAAGTTCTTCACGGTTTGTTTTTTTTCCAACAGTGCTACATAATAGTGAGCAGTCTGCACCCCTCCCCTCCCTTTTTGCAGAGATCACAGAACACAGAGGGGGCCATGATGACCCCGTCCCAGAGGAGCCTGCTGTTTTGCCTGCAAGGTAAAGAGCTGGGATGCAGAGGAGCTTTTTGATTTAATCACCGTGCTCCGCAGTGCACAATGTGTACTAGGAGGAGATGGCAATTATAACGCCCATGCCGGCCTGCTGTCCTGCCCGTGTGGTGATGTATTCCCTGGGGCGTCACGGGGAGACGGTGGCGGGGGCACGGCAACCATGAAAGAGAGCAGAATTCCCCCCGCAGACACACCAGGCTTATCACACTAAGAGCCAATGACGAGCCGGATCACTGGGGCG
Source organism: Pagrus pagrus (assembly GCF_965226575.1). NCBI lineage: Eukaryota > Metazoa > Chordata > Actinopteri > Spariformes > Sparidae > Pagrus > Pagrus pagrus. Next base: position 11,137,067 of record NC_140194.1, on the reverse strand, counting down.
TGCCACACTTAGTTAGTGCCTCCGTTTGAGCAGAATAAACACTTCAAAACAAGGTGCCGGGTATTTTTATGTTTTCTTTTGTCAGTACTTTTCTGCCAATCCAGACAATCCCGGCACCACACTGACCCAGTTTGCCTGCCTGCTTCAAATCGATGTGATTACACAGCTTTGTGTACAGTGGTTTCTTTAATCGTCACATTACTGCCATTCTCACAGTCCAGATTTAAAGTACCCTTTTGATTGTATTGTTTATACTAAGAGGAGAGGATATGGTATTATGATACAATATTGATATTTCCATAAATAAGTACTAGTGCCGGCTCTCCCACATACTGCATTCGTCAGACTTCTTCACGCGGGGAAGAACTAGCTCAACAACTTTTCATATTGGATCAATCCTACAAGGAATATTGTTGTTTATTGGCAAACATCCTGACACATCATCATACACAATGAAGCGGGCATGAATAATTAATACCCTCTCATACAAAATATTCACTCGCACTCCAATGGTGTTTACTCCCCTGCAGACATCCATACTGAGGATAACCTCTGCTGTTTAGAGGAGCTCTGCGTCTCACTTCTCCGCCGCTGAATGCTGAGGAGTTACAAGAGAGACGCGGTAACAACATAAAAGCAGCAGGAAATAGATCAGTAAATACACAGCAGCGCTGTTTAAAGAGTGGCTCGAAAACACTGTGATTGTGTTTTCCGAACCAGGAAAAATGGCAGCCGAGAGCTGGTGAGTGCAGAGACTGAGGCTAAAACCTGTGCACAGGTGAGCCGATAATGAGCTTAAGGACACATTTAAAACACATAAAAAGGAAGGTTTGTTCAGCTGAATTTGTTTTTTTGATGATAATAATTGCGTGCCTTTCAATTTCTCGAGGCTACATAAGTTAACTTTGACCTCATTTGCTGTGTTTGCTCAGGTTTGAGCAACTGTTAACACATGTTTGGATTAACAGATTTACGGCCTTTTCTCCTTCAGGATCCCAAACGAAATTCGTTTTCAGCCACATGAATTATTCTCCAGACAAATTACTATTATTGTTATTTCTCGCGCTACATTCGAGCACATTCATATTAAAGTTAGTACCTCTGGTTTAGACGAAAACCAACAGACTTACAAGTGAATTTTGTATACCTTGGTGAATGTAACCCAGTTGGGTCCTGTAGACCGTGTGCAGCTGAATATTCAGCCGCTGACTGACTGACTGATGGAAGATGGTGCAGCCCTGGGGAGACGTCTTTGTGGGAGAAATGACACTCCCCTTGTAACTGTCTCGGAAGTCAATGCTATCACACTGTCAAACTCAGAACTCTCTTCCCGCATTTCTTTCATTTCCCCCCATCTCTGCATTCGAAATCATTCCCACAGCCTACAGCTATGAGCGCAGACTTTTAGTGCACGTCCGCTCTAGACGGGAAGTGTGGGGGACGGGGCGCATCCTGGGCCACCCTCACCAGGGAAAGTGACAGCCTGGATAATTGGCACTAATCAAGTGACTGCTTGTATTGAGAGAAAGTCGCTATCTGCACAGAGAGAGGAGCAGGGTTGACCCACCGAGGTAGTGCCCAAGGCCGTCACTCTCCTACAATAGAGTCTGTCAATCTGCAGTGTGTGACAGACTACCAGCGCAGTCCCTCTTTGGTCAATATGCAAAAAAAAAAAAAAAAAAAGAAGAAAGTCAGAGATAAAGAAAGAAAGATAGAGAGAGAAGGGGGTGGAAGAGGCGCTGGAGGAAGAGAGACGTTTCCTATCTCACATGAAAACTAGGATACTATGGAGTGCATACTACATTATTCTTTTTTATAATTTCTCTTACAGCTATTGCTTTGAATTACAGAGGACTTTTTTGTCAAGAGCGAGAAGGAGATGAATCAAAAATTCATCTGAAGAAGTTCTGCATAGGGCGAGGCGAATGTACCTCTGGTGGAACCAACATTTGCAAAAGTTCCATCTCCTTAAGCAATTATTAGCGGTGATAGTTTGACATGTACAAGAGTTGTCAACAACTGACTTTAAACAAAGTACAAAGCAGAAGTAAACAGTGCCTGGGGCAAAATTAACTTGGGGGACTAGCCACCTCATGAATTATAAATGGCTATCTATTACTGCAGTGAGTGGTGCTACCAGGAGGCTTCGCTCATTGGAATAGACTAACCTATTTTCAACACATCTGACAGTGAGGCACTAAAGAATGCAGTTCAGGGAAAAATGAGGCTGTTATTTAGTAAACGAGTTGTGTAATTTCTAAATTGTACCAAACTAACCATGGAATACCCTCAGGGACTTGTGTCATCTGTTATACACGTTTGGCTGCTAACTGCCATTCACTTGCAAATTAATTCCCCTCGCAGAGCACGTTTTAATCCATCTAATTAGCAAAGTGGCCTATACATAAAAGCCTATGTTTTATCTTTTTAATCCGCACCTCCCCGACGCTGCACGGAAATAATTGAAATTATGTCAAGCGAGATTATATCGAGGCAGGGTGATTTTGACAAACTGGACTTTGACTCCGATTTTTTTCCCCTTTGATCGCCGCTTCTGTTGCATCTCAGGAGAAACAGAAAAACATCCACAGGTTCAGAGCATCTCCTCTTTACATACCTTCAGAGTATTTCCTTTGTCGTAATTCTCAAGGTGGAAACGTGGTACATCTACTGACCTGAGATGACAAAGAAGAGGGATTAGAGGAGCTCCCAGATGTGGCTGTGCAGGAGCCACGAGGAGTGTGGCTGGTCAACATTGATAAAAGACAGCAGCCTGTCCTAACCAGGGACTCGTGCCTGCCTGTGCCTCGTGGGCTCTCTCTCAGAAAGGTGGTGAGACGTCTGGATTGGCACCTCTCTGGATACACTGCGGAAAACCACTGGAGGACTGTGCAGCCTGAACCGCTGTGTGTCCCTGTAGAGCAAGGCGCACACCAAAGGCTTCTTTAGACATGCAGAGGAAATAGATGCTCGATTAAACAGAGCACCCTGGGAAGGATTTTAGACGTACGAGACTCTTCCCAAATGGTAGATCGTGGAGAATATGTGAGAATGAGTTTCACCTTTTTTGTCGCATACAGAATCTTTATGAGGACAAATCTAGAAGGAGTCAGTTTCTTCTCCTGTCAGATAAGCAGAAGATGATGAAGCTGCAGCGGGCACACACACAACTGAAGGGTGGGAACACTTTGCCTGACTTTCAGCGCACACACGCACGCACACAAACACACGAAACACAGCAGACACAGTTTGCTTCTTCCAACCCCGCGTTCCCTTTTTTCCTCTCCTTTTCCTTTTTGCAATTTGCGAGTCTTTGCACAGCATGCACAGCTCCGCCTCATCTTCAAAAGACCAGTAAATACAATCTTTTTTACACCAGTGGAAGTAAGTACATAGCTGAATACAGTAGGAAAACAACACTGTGATCTGGCTCTACAAACACCGTGATTGGCAGGTGTATGGCACAAAGCGGGATTCAAGCACAGCTTCACACATTAATTGTAGCTGCCGTTAAAGGATGTTAACCAATATATATTCAATGCTCCCTTTTTAGACTCAGTTCTGAGGAGTCACTCTTCAAGCATGGCGGCGTTGTGTGAGCTGCACCCCGCCGTAGATTTCAGGAGACTTGAAATACCTTTTTTAGTCGGAGCGTCACTGCAGAACAACATTCCCCCCAGCTGTTTATTGGCAACAAAATAAACTAAAATAACTTCAGTTTGTTTTGAATTGAAAGTCTTCATAAATGAAAATAAACAGCACTGCAGCTATGTGCTGCTGAATCTTCTTCCCCATACAAATGAAGGTGTATTTACTTTGTGCACTTTGGCACATCAATATTTAATCCTCCCTTTATTTGATTTGATTGTTTCGATAGGGTCCAGAATTATTCAACACCCTGGACACACCGAGGCCGTCGAGCTTTGTTGTTCCCGGCCCTCAGTTAGAAGTCTATGCTAATCTGAAGAACACAGGATTTGGTGAAGAACTTTGCAAGATGATAAAAGGACAGTGAACACAACACCGCATCACATTAGCAAGGTGGAGTTACTTCTACTGACTCATAATTGTCCAACATGCCTGGGAGATACACAGATGAGTTCACGGGACACCCCCAAAAAAAAAAATCCTCGCCCTCTTGTTTTGCATAATGCTCAGCTTTGCATGGAAGCAGGGTGGGGGCACGCAGGGAGGGGCAGGTGCCAGTGATCTTCCCAGTGTCTCCAAGTCATTTTGTTTATCATTCAAATGCAAACCTTGTTCCATTATCCATGAGGGAGCAGGAGTAATGTGTTAATGTCCCTTACTCATGGTAGTCTTTTGGTCCGAGCTGACAGCACGGCACCCGTCCTTGTCACAGATGATGAGAGACAAAAGGCAGACAGAGGGCGGCAAAAAACAGGTAATTACTTCATACCTACACTTTCATAAAGGCGACTCCCCTCAGCATTCATATTTCTGTGTATTATAATTAGGCCAACCAGGCCGCGGTCTGGGGATGCGTTTGAGGACATACAGACTTTGGGACTTTGATTAAAATCTGAGGTGTCAAAGCAGACATGAAGGGACCTCAGCACTTGCGCCCTGTTTATGCTGCATGCAGTAAAAGAGTCTCCTCTTCCTTTATGCCGCTCTATGTGATTGATTATTTAGTGGGAAAACTCCACAGCTCCAAATCAGTGTGAAGCCAGCAAATAAAGTCAAATAACAAGGGAGAGTGCAGGTCTGAGGGAGGGAAAGATCTCAAGATGTTTTTGAAGCGAGTCAGAGTAGCCAAAGGCGAGCAGATCTTCACTCTTTCATATCCCCCCTTTTTAATATTTCTGCCCCGTTTTAATGATGTGCTTCCTATCCTTGAGTAAAGTTCTTCATAGCCAGTCTTTTTGCCAGAGAGGATTTTTTCTCTTTGAAATAAAATGTAAGTATATATTTAGTCTCCTAGTTTAGAGGCTTACAGGCCGAGGCAGAAATTCAAATTTGTGCTTTTATGAAAAAGCATATTGACGGTTGTGTGGCTATTGCCAAAATGTTAACAATACATTAATAAACAGTGTGTGAGCTCAGCGGCAGAGCTCCGCTGTGAGGCTTCAGCGTGTAAATTAATCAGAATCAGACTCAACTTTATGTGTACGCATGTGAAATTATGTGAATCTGACTCTGGTTTGTACGACACAGAAAACAGAGTTGTAGCTGCTAACTGGAAGATGGTTGACAAGATAAGTCAGACATCATGCTTACAGACTTTTGAAACACTATCAAGTTTGGAACAAATGTCCAAGTCTTAATAATCTAAACGCGTGTTAGTGTTTATAATCCAAGATTAGTGTTCTTTGTTGTTGAGCTGAGTATTTTGTTTGTTTGTTTTGTGTTCCAGGACATGGATAGATGTAATGATCTTCATTAACCATCTCATCTTTATTTTTTGATAGTCTAGTCCTCAAACTATGCAAAACTTCTAGTCTCGAAAAAGTCTAACTTTTTCCCTGAGCATGGAACCAATAATAGAAAAAAAGTAAAAGTAGTACAAAGAAGAAATAAACGTAGTGGAAAGAAATCTAGAATAAATACTGGATAAATATGTGTTAATAGTGTGGATGGGTTATGTTCATTATATGCATGTGTACATGTCTAAAAACATTTTACACAGCGTGAAGGATTCATATTGTCAAATGATGTACACCGAGCAGGATATATATTCATATGTACATGCTAAAAACTGCATTTAAAACTGTAATGACCAACAAATAGTCACATTAATACGTATATTTCTCTGGCTTACTTTAATCATCTGTATGTTGATAAGAAAAGACTGGGTACCAATGTATTTTAAAAAGATACTTTATCAATATAAGGAACTAAGCAGACATATCTACTATATGGGGACTTCGCATAAAGAAAAATCAAATATTGATGATGAAACAATGAGATCCGAAACAGCAGGCGGCTGTCATTACAACACCTATAAGTGTTAGAGGCCCAGATATCAAAGCCGTCCTTTTGTCTCACAGAGGTCTGCCCTGCTTTAAACATATCTATAATGAAGGCCTCTCATCACACTGTGTCCGTCTCAATTATCAGCCAGCGCCGCGTGCTTCCAGTCCTGAACCCCGAGGCCGACTGAATGTACCTGCATCTCTTTTTCTCCTCGACTAAAAGACACCGGGCGCACTTGAAAGGACGTGCAGCCAGTAAAGTTGGCACGTGTGACATGTCTTAGTCTGTATTTTTAAGCAGCGTTAACGAAGACCCTGGAATACAAAAGATAATGATACAAAAGACACACAATTTAGCCAAAGAAGAACTCCAACATGGGATTTCTGTTTCACTCTGATCTCACACTATGACTACATCAAGATTATAGACTTTAAATCAGATCACATTTCCTGCCAAGATCCAGTTTATGAGCCTTTCACAAACTGTAACGCTGACAGTTATAGCGTACGGTTTAACAATGAAGGGTTAACAGCATTGTTGAACCTATTGTTCTGTAACAAAATATTAACAACTTTCCAGCGAAGGCGTTGAAAGGGAAATATGTATAGAACAACCCCTCCTCCTCCTGCCTCCTTCTCCTGTCTTAAGGCAGAGATAGCCATTGAAAAAAGTGCTGGTTCAGTCTCCCTCTGTCTCTGGGCATAGCTTTGATCAGTCCTACCTCAAGACTTATCCTGGAGGGAGCGCTGCACTCCTATTCTCCATGGCTAATCACACTTCCTGTCTTTGTCTTTATGTGCTTTAGACAAGCGTCAGATAGAAGCACAGGAACAGATTTGCCCCGAGAACCTGGAGAATAAAGCCTCTGGTTGTGCTGCGGCTCGTCTTCTCCAGCGGATTTCCTCATGAATATTTCCACTGTTGTTGGAGTGGTGGATTTCAACCCATTGCCGCTTTAAGAAAAAGTGCTTTTGAGAGAAAGAGAGTAAAAAAAAGAAGCCTTTTGGAGTTCAAGATGCCAGACTGTATGTCACCTGACTGTGGTGGATAGTATATTTTTAGCTAGAGAGATAAAGGCCAGAGGTTAGATCCCGCTGTACAGTCTAGGATCTTTACTCCAAGCCATAGGCGCCTTGCTAACCAGAACAGACGAGACACAGGTAGTGAAATGGTTAAGAAAATAATTTCACATGCACAGCATATTCTTTGGGCTCAGGCAATATCGCTCTGCTTGCCACCAGTGGCACTTTTCACCAAGAAACTGTGCTTTGTGTATTTCAAGCGAGTACAGAAAAGACCATTTCTGCCAGGAGCCAAAAAGAATGAAAAGAAATAGACAAAACTCCTTCTTTTTTTTCCGGGGTAGCTGAAGGCTATGAAAACCATCTTGTGTTCTATTTTTGAACTGATTTCCATATCCATGGCCACCTGAGGGAGGTCAGGCTGCTCCGGCCAACTTCCTCACAGGGAGACGGTGACAGGGACACAAACCCGAGCACAAACCGTGCTCCGTCCTTTTCCAACACCCACGCCACTCACCATCCTCCCTGGCACCGCCGAGACTCTCACACAGATAGGGAGAAGAATGGCCATAAAGAAGCAGAAAACAACAAAATCATTTTTTCCTTTGACTTCTTTCTCGCTTCCTTTTTCTTCTTCTTCTTCTGCTTCAAAGCCTGCAACTCTCTGCTGTGCCCCAGGGTTAATTAACATGAACCAAACAGTGAATGATCAGAGAGAATGGGAAATCTCCAAAGGTTAAGTGTCACATGGGAAACGTGTTGTCAGAAGGAGAAGAAGAAGAAGAAGAAAAAGGCTGTTTTTTTTTCTTTCCTGCGCGTTCAAAATCAAATGAGAGGGTAGCGTTGCAGAGGGAAGAAATTTGTAGACACCTTTCCAAAACTTTGCATTGCTCCTGTCAGAGCAGGCAGAGCTTCACGGTCTGGCTTCAAACAATATCTGTAATTCGGTGACATTTTGATGAACAAAAGAACTCCGCAGTTTTCTCCAACTTGCTGATCTTTCGATGGATTTACTCCCCGTTTTTTTTGTATAATATGGTTATAATTCGCTTTAGAGAAGTACACACAACACAGCTCCGTAAGCAAAAAGCTTGTGGGGAGGAAAAAAACACGTCCATCACAAAGCTAATCACTGCTTTTAAAGACCCACTCGTTGAAATTGTGTCTCCTCTTGGTTTTATCCCAGGAGGGAAAAAAAGAAAATGACTTCATGATCCACAGATATCCTGGATAGCATGTCTTGCAGGTGAAATAGTGTGATTTCTCCCTGTAATAATTAACAAAGGCTCCTCTTCTCTCCCTGTGGCTTGTCGCTGACATTTGGTTCATGCTTGAGTGTCTGCCTGGCTGATTTCAATCTCTTGCATGAAGGTGAGGCTGTGTTTGTGTGTGCGCGCGTGTGTGTGTGCATAAGGGCCAGTGGCCAGTCCGACAAGGACATTGGTGACAGGGCCTGGCTTTAGTAGATGGGATTAAGCATCATGGCAATATGGATTAGGAGACCCTCTCAGTCAATCCAGAACCTCCAACAGGTTAGAGGCTGAAACACAAATGAGCCTTGTCGGTGTGTTTGTGATTTTGCAAAATTGCATTATGTAAAGAGTCGTATCTCACTCTTTTCTGAACACATATTTTGACAATTTACCCAATTTATCACACCGATCTCCACACATGTTGTCTGCAGTGACACTCCGTATTGATTTACGCCGGAACACCTCAGAATGGTCACCTCATTCGCGGCTGCAACAAGCCTTATTTTACATTATTACATTATGTATGCAGGCTTGAGTATGGATAATGGATGAATCTAAAGCAAAGCAGTTTAATTACCCACCATCATTCTGTCTCACCTTGCTGCAGAGCACACATCTTATTAGCCATGGTGTAAATAAACATTAATATGCCACCCTGATAAAGACTGTCCTCATCCTTGCAGTTCCTCTTGGTATATTATCGCCTTCGCTTGCAAAGTACACACACCCCAAACTGATCCAGTGGCATGTGCAAACAGCGGAGGAGCTGCTGACGCTGGGGCCAGACCATTACAACCACTTCACAGAAAATTATCATTAGTGCATCTGGCTGGAGGCCACGCAGCCCCATCAAAAGATTAAACTGTGCACACACAGTATGCATACATGCATCCTGTATGATTCCATAATCTATGTCAGATTCTTGATCAAACCGAGCGGATCACAACAATCTTTGCAAGCGTGGTCCTTTGTCAGAGAATTCCCTTTTGCACATTTTGGCAGACCGGCGACGGGCGGAACAGACACATGGGGGGATGAGGGCCGTCTCTGCGGGCCGACTGAAGGAGGGGAGACAGTGGATATAGATAGAAAGCGTGTAGGTTAACCAGCCACAGGGTATTCTCGTTCATTCAGCACATGGCAATAGAGAGGAAGCTTCAAGCAAAGAGGAAAGTCAGCATCCAGTCCAGCCCTGAGCATCAAATACTGCTGATCTGATAAACTAGAGAAAAGTCTGCTTATGTCTTCGGGCAGGCTTTTGAACAAACTGGATTGTGACTAGTATCAGACGTGATTGATTTAATGCACAATTAATAACAAAAGCATCTTTTCTTTCAATGCAAACTGCACCTTATGTGTACATACTGTATCGAGCAGGATGAAGTGAAGCAGCGGAGTGTGCATCATACTCTTGGTGAGAGTCTTTTTGGCTCGTCAAGATGACAGCAGCTGAACTCTTCAAAGAAATAAATTGTGTGGCATGTACACAAAGCTCTTTTATAAACTTCTCGATACGTCTGCAGATGGACTGACTGCAGCCAGAACCCAAGAGGAGACAGGCCTTATTCTGCTCTCTTATGTTGTTTCAATTACCAGTCTACTGTACAAAGGAGGCAGCCTGATGGCATGACGAGTGCACGGCGCTCTTCTCTGTCTCAGTTTGAGCCTCATAAAAGGAAGAGGGCCTGACGATGCCAGAGGCGGAGGATCCGGCTCTGCGGTCTGAGCTGAGAAACATCAGCAGAGCGCTATTCTTTAGAAGGAGATGTCCTTCAGTGTGGTGCCAACTCTCCCTGGGGCAGCAGCAGCAGCAGCAGCATATAAGACACAACCTCTTATTTACCATATACAGGATCTCTGCGTGCCCCTTAACGAGCCGGGATATTCAGCAATCACAGAGATAAAGGCCACAGCTTCTTTCACTGAAGAAGCAGTGGTTTTGCTGAATTAAATAATGATAATTAAGAAAATATTAATCAAACTCTCTCGGCTCTGCTGCTGTGAAGAGGGAGCGGCTCCTCCAGCTTAGCCTGTAGGAGTTCTCATTTAGAGTATGCCTGCGACCTATAGGGCTGCAGGCGAACACACACACACAAACACACACAGATGCACACAATTAAAAGCAGACCTTGGTGGCCTACTACTCTATAATTAAACACCCTTTGGTGCGCTGCAGAAGAAAGAAAAAATGTGAGCCAGGTTCAGATGTGTCAAGAAGGGAGAGAGATGAGAAGAAACATGAAGAAGCGTTCGGTTGTCTAAGTTCTGTTCAATGCGATGAATTAATAAATAGCACAAACTAATACCTTCCCAACGTGCAGTCGGTATGTCTGGCGGGCCGGCAGCAGCTTACACAGCTGTACTGTGAAACTTTAATGCTGCTGGATGCCTGCAGCGCTGCCTGGGCTTTGTCTCTGAGGTGAAGAGGGGGGAGCTTTCCACATGTTCGATCTAACTGGGACAAGTATTAGAAAAAAGGAAGAGGATGTGTCTGACCTTTGAGGCTGAAACCGCCATGGCAGCTGGGAGCGGTCACTGTTTCCTTAGATTATTAAAAACATTAAATGATCAGAAATCTCCTCTCAAACTCAAATGTTATTAGGTGATTATGTGGTATTATTCGTCACCTCTGAGGCTTCAGAGTGCTTGTCATTTGGCTCTAGTTGTTATGGTAATGCGGGGTATTCCATCTCCTTCCCAGCATGCTCTGTGTTTGACATTCATGGGGTTAAAGTCCTCTGAATGATGAAGTGCCAGCGTTTGGGACAGTAAATTGCATCGTTTCAATTGAGAAGAGAGTTCCCCTTGGGTTTGCTGGAGGTCCCTACGGGCTGGCCTTGAACAGAACAGCATGTTGTACATCCATATAAAAAAGGGAAAAATATGGTGGTACTTTCCTCTTTATGATGCAGAGATTAATCTGTCACCATATTCACGCATAAATCTCCCTCCCTGCTTTGCAAAATACTGTTTTACCTTACTTTACTCTATATTTTATTTTTTTATAGCCTATAAACATAAACCATCACAAAGGGCTAATGTTCTCATCAATATTATTACAAAATGATCATAAATCCAGAGCCTTGTTAAAATTTGAAGCCATTCCTCCCCTCAGCTACTCAACCAGTGAAAATATTAGACAGAAGCATTATTTTATCGGGCAGTTTCTCTCACAATCGTAGATGATCTTCTACAGCACACCACTTAGTTTTCATTAGATTATTAAGTCCGTGCGCTTCCCCTCACATCCTTTTCCTCATCGCTGTGTTCAGCAGTACTGATCTTGCCTTTTGGGGCCTTTTTTTCTTATACTTCAGTGGAAATGCCTTGACAACACTGTGGTGGTTATTTCATCCTGAGAGACCACAAACTAAACAGCAGAAACTCACTGTATAGACGCTTGTTTAGTGGTATGCAAATCATCTTTGCCAGAGGTAAAATTAACATTTTTAATTAAAATATTAGCACCAAACAAACACAGAAAAACACACTAATGATTAAATCATCTTGATGGAACCTCATAGTGGAAAATGAGGAACGTTTCTCATAATTCTTTGAATGAGAAGCTGCTGTGCAGATCACAGTGTAGTGTGCAGATCAGTGTGTTTTCATAAGGTCGTGGATCGGTTCGGCTGAAGTTTTGAATTCAAACAATAATTTAACTGCAATTGTTAAAACTCACAAGCTGCAGTACATTTCTATTTTCATTTCTTGCGCAAATAAAAATATGTTATCCGTATAGCTTCTTTCACTTATTTTCACTCACTCTACTACGTCCAATATATTCGAAAAATGGGTGATAATTAAATGTAATTTGTAATTTGAGATCAAATATTTCATCATGTTCAAAAATGTAAGATTCCTGCATTTCTTCAGCAGGTATCAGATATTATGAGGCCCTGAGACACCGAGCAGCTGGGGCTTCCTATAGTTGCTTTTAATGTTACTATAGCGCCCTCTAATGGTCGTTTGGGTAAATATCAAGTAAGAACAAACGAGGTGAGGTGCCAGGAATGTAAGAAACAGAACTACAACTCCAACAGATCAACTTTATTGCTGTTGTTTTCGGTATAACAAAAGTAAGCGGTCATACTGATTCTTCATGAATAAAAAAAGGTAAATGCTTCTTCTTGAACGCTGCATTCAAACGTTTGTGCAAAAAAGTCGGATGGGCTTTTGCCGCACAATTTGTTCCAAGTGTGATTTCCGTAACACCTTTCCAGTGAGGGCCCTTTTGATGCTGACAATTGATTTTTACTCCTCTGGTCCACACAGGCTGAGCAGCACCTTCTGGTAGTCTCCCTTGGTGTGTTCCTACAGAAACAGAGCAGGTTAGAGGGCCTGCATGACAGAACAAGCCTCACTGTAAATCAGTAACAGGCCAGGGGCAGACTGTGTGAGCCACTTACCAGAACAGTCTTCTGCAGAGACTGTCCAAAGCAGCTCTTGTATTCGCAGCAGATCTTCTTCAGGTCCACCTCGCAGCGTGACACGATAATTCTGGTCACTATCTTCTCTTTGGCTCCTTTACTCTGAGAAGACAAGCACAAGTCAGCACTTACTTAAGTTGTACAAGATCTAAACTTAACTACAGCAGCTGATGCAACACTGCTGTAAGATAACTTCTGCCAACTTTGGATTCTGTGTTCCCGCAGCAAAATTGCACTTTCACAAGCAGATGTACTCCTTTCTTCTTAAAAAAAAGAAGAGAAAAAAAGAGTCTGGCCCTCAAAATAGCCACTTTTGAACATGAAGAAAGAGAGCAGCACTGTAACTACCTTCATGGCTTCATTCAGTCTTTTGGCAAAGTACAGCTGTTTGTTTTCGAAACACTGAACTGGAACAAAAGGAAAACAGAATATCCACAATGAAACATCTTGTATTTGACAGATGAATTGTAAATGTAAATGTAAATGTAAATGTAAAATATTAACCTCAGATATGTCAATTCTAAGTAACTATTAGCATTAATAATGAATTTCTACGTACCGAGCACCAGAAAGGACTTTTGCAGGTCTCCTTTAACTTCCTTCGCGATGCTCTCCTGCATGTCATAGGGGCTGTAACTCTTGTACCTCTGAAACACTAGCAAGCAGAGAAAAATGACTAACTGATTGTTGATGGGTGCAAATTATGAAGGTTGATATAAAAATCAGCACTTCTGTGACAATGATACTAAAGACAACAGGGTCTCTGCCTCACCTCTTTGCAGGTGGGGTACACTTCTCTCAGACATAATAGAGATCCAGGTCGGCACATCAGTTCCTCTAATTTTTACTCCGGCGTCATAGAGAGCCTGAGTTGAATCAACAAAATATTAAATTTGATTACATTTGCATGCTTTTGGGTGAAGTATGACATTGGCATTAATGTTTCACTTGATGAAAACAGATTAACTTAATATCCCACAGAAAAAGTGAAAATAGGAAACTTACTCTGGCATCTTCATCAATCTTTTCATAGTCTACAACAGCAGAGGCCTCTGCTCTCTTGGTCTGCACAGAAATAAGACATGATCCAGTTCAGTTTTGACTGTATATTTATAGTTGTATAAATCATAAGGACAGGCACTAACAAGTCTCACCTGCACCAGAGCCAGGAGCAACTTAGCAAAGTTCCCAGAGGTGTCACCTGCCACATCTTTCTCCAGGTCCTTCTTGAACACTGTGGGAAATATTTTCAGTTTTAATCTCTAAGCTCTCTCTACATAAACAGAGTAAGCGCTACGGCCTAATAGTGTATGGAAAGCAGACAGCACAACAACCTATAGGTGAGGCATAATGTACTACGATGTATTCCAGCCATTAATGTGAACAGGATGTATTGGACTCACAGTCTTTGTAGACCTTCTTGATCTCCAACAGCTCATCATTGCTGCGTGAGCACAAAAGCTCAATCAGCGTTTCTTCATCTGTTCCCAAGCCCTGAAAGAGACACAAGCCTTCATTACTTCTTAAGCATTAAACTTTCAGATACACACAATTTACATTTAGATTTGGGTGCAGCAAAAAGCAACTCTGTGATTTGACCAGTAGAGGGTAGTGTAAGCCTTCAATCTAATCCAGTGACACAATCAGCGCCCTTTTACCTTGATACTTCCTCTGATCTCTGTGGCGTCGTACTGGGTCGTGCTCTTCATCAGTCCCAGGATCACTGATTCCAGAGAGCCAGACAGCGCTGCCTTCAGGGCTGTGATCATGTCCTAAAAACACAGTGACAGTGTTACCTGAATGTACTTAATGTGTCTCTTACTGTTACAGCCACCATATAATCAGAGGGCCTACTGTACCTTCTTTGCCCTTCTCTCATATGCAAAAGCAATCTCTCTCCTTTGTGTGTATGTCCGCTTTGTTAGGACGTCAATGATGGTCTGCTCATCCACTCCTAATGTGAGAAAGAAAGGGACAAGTATACATTATACACATCAGGTCAGACAAAATGGATTCAATTCAATCACAACATATATTTACAGAAATATATGTCTAGTCTTTTATTATTAAATTAAAAAGTGATGCATAACATCAGTGGTGGAAAATAACCCACTACATTTACTGAAGTATTGCAATTTAAAGGCACTATTCTTGAATATTTCTATTGCATGCTGCTTTAGACTTCTTCTTTACTACATTTCAGAGAGAAATATTGTAGTTTTTACTCTACTTCATTTATTTAACAGCTGTCTTAGCCAGTTGCTTTGCAGATTCAGATTAGAAACTAATTCACAATGAGCTTGACACTTGTTAAAAGGGCCAAGAAGCCATATTTGAGTAAAAGTAAAGATATTTAAAGTATCCGATATAAGTCGATTATATACATTTACATGTATGTATAATGTATAGTATGGGATGATTGATTTTCAGGTCTGTTATTCAGCTTTTTTCTGATTATCTGATAATATGTAAAGTAATATGCAATGTATGTAATGTATGTATGTAAAAGTAACTAGCAACTTAAGTTATCAAAGAAATTACAATGTTGGAGTAAAAAGTACAATATTTGCCTCCAAAATGTGGTGGAGTGGAAGTATAAAGTTGCAGAAAGTGGAAATACTCAAGTAAAGTACAAGTACCTCAAAATTGTACTTGAGTAAATGTATTTAGTTACATTCCATCACTGACCTACATTTGTAGTTTTGTGTTTTGATACATAAGAATAGACTGTACTTATGAAGTGTTGTTATGGGGACTGAGTAGTCTTGTAAGGCCCTTCTGGGAAAAGCATATTAAGATAGTAAATAACTTTTGTACTTAATATCAATAAGCAGTAATTATGAGGTTATTGAGGGAAACTCTTGGTCAATGGCCAAGTAGTTAGTTAAATGTGCTTCCTGATATAATGTGGTAACAAATTTATGAATTTGTTGAGCCAGTCAATAAGTAGATGAGACGCAACTTTAACAGAAGCACTGTGGGCTCACATTTTAAATTGTGAGGGCCTGCAAATGCCAGACAGCAGGTTTGAAGTCATTAAACATATAAAAGTGCCAGAGTGGCAGCAGACGTTGCTTGCTTCAACACATGACATGGTCACAAGGTATTTTCTCCTTCATAACCTCATTTGTTAAGAGACATCACTCCACACATTCTTCATTATTACAAAATGGTGGTCTGCTGAAGGGTAAGCATTGCCGTTGCCAGTAGCCAGGGTAGAGCTCTGCCAACACCAAGGCAGACTTGGAGGTGTTCCCAGCCTGGTCAAAACAGTTTAAGCCAGGATGCTGACTCACAAATACCAGCTACTCATCTGTGGAGAGGAGTTTCAGTACCAAGCACTCATTTTTTTTGGAGCAAACATGTACAGTACTGTATCTTGCCTTTGGTTTTGATAGCAGTCTCTATTCTGGCTGCATCTCTGTCTGCGTCAAAGTCCAGAGCGGTTACCACAGTGGGGTATGTGGGCTCACAGCTCTGAGGATTCAAAGGAAATCAGAGTGAGAGAAAACTCATGGTTTTTAAAAAAGTAAACAGTATGGAGTGCATCTTTTGCACATAATGTATGAAAGAAAACAAATATGACATTACCCCGATGTTGAGAGACAGCTGCCCGAGAAACTCTGATACCATAGCCATGTTGACTGTCCTGCAAAAGGTGAGAAAACGGTCAACGCTACACAATGTTGTAATTGCATCTCATTGTAATCCTATCACTGACTTCTCTGAGGTGAACCTTGCTAGGGGTCATGTTTGTCGTGTCGGAAGATAAAATCACTTGAGCCACCAATGTCTTCTTACAGAGACGCTTCATTCATTTAAGTTGGTGCTTTTGGTACAAATCAAATCAGTGCAAGATACATTATCCATTTAAATCAATAGTTGTTCCTTTGCTTTCACTGGTTTGTCATATACACGTTCATAGTTTCTAGTAAAATGGTTAAATACTACTGACAGTCAACTAACTCTATAAACTACTTGTTCAGTCTGGCATATATCCTTAAAAGCAACCCCCAGAGAGACACACCCTGGAAAAAACTACTGTGCTCCAGTCTGGAGTACATTCACATGTACACAAGAAAACAGGTCAGATCACATGCTGGAGATCAGAAATTCCTTCTTACTTAAACAAGTCAAGTTAAGAAACAACAAAACAAACTGAATGTGAACATTGTGGAAATCCTCTGTCATGACTACCTTAAATCTTTCTGCAGTGCAAGTTTCACATTCAGTAAGTCCACATTAAAATGTTCAATGACACTGAACTTACCCAAGTTGTTAAAGCTGAGATGACGGCAGAACACTTGACCAGACGATGTTAAAGTTAAATGGGTGTGGAGGTTTTAACTTTTCTGACATAGAAAAAGGCTTCCCTCTTTCACCTCCCCTGACTCACATTCCCTCCCCTTTCCATGCACTCATAACTCCACCCAACACCACAAGAAGCCACTGGAAGCTCGAGCAAGGCGACTCAGAATTTTAAAGCTTTGTTAAAGTTTTCCCACACAGATTTAAAGTCGCTGAAGCAATATACCTCCAGGAGATGTCTCACACAGTCCAGACAGTGAACAGTTACAAAGGTGTGCATTACAAACAGCAATCGTACTCACATACGGATATTTTAGAAAAAGTTTATTGGGGATTTGTTTCAACAAGAATATACAAAACTGTCTCTGAACAAAATAAAAACATGAACGTATAGATTCTATACTGTAAAAGTGCTTCAACACTAACATTCATATTTAAGGTCACGATATAATTCCAGTGTGGAATCGTAGACTTTATCAGTGCTATCCTTTCCTTTCCTTTCCTTTCCTTCACTTTCCTTAGCAGTACTGATCCCGCTCCTCTTCTGACTCATCTCACCTATGATAAGAAATGATATTAAAGACATGATATCAAATCCTTTGACACAGGATTTTAAACAGACTTCTGAATCAGCTTCTTGATGTACTTGTTACGCCTGGCGGCACGCTTATTTTTCTTCTTCTTGTTGCCTCCTGCGTTGTTCGTCGGCGGCCCCGCTCCGTGGTTTTTGAACTGAGATGACCCAGCTGTTGCTTTCTGTTGGGACAAACAGAAAGTAAGAAAGTAAGAAAAGTAGCGCCATAAATGTAATGCCATACTTGTAATTCACTAACATGAGTGGCAAATGTTTATGATCTTTTGTTTTTCTTTGTGGTTTCACAAGTTAGATGCGTCAATGTCTTCGCTCTGTGGAATTTCAGACAGGCATCCAGTGAATGTCTCAGGGTCCACCCCAGTAAAGACTGCGGAGCTGCTGTTGATACTGCTATGCTCTCTATTGTCCCTGTTGTTAGTTTTGGGCTTGTGCAGGCAAATTACACAGAAGTATGCTGGTTCAGCTTCTCTGATAAGAAACTGGCCATGGGCTTTGCACTTACCACAACATAATGGGAGACTGCATTTCATTTATCTTGGTTTTTTAGAGATCCCTTTGTGTGTATGTCTAACAAAGGGTGTGGACTTCCCAGGCATTAACCAATAAACACTTACCAATTGTTCCAACAATTTTTTCACCTCATTGCCACCATTTGTCCGGCCATGACCTCGATTGTCTTTAGTGCCGTCTATCAGCGCATGAGGATATTAATCAAGTGCACACACCTTCAGGATGGCCCTCAGTGGGAAGGTGCAGGGGACATGGCCGTGTTTCTGGTGGAAGGGCAGGACCACATGTGGATCAACAGGTATCCAGGGCACGAGGCCTGGAGCTGGGGGCCGTGGGACAGAGCTGTGGACCTGCTGCAGGTTGTAAGCCCCCCGACTCCCTTTCCCATTAGCTGCTTTTAATAGGGTCACAAATGGTTCCGCTGCCTTGTGCGTAATCAGGTACCGTCCTTCCTCTAACCTACAAAACCAGATGAAGTCATCAAGGGTGTGTTAAAGTCAAAAACTGACACAAAGGAGACATGTTGCAGCATTTTGAGTTTCCTGTCAAATGACTGAAACGTAGGTGAACAGAGCCTTAAGAAATCAGAAGGTGACACATCTAGTGTGTGTCGTTGAGTAATCGATTGCGTAACGCTCCAGCACAAACATGAAGGCAGCCTAACGTCGGATTTTTTGCCCCAGGCTCTCAGACCTGCATGTACAATCATTTCATCATCTTCAACAGAGCGTGAGCAGATGTGCACAGACAACTCACTCATCTGCAGATGTCGTCTGACTAAACAATAGTTTAAGACCAAACATTATCAATTTCTTACAGTTTCTATACATTAAACATAAGAAAACTGTTACATTCAATCAAAAAATGTGCCTGTACAGTGAGCCTGGACTAACAATTTCTCTCTCTCTCTCTCTCTCAAAATATTCTAACAAGACGATGCATTTGCAAAATGAAGAGATCAGATCCTGCTGAGAGCCCAAATCTAATAATCTACAAACAACATGCAGACAATGAAAATCCTCAACAGTTTACCCAGTCAGTTTCTTCAGTAGGTGGTGCAGTATATTCAGTGACTTGGACGGCCTGTGGATGGAAAAGAGACATCAGCATGTTACAGCTTGTCTACTTTGGTAGATTTCGAAATTTCAACACTGCTTCTGATGACAAAACCAGAGGCGATGAAAGCAACCATTGATGAAAAGGCGCAGATTATTGATAAACTATCTGAATCCCTAGATGACAATCTCTTAAATAACATAATCACACAGTGGCGATTAGGTTAATCCCAATCATCCGCACACATCTGTTGGAGCGACACTCACTTGAACCCACAGGAGATGTTCTGTCTCCAGTCGTCAGGCAGCTTTCTCAGCAGAGCTACTTTTGATGTGTACGCATCGATGTGAGCTACGGAGACAGAAAGGGAGGGCGAGAGATGCACCGGGAAAAAGAACAAGAGCTAATGAGCGTGCACATCAAGAGCTTCACTTCATCATCAATGCCATTCCTAGTGCTTACAAAGTAATTAGTCTGTGATGATTTGCCAGCGTTGTTACAAGCTTGAGTGGGTGGTAAGAAATGCTTGTTGGTCCTGTCTCCTTTTCCTGCCTCCCACTCCAGCTTGTAATGCCTGCATATTTCAATGGTGCCTTCCTTCAATTATGGACTGCTTTAGGGCTTGTAACCAAAGCTATAAATACACAATTGAGAGAATGCCACAAGATAAACCACATGACGAACTACGAACCACTGTACAAAGAAGGAAGTCTTTTGTCAGTTGTTCCTATTGCATAATGCCATTATATTAAAGATATGTCATATTGTTTTGAATAAAGTTTGAATGCTGTCATTGTTTTCCCTCTGGATATTCCTTTTCCTGTGCTACTGTTAGTAACCAAGGACACAAAGACTACTAAATCTTATACTTAAAACTGAAACATGCTCCTGAAAGAAATCTAAACTCTGATTGATACATGATACAGGGTTACATCCTCTTTTGGCAAAGCTATTTATAGCAGTGAAACTGATCATAAAGAACCGGTATACAGGCGTGTTGTACTGACAGTAACACTGATGATGTCAACTATGCTAACAAACTGGAAAGGGGTGTAATTTAGGGGCTATTTTTAAATTTTTAAAGAATTATGCTCTGTAGATAATGACGCACACTACCAGCCAACAATTCAAAGAACCTGGTACAAAGGGGAGTTGGAGTCTTCCCCTGAATCTTGAGCTACAGGTAAGCAGCACATGCAAGTCAACAAATATGCATTAGGGGAGTTTAACCGAAGTTCAAAACAACATTTAGCTGAGCTCGGCACACTGCATTCTCTGTAATTCCCCACAATCATGTGTGGCTGTAGTTATGGCAACAAAATAAACTCAATCACCACACAGTCACAGCAGGACGGTGAGTCATCTGCAGACTATTCCATTGGTTTGTGGGAGGATCTGCCATGTGGACTCGACTAATCCCCATGTGGGAAGGAGAGGAAAAAATCTCTTTTTTTATCCAGATAAATATTACATCGACTATTATCTTGGCAATTATGTTGAAAAATTAAAGACTAAAGGGATACTCCACTTTAGTAGACAACTGAGAGCAATTTGGCAACATCTGCCTCGGTTTTCATTTAATCTAGTAAGAGTGAGGTGAAAGTGCTTGAAGTTTTACCTGTGTATGATACAGTGCTGGAGTGGAGCAATGTCTCAGTCCACAGCTCGCAAGCCTCACTGCTGCTTAGACGCTCGGCACCATAACACAGTTGGTACTCCAGTTTGGGTAAGACGTGCACTGGCACAAACTATTAGGGCAGAAAACAAAAGGACAGAAATAGGACCGTTGCATGTACTAATTCTTAGGTATGTACAGTATGGCATGGTATATTCTTTCAGCCGATACAAGAACGGATAATTAGCCGCTTCTCATGGCCTAGAAGATTACCAATATTTTCACATTTTTGTAATTTCAGAAGTTCATGGCTCTACCAAGATGCAGCAGTTTGATGTTATGAGCACAATAGGCTGCACTAAAAGATGCATACCACCACCTACCTACAGTATCAGAGTGTTTAGATGCTAAAAGTACTGATAAACAGTTGCTAACAGAAATTTGATACATTTTCTCCAACATTCATCATGCATCCCCCACTAATTTTATACCTTATTTTTGTGAAATTAAATCATGACATTCAGGAGAAGGTGTACAGACAAACATGTATACCTGGTTTTGGCTGCTGCTGGCTACTTTTCTGCTGTGGGTCAGTGACACAGAGCTGCGCACCATGAGCAGCAAATCTTGCAGACTATAGAGCTTGTAGAGCAGGTTGCCTTCCTCTGGAGCCTCGTAATCCTGTTCATCTTCTGTACCAGCCTGCAGATCTTGTGACAGTATTTCTAGATGGGGGGGGACAATAAAATACTTAATACTAATTCAGCAAAATGACACGACTTAAAAGCAAAGAAATACAATTAATTTGACACTAACTTTTGTGCTCTGGAGTAGAAATCTTGGCAGCTGCTGCAGATTCGAGAGGAGCAGCACAGGTCTTCCCCTCCTGGTGTTGGTTTCTCTCCAAGTATGAGGACACACAGGGCTTAACCAGAGAAATTGAATGGGATTGAACCGAGGGTCCCGAACATTGGGTGGATGAGGTGCTCTCCTCTGATATGGTTGATGATTTGGCTTTGTCACCGGCAGAATTGAACATGGCTGTCTGCATGCGCAGGATCTCACTCAGCTGGTCTCCAGATACCTTTGCTTTTTTGGTTTGTCGCCTCATCCTGCCAGCGCTTTGAGGGGACGATGACTCTGAAGTCACAGGCACAGATTCAGTCGGTCTGGTCTTAGGTCGTCTAGGTGTTACAGTTGGAGACACAGAGTCATCAATGACCAGCTTCTCATCATCTGAGTCTCCTGCAAGAGCAATGTCTTCATCACTTTCTTGAGCAGAGTCCTGTCTCCTTTGTTCAGTTTTTTGTACAACGGTCTCACTCTGGACTGGCTTCGTTGTCTCCTCTGTCATGGGCTCATCCAAACCTGCCAGTGAGGTGTTCGTCTCTTCTTGGGAACAGCTTTTTCTCTTGGGGGTTTTAATGGGTGTTGTCTCTCCAAATGTCTCGAGGTCAGTGAGGTCCACCTCAAAGTCAAGACTGGTGTCTTCAAAAGAAACAATATTTCTTTGAGAGCTCTCCTGATTAAGACACAGAAAACAAAGAATCATTGCAGTGATGAAACCATGTCATGTACATTACACCACATATAGGAAGACATCTATTTGTGCGTCAACATACCGTTGAGAGTTGCTTCTCGTTCACAGGAAGCTCGGTCATGACATGGAACACATTTTTACTGCCATTCTTCTTGATGGAAAGCTTCAAACTCTCCTCATGGTAGATATGGCTCCTCTCTCTCACTGTCATCTCAGTCTTCAGAAATGGTGAATCAATATAAACAGTCTTCTTCTGACCACTGCCTGTAGGTAAGAAAAATAAAGGAAGTGTGAAACAGTGCCATCATGTGGCTATTCGATGTCAGTACAAACTGTGGTCTATCTCAGATTTCATTACTGCTACATGCCGTTTTTCTTTCAGACATTATTTTAAAAGTCTAAACCTTCAAAAAAGAGAATCAGATCTTGCAAAATCTGAACATGTACTGCCAACATGAAACCTATTTTACAGTGAATGTAACAATCTTATGTCATATGTACAGATCCAAATATTCTAAAAATGCACTATTTTAACAACAGTTTCAAACACCAGTCAAGAAGAAATGCAGCATTGATGTAGCCAAGTACATTTCTCGGGTCATGATCCATTTGGTGAAATTAAATGTATTTTTAATTAAATCAAACTAATTCCTGCCACAGCCTGAGTTGCTAAATGATGCTGCTAACCTTTTCCCGGCTTTGCTTTGACCCAGACAGGCATTTCCCATTGCTCTGCAAAGTCAGGGCCGTGGTTGTTCAGCAGCCTGAACAAAGCATCTCGAGTCAGACACACGTGAGGCTCATAACGAGCACACAGCTTCTCTGCATTACCGTCACAGCTGATTGTCTGGAGAGGAAAAACAAGACCATGTTATGTTACAGAACATCTGCTGTATGAAAAAAAAAGAGAAACACAGGTAACTACACAACTTTCTAAAATTAACCGGACTTTGACAGAACTGTGTGTGACCTGGCATCTTTCAGAAACACAATTAGCACTGGTTTTGCTGAGCAAGACATGAACACCCTCTGGTGTCTTTTGTGAAAACTGCAAGAGCTGAAAAGGAGTTACAATAGACCTGCGGTCATGAATCCCATTCTAGCAGTAAAACCTCTTTGTGACTTACTTTATTGGAGTAATTAAAAAAGCGAGACAATTGCTTACAGCGTGCATGTCCTTAGCTTTTTTAGCTGGAGGATTCACTGATGAAACACTCTGATAATCCGATGCAAGCTGTGCGTCAGCAGGCACTATCTTGTGGTCTGTAATATCCACATTGCCCTGGAGAAATAAAGGGTACAAATATGGAAACAGAGGAAGTGAATCAAACCCAAAAGGCTGATTCTGCAATTCAACAGCACAAGTTGAAAGGTTGAATAGAAAAGTGGACAGTGGCATTTCTGAACAACATCAGCACATTAGGTGATAATCCTACACGTATGGGACAACAACAGCTCTTTTCAAAAGTACGTTACCATGATAAGCAGCTGTTTCTCAAAGGTCAGCTTCAGCCCTGCGTCGAATGTTCCCCCTGTCAAACTAGTCATCTCATGGATCTGGTAGAGCTGTGGAAATGTCTGAAGGCACCCCAAACAGCTCCTGAAGAAATCCTGAAAAATAAATCAGGGCTGTGCTTTAAGACTTTGAACATACTTCTCACAGAGCCGATGACAGGTGCAATCCCTGTAGCATCAGTACCTCTGAATATTGCATAGCTCCCTGTGATATGAAGTTGTAGTCGTCAGCGCATATTCTGGCCACATCTTGCAGGTACCTCGTGAACTCCATCACTTCATTGTCTACTCGTGTCTTTAAACTCTGAAATATAAGAGTGGATTATTTGAGGAAGCGATGTAACAAGGAGAAGCAGGATTTAAATATGATAAAGGGGTGAATGTTGGTACCGGTGTGAGACCCCCTCTGTTTTTACTCATCAAAATGTCAAAATACATCTTCTGCTGACTGCTGGACAGGGTCGACAAACGGGGGTAGGGCAGTCTGGGTTCAGGAAAATCAGCATCCGCCTCATTCTCAACCTGCTGGAGCTTTACTCTTGATTTTTTGGCACCCCTACATTCTTCTGAGCCTTCTGCAGGATTGTCTGTGCACGGATCATCACTATCACGGCTGTCCCAATGGGACTCTTTGCTGCTGATGCAACCGTTGTCTTTAAACTCTCCAGCTTTTTCTGTGGAGGAAGAGCAGGAGGGTTTTGCAGCCCCAACATCACGCCCCTGTTTTATGTTGGCATTCTCTGCAGGACTTTGGGAATAAGAAAAGAATGGGGCGAAGATAACATGTCAGATAAACACTCACTAGTTAGCCTTTGAAAAACACAGTGAAGATGCACCTCATCTGATGTTATTTCAATACCTTTGTAGAGAGGCCCACAGTTCTCTGATATTTGGTGCAAGGGAATATTTGTCATAGAGATCTCTGGTAAAGAAAGGAGCATCAGGGACTGGAGGGTCCTCCCTGAAATTAAAAGGAGAAGATATAGGACATTAGAGGGTCTGTGTTGTACCCAGACAATCATAACTGGTTCTGCACTGTCCTGCTAAAAGTAGTATTTTGGTTTAAATAACCGTTCCTTATTTTAAAAACATTTTAGCTACTACAACACTGACAATTTTCCACATGACATAATACCAACCAACAGAAATAATGCCATCCAGGTGTAAAGAATTTCAAAGTGTTATATAATAGTGCATCACATTATATCACCACATACATGGCACATTGCTTTTCCTGTAAGCGACTCTTACATCAGGTATCAATGCTTTTCACTTCACCAACCAAACACACAGTCAGCAGATTGCAAAAAGAAAGTCAAGTGAGCAAAAGCTGTGGAGGAAGCACAGCAAAATGTATTCAGTGATACAATTATTTACGTTTCTTTACCGGTCTGTATTAAACATTTTCTAGATAATGCTTTAATTGACACAATGCTGAACATGCTTTTTTTTTGCCATGTGATGTGAACTTACTTTAAATTAATCAGTGGCCAATTTTGCAATTATCCAGCTGACAAGTAAAATGTGCCATGCTTGTTGTTGGTTCCTTCATTTGTTTCAAATAGCACATTGTATTAAATAAATAAATGAAGTACTGAACTATAACAAAACATTTAACACTACACATTGTTTGTGCTTTTTCACTGCCAATTGTGTTATATTTTGCACCAAAAATACAACATTGTGAACACCACAACTTCCCGTTTAGACCTTCAAAATAAAAGCCAACGTTACCATAACGTTGTTTAGTCCAATTTAATTGTTGTTACACGTTATTGTTCAGCTAGTCCGTCTAGTCCCGTCCGATCTGTATGTTATAGGTATATTGCTCGGCTAAAATAATATAAATCTGTCAAAAGATAACGCAAAACGTTTCGTTCGATCAAAAACAAGGCACTGTGTTTAGCTAGCTTACTAAGCTAACTTCCTGTCTTATTAAAATAACTTGACGGTCAGCTAATGCTAGCCTGATGCACTTTCACGTTTTACATACAATAGTGGAAGTCCACAACAAACAGCTACACAAACCAGAAACACGTTGGTGGTAGCTGTCCGGTTAAGCGCACTTTTATTATACAAATATCGCTCGCTAATGTTTAGTTAGCATGGCTAGGTTAGCTGTCTGTCACAACACAACTCTCAGGCGTGGGACGCTGACTAGCTTGTTTGCTAACATTAGCCAGCCCAAAGTTAATGAATAAGTTGAATTGCATTAATTGGCACAACATCTAACGTTACCACAGAACTTTGCAGTGGAAGTATCACTCACCACGTCAGGTCCATTGTGGTCAGTACCAAGCGGTCCGCAGGAATGACACAAACTCCTGTTTTAAGTGAGTTAGCATTAGCCAGCTAACAAACGTTTGACAGGCGACATTCTTCGTCTGTTGAAATGATGTTGACTTTAAAGGCCCCTGTGTACACTGCTGCCCCCCTCTGGACATTAAAGGTAATTGATTTGCCTATTGACTTCCAGCTCCAGTGCAGACTTGACTGGATCTCCTGCATTTTCCATATTATGATGCTCATACCCTCATCTGGCTCAGGCATATATTTAAAAAATCAAGTTAAGATATAACGCCCCAGAAACAATAGGTTGAAACCTACTATTGGTCCTGCTTCAAATGGAAATAATGTTTTTTTTCTTTTGCATTGGGCTAATGATAAAAATGTTGACGCCTTTGCAAATATTTTAAGGATCTGAGCTTTATCAGATGGCAGTTCGTAAGGCTTCAACACCACGGCCAAGGTGCTACATCGCAAAATGAGATGAAACATTAATATTCCCTGCAGGGAAATTGAGTCATCCATTAAAATAACAGACCTGTGTCCCAGGAGGTACAGAAACTACAACGTGTTACAAAGAAACCGCAGAGTTCGTGTCACGCATCGAGGGAAAATGCTGAAGCTGATCTTTAAGTGAGATTCTCTGGATTTCCAATCAGTTCCAGATTTTTACTTTTTTAACTTACCACAGATTTCTTTCATACCTATAATTCTTAAATTGGACAGACTTGCCCATGGTCACATATTTTAATCATACAGTTCAGTGCCATGAATTGTTAGACTGTCTGGGGTTTTGACTGATGAAACTTATAACAAGGACAACTGAGTTTATATTTGATTTTATGTCCAGACCACTACAATGAACTTATCTGGTTATTGATTTAGCTTTATATGTATGCAGTGAGGGGTGTATTTACATCATTATTATATGTCTTAAATAAAAATGTCTTGGACAAGTATGTTTTGTAGACATATTTTTGTGCGTGTGGTTAAAATTCTCATGCCTTTACTCAGATATTCATTGGCAGTCGTGTAGATTTATATGTAAGATATAAACTAATTGAACTGCTACCACCTCTGATTAAATATTGAATCACTAATCAGGATGGTTAGGCCTGAAAAAAATATTGTCAATCAAAATTTATCAATTTGAATAACTTTGTAATAAACAGAGTGAGCTAGAGAGAGAGAGAGGAAGACAACAGAGACAGATAAAGAGTCAGAAAATAAAAGCCCATTACAAGCGGTAAATTTTATTATGGGATAACAGCACATAAAGCACATCTAAAATCGATGTGTCCAATGCACTTTTAATAAAGGTAATATTAAAGGTACAGTTTCTAAGTACAATATAACAACATTCATATTAGAATGAAAAGTATTTAAAAGACAACATTAAATTTCTTATTTTTCTTTACAGCTGTATTTACAAAATGAATCAAAATACTTATTTTCATATTTAAGAATCAGACAAGAAGGAGCAAAACTACGTTTGTGAATAGACTACCTGCTAAAGAGAGTTCAAAAGAGCTGGATAAAAAGGTACATGATCATCTGTCCCCATTTTAACATCAGTAGCAAACGTGTGACTTAGAAATTTGTGACAACCACACACTAGTTTCGGCTTTCCCATAATTTGCACTGCTTTTGCATGGAAAAAAAGAATCAACCCGTGCTCCACCCCACCCTTCATGTTAGGTTACCCGAAACCGACTGAGCGAACACTGAACACAGAACATTAAAGAAATCCAGATGTGTTGTATGCCTCTTTTACAAACACATACAAATATTTGATATACAATGCATTAGTAAATCTTCTGTTCTCTGTGAATTTTTTAAAAAAGAAAGTTGATATAAAACAAACAGAAAGTGAAGAAATGTGGTTTGCCTGTTAGTTTTTGCCTAATCAAAAAAAAACAAAAACAACAAAATGTGCAGGTGAGCTTTTGTGTCGTATCATCTGCGAGCATTTATTTGACCATTAAAGATCAACATGAAACAAACTTCCCAGCTGTGTGTCTCAAATAAGGTGAGGGGTGACATGTACACTCTAAAAACGGACCACCGAAACATTAAAACCCTTTAACATAGCGCGTCAACCCACGTGAAAAATGATTAACATCACATAAAGAAGGAATCTGAAAAAACATTTTGAAGCATGTGAGAGTGAGAAATCGTCCTCATGTACAAAATACATTGTCACTTCAGTTACACGTCTGGAAAAAACCACAAAAAAAGACAATCAAAAAACCATGTATGCATCTTGTTACACCGAGAGGCACTCAGTGTGATACGTTGTATATTATTGCAAGCATATTCTCACTGATATTTGCTACAGAGTGGAGAGAAAAGGTCAACTTTGTCCTCAAATGGCAATTCTTTCATGTACATTTGTAACACTTCTTGTGGTGCAAAAGGTTTATGCCACTGGTCTGAAGAAACCACTTTCAGGATAGTCTTAAAATGGGGAATAACAAAAGCATACCGAGGCTCTGTTTAATAATAAAATCCAAGCACCACTTCCCTGCATCAGGTGAAGAACTATGCAGACACGAGAGAGGTAAATATTTAGTATCTTAAAACCTGACAAACTATAGCCTCAGTGAGTGGTTTTTACAATCAAAGAAAAAACACAATACTGCTGTTTCAGTTTGAATATTATCAGTTTTTCCGCAAACCAGAAATGCAACCTTAAATAGTTTGTTAATTAGCAGATACTAGCTTTGCTATAAGTCAGAAGGAAATAAGTGCCTTATCCCGAGACGAGCACACTGATACAGGTGCTGGCTGGGTAATTTTTACCACTATCATTTTCATTATCATTATTATTTATTGAGTCCTAATATCAATAATACATTAATATGCAATGAAATGAATGGACTAATAGGGCGGCCAGGCTTAGGAATCAATACTTTGTTCACGAAATTAACTTACCTAGCACCACACATTAGGGCAACACAAAATAAATGTCAGCACACCCTATCTCTAACAAACTAATCCTAAAGGAGGGAAGCAAACTAGAAACAGAGTTATCGTACAATATGGTGTAATCGATAAACAGATAAATATTTCCACTGGGTAGGCCTTAGTAGCAGTATTTTCCTCTTACCTATACAGACAGAAATTACAAAGCTACCTTTATACATGTGATCAATAATAACATTAAATATGGTGGATAAACAGCCGAGAATGAGGGAGAGAGAAAGAGAGAGAAAATAAGATATACAGCATACAGGCCATGTCAAGTTCTTAGTTCTCCACCTGGGAACAGAACTGGTCAAATATACAGATGAAACATAAAAACATCCACGAAAGTCAACACAAAATAAAACCAAAAAAAGTGATAAATAAGAGGTGTATTTACATGCAGATGTTCAAAGACTATTATGCACAAAAAGAATCAAAAATAATACACAGACATATATTATTGCTTGACATTCGATTATGGCTAAAAGTTGCTTCTCGTTTTTTTTTTTTTAAACTATATTCTTAAACGTATTTTTAATCATAAATCCTTACCAGCTGTGCTTTGGAAAATGAGTTCTGTTAAAAAACGTAATGACTGACTCATAATTCTGGGTAACACACCGACTCTCCGGCACAACTTCTTTTTAAGCGTGACATAACTCCGATCTTCACAATTTGCGGTCAAGAAGACTCGTTTTTCACAATTTGCACTCCAGAATTCATTTCAGCTCGCGAACTGACAGCGAGCGATGCTTTGCGCTGTGAAGCCGGCCAATGTCGCCTCACAGCCTTCAGCAGACCTTTGAATTGTTGAAGGCATTATGTCATGCTTTTTTTAAAAAAAACCTACACCTATTATGGATGGATCAAGCTCAGCATCTCCAAAACCATTTTTTTTCCCAACAAAATAAAAACCAAGACCCTCCTCGTCCACATAACCCTGTTCCTCTGTAATTATTAAAGCCTTGTCTGGGGTTTATTTTATTCACACACTGTGAGAACAAACACATACACACACGCGCACACACACTATTGCTTTTTACAAACAGACGACAGAGCAGAGACAGAAGGACCAGCACATTTTACTGAATACTATACACTGATTGAATAGCACACTTAGCATCAATCCCTTGACTTAAATCGGGATATCTCAAGTGAGAATATACAGAAGGACATCACTTTACAGGCCCGTGTGAAGGCGCAGTTTATAGTTAGACACAAGAATTCATGTGTTTGATGACCGTTTTCTGCTATCCTGCCAACCATACCAGTACATAAGAAGATGAGAACAGAGAGATGGGGCTTTGTTATTTTTTTTTTTTTGTTCTAGGCTGAGAGTTATTAGTTTGAGTCAGCTGAATGAATAAAGTCAATTGAAAAAGGATGACGACTGCGCTGTAGAGACCCGTAATTGTAACACAAGGCGTATTGCTTGTTTTATATTGTAGAACACGTCACACGCCACTCAACCATTAAGTGTTGAAATCAAATTCATGAGAGAAGAACCGTCCTGGTGGTAGACCTTAACTGTTTTTTATGTGACAATGCTACATTACAACAGCTTAACAAAGAAACAAACCATATATTATATTATTATTTTTTTTGCAAACAAATAACAGGAAATCAGCCTAATCTCCATCTCCTTTCTGAACAGTAAGTGCTGTACTGCATGTTCAGTATGTGCTGTGCCACCTCCTCCTCCTCCTCTCATCAATTGAGTGCTTTTGAAGAGATTTGAAAGATACACAAAAAAAAAAAAGAGCT
Organism: Pagrus pagrus; assembly: GCF_965226575.1. NCBI lineage: Eukaryota > Metazoa > Chordata > Actinopteri > Spariformes > Sparidae > Pagrus > Pagrus pagrus. The sequence goes on along the minus strand of NC_140194.1, from coordinate 11,106,272 downwards.
AATCAAATGCTCTGCAACTGTCCAGAGGAAAGCGAGCTGCTTCTTCGGTTTCGGTCTACCTGTTAACCTCCCTGAGCGTTCACAACCTCATTCTCTCCGCTGCTCTCGCCGGGCCGCTGGGCCTCTCAACCTGGATTGTCTAGCAGTTGTTCCAGACTGGGTTTTCTTTTGCTGGGAGACTGAGGTTTACTAGTCGTAGAGGGCTTGTGCATATCCAAATAGGATCATAACAGAGATTATTACTTAGGTACAGCATATCTACTACAACCCAAACACAACAGATTTAGTATTGCATAAGAATATTTGGTTTTTCTAACAAAGAGGGTTACCACTTTTTAAAGACCCTGATGACACCGTTTGAAACCAAAACAGATTTTTTTTTTTTGTATGTGTGTGACAGGAATATGCTGCGTGCTGATAAAACTGTGATGGGGTTTGACTTTTTTTTTTATGTTTTGTTTTTTACAAATGAGATTTTCTTGAACTCGACCGTAGAGGGGGGGCACAGCGTGGTCTTGGAGGCCCCTTAATGTAAAATTCTGAACCAGTCCGTGATGAATATATTCAAATGTTTAATCTCAACCACTTCTCATGGAACATCCCTGACAAAAAACACAAGCTAAACCTAATGAGTACGAACAAATGTCCTCTCAAAAGCGCAAAAGAAACTCGTCCCTGAGGGGTGACAGCACAAGGCAGTAACGCCTTGTACAAATTGCACGGCAGAGGAATGATAGTGTGCAAACAGAAAAAAAGACAAGAAAACAACTGGATTCTGTGATACGGTTGGTGACAGATGTATTAACATGCTTTGTTGGGTTTCTAAAGGGATATCACTTTTTTTTTCTTCCTTTTTTTTTTGCTCTTTTTTTTTTTAAAAGATATTTCAAGAAGCCGCTACTGAGATTGCTGGAATGTCTTAGGAGTCCATTCTACATTATAGACGGGTAGACTGGAAAGCGGAAGCGACGACTACTGTTTGGCACATCCAGGGTTTTTTATCTACCACTTTACTACCACACTGACAAGAAAGACACACTCAACAAAACAGAAACACAACAACAAAGCATTCTGAAAATAGCACTTGTCCTACCATTTTTATGTTTCTCCCCTAATCGTACAAACAACAGCTAGTCTAATTATTGCGGGAATATAGTTAAGTGCTACCTGACATCTTTTTCTCTCCCTCGTTCTCTTTCATGAGTTATTTAACCAAAACATGTTACAAAAATAGAAGCTTTACTACCAGACAAGGCTTTGAATATTCACTTTCCCTTCACTGTTTCCTTCTGTGTCCTGTTGTGGCGTCGCCGGGGCGTGAGGCCGTGGTGAGAAGGCAGGTAAAGTCGCTCAAAAACGACAACGAAAAAGCACTCGAAACATTTTGACAGAGGCTCGTGAATGTGCTTTAAGGTTAGACCTCGTGTCTTTGTCAGGCTCAGGCTGTTAACTCACTTGCTGTATCTTTACCTTCCACTAGATGGAACAATTGGATTACAGTCTGTGTGTGATCTCTCCAGTCCGACCCTCAAGGCTATTCAGTGTTGATTTGCTGCGATAATGTTTGATTTCAATGCTCCTCTACGCATAATATGTGAGGTTTTTCCACAATAAAATCAGTACGAAATATTTGGACAAAAAAGGTCTCAACAAATGCTGTTCAATCCAAAGATCAAGGAAAGCGGGTTGACTGCAACATGCTGTTACTGTACATGTGCGTGCTCGCTGAAAGGAGTATCGAGGCTACATTTTGACAGGTGTTTGGCAGGCGGTAGTTGAGGTAACAGGTGACGGAGCTCCTCTAACCTGCCTTCTCATCTGTGCCTCTTTTGTTCACCGCCCCTGCAGCCACGCCAGCAGTCCTAACAGACAGCCCTTGCACTTCCAGACCGGTTTCATCTGCAGCTCCCAGGACTAGCCTCTGTGACCATGGTTCAACTTGTATTTCTTGTGCACATGCAACACATCACTAGGTAAATATACAAGTCTTAAATTAAAGAAAGGTGTAAATAAAAGTGCCTTATCAATTCAACAATTAAGAATGGTCTAACTACTAATATCATACATGTTATTTAAAATAGATTCTATAAACATTACTTTTTTCTGTATAGTAAGTACTTATGACCATATACCCTGTAGTACATTATAAAACAGGTGGAATGGACCCTTTTCATTGTGTTGGTGCCCTGTGCTTCTCCAGGGCACCTGTCCAGAGAAGGATTAATAGCAGATGGCCTTACATGATTTCACTATGCAACAATGGTGGATGGAGTCTTTGACAGCTAAAATCATTGCGTTTTCATTAGAATTACCAGAATTCTATGTTTCTTTCTTTTTTTTCTTTTTTTTTTAAACGATTGTCCACAGAGAGGTGCCGATTGCATCACCATGCCGACAGACCCTCCCTCAAAGTCGCTGTGAGTTTTCATTCCAGGAACTGCATCCAAAAGATAACACAAGAGAAAAAAATGGCTGAACTTGACCGTAATGTGCGCATTTATCAGCTATTTTGTTTTAGTTTGGGGGATAAAGTGTACGAAGCAGATAGAGATAAGACCGTTTTTGGAAAAATAATACTGATGTGGATCTGTTTGATTTCCAAAAGTGACTCATTAATTGTGCAATTACAAGCCAGATACGCCAATAAATCATAATAATAGTGGTGTAATAATAAATACTTGGGAAAATACATGAATAAACATGAAGTGAATCATGAGTTCCAGGTTAGACAATGCGCAAAAGAGGGTCAAGTTCAACCAGACAGAAATTATTTGTCCCTATCTCCTCTTCATGTCCCATGGGGTGTCGGGTCCCACAAGTCTTCCAAAGAGAACTAAATTCAATAAAGTAAACCTTGAGAATCAACTCCCTAAGCCCTCCCCCTCCAATGTAAAAGAAGAAGTTGAACAGCGTGCCATCTGTCCGCTCTGGTTTGTGCAGGGCACCAATAAAGTGTCTCAGATTCCTCCTCCACATTCCCCTACGGTGGGCACACTGGCACCTGGCAGGGCTGCTACCCGTCAACGGGCATGGACTGCTCAAAGTCTGATCCGAACAGCTCCTTGTATAAGGGGGGGAAGTGGGCACGCACAATGTCTGGGTATATTGCTTTGAAAGCTGTAAGCTTCTCTGTATGCCTACTGCACAGCGCTCGCAGTGTCGACACTTTGCATATCAACTGTGGAGAGAGAGGAGACAGGCTGTTTAGATTCACGGGGAAGCAAGGACATGGAGCAATGGTAGTGAAAAACATCCCTCCCTACAGTGTATTCCCTCTCACACGGGGGCAAACAGACTTGTAAATATTGAGACAAGCGCTAAGGCACGAGGAAAAGTTGACACTTCATATTACGGAGCTGGTACAATTGATAAATTGCCACTTCTCTACTGATAAAAAGGCATTTCATGTAACATTACGAATGCTTCCCCTGAAATCTGTGCTGTGCTCTAAAAATGGTTGATGGCCTGTGGATAAAGATCCTAAACAGTGGGAGATTACGCTGCTACAAGGATAGAGCATGCTTAGCAGACAGCCACTTTAAGGAATAATAGATGGAGCGTGTGCTGCATCGCACTGTACCTTTGTAAGTATACCATCCTCTCTGTGGTTCTTCTGCAGGACGTGCTGGAGCGCCAGCTGGATCTTCTGCTGGAGTTTCTCCACCTTCACCTTCTCCTGGAGCCAGGATCGGTCTGTAAGGCAGAATCACAACTTTTTGTACAAACTCGTGCAGGCGGCGAAAAAGTCAACTCGGCTCATGTGAAAAAGTAATGACGCAGTGCCACTAATATAAGAAATTAATTGATGGAGGAAAACAGGAGGGCAACAGCGCTCCTTGTTGTGGTGAATGCGTGTGTGCCTTTTTTTTTTCTCTCTCCGCACTGTGAGTGACACCTACCAGCAGACATCAACACAAAGGCGGAGAACAGGGCGATCTCATCCTCAGACAGGTGCATAGAACACAAGTTTTTCCCAAACTCGAAGACGGAGCTGATCAAGTCGTCACAGCCTGCCACAGCAAAGGACACAGAGAGAGGGCTTAGGATGAGGAAGACCAAAGAACAACATTCACTCTTGATCTTTATTGGGAGAGAGGCACATAGGGAGGGGAGAGGAAGGGGAAGGAATGAAAAAGAGCGGCATGCTGACAGCACATGGGAGCGTCTTAAGCAGAACAGGCAATGCTTTTACTCAGTTTTTGCCTCCCAGACGAGTCACTTTTGGCAGTTGGGTGGTGTTATGCAAGCCAAAATGAGGTCACTATTGAGGCTTTTAGTTAAATCAATTATCGAGGATAGAAAGAGACAGGCGGATGCCACCGCGGCTCGGGAAGCCCATCACTCTGCCTCCCCCGCCGCGGACCCCGCCGCACAGAAAACACAGGACACTGGGACTCTTGAAGCCGGGACAGATACACATGCTCGCTCCTATCCACACGCAAACAGGGAGTTGCAGGGAATGGTAAAGTTGCACCGCGAAACAGAATTCAGCATTTTCATTGCCACTGTGGGACGCATTTACATTTTTTTTTTTTCGTCAAAAGGCAGTCAGGAAATGCGAGAAAATCCATGGTGGAGAGTCTCACTAATGTCACGGCAGTCAAACACGAATGCTATTTGCTTTTGCCTGAGATGTTTTATGTCAGACTATCAATGATGGTTTTGATAGCGCTCTCCCTAAAGACACTCCGTCTGGCTTTATTTATTCCACAGTTACGGGAGCCATATGCAGCAGAGCCTCACTAACGTCTCTGTTCTACCATAAATAACCGTTGCAGAGACAGCAATGCCAGGTGAGGCAGGGATGAGTGCTCAGAGTTTGCTTCCAGGCCTTCAGCGTCGTGTAGAACAGAACAGCAGACTCTAATTTTGGCTATTACACCGAGGAAAGGAGTAAGACACAGTAAGAAACACACACAAACACAGCGGCACGCAAATACACACATGCAAACTCATTCAACCTACGCTTGCACACGCACGCACACACACTCCCACCTACCCACACACACACACACACACACACAACCACTCCACTTACCTAATGACTTGAACACATCAGGTCCGGCATACTTCCCATCAAAATAGACTGTGTTGTTTTGCGAGTCAAAGGCACGGCACATTCTGACAAACACAACTTCCAAAGAGCCTGTGGAGACAGACAGGAACAAGATGCTGAATCTGAGCTTTGCTTCTTCTTCTTTTTTTTTTTCTTTTTTCTTCCCTAACAGTTACACATCAGTCAAGGATGCAAAACACATGATTGTGCTTTGTGCTATTCTTCTACAACATGAGTAACACAACCACTTTGAAATAAAGAAGGCTGCCGTCAGAGAGGAAGAGAAAAAGCACCTCTGCAGATGATAATATCATAGACGGAAGGCTATTCTTCCATAATGACATGCCAGATAAAAATTGCGCTTCATTCAGTAGTGACAGTGCTTATTCATTCAACCTTTATTTAGCGAGATAGGTAGGGGAATTTTTTCCATCCTGCAATTTGTACCACACTGTGGGAGTGGATAAGAGGATCAAGAGAATGTTACAGAAGCCATTACTGCCTCTGAGGGAGATGCAACTGTTTAAAATGTCACGTCTGACAAGGGATCTCAGTCTTTATTTCATTATTCATATTGGCTGTGCTAATGTAAATAATACTCAGGGAAAGACCCAGGAGAGGTGTTTGTTTGCTGCATGTGTGGTATGTTTGTGTCTGTGTGAGCGTTTGTATTTTACGCCTAAATATAGGTGACAGTGTGCACGGAGCCATGGCTGCATTTAATATTCTGTAAGTACGTCTTCATGAGAGCAGTTTGAATAAGTAGACATCGTCTGTGTCTGGGAAAAGAGAAGGGAAATGGCAGCCCTCGCGATAGGTATTATCTGAGCTCAGGAACACATTGCTTATCTAATGCTGTGTCCATCCCTGCTATGTATGTAATGAATGGAGGAAAATAGAGAGCGACAGAGACAGAGAGAGGAAACAGGCAGGGTGGGGTCTCCTCTCTGTGACACTGTCTGTGCGTGTGAAGAAGAGGGCTTTGTGCAGTCAGGTCAGCTACGCCCTTGTGACAATGCCAGAGGGGGGTGGTGGTGGTGGTGGTGGTGGTGGGTGAGTTTGACGGCAGCAGGCCATGTTGACAGGCTGTCATACCTGCTTTCAGCAGCACTATCTGATCATTCTGACACAGCTCCATGAAGCCGTCGATGCGCTTGGCGAACTCCACCACATACTGAATGGCCTCTGTTATTTTGATAGCACACAGCTGCCACATGACTTCCCGGGGCTAAGAACAGATACGACAGAGAATGGGTTATCGGCTTTAAAACAATGAATTTGATTACTGTAACTGCTTGGGAGGCCAACACAGGCTCGGCCGTGGTCGTTACCTTGCTCTGGTAGCTCTCCACCTCCTCCTGCAGGAAGGCCTGCCAGGTCATCTGCTGCAGCTCCTCCCTCAGGTACTGACATGTCTCCATGTGTGACTTGGAGATGTTCTGGGCCAGGTGCTCTGCAATACAACCACAATCGTCACAAACCCAGAAGAACCACGATTGAGATATGAATGTTACTCGCAAGGCTATGTGAAAGGGAAGACCTCGCTGATGAAATATGCCACAGGAAAGGAAGATTTATTTACTGAGCTTTCAAGAAGGAGGAGAGGCGGATACGCGTGGGCTTTTTTTGACTGGGAAAAGGCTTGTTGACATTTCCTTTAACTGCCTGCAGGAAGCTCATAACTTAAGGTTGAGGCAAAGCCAATCTAGTTATGACACAAATGCATGGAGAGGAGGAGGGGCGCCACGTTACTCACTGAAACAAAGGTCACATTTTCTCTGAGAGAAATATTGAGTATAAGAATTTAAATGGTTTTGAAAACACATCTGTTAAAAGGAGTTCCTAGGCACAGGGGAGCCTAAAAAAATGATTTCCCCAGACGCCTGCCCTGCTGGATCCTGATTGGCCCTAATTAATGGAAACTAATTACAAAAAAGAGGCTCTTTTAATGAGTGTTGGAGATGAGTCTCCAACCTCCTGCTATTTTAAGCAACCTTTGTGTCGTTTGCCCCACGGTTGAGTTGTTCTCCCCCCTCCTCCATTTTGCTGTCTCTCCTCTTGTCTCCCCCTGCCTCTCTTCTGCTCCGTACCTAGTTCAGCCATGGACACGGTGGGGGAGGTCTCTCCGTTGGTGAAGGAGCAGTAAGGGAAGAAGCCAGAGCCGGGGGCAAAGTCGCAGATGGGCTCCGGCTTGATGCCGTTGATGTCCAGGCCTGACTGGTCAGGAGATGGCTGGATGTCCAGGTAGAAGCTGCTGACCGCCGAGTCTGGTTTGCTGCCATCAGGGGTGTGACCATCCATGTAGCCGCTGAGGTCGTCATGGAGCTCTGTGAGGCCATTGGCTGAGAGGCCATAGCTAGGTGTGAGCGGCTCCGCCTCTCCCGGCTGTTGTTGGTGGTCACGCTGCTGCTGCTGCAGCCTGTGCTTCTGGACCTCGGCGTACAGGCTGTCTCGCTGCTTCTTCGACATGCGGCCAAACTTCACCGCTGCGGTTAGCAAGACAAAAAACATGTGTGAGACTCATCAGACATCATAAACAAATGTAATTTGTGCTCCAAACAATATGAAAGCCTCCTCAATGAATGGATGTCTCACTGTTAAAGAAATTAGACATCCTTTCAAAGTCTCCCTTACTCAGTCTTGTTTCAAGATACTGACAGTCATGACTAGAAACTGCATGAACAGTGGAATTGCTAAACACGCAAAATTATTACTCCTTTAAAGGAAAATGAAATGTTGGCATCTATGTCGGAGAAAAAATTACTTGCTTAGACAACAAGGGAAACTTTTTTTTGAGGCACGTAATTGCTTTAAATTTTGTTCCACATTCAGAGATTATTTGTCAATCTGTGCCCTCCACTGACGAAGTCGCACTCCACCAATCTATGTTAAAATCGTATGTCTCTGTCAGACCAAAAGATGGCTGCTGCTAGCATCATTAGGCTAGTGTTGTCAAAAAAATATCAAACTGTCGATACATCGTCATTTTTGAATATTTGAAATTGCTAATGCTCATTTTCTGCCGTATTGATACACACACTGTGGAAGTGCCCACATAGGCCCACCTCCTTCAGAAGTAAATTAACCTATCTTTTAATAAAAAATATCTAAAATTGTATGCCCTCACTGTTGTCCCGATTTTTCCCAAAGGTATTGAAAGTGATGCTGAATATCGATATTTTTAATGTATCGAAGTTGTCCAGACAAGACATCATTAGACTGATAGAACAGTACTAAACAGTCATATGATCTATTAAAAGATAACACTGATACATAAAAAGCAAATCTCCACATGTCAGGAGGGATCAGTAATGACAGAAATCATGAGGAAAATGAACATCTTCACGAGTACAGAGGCAGAAGTGGGAAGTGACTAACGGCTTACCAACAGCCACTCAAACATGAGACAGGATACGCTGCTGCCTCCTGCTTCAAGGTTTCCAGACTAAACATTGGTGCTGAGAATGAGACTCCTTGGCCTGAGTTCTGGGGGCCTGGCAGTATGTCAGCCGGTCACAGTGTGTGTGTATGTGTGTGTTTGTCTACGCACAGTGGAAAGCGAGTGGAGCGTCGCAGAGGAGAGTGCGGGCAGATGGGCTCTGGTGTGTTGAGTGAAGGCGAGAGTCACCTTCGTCTGTCCTGAGCGTGTGTGTGTGTGTGTGTGTGTGTGTGTGTGTTTGTGTGTGTGTATATGTGCATGTGAGAATGTGTATGGCTACGCAAAGGCACTTATAAGTGCTAATGTACTTCTGTGTTCATTCATATTCATGAATATGTATATACGCGTATAACTGAGTTAAGGCAAAGTGGTGTGCATGAGGATGTGCCAGCCTCTGGTGCTGCATGTATGTTCAGGTTTTCACTTGTCTGTGTGCACTCGTGTGTGCTTTACAAAAAAAAATAAAAAATACTCTAGATCTGCTCTGTTCTGACGTAATCTCCTCAGCTCTGCCCAGTCTGGATCGGCCCAGTCTGGACCAGCCTAGGCACAGCAGGAGCCCTACAGCACACATCCCCACCTGTGTGCTCCCATTACTGCATCTCAGCTGCAGCAGCTCTGATGACAACCTCTAACAACCTCCTATTTCATCAAACCTACTTTCTATCACAGCAACGAATTAGTCCAACAGACAAAGCAGTCACCTGCTCCTGGCAGACAATGAACTGTCATCTTAGCATGTGTTCATGTCACAGTTTTCTTGGCGTATGTCTGTTGTGTCTCTCTGAGAATAATGGCAGTCATTATCTGTGTGTTTTCTTTGCGTCTCCACTGAGATTGAATATACAGCACCACATCGGTGTTGGGCCATGAATACACAGCCCAATAATGATAATGATAAACACGCACAGGTGTTAACGGCCACTGAAAAGTTAGCAGCTAACTAAGCCTGTGCAAAGAGTTATGATGTGTTGACTATTTTGGGTAATATACCTCAGGCTCATCATTTTGACTGATTTTCTCTGAAAAACAGATTTTCACTGTGGAGGAGGAGTTTCTTGGGTTTTTCCTACCACAAGAAAGATGCTGACGACCGTGTGTTTACAGCAAACCATCGTGACCATGGCTCAGAAAATCTTCCAGTAATAGAAATTAAAGAGGAAAATGAGTAGATAGCACAAGTTAGCTGCTGATCTCTCCCTTTAAGTGATTTGATTAATAGTTTCGCTACATAGTGGTTGTAATGGAAACGGTCATCTTCAGTCATTCTTCATTCTTAGTTTTAAAATAAAACAGCTAAACTTCGGGATTGTTTGTCATGATAAATAACGAGCTCTAAACGCACACTATTAATAATAAAGTTAATAAGATTGCCAACTGATATATTGATCCTAATGAGGAACTTCTCTCCTTTTATATGTGCCTTCATAAAGAGGTCAAAAAGCTCCAAAGGCACTTCAGCAGAGCAGATTCTTGCCCACACTGTCTCGAACCTGGACTCTTCACCTCCCCCCCTGCTCACCACACCACCCTGCTGTATCCACCCACCTCTTCCATCAAGCACTTACCATCTCGTGACATGCCCACTGCCAGGCACTTCTGCAGCCGGCAGTGCTGGCAGCGGTTGCGGCTGGTGCGGTCGATCAGGCAGTTCTTCTGACGAGGGCAGGAGTAGGCTGCATTGCTCTGCTGACTCCTCCTGAAGAAGCCCTGCACGGGAGAAGGGGCACGGAAACACCTCGGGTTATTGGACGAACCGCTGGATCAGTTCATGCCTTCATAGCGTTCTAGTGCTGACAAAATTCAGTCCTGATTGATCGCGATTCATTGTATTCCCGGTGGTGATATTTTTATTTTTCGTCTGCCAAACACACGAGATAATAACGCTACAGCAACGGTATTTTCCCGGCTTAAATATGGCATCCAAAGAGCGCTGTATTTCACCAGCGTGTACAGCAGGAGGGTGGTGTGTTTGGGTAGGACTGATAACAGTGGATGGTATTTTTCTTCAGTGGGGTTATTAGTGTTGATTAACGCAGCACTGGCATGTGCAGTGCTAAAGGATTGCGAATGCACACCGACTGGATTCCTCATCCTTTGACTTAATGAATTGATTCCAGCACATCATTAACATGCCCCACTCTACTGCTCCATACACATATGTCTTAATTAGCTGCTCATTGGCTGTTTAATTACAAGAAAACAGCTGACAGCTGCCAAGTTGCTTTATAATGGAAGCCATTATGGAAACAGGCTATAACTGCCAGTGACAAGCAGCACTCTTTAATAATGCTATGATTTATGGTCCAAACTTTTGTGCTCGCACATATCATTAAAGGCCCCTCTGCTTTGGACTAATTAGCAATCATTAAAGATAGATTTCAGCAGTTTATTCTTTAGTGTTTTGTTACTTGCAGCTCCTGTGTGAGGGAGAGGAGCACTGGGAAGAGCAGCTGAAAGAAACCTCTCTCTCTCTCTGTCTCTCTCCTTCACACACACACACACACACACACACACACACACACACACACACACACACACACACACACACACACACACACACACACACACACACACACACAGACGCACACAGACGCACACAGACACGCACACACACATTCAGGAGCAAACAGCAAAGGTGCAGGCTGGCTGAGGAATGCTAATGATGTGCCTGGTGACAAGCACAGGGACAAGAATACACCCTAAGCACAAAATTCCCCTCACTGTGAATGGCTGGTGCATTTGAAACAGTACAAAAGGCGGCTTCAATGGAAGCAACACTGTAGCAAACAGCCAACAATCTGCTATAATTCAAAGCACTCTCCTTTTGATCATTTTATTTCAAGAAGAGCAGGCTGCAGCAGAAGCAAGAAAAAAAAAATAAGAAAAGAAGAAAAAAACAGTGAAAAGACATGTCCCTGGGAGGGAAAGGCAGAGCAAGGCAGAGGGATGACTTTGTCCTACTAATTGTGGTGATCTGTGATGTCCTCTGTGGTGCTTGACCACTTTAATGATCATCTTCTGTGTGTTTACACTTCGCAGTCCCGCACCGAACCGTCGTAAAACTTCGGCAACATTTTCAAACGTTTTTTCCTCGCAAGCAACTTTTACTTTGTTTCCTCAATTTTCCCCCCCGTCTTCCCCTCCTCAGCTCTCCTGTCCCTCACACACACACAAACACAAACACAGACACACTTCTTCCCATGACACAAACAGGTTCGCTCTCTTGACGCTTACCTTACAGCCTTCACATGTTATCACGCCGTAATGGATGCCTGATGATTTGTCTCCACAGATCTTGCAGGGAATTATTTCGATTTGAGCTGCGGAGAAGAAAAGGAAATAAAAAAAGAAAATCAACATTTTTTTTGCTGTCACAAGTCACTGTACAACACCCTCACCATGGATCCATGTTGGTACATGAAAGCGCACTGTGCTTCTAAAAGCATCTCATCCGGTGGCTTTTGAATCCTCACTTCCACAGAGCATTAGCAGAATATTTACAGAGAGTGGTGTGTGTGTGTGTGTGTGTGTGTGTGTGTGTGTGTGTGTGTGTGTGTGTGTGTGTGTGAGTGAGTGTGTGAAACGGAGGAGGCCATTTTAAGTCCTCACAAGCAGCTAATGTAAACATGGTGTCAATTTGCATCCGAAACACAACTTACATAAGGACAAACTCAGCTACCCACAAACCCTCACCACACCACAGTAGCTCTAATACTAGCCTTGTGCAATGACAAAGGCTCATTTAGCCACACGAGGACACGTATCCCCTGTTGGAAAACTTGACTTCATGAAGCCTCTTAAAACTTCAAAACCATAAAAACCTCAGGAGTAAATCCGCTGCGGCCACAAAGAATCATAACATGCCCACTGCGCTGGGTGGAGCGGTGGCAGCGACTGTGTGCAGTGGTGGTGGGGGGATTTGGCTGTGGTGTTGTGCTGTTGACAGGCGTGTGATTCACCCGCCATAGAGGACAAAAGCACAGAGAGGACAGGCCTCATCCATCGTTGGCCTTCTCTTCAGGAGCGGACCACAGGGCAACACAACAGAACAGACAGAACACACAGACATCAGAGACGCAGAACTCCCAGCTCGTCCCGCTGCTCTCAGCTTTATCACTGCAGCCACTGATGCTACATCCCTCTCCACCTCCACCTCCCCCTCTGTCTTGCCCCCTCTCTCTCTCTCTCTCCCCCTCTCTCTCTCTGTGTCTCTCTCCCCCAGAGATCTCTATCTCGCAGCCCTCCTCCACATCTCCAACATCTCAGTCCCACTGTCCCAACAGTGCACTGCAGCGCCAGACGAACTCCGCTATCTGATCTAAATCGAGGAAAGATCACCGCGGGATATTTTCTCACGATGTAATGGTTTTCTCCAACCAGCCATGCACCCGACCAATCAGAGCGCAAGGGGCTATTGCAACACAAGTCTATACCAATTAGGGGGGGAATATTATGATTTTGCCTTAATAAGAGGCATTAAAAATTATAATAATTTAAAAAAAGTGGTGGTACATTGACTATGTCAGAGTGTTACATCAGCCTCTCCCCTCTAGCCAGGCCTAACTGTCTACTATCTAACAATCACTCTCTCTTCCCAAGACTAGAAGCCTCTAATATCCCTCATATACCTTAACAACCAACCTCTTTAAACTAGTTTGATCACATCAAAAGTACTTTTTGCTGGGGTCCAATCCAGAGATCCCTGCCCATTTTAATCATCTGCCTAGGAGCTTGTAATGTGTCATGTGGATAATGTCCTTGTCCCCGAGGCATGCCCGGGAGAGGCCCTTAACACAGAGCCTCTAATCCACTAACCCCGGAGCCACACTCTATTCATTCAGGAATCTGTGTCTGTTCTCCTCGCGCTGCTGGAGTCAACAAGACCGGCCATGTTTACATGGAATTAGCCCACATTTTAGTAAAATGAACAAAAGGGAGTGGTGGAACATGCACAATTAATTCTCCTCCAGACAACACCTCCTGCGATTTGTGATTCTCACGTACAATAGAGGGCACTGCACCTCGTCGGCCCGGATTAGAGTGAAATCCAGGCAGGAGGCGGGCTCTGACAACCTAACTGAGAGGGTTAATTTATAATTAATCTTTTCCTTACTGCGCACAGTTGCTTGTTATTTCAGTTAGGTCTATCTCTGTATGAGTGCACTCTATTGTTTGTTTTTGTGTTCTCCCTGCATGAGCATTAGCAGTGCAGTGTGTTTCGACTCCTTTAGCATTTTCAGCCTCATTACTTACATAATTTGTTCTGACATGCACTCACAACAACTGAAGCGTGCTGTAATTATGACTAGCTGTGGTTATGGTGAACTAAAGGTTGCAGTGACAGACCCCAGCCATTGGGTGGCAGTGCAGGGCTGTGGCTATGGTTGTCTTGCCAAGTTAAGCCAAGCTTCCACCCACCCTATCCAGCCCACAGGCTTTTGGCTCTGAGCTCCAGCCTCTGATAGCTCCAGGCTTAGGCTGCTGCTAGCTTCCCCACCCCCACAGCATAGCTGTGAGATGCCTTCATCTCTCCTGAAGAAGCGGAGCTGGCTGGGCGCTCGCTCAGGCCTGACAGAGGCTGTGCCACATCAGGTGAAAGCAGTGGGAGTAGAGACGCGGGGGTGCCAGGCCGGGCAGGGCATACACATACACGAGCATGCCACACAAAGCCCTATCTGCAGCAGGAAGGCCCTGAGTGCACACAGCCTCACTAGCTAACACCCTCTCACTCCACCGCTGCACAAGCCCCTGGATGCTCAGTGCACTCAACAGTAAAAAGGGTTTGTCTCTGGACCGGCTGAGGCTGGCTCTGTAGTTTCTTGTATGAGAAAAGACCTCAGTCTGAACATATAGCTATTTCCACACTGGGATAAGCTGCTTTCAAAAAGACGTGGAGAGGAGGGGTCACAATGACACAATGGAGATCAAATTCTCCATGAAGTCACCTCCAACATCAGCTAGGTCAATATTTGTATGTCCGTATGACTATGCAAGTTGTCCTCTTGAGTGACTGGTCATGAGGGCCCCTAAGCTGCACTTCAGACACTGAGTATGATTTAAACTGAATTCACACAGGAGAGTCAGTCAAACACAAAAGGCCCGCGCCTATAAGCACTCCCAGTCTGGCAGTCAATATCTATTGACATGAGCTGCGGTGTTAACTGCCTCTTGGTGTGAAACAGGCAGCTGCTGGCTCGCTTGAGCTTGACCAGCACAGTGCCACTGATCCCATTCACCGCGCCTGCCTGCCTGACTCCCTGCCTCCCTGCCTGCCTGCCCGCTTCCCTGCCAGCCAGCCCTGCCTGCTCTGTTTACGACATCAAAGCCAGGCACAGTTAGACGGGCAGCCATGCTAAAGCCCATCCCAGCAGCCTGCCGCTCCTCACAGCACTGCGAGATGGCCTCTGCGCGCAGGCCACTTCAAAGACACCTGCAGAGACGCCAAGATTATGTGCGAATCACACTGCAGCACAATCACACCACGCGCATAACCAAAAGGGCTGGACAGCGGCTCAAGACTGATTTCCTGCATGCAGCACTGCAGCCTGGCGTGGGTGTCTTGGACAATGGGCATGGCAGAAAGAGGAGACAGTCAAGCCGAATGCTAAAGCTTGTTCTTTGTCTGTCTGTGGTTGAGCAGTTCAAGGACACTGATTCACCACACTAGCAGGCCCTTTGAGGGGATGACGTGTCACTCAGAGCACATGTACAATAGGGCAGCAAGGCCTCTGCATGTTCACCCAGTGCCCTTCACTGTCTTCTTCGCAGCCCCGACATCAACCCACTGCTAAAACTACACGATATTTTCAAAGAGCTGGAAACTGACAGTCAAATGTGAACACCCAGAACAATTTGCCAAATGCACACGAGCAGCTTACAGGGGCCCTGTCGTAGTTTATCTTATTAGAAGCATTGAATAGACAGACACTGTCAGACAGACAGAAAACTTCCTCCCTTTCCACTGCTAACGTGGTGTTGTTTCATTCACAAGACACTCACATTGCGAAGCTGTAAAATCTATATTGAAAAATGAGTAATATATTAATAATCTGTTCGTCAATATGCAGTGTAAATTCTTTAATTAGTATGCACTGAAGAGGAGCTGCTATAGCGGGCTATATTCTTGCCAGTTAAAAGCACACATTTTATTTATTTCCTGGTTAGCATTCTTTAATTCCTGTCATACGTTTTTAGAATTATAGTCTTACTTTTTTTTCCAACAAAGCATGTTGGTAACGCACATTAAGTAAAATAAAACTGAAAGTCCTACAGGCTTGTGCAAACATGGAAATCACTAGTCAAAATCTCCTGGCTGTTCCCACTGAACCCTTGGACTACTGACATAACGTTGAAGGATTAAGATTATCCCTTACATTACAGACCCATGCCCAGGCCACCGTCATAATGCCGAGAGCTTAACCCATTACTCGATTGGACCATTAAATCATTTTCTCATGGCCTGATGATTCATGATAGATGTGCACAAGAAATGACACAATGTACATCGTCCCAAAAGAAAGCCTGTGAAGCAGCTGAAGGGGAAAAAAAACGTGTTTGCTTCTCTGTGCATGGTGGTGTGTGTGTATGTGTGTGTGTGCGTGGGTCGTTTTGTGTTGACAGCTGTCAATGACGGAGTGACGCAAGCCAGTGGGCTCATGTCAGAGATTATGTAAGGAACTGGACAGGGCACAGCATTATGAACAGATTAACAGTCCTTTCACCATCAGACAAACTGTGTTAATACACTCTGATTTTATAATATTTTGCAACAAAACCAAACAAAAGCTTATGAAGGATCACATGCCTTCTCCCGGGGCAGATTTTCTTCAAAACAAAGCATTCACACATGGTCAGCATTCAAACACCGGCGGCACCAAACTGGCTTGCAAATGTGCACCGAGCACTGCTCCTCCATCATTACGTGCAGCTATTTTCATTTTTTTTTTTTCTGCACAAACTTCCCATTTGGCAGTGGAGATCAGCTGTCGGTTGATAAACAGAGTCTTCTCTAAACAGATACCCATGACAGTCAGATCTAGCTGTTGAGAGACGACAGCCTAACAAGAGCTGGAATCAGAATTCTGCCTCTTTTTATCTGCCAGGGCTCTGCTGTCATGTGAAGTCGCACAACACAATACTTTTTTATTCCCATTTATGCAGCAGAAGAAAGGTTATTTGAATGTCAGCGGCAAAGGACAGTCGTGGCACGGAACACAGGCTGAATAGTATAAATGTGTTATTTGTTTAGGGATCGGAGGCTGCTGGCATATTACCATAGCGCTGTTCTAATGGCATTTGCCGGTTTGTAGCACAGAAAAGCACACATCGCCGCACAGAAATTCACCTGCCGACCAAAACTCTATATATCATCACTTTGAACGGCTTCCATTCAACCTGTAAACACGCTGAAGTCATCAAAAAATATACTGACCAGAGGGATTAGAGGAAGGGAAGACACAATTGACACATTTTGATGTCTCTATGCTGCTTCTTGCTAATTCCCCCCAATTATTTAGCTGCCTAAGCTGTGATCCCCCTTCACTAGAGACCAGCTATATTTGAAGAGATATTTCCGTTTCAAAAGATGGGCTCTTTAAGCCTTTCCCTATTATTCCTTCATAGCAGCGCGGTGACTTTGCTGAAGCTCAGGTCTGGACCATTGCCCTGGGCTGCTTTTTGGATGAACTCATGCGTACATCTCTGTGTTTGTTTGTGTGTGAGGCCTATTAATATTTCAACACTGCCCAACTCCAGATGCCTGTACAACACAGCAGTGCTTCTCTCTTCATGTCTCTCCCTGTATTTACTTGACTGTTTTATTGAAGTGCATTCTGACACCCTCTATGAGGGGGAGCAGGAGAGGGGAAGATGTATTCCCAAACCGCAACATAAGACATCTCTCTCCATGTCTCTTTCTCCACCGGCGTAACAGTAATTTGGGCACTAATTTATGTGTTGTTGTGGCAAAGATTGACGAGCTTCCTGACTGGGAGTCTGTGCGCCTGCACTCTAGGGGAAACAACAAAAGCCTGGGTTTACCGAGCAGACGAGCACCATGAAGGGTAGCATGTGTGCGGCGCTCCTCTCCCCTCCCTCGTCTGCCCCACCTGAGCTCAAATCTCTCTCCCCATCGCTCCCCCACCTATCCCACCCCCCTCTTGTCTGTGACTGCAGTGACAAGTGAAGTTGTGCCCGGGTGCTGGGGACCGGAGGGCACGCCCCTTCTGTGTGTGCGAGCGTGTGCGTGCGGGCGTACACGTGTGCCGGGAGGGAGAAAGGCTCACACTGTTTACTCTGATGGCAAAATACAATCTGTAGACAGCGCTCACTTATGCATTCTACCAGCCTCTAGTTAGTCATAGAGAGCCGTGAGAGCTGAATAAAAAAATATCTGTGTTGCAAATATTTACATGCTTTGTCTAACTATTTAGATCATTTGGTTTGGGCCCCTTCATAAATTCAAATGTGATACGTCCTCTACTATAACGGCATGCATTTTTGAAGGGAAATGGAAGTTTTTTACATCACAAGTGTGAGTCAGAGTTGCTTGTGCGTTGTTTTCTTTCACTCATGCGCTGTGCAGCAAGGCATTGGGATGCACCAAAACTCGAAATCACTGAGGCTGAAATCACACAGGACCGACTGATTGACTGGTGCAGGAGCTGCCGTTTGAATTCTAAGATTTCGCTGAGGCTCGTGCGATGCTTTTGAACCTGTGCTCTGACCACTTGAACTACGCAGGCTACGGTTAAAGCCTCGATTGTGCCACAGTGCCTTAGTTAAGCACCTCTCAGCCCCCCAATCTCCCTGCAGGGACGACAGCCTCGTAGGCTCCTTTAGAAAAACACAGGAATATATAAATAATGAATCCTTCAAAAC
Organism: Pagrus pagrus; assembly: GCF_965226575.1. Taxonomy (NCBI): domain Eukaryota; kingdom Metazoa; phylum Chordata; class Actinopteri; order Spariformes; family Sparidae; genus Pagrus; species Pagrus pagrus. Next base: position 11,087,895 of record NC_140194.1, on the reverse strand, counting down.
ATCCACTGCAATTACACGCAGAAACCTTTACATAACAACAAAGAGCCTTGTTCCATTGCACCAGGGAATTTGCTACTGCCACACTGTCCAACTTCCTTCCTCCTATAATTGCTGTATTAGTATGCATTTCTGTAAGACAACCAGGATTCTTGCTGTGGGTTTTTCAATAGGATCTTTCCACTGCTTCACACAAAGAAATCAAAACTTACATCCATTCAACTTCCTGCGTGGTGTTTTTGCCAGAGGGGGGACTGCGTATATGAGCATTTTTTCGACATTTGCAAAGTGCATATTTGGATGCCTCGGTTATGGGGGGAGGAGTGGGGATATGAAGGGGGGAAAAAAGAGGAGGGAGGCTGGAGGTCCAGTCTCATGCTGCTGCTCAGGGTCAGTGGGTCAAAGGCACGCAGCCAGAACACACATGGAGAGCAGGCTGAATAGTTCAGCTGACAGTAATTGTCCCTCTGTGGTCTCCTTAGGAAAACATGTTTCCAGACAACGCAGACTGGCTGCACGGGCCAGATAGTAATCATGATCTTGATTTGCTCCGTCGAAGAGGGGAGCTCAGCATAAGCCTGCAGTTATGGTGCGAGTCAGTATTTCCACTGGAGCTGACATCAGCGCACATGTGTTAATAGATCAATTGCTGAACTTTGTTCCAAAACATTTGATAATCAGATTTTTGGGAGAAAAAAAGGAACACATGAGCACATTGTCATGATGCAATATCTCTAATGAATGAAATATGGAGGATCAACACTTTAAAGGTGTGTCAATTAACAATTGTAATACCTTCTTTTCTTCCCATATTTTACAGTGCCATAGTGGGATTAGTGTGTAAGGTACACTATATATATATATGTCTTCAGTTAGCTGCTGCTTCACATCAATGCTTTCTCTCCTGTCATTGTTTATTGTAAACAAGAGCACGTCATCCTGAATCCTGAATCCTCTTTTTAAGATGGATATCAGGTTGTGGAAAGAAACTCGATATTCACAAAAGCTTTTACATCATATTGAAATGAATGTTATTGAATTATTTAATGTTTTTGTTCTGGCAGCATGGCATGGTTATGGCAGCTACATTTTACCCCACTACCCATCTCTATAAAAACAGCTTACCATCGTTGGACTGTGACTAAGTACTCAAGTACTGCACTTACTGTACGTATCAATATGAGGTACTTGTGCATTACTTGAGGATTTCCGTTTGACGTTATACTTCTACCCACTACATTTTATAGACAAATACTGCACTTTTTTTTACCTCATTACATTTTTTCGACAGCTGTAGTTACTGCTGTAACTGTGTTACTAGTTACAGATTTAGATCATTAATACAAAATATATGTTTATCAGCTAATAAATTGTGATATATTGTCATAGGTTTAACTAACCTGCAATATTTAATAGGGTTAAACTGAGCTCCATCTTTACTAGCTGCAATATAAAATTATGCACATATTAATGCAACAGTAATTATAATCCAGTAGTAATGTGATTCTGAAACTGTAGTACTTTTATTTTTGGTACTTTAAGTATATTTTGATTATTTTAACACTGTATTGTTGATACATTTACATTAATACCTCTTCCACCACTGCAGTTTTCATAGATTTTATTATGTGCCATGGTAATATTAAATCTGCAAATACTAAACATGTTAGGGATAGACCAATTATCACATTCCCCTTTTTTCCAGTTATTGGTACCTGTGTTTTTTGTGTCCGACTGCCAATAAAATAAATTGTCATATTGGCCCTGAACAACAATATCAATTGATCCCTAAAACACCTAATTTTAATGAAAGTGTTGTGCAAAATTTGTCTGCTGTTGGAGCCGTGTACTGATTGAGGCACCGGACAAAAACAACTGCTCCTAGAAGAGCCAAGATAAAAGGACATGTTCTCAACGTTTGATGACAATCTGCTAAAGAATCGTCAAAGTGAATCTTAAAATTAAAAGCCAGTTGCCTAAACATGTACAGCTTGTCTACCGTTATTGAAAACCTGGAAAGTTTTACAAACTGTCCACACAGCCCCACCGTTACTCAACACTTTTTTACGGCTGGACTGATAAGCACTTTTCACCGCACCTCTGCCATCCTGCTTGAAGGTCTTGGGTTTTTCATCAACTGAAAAAGAGCAGGCAAGGACAGGGAAGATGAATGACATCAATGGCCAGCCGATACTTCCAGGGACGTGTGATTGAGACAAATGAGCCTTGTTACATTAGCTGGGATACTGAATCCTGCTGCTCAAAGATCCACAGCTAGATAGAGCTGAAACTAGAGGCACCCAACCTTTCCACAGATCACCGGTGTCATGGGGCCCCAGCAGAAGAGCGTTCTCAGAGAGCCTGCTTCACTGGGCTCGCTCTTTGGGACACTTTTTGTTTTCTCCTTGTGTGAGCCCTTTTCACATACAGTCACACACTCAGCGCTAGTATTTGGCCTTCAAGATTTTCAAGGCCCTCTCTTCCAGGTGCAGAGAGCAAATTAAAGCGAGACAGAGCCATTATCTAATCCATAAATAGTGCCCTTGGCTATTAGTGTCTTAATAAGTGACTGCGAACACTTCCATCATGCATCATTTATCCTCAATGCCACTAAATCTTCAAAATGATTAAAGTGAAATGTTGCGATCCTGACCGAGTAAAATATTTACTAGTGATGAAATTTGCAAGGCATTTCAAAAATCAATCTGTTTATTTCATTTTGCTCCCGGCAGTATCAGGGCCACGATGAGTCCACTGAGGCGATGAATGTCAATGGTTTGCGGAAGTGTCAGCACACTTTATCACGAATCGTGTCCGTAATATATGTTATATTTGATGTGTTTGCAGCAGATTACAGATTATCTGGTAATAAGAGGGCTTCGACAGATCCTGTCTAAAGCCTCCTAAACTTGTTTGATATTTGCGATTTAAAATCTGGCTGATTACATCAGTACTTTCCGAGCTGGACTACAACAACCAATGATGAAAAATCTTGAGATGAAAATCTCACCTCTTGATGATGAATAGAAAATCTGTGTTGACCTCGTCTCACTTCTCATCCAGACTAGTTTTACCTTCTGCTTTAGTTTTTTCCTCACAGTAACACGTTAATACAGTAAATTGCTGCACCATGCCAATCTCCATTTTGTTTACGTCTACTTCCCCATGAGATCACGTGAGAGGATGTGAGGTGGTGCAGTGCTCCCTCTGGTACGATAATCTGTGATGTGGCATCATTTTAAAATGAAGAGAAAATTGTACTGTGTGCATGTTTAAGATTAGAGAGAAGAAAATCTGTGGAGTTTCAACCCAATTTCAAAATCTGTTAGCATCTCAAAGCTGGAGATGTACTTGCTGTTAAATGAATGGTTCTTGAGATACAGTATGCAAATAACAGATAGACAGACAGAGATTTCTTGCTTTATAGTTAGATAGTACGCAGTGGTGGGATGTAATATTATATTTCCATTTTATGCAACCTTCTACTTCTACTCCACTACATCTCAGAGGCAAATATTGCAGAACTTACTCCACAACATTTTTGGACAGTTTTATTTATTAGTTACTTTTCAGATTGCAATTTTTCATACCCTCTCTGTCCAATGAAAATCATGTATCTCTACATTTGTTGATTTTGAATTTGAATTTATTAAGTGGTCCTTTATGGGATGAGAAAATCCACCTACTTCTTGAGCTAAATACATTCCAACAAAACTATAATACACATACACACTAACAGTGAAGATTTTTCTGCACAAATACTTTTACCTTTGATATGTTAATGTGGCAATGTGGCTGATAGTACATATTTTTTATTTAAGTAAGGTTCTGAGTGTAGTACTTTTACTTGAGTATTTTAACAAAGTGATAATGCTATTTTCCTGAAGTTAAAGATCTAAATATGTCTTCCACTGCTGTCTCTATTTGTGCTTGTTGTGCAGTAAAAACAGTGCATCTTCAAGTTTGGTCATGATAACATTTTTAAGAAAATTGAAGGATTACCTCTTTCTTTATGCTCCTTCTCCTTGGGGTCATAAAACCCTTTTATGTAACCCAGCAGAGTACTAAAAAATGAATCAAAAGCTATTTATATTGGTTTTAAAATGTTACACGTTATGAAAACAAGTTTACATTGAACAAAAAAAAAAAATCTCTGCAATAATTTCTGCACATACTGCGGAGGAGCTGCTGAGCAACTTCACAGTGGTCCTCCCTCTCTGCCAGTTGCAGCAGACTGTATGAAAGGCATTCCTAGACGACAGGGGTGCACGAGGAGTGTCTACTGCCACACCGAGTTCACAGACTGCTTACAGCATGTGAGGCACATTCCCCCTGCACTGCTGTTTTCACAGTCCTACAAACACTGGCCTGGTTTTGTTTAACATGGCAGGATTAAGCAGCCATGCGCAAAGCATGCTTCCCTCCTTGCACGCTTTGCTTACAGGGGAGGACCTGAGCGCTCGCTGCTACCTTTTGGTGAACCAGCTTCCCTAACTGCCGGTGAATGCACCATGGTGCTCTAATCCCAGGCAAATAAACAAGTGCCAAGATTAATGATTGCATAAACACATCCCAAAAGCCCTGGAATAACAATCAGCTCTTCAGCCCAAGCTGCTGCCATGCAAAGGCTCTAGGAGTCAGCTGACAGCCAGTATATCCCTCTTTCCCTTCCTGCTGCCTCACGACAGCCAGGAATCGTCTCTGCTTTGTTTGCTTCATTAACAACAGGAAGCTGTCAATATTTTCCACATGACAGTGGGTATTTGTAGCGCTGCACTAGGAGGGAACTTCTAAGCCCGAGCAGGACATAAGGTCCTGCACAGTTCTTCAGCTCTTCCTCCGCTCATGACATAACACACATGTCTGTCTGAGGCCATAATGAAGACAGCATGTTTGGAAGAAAGTGGAGCTCTCAACGTAGTTCTGATGAGTTTGTCAACCCTTTCCTCATTGTGTTCTCTAAAACAATAGCATCTTTGGCTTGTTTTGAGGAAGACAGTCCAGCGGACATTTAGGAGGACATTAGAAGTGTGTGTAGAGCAATAAATCACAACCACAAAAGACCAAACAAGGCCATTAAAATGACATTAGGAGCATGGACCGTCCTCTCATCCCTGTCATCCCTGGTCTGCCACTATAAGAGGAGCTGCTTTGTGGCGAAGGGGGGGGCAGTTGAGACAGGGAGAGATAGACAGTGAGAATGAAAGGAGAGGTGGGGAGAGAGCAGTGCAGTCCACTGGTCCAGGGCAGGGGAGCGTGGGACGTTCAGATGAAGTGGGAGGCCCCTCTCCAGGAGGTTGCTCCTCAGCATGAAGGCAGAGGCAGCACCCCGCCTAATGAGGGGTGAAGTGGAGCCCCCTGTGGGACCCCCTCAGGCACATTCATTAGGAGATGAAAAAGCGTTTCCCGCGGCAGAGCAAGTGCCTGCCGTGGCTCGGACATGTTTAATTTAGGGCCATATGAAAACACAAGGCCACACCGGCCAGGTCTGCTATTGTTGGTCAGGGGAATCAACAACACACAGCGCCAGCTAGCCGGAGCCTGACTAAATGACTGTGTGCAGAATTGAATTATGTTTTGGGTGTTTTTTTTTTCCCTTGGAAAGGTTTAGGTTTTGATAGCACCTTTTAAGTTTACAGTATCCAGATTATTAAAGGTCAAGTACGCTGATACTTTCAACCATGGGTAACAAGTCTGTTGAAGACAGGCTATTATAAAGAAAATGTGCAGCTTATCACAAGTTTCATTCCCTTCAATGCATTGCATTTTGTTGCATCTTTACGGCTCCAGGCAAAAATAATAGATTCATTTAGCCAGTGGTGGTTTGTGGAAGGGAACCAAGGATTATGGTAATGCAGCACTCAACGCTGCAAGCAAAATACAGTAAAAGAGAAATTGCTGCAGTAAGAGACACAGGAAGAATATCTGAGAGGTTAATTTATAAGATTGCACAAATCTGCATTCACAAATGCATCTCCAAAATCTCATTTCGCACAAGGTATGCTGTTTATGAAGACAATGGAAGAGATAGTGCTTCTGTCCTTTCACTGTTTAAAGAAGGGCATTACAGGGTATCAATCCATAGTGATTCGAATACATGTCCGCTTATCACAGACGCTTATCCTTGTTCCTGATGAATCCTCACATTTATTAAGGCTGTCTTCTTGCCTTGTTAGATATGTATAACCAATCTCCTGTAATTAGCAACCGCTAACCTTTGGGGTGCTAATCCCCCATGAATTGTGGATTTGTACATCAAAGCCCACACTCTCCCATATAGCTGGTGCTTGAAATTACACTCGATTTGAAACCTGCAATTATTTGTATAGCATGGATGCAAACAGTCTCCTCTTTTATGTCTCTGCGAATCCCGTGGGTTTGCAGTAAAGGATCCTTAATCCACTCCAGTGGAATCCAAATATAGAGTTAACACTAGCTCCCTAAAATTTAGATGCACAGCCAAGTGCCTGCCGTGCACGTAAAGTGGAGAAAGCTTCTTTCTCTCTCTCTCTCTCTCTCTCTCTCTCTCTCTTTATTTCTTGCATAGTTAAGATTAGATTCCTTTAGTGGCTTAGATGCATCATATAAGAAGCAAGAGGGATTGCCCAAGGGTATAACACCACGATGCCTCAACAACGGAGCACGGCCGCGCTTGCAGTTCTGATCCTGTCCTTTTCACAAGCAATAATTGAAAGTTAATTAAATGATCAATGGTCTTGCCCCTTTGTTTAATGTAATCACATGTCCAGGCCTCTGTCAACAGGGTGAATGCTCTGCTGTTTAGAGTCAGCAGCAATTTGCACTCTCTCCCATTCAAGGCCGGGCTAAATCCATTGTGCAAGGAGGGAGAGATTATAGAGAGGGAAAACAACTGAGATAGCTTCCCACACACACATGGGTTTGCGCGCGCGCACACACACACAAACTTGATGCTTTTGCAGGGAGGATGCCTGAAGCATTTATTTTCTTTAATGAGAGACATGAGTCTCACACGTGTCAGTGATGCACAGCATGGGAACAATAGGGTAGGCTTTAATTCCATCAATCTACTGCATTTATCCTTGTATCACATCAATACCTGTCAGTTAAGCTGGATGAGATAAATCACGTCAAGCAGACTGAGTCAGGGCCACACTGAGCTCGGTAAATATGCAGACTTAAAACTCATCTTAAAACTCGGGGGGTGAATGTGGCTACACGCAGTCAGTGACAAATTTAGAGCATGGGTCTTAAGCGAGGAAATACAAGAGATTACCTTGTGAGACAACATGACACAAAGATCATCCTTCCTGCACTTACTCTAGTAAGTGATTAAATAGCTATGAATTAACAATGATGTTGTTAGGTATTTAGAGGAAATGCTACACCGTCGCTGTCACCTAAGCCTCCCATGGAAATCTCTGTACTTACCTTACAGTAACAAGGATCCCACAGTAACACTTCTCTTACCGTCTTAAATGGGAACCGACACCCCACCTTCTGACACCTGACATGAAATGCGCGCATAAGTGGCCAAGGTGCTATTGAATGACACGGAAAACTTGACTGTGACAAGCAGAATCGGGATTCATACGGCTCATCCTTGATTGCTTATACGTTGCGTGTGTCTTAACTTGCAGCATGTGTGTGAATCTGCCGTCACGAGCGAGCAGAGAAATAGCAGGCAGCCGCATCTTCAAAAAGTCGTATGTGCAATAACACCAGATTTATCGTGAGATAAAAAAGTAACATATAAAACACTTTGAGGATTGGCTTTGAGCGATAGCAATAACCCAGCAGGCAGCCAAATCATGATTTATGTACTTTGGCTTGAGAGTGCACGGGGCAGTAATGTATGTGTCTATGGTAGCTGGGCTCCTCGCTGTAGCATAGGAGCGACTCAGAGAGAATACATTTGGTGTAAAATTGCTTCATCTGTTTACAATTCCATTTGGAGTTTATGAGAAAGACAGGCAAACACAGCCTGATATATTGCCCCCGTGTCACGGCATGGCAGGAGCATCCACACAAAGATTCATCTCTCACTTAGAAGCCAAATGATACGTCTAATTTGCTGCGAGCACAGTTATTTTTAACCTCTCCAGCTGTCAGATAATGGAGCTTGACTGTCAGCGCTGGTGTGCGCGAGTGTGTTAAAAGGTTGCAAACTCTTTTCAATTTACCATTCCCTTTGAGTGAATTACAAAATGCACATTCCCATTAGTTCACCTGATTGACATTGCTTTTTCTTTTATCAAAACCAAAGGGGGGTTTTAAAAGAAGACTCGACTGAATTAAGATGGAGACTTCCAACGGCAATCTAAATTTGGTTTTCACATGCGTTGTCAATAATTACGACGCCTTGAAAACATCTCAGAAACCACACGGAAATCATTATTAATTGGACAATGTGATGTCTTTTTATGACTTCCTGAATGATGGAGTCCTTTTGTGTGGCGTGCTACACTACCATCATTTACAAATGTGCTACATGGCTCACCCTGTACAATTGTTCCTACATTATTCATCCCCATTTGGGAAGGTGAGTCACCGGGTTAAAAAACGCGGTGTTTAATCCTGCCTGCTTTTATTTCATTTGGGCATTTCTCTCTGACAAGAGAAAAATCTAACTGTACCCTACAAATGGCCCTTCTTACCAATCACAGGGGAGCAGCAACATTGTGGAGCTAATGCAAAGGGCTGGTTACATAAAGCCGTTGGAAACTCTTCTTAATCAATGAGCTGGCAGTGGACTGTAGGCTGGTGTCAGTGGTTTGGCTGATGTAATTTAGATGGACACTAATGGATTCCCCAGCCTCTTTTCATCAAACATAGGTGCAAATCATTGCACCTTCATTGTTAATCTACATCAGACGTTTCGAAGAGACATCACTGGTTGGAATGCGCTAACGCGATAACGTAATAGGAAAACATTATGTCCTCAAGGCATGAAAACATCCAAAGAACATAACAAAGGGCTGGATGTGGGCAGTAGCAGGCATGGACGGGATACTTTTACAGACTTTACATTAAACACACCCTCTTTGTTGAGCTTTTTCAGTATTGTTCCGAATATGAACTAAAGTCATACACCCAAAAATTTTTTATTTTTTGAATTCATAACAAATGTCAGGAGGAAAACAATTGTTTGCCTCACACAACAATCTCTCTTTCCTACTGTAAATAGTGCTCCAGTGAATGACTACATTTCCTCTGTCCCAATAACCAGCTGACCTCTAATGTTTGCTAACTCCAGCTTAGCAGCGGGTTATGTAAGAGAAGTGAGGGGGACATGCAGGGCACTGAGCTCCGCTCACTTTGACCGGGCCGGCAGAGGCAGCCGCCTGCCTGCGCGACTGCCTGCCTTTTTGTATCACTGTTCACTTACAAAAGATATAGTATGCTCTCAGTGGGCTATGACACTTTACACTGACCAGGTGTGACTTCAGCTCTAAGGTAACTCGAGATACAAACCACGCTCACGGCACAACCTCAGCTGCTCTCAGCCCTGTGCTTACATGACCAGATCGGAGCTCAAGTGAACTGTTATAGAATAGTTCCTGACCTTGGTGTTAAACTATAATCTGCGGTTGTTATTGCCTTTAAATCTCCCTGCAAGGTGTAGTACCACAGCTAAGAACTGCTGCAGTTTGAGAGGAAACAAATTCTGTTGTTCAGCGAAAGAACCTAAGGGCTTGACAAGAAATACTAACCTGTAATACGGCAAAATATCTGGTCTAATAACTCCACAGCAGTGTGTTATTCTCGCGTGAAATTACAGCTTTATGTCAATCATACACAGAGCCTTGTTATTTGGAGACAGAAATTAAAAAATCATGTGCTGCGCTTGGAAGTTTAAGTGCTCCAAAATAAAAGGGGGATCATCTTTTTTCCCTTCAAAAGATGCGTGCTTATCAAAACAGATTTTTTGCAAATAGGCTGATGCAGTACAATGCTGTTCTTGCTCAAAAAAACCTGCTGAAAAAGCCTTTATGTACTCTAACCAAGCACTCACACTTCACGCTGTAGCAGGTGAGCCGCCGCTGTATTGTTAATATGCTTCCATATTGGCAGTGTTTCCTGCCTCACTTCATAGGCTGCTAAGCTTTATACTCAGGTGCCAACAGCAGTGCTCTTTAAGGGTTACATAAGTAGCAGCTAATGGTGCTGGGTCAGTATTTGGGATCTAATCCTCAGTGGCAATGTGATCCACCACAACAACTTTCTACATGTTGCCCTGGCCCGGCAGGAAACGCGACACTCTTTATGAATCGAAACAAATCACATACAGTGGTGACTAGCAGGAGGAATGATTTCTCTCTCACTGCCTTCTTGACACACTAGATCAATTTCTCTGCCTGTTCAGTTTGGCACGAACATCGCCCCGTTACAAAAGAACACAAGGCTTGGGGAATTTTCTAGAAAACCCGTTGCAATTCTCCTCCATGCTAGTTAGATTACAGAAGAGGTCACAGCAGGGGGACTTCGGAACACAGCTACCAATCAACTGCAACAATTCTCCTGGTGTGTTTGTCAACATTGCTGCCTGGTGTAATTGGCATAATTGTCAGGTTAGCGCTCGGAACAAACTGGGCGTCCTCTTGGCGAGAGCGGGCCGTGTCATTAAAGGGACATGTTTCTGGAGGCGCTCCCGGGGACAGAGAACACGCAAGCATGTTGGAGCGACAGCTCGCCTGATAAAATGGCTGCCTCTTATCTCTACTATGCATATGAAAGGCTTATGCCTTCTCCATGACAGATTCTACGCCTCATCACCACGGGATTTGCCCAGATACACCAGAACAGAAGCTGGGAGAAAAACAATGTATCACATGTATAGCCTCATCTTAACACTGTCAACTGATGTTTGTGTGCATGTGTGTGTATCCTTGTGTGTGTATCTGTGCTCACTTAAGAAAAATGCAGAGTGAACATGAACACACCAGACCGATCCGGTGCTAGTTTGCTGTGGATAACAAAATGTGTGCGTCTCCCTCCTGCACAGTATAATTCCCAGTTTATTGGCAGCACAGTGAACTTGGCAATCCTGGAGCAAGCTTCAATTATCTTGATAATCTGTAGTGAATACTTGATATAATAATGATATAGTATCTATAATTACCATGATGAGGTGGGGTAGAGTGTGCTGAAAAATAATCGTTTGTATCATCACCGCTGGGTAGCATCATTATTAATCTGACAGCACTCATAAAGCGCTTTGTTTGTTTTCTCTGATTGCTCTTTTACTACCAAAATAAACAACTTGGCTCCTTTGAGTTACAGCGGTATAATTTGCTGGAACAGCAAAGGCATTTATCTATAAATTTATTTTCAATTTGAGGTAAGCTGCAGTCATGAAAGCTAAATCACTACCAGGGAGAAGATTATTCTAATTACTAACCAGCTGTCGCACATGCTGCATGAGCACAGGATGTGTCAGAACACAGAGCAACCAGTAATCAGTTTCACAGAATCATTTGAGCACACATTTACATCTCGAACTAAATGTTAAACATGAAATTGTCTTCATCTGTATGGTAATGTGGTAAAACTAAAAGGAGCATATGCTATAACACGGCGTGACTGAATTTAGAAACACAAATTTTATGGTCAATTTGTGATGCAATCTTAAAAGAAGAGTGTTTATTTGCAGCTGAAATAAACTGTGCGGTATTCTGGTTATTATGAGGGATATGTTGACCAACTCACTGCACAGGAACGTAGCTCGTATACTCGGATGAATGTGGGTATATTAAAAAGGGAAAAGTGAGTTCAAAGGTATTCTGTGATTCAGCCACACAGCGAGCCAGCAAGGCAGACTAGAAGCTTTTTCTCATGTCTTTTCCGAGCTATATCTGAATTAGACCATAATGCTAGCATGGCTCTGTCCCTGGGGTTTTCTTTGCCATTTGCACTGCTAGCGCTGCAATCCCCCTGACAGGCCTGTTTACGACTGCTCCGCTATCAGAGAGCTGAGCAGAGCCAGGGACGAGCCTTCATTAGAGATTAAAGTGACCGTCACAAAGTCCAAAATCACCTTCCCACAGCAAGGCGAGACACTGAATGGGCTTAAGCTCATGCATCAACAACAACCCCATATCAGTCGAATCCTCTGCTTAATACACAAGTTCCTTCAGAATTTCAATACGCATTACCGAATGACATTTAAAGACATTTCTTAAATTGGCTACAATCAATCTCGCTGGCAAAAAGTCTCATGTTTGTGGCTTCGCTGCCATAAAACAGAGATGCATTTTGGCAAATACCATGCATGACATTACCTTCTAAAAACAGCAATATTTGAAGTAGGGATATGTGCTTTTCAGCAGCAGACATTTATTACAAGAAAATGTGAACGTACTGCATCGCATCAAGATCTGACTATTTTTCGTCTTATTAGAGGGATCGCACGTGATTTATACTGACTGCAGCGGTTAGGCCGAGTGGAGCTTCTCGCCTTCAGTTGTAAAGCTTATCCATCTCCTGATCCAGAGCCGCTGGACGTTATTACAGATAGGAATGAATAATATGAGACAGAGTATTTGCAGCTGGGTGGAATTCCTGACCATAACGCTGACCACGACCACGACCACTCAAGATGCCTTCCTCTCCCAGGCATTGTATGCTTTGTACGCATCTGTTTCTCTCCCAGAACACTCACAGGATTCACAGAGAGGAGGATGCTACTCTACTTGAACGCCTAGTTATCCATTGGGGAAAACTCACTGATTAGTTTAAATTCAGAAATTCTCTGAGTTCTTTTTACACCTACACTGTAGGTGACAAAAAGCGATGTAACGCATAACAATACTGCCCAGAAATAATGGCAGACGGAGGTTAAACAAAGCAACAAAGCCTTTATACACATTACGCACTCATTCCTCCTTCTATCACAATTCTTGCTGTAACTCCAGAACAAAGCAGCTATTCTCAGAGGAACATGAAAGACAGACACCTGTCAATCACAGCCCCTGTGACTCCATATTTCTTGTGTCAGAGGCTGCAGGATGGAGAAATGTGCAATATTCTGATAATATTTCATGCAAACTAATGCAAGTCAGAACACTTCCCTGCTGGCCAGAAGGAGGGGAAATGAGAACAGGTAATTATCGGATTGCCTCAAGGCAAGAAATGATAGAGATTGCAGAGAACGGGGATATTTAGCCCTGCTAATGAAGGCCCATGTTTTGGGAGCACCGGGAAGGGGGAGCAGAGGGAAGCTAGGCTTTGGCTCAGCAGGAGGTAGAGCCTGATAAGACCATCTTACATAATGGCCACATCCAGGCCTGGCTCGCTATTTGGACTGAGGCTCCCTGTCCCTTACGTTCTCTCCCAACCACTCAGCATGACCGGCCAAAGGAGCGTAACATTGCCTGGGTATTCCATTTCCCTAAACATTACCATTTAATATGTTAATCCACATCAAGTAGTAGCATTTACAATGTTGAGGACTGGGGGTTGGGATTGTTTACAGATGCACAGGCGCAGTAGAATAATGGTTGCAATGCAAATGACTGCTGTGGCATGTCAAATCACATACAGTTTCTTAAGTATATCGATACTAATTATATTCACTGAAGAGAGACAAAGACTTGAGTGATTTGTGTAAAGGATCATCCCCCCGCCCACCACTTGGCCTGGTCCATTTAACCCTGGTGAAGGGTTTATGTTTGCCCATCTCAACAGCCTTACTTAAAGTGCTGAAAAATAAAAAGAGATTGCTTATTTTGTATATGCAGCACTTCCCCCGGACGGATATGAAAGTTTAATCATGGCATTAGGATTCACAGGCATTCCCTTGCCAGACCTGCTTGCAGACATCAGAATTGCTAATTTGCTGGTTTGCCCAGGAAGGGCTGGCTGGTGGGTGAGGAGGGGATGAATGGAAACAGGAGTCTGATTTGTCCAGATAACCTTGAACCCCAACGCTCAGCTTCCTGTGGATGTACGCCGCTCAATCAGTCCCTCTTTATCATGTTGATCTGAGCCGCTGTCCAGGGCAGCGGCCGACACACTCGCTCTTACCTGACTGCTCGGAGAGTGCGTCATTAGCCAAAATCATTTCCTGCTCGCTTTCCCGCCTGTTCTGACACAGCCATTAACTTCCGCCGAAATGTCATGAATGAATAAATACAGCAAAATAATTGCTTTCAAAAGGCAATCTTGGCCGTGCAGCGATGTCCCGATCAGATATAAACATTAAGCTAAAACAAAGCCTTGACAAAAATCACAGTAATTGTGGCTCGCTTTCTAATCTGAATAATTAATTCCTATTGCTTGTGATGAGAGTCCACCGGAGGCACAGACATGATAAAGAAGAAAGGTCCTGACAGGGTTATGAGTCAGCAGAGATGTGAAATTCAAATTGGCCAGGCTAAGCAGTTTGGAGCTGATGGTGATTTGAGTAGACTCACTGGTCAGCCCTACAGTACAGTACAAGAGCCCTCGGCTGAAAGATGGTGGAGTTACTCATGGGCACAGGTGCTTTATCAGCAGACCACATGTGAGGGGTGAAGCCGGAATAATTGGAAGCTTCATGGAATGATGTGCTGTACTCTCCACGTTACAGTAAATTATAAAATATCTTCATACAAGCTACGCTTTCCATTCCTATTTTGCCAAAATAAACCAAACATGCAAAGTGGAAAAGCTGGCGGAATGGCTGTCGTATGCCGTTCCGACTCCATTGTGAGCGCTGGACTCGTGCTATTAACCAAATTAAAACGGAGATCTATCATTGGCAGGGGGAAGATGAAGCAGCAGGAGCAGAACTCTCACTGTTTTCTGTCACAGCCTCAGCTGTGTGCACACACTCTCCTTGCACGCTGCCATCTTTCACTCAGCCAGGCACTTGCCTCCTCGCCCACTGCGCCCACCAGGCCCGGGCAGCACATGCCACTGCCAAACATCCATTTACTCCCTGCAGGACTCCCGCGCATCTGAAGTGGGCCTGTCATTGAGACCTGTTTAGATTTTACTGCACTGTATGCCCGGCGCACAGGTGAATTTGGTCAGCTACACACAAACACACACAATGCACGTAATTAAATGCTTCGTTTAAAATCAGCTTTGATAACTCCTCCGGTAACACCTTGTCAAGCTGACCGGCTAGACTCGATGGAGGGTGGTAATTGCATCCCTGTAGAGAGGCCGGTAGCCTGCAAGGGTATGTGTGGAATGACTGTGCCACACTGGATTCAGCCAGTGAAAGCTGAAAAAAAAACACACTCGGTAAGTGTGCGTCTGTAAGTCTTTGTGTACTTGTGTGTTCATAGGTTCAAGCTGTGCGAACAAACATACAAACATTAATTGGCTAATATATGAGCAGCATGACCTGATGACCAGAGATATGTTCTCTCAACAAAGAATCCCACCTCCAACATCTTAGCCCGGAGGCAGGTTTAATGCTTACCTGCAGATGCTGCCTTTGTCTTTGAAGTGGAGCGATGGATGCAGGAGAACAGATGGAGATGTTGGATGCTTTCAGGAATTATTAATGGCACGCTATGATCCCAAATGACCTTCAGCAAATAGTCTCCCAGCACTGGAGTACACAGGCAGCCCTGCACATCCATATTGTATTTAGACAACACACCTGGGTCAACGGAGAGAAACACCGAGCCATCGTTACCGCACCTCGAGCTCTAATCCAGTCGGGAAAGTTCGCTTCCGTTTCCACTTAAAGGCAAACGCGAGAGCATCCAATCACATTAAACGCAATTGTATGTGTCAGGAATAGATTTGAGATTTATGCAGCAAACACACTAATTCCATGAAGCCCAATTTGTTTCTCCAACAATGGGAACCAAACACTGGGATTAATCTGCGGAAAGCCTTTCCTGTAGTTTTAAAAATAAACCCGTCATCATTGGAGGCTTTTGTGGTTGCTCAAGGGATGTACTACAAACATACATCAGTAACAGCCATAAAATATCTGTCGCCTATGGATAATGTTTAGCTTACAATACAAACTGAACAATCTCTCAGTTGCCTCCACCACCCCTGCTTTTACCTTTAATGTGATAGAACCGACAAAAAAACCCCCCAAAAAACATAACGGAAACGAAGGAAAAACACGAAAAATAACGCCATCTGATTTGTTCGTTTGGATTTACAGTTCTGTAGCACTACCAATTACATGAAATGACCGTAACCGTATCTACAACAAAAAGGTGTTAGTAATATGTTCTGAGATTGAGCTGTGCTTTTCAGGACCTTCATACAATTTGTGCTTGCAAATGTGCACAGTTAGCACCTGATTTACAGGGCAGCTACCAATTATCCAATCAGCGGCTGACACTGCCCTCAGGGCACATTTATGTAGTAACAAAATTAATTCACAATGGTTGCAATTAGCTAGTAATCAAGCTATCTACATAAAGTCATTGGCAGAATTGTTATGCAGCAGATTAAGCCATTGTTTCACATTAGAGAAAACCAATACGACCAATATATCGGCCTCTTTTTAGAGATTAAAATGCAGATAAAGATGCTCAGGTAATTTATAAATTATTACAATCCCAGTGAAGTTGACTGTTTCAGTGCACTGATGTCATTTTCAAGAATAACAGGGAAAATGTTTGTATATCGGCCAATATATCGATATAGGAATTTGCGCAGTAATTTTCACCTTGTTGCTGTTATGTAGTGAAACTGTCATTGATCGTCTATTAATAGCAGGGTTTGCAGCTCAATCCCCATCTCCTCCTGTCCCGGAACCTCAAATTGCTGCTGGTGATCAGGCGAGCAGCTTGCATGGTAGCATTTAATAGGAAAGCAAAAATACTGCACTACTTCATGAAGCCATTATGTCAGCTAGCATTACCAGATATTGTTTTTGTGTTTTTAACGGTGCATTTACTACTGCTTATTTAAAATTTTGCATGTTATAGCGGTGCAAAAATGGCCCTCACGTATTCCTGTTATTTGCTCAGGAATACATGCATATACATACAGTAAAATACAAAAATGTGTTTTTATCTCCTCTCATCTCTTATGAAGTTTGATCAGGTGCCTGGAAAATAATCTGCATATCTCGAGTCACATAACGGCAAAAGAAAGGCACACAAATCTTAGCATCTGGCCATCTGTATTTTCAGTGAAATTCTTAAGGTTATTTTCTGTGAACACAAAGAATAAACCACAACCACTGAAAGGAAGCTGCAGTGCTGCAACATAAGACAGCAAAGTGAATGTTTTAAACCTGTCTGGGTTTAATTGGGGGGACAGGGTTCCTATATTGAGAGGGAATTGTGGGCTATTAGGATGAGGCAACAATGTCCTGCAATGTTTGTACAGTATATATGCAAAGGTCCGCAGCCTTCAGTTTCTAGAGAATAAATACTGTGGTGGTGCTCTCATAAGACACCGCATGTCTCTTCAAAGAGCTACATCTAAGGGAGGAATTGATCAGACACTTTTTCTCACGCTCGGTAAGAGTAGAAAGGAATAAATTATTTGAACGGTGTCTATCTCCTCATATACCGCAGCCTCTGATTAATTACCTTAGGGCTTGCTAATGAGAATGTGTAAATGAATACAATGTTAATCTACTATGTGTATACTATGTTTACTCAAGTTTGCTGAGGCTCAAGAAAAAAATAAAAAATCCCTTATGTATAAATTATAATAATCCCACATCAAGAGAAAGAAAAAAAAAAATCCTTGCTGAGATCAAAGCAGAAGGGCCCGGTGTAATCATGTGTCAAAAGATAAAAAAACAACAACATCCTTACCCACTCAAGTGGGCAAGGTATGTCAAACGTACAGCAATTTCACTCTGATCATCCTCAATTTGAGGAAAAGCTGCTTTTATCTATCTCCCATCATGCCTTTGATTGTTCGCCCTCTTGCCTTTAGTTTAACCACAGTGACAGCTTTTAGGAGCCTGAACAATGAGGTTGATACAGTAGAGAAGAAATGTACAGAGTTGGAATCTGTCTGTGTTTTATGTAACAAAGACAGGTCACTGAAAATGCAATCCTGAGCTTTAGATTTGACCTGTGACAGCAATTCATTCTCTAAAAAAACACGATGATGTATACTGCAGCATGGAACAAATATTTGCGGTATAATAATTGAATCTCATCTGCATGTTTCCTGCTTCATAAAAAAACAAATGACATCCCCTCCAAGAAACGCACACAGTCTGGGAGGAGCTTCCCACGCATCACTTCTCAGACACTGTGGTTTTCGACTCTCATGCGGAGCATGTTTGGTGTCTTTCATCACAGCAGCGTAGCACCGTAAAAACATTTCATTTACACAAGGAAGCAGAGCTGAGACAATAGCCATTTGTTTACTGGGACTGATGGTGTCACATTTGGCGCTCCATTAGCTTGACTGCAAGATCCAAGAACAGTAACATGCCATACGTACGATACTTCAAATACAAATACACAAGAGCAAATGGCAGCTTTCTTCCACAGTTTATTAGACTGTGTGTATCTGTCACTGAGCCTGTGTACAACCAGATAATGCTGCTGGTGATATTTTAGTCTTAACTGGACGGTATGCAGTGTATTGATTGTAGTTTCACTGGCTAACAAAACATTTAAGCATTCAAGCAGTAAGCTGTAAAACTGTGGGTGATGTGTTTGACAGTAGGACGTCATTAGCAGTGGGCTGTACAGCTTTGATAGTAATTGAGAATGCTCTGTTTGGGCAGATTCCTCCTCTGTTGCCCCAAGTTACACATTAAAGGCATTAAAACAGCCATCAGCGCAGTAGGAACACGACTGTCTTCCTCTCCCCTGCAACTATTGACAAAAACAAAACTTAGAGACGACAGCTGCTGATTTGTAACTAAGCGACAGATCCCTGCAAGCAAATAAAGCAGCCGTGCCAGTCTTTTTTGCTAGAAAACTATTTGTTTCCTTGCAACAGAAATCCACCGAGCGCCACGTAAACCCTTAAAAGTTTACATGGGGACACGTTTTTTGAGGAGCTATTTCTTTCAATTTATCTGATATCTTTGTCCCGTGCATTGGATTCTGGGAGCTGTGAAAATGAGCAAAGAGAGAGCTTTATTAGATCTGGGATGAAGATCCTTTTTTGCCCAAATTAGGCTCCTGTAAGAAGGTGATCATAAGCACATCCTGAGACTTTGAGCGAGGGTCTTTGCTGATGCTGCTGTTGCTGAGGCTGGACTAGGCTGAGCTGAGCTGAGCAGCCAGGTTGACAAGGACCTGTGCTCAGCACTAGGAAAGCTCTCATCCAGAAACAAGAAGCCCAGGGGAACAAAGACAACAATATGCCAAAGAACCCACTTGAAAACAACAAAACAACCCCAAAAGCCTACAAAAAAGTCAGCGGTGGATGATTGCCAGCTGCACTCCAGATTACCAGGCTCTCTGAGAGTCTTTCAGCAATCGCTGAGAGCTGTAGCATCATCTCCAGCTCCTTAATCAGTTCAGCTGGGGAGGAATGGATCCTGACATGCAAAAGGCTCAGCACGATGGGGAATAAACTCATAATCAGCAATCAGATATTCCACATTGCTGGAGGGGGCGGGGAGCTCATCTCAGATAGGTCAAGGATCTCTCCACAGCCAGTTAACCCCTTTGCTCCAGCTGGGAAACATGCACACACTCATTGTCTAGGACACACATTGTTTAGTTGGCTCTGCTGCCTGACTCGCGTGCAAAGGAGCGCATCTTTTTTCTCTTTATACCAACTGTGTAAATACAGTTTCAATTACAAACACCACTCTAGAGTCCATAAATGGGGTTGGATTTTACCATGTCCCTGAATAAGCCATGTGCTGTGCCTTTAAACAAAGTTCATTGCCTTGCACATTCGACTTCCTTTCATCTTTGTAATTAGCACTGATACAGCATTTCTTTTATTTCAAATGAATGCATGTGCATAAAAATCAATCTTAAGCAGACTGTTCTGGCAAGGCTGTTTTTCTTTGTTATTTATGATGTTAAAATTCCTTTCATGCATCTTAGTTGGGGTGAGGAGGGCCTAACGCTGGTATCCTTGAGCGTTAGTTTTCTCCGAGGCCTGCGCAGGCTCCTCCGGGAGATTCAAACATGCTCTGATACATTCTGCTGCTTTGTGGTGACATGGAACCAGCATTGATCACCAGCAGTGACAGTGAAGTTAGAAAGTCAACTTCAAAAACTCTGCAGCAGGGATATTCATATCTGCTGTTTTTCTTGAAGAGCACCCCCTAGTGCTCAGGAGGATTCGCACAATCTTTGTTTGTTCATCAGCGCAAGACTCCAGATCAGATGAGTGTAAATGATGCCATCCTACAAGAAGAGCCCCTAATGGCCTCTGCTGGGACATGTAATCAAACGCCTCACACACTTCTCTCCCTTTTCTAATCAAGCGACGGAGCGCATGTTGTGACGATCTTTGTTATAACGCTGCCTGCTCCCTCGTCTCATCAAAATTCCATGCACCTCTCATTTTTCATTCTT